>NC_134086.1:3890150-5090150 GCF_000715075.1 Nicotiana tabacum
CCACTAAGCTAATGAATAAAATAGGGATCAATAGTGGGAGTGATAATGTTGTTAAGTGCCTTTAGTGTCTGGAAATCAGAAAGAGCATGGGGTTTAATTTTAAAATAGAAATGGCCAGTTAAAAGATTGACAGATTTTTGAATTAACTAGTCAAAAAGGGTACTACTTGAGTTGGCTTAGTGACTTTACTGGTGGGAAATCAGGAATAGCATGGGTTCAATGATAAAAAGGTAGAAATGCACATGAGGAGGGAATAAAACAGGCTAAAAGTGAAATGTTTGAATGAAAAAAGGGACAGCTCTAGTCTTTAAATAGACTGGATTTCGGGCAAGAAATGGGGGGTTAGAACCAAGGGCAGTCTATTTTTTGGAACCAGGCAGCTCATTTCTTGACTTCAATCCTAGATAGACAATAAGCAAAAAATGGGGCAAAAGAAAAACCTCTGTTGTTCCATTGAAGCTGGAAAATTCTGTTTTCTTTCACTATGTGAAATCAGCACTAACTGATATTGTTCCATTGAAGCTTCAAGCTTCTTTCTTTGATTGTTCGAAAATCAGAAACTACTGTTCCACTATTGTTTCGGATTCTCCTGTTTCTGCCTGTGATTAACATTGGTATTTTCGGGTCTCAACTGAGTCTCCCGAGTCTGTTTTGGTGGATATTGGTACTGCTTCATTGCTTTATTTCTGTTTCGTTCACTGGGATTTATTCTGCCTGGTTGATACTGTTGTTGTTGCTGTTGTTATTTGTTGTGTTACTGCTGCCATATTGTTGTTGCTGATCTTCTTCTTCTTCTTCTTCTTCTTCTTCTTCTTCTTCTTCTTCTTCTTCTTCTTCTTCTTCTTGTTGTTGTGTTTCAACATCCAAGTACACACTCGAATTAAGTTTTTGATGTAACTTTGAAGGGAAGATGAAATAAGAGATGTTCGCATACTTGATTCTTGAAATGTGTTTGTTTGGATTGTTATGTAGTAATAGCCAAATAGATATTACAGTCTAATATAATTCGATTCCAATTCATGTGCATACAAACCCTGGCCGTTTAATTTGGACTTTTGTTAGACTGTTTTGGAACTGTTGGGACATTATTGATGTAGTGTAATATGTAATGATAACAGATTCAGTATGGTTGGCGCTGATTGTGTAAACTTTAGTTGAACTAAAGTCTGATCAAGCATAAACATTGAATGGGCCCTTAACTTTAATTCTGTGAATTAACGAGAAACTGTATTGATTCCATGCTTCATAGTCTGATACTGAACCCATTTACATAAATTGTAGGTTTGTTTAAAAGGTAAAAATCGCACGTAGATTACTTTTATCTGTCCCAATCTTCGCTGCAAAGAAACGTAAAAGTATGGGTTAATTTTATACAATCAGAAACACCAAATCTCCATGTGTACATGCTCATGTAAATACCAAAGTTTAGCCTAGTTATGCACATACAAGCTTATTTTTGTGAATAAATATGTCGACTGTAAGCTGGCGCAGTTTCTTTTGAATGGAAATCCAGTTAAGGCCCAATGATTTGAGGGCTTATTTGACCTTGACATATTAATTGAAATGATGATACCTGAGCATGCTAGTTAGTTCAGGCCTTTTCTTTATTTTGAGACAAGAATAAACAGAAAAATCATAGTCTTTTAGGATTTGGCCTTAAATAAAGATGAGATGAGCCTCGCCAAATAGTTACAAATCGCGGGGCTCTCAATAAACGTATACAATAATTGGTTGGACTTCAGAGTTGGCCATTTTAGCGAATTTTCACGACCTCTTCCTAAAATAACAATACGTTAGTCTCTTTAGGACACACCTTAATTAATCTTACCTTCTTAAATACGGGTGTACATTTATGTTACCCAAATCCAAATCCCAACGAAGTCGAAATGCGTTGACCAATCACGGGTACATCGATTGTGACGTGGTTTGAAATGCGTTTCCATGACGTTGCAATTCTTTTGAAACAAAACAACAAATGAGACGAGCCTCGCCAAAAAATGCACAAGTTGCGGGGCCCTCTATACGTGTTTGTAAAGTTTACTTAGACTCCGGGGACGGTCCGTTTAGCAAAGTTTCACGGCCCTACCCTAAATAACGATACGCCAATCGCTTAGAGCGTGTCTTTTAATAAAATTACTTCCCTAAGTATGGGTGCGCATTTATGTGACCCAAATCCAAATCTCAACGGAGTCAGAACGTATTAACAACCACGGGTGCATTGATTGTGACGTGGTTCGAGATGCATTTTCACGACGTTGCAATTCTATTAAAAAATAATAATAATAGCGGTTAAACTTAATAAGAGCACACAAGTCATAACATGTATAAAAATCAGATATTTAGCCATTACAACAATTTAAGCGACCGTGCTAGAACCACGGGATTCGGGGGTGCCTAACACCTTCCCTCGAGTCAACAGAATTCCTTACTTAGAATTTCTGGTTGGCAGACTTCATTTGGAAAGTCGAATATTTTCCTCGAATTGGGATTCAAGATAAACCGGTGACTTGGGACACCAAAAGCCAAACCTTTCCCAAGTGGCGACTCTGAATTAAATAAATAATCCCATTTCGAATATTGTCACTTAAATTGGAAAAATTCCCTCACGCATTTATCCTTCGGGGTAGGCGCGCAAAAAGGAGGTGTGACAGCTCTGGCGACTCCGCTGGGGAACGAACCCAGAATCTCTAATTCAGGGTTCAGAATTCGAGCTTAGATGAATTGCTACATTTGGCATTGTTTATTATCTGATTTTTACATGTTTGGGCCTAAGATGCTAAATGCTGCTTTTACCGCTTTGATATTATATGAACTGTATATAAACTGTGTCGAAACCCTTCTCTTCTTACCTCCGGGGAGGAGCTTGTTGGTCGAGACTCCCTATTCTGTTAGTGTCAATACCTGAAATAAGAAAGAGGCCGGACAAGTTACAAAGCCGAACGATCTCGCGGGTCCCCGGTACGTAGCCCCCTCCTCGACTCGAGTTGTCCACTCGGGTACATAGTCTAGAACAAATACCTAGGTTATGAACCTAGAATAACTCAGCTTCATGCTGGATCCCTAGTAGGAACGTTTGTTTGCATCACGTGCATTTGACTTTGGAGGCTCAACACAGGGGTTGAGTCTGTCTAGGACAGGTGTACCAAAATGACAGAAGACCATCCTGATGCATCGTACTTGCTTCTACTTGTGCATTTATTTGCTTCGGAGATGCATGCTGACCGGTTTTTGTATATTTTTAGGAAAGAGAGATAGAAGTACGAGGGTTAAAAAGAGTTAAATCACCTGCTTTGAAAAACTAGTAGTGTCGAAACTCTGCCGAATTTTTTGAGAAAAAGAAAAAAAAGAAAAGAAAAAGAGAAAAAAAAAAGGGTTTTAGTTAGTCTTATTTGCCAATGAGAAAAGAGTCTTGTTTTCAAAAGAAGTTTGTTTATCGGACCGAACTACGCGGGTCTGATTCTCACCGGATGTGAGATACGTAGGCAAACCTCATCGGTTTCGACCCCAATTTTCAAAAAAAAAATCCAAAAATATTTTCTTCCAGTCCCTTCTTTACTGTACATGTTGTAAGCACCAAGGGCATGATGAAATTTCATGTCGCGCGATGAAAGGAAGAAATAAAAATGCAAAGGAAAATACAGAGCAAATTAGTCGAACTGATTTGGATGAGATAAGCTTTGAACAGCTTTAGGGGGATGCAAGGCAATTATTGAATGCAATAAGAGATGCCAATCAGCTGGAAGATAATGACAATGTGACTAAAATGCAAGGAGTGGACGATGACACTTCACATACTCAGAATAAGTCTAAAGATAAGGCTACTGCTACAGGAACTTTGGCGATCTTCACAGGTCAAAAGCCTACTGGACAGGTAGGAGGACAATGGATAGAGGTGAAGGATAAGCGTGTGAAGCCTGTCAATAATGAGAATTGTGTTCAAACAAAAACAGGACATGAGACAATGGCATTGACTGCTGCAACCAAGGAGAATCACATGATAAATGTTTTGGCATTGGTGGAGATCGAAGAAGAGCAGGCAGACCATGTTCAGATTCGGAATAGCTTTGCAGTCTTAGAAATGGAAAAAACTGATGACAATGAAGGAAATAATCTGATGTTGATAGGGGAAACCTCTGCTGTCGAAAATAGAGCTAACATGGAACCAAATGGCAATTTGATTCCAACTGCAGATGCTAGCACTCAAATTCCAAACTATGATGCTCGTACAAAACAGTTGTCAAAAGATGCAAATCAGTTAAATCCAAATGCTATTACTTTTAATCTTTCTACTAAAGAGAATGAGCATCAAAAGCATAGAAAACAAGAGTCCACAGCACAATGGGCTAATAAGATCTTTGGAAGCAAGTTAGTTACCACTAATCACTCGTGTCAGGATATCCCATCTCAAGACACATATGGATCATCGGAACAAGTGAATGAGAAGGACATACTAGCTCTGACTAGTGGCAAGCTTTGGGAGGATCAAACGGAGGAGGATTCTGAAGAAGGAGAAATTCCAAAAGGAATTAATGAAGAAGCTGAAGCTGATCAGGAGGTCATAGAGGAGGAAGATCAAAGTGTAAATGATAATGCAGCTGTTGTAGCAGAACATACTAGAGCTCCAAACAGAGCAAATACTCTGTTTCAAAACAGAGAAAAGGCAAAAAACATACCAGAGGAGGAAAATCATGCTGCAGAATGCAGTGAAGCCAGGAAACAAGCAGATACAACAATTACAGGCGCCTCAATGCACTTGGGCAAAAATGATAAGTTGGATGGATCAAAATGCAACGTTGAAGGGGAACAGGGGATGATTAAAAAAACTGACAATCAAAAAGAGTTTGGTGATAACAGTAGGGTGAGGATACTCGAGTATAATGATTCCAAAGGCGTAATGACAAGCCGTCCCTCTCATGAATTGGCAAGACCAGTTATGAATCAAGAAAAAGAAGATGAAAACATTCTGGGAAATGGAAGAGATTTAGATGAGGAATCAACAACTCAAAATTTCATCAATGTGGCAAGAAAAGGTGATATCTCTCCAACTCATATAGCCAAAGTTAAATCTGCTGCAAAAGGAAAGAAAGGAAAGATTAACAGAAACAATTCTAGCATGCCTACTGCTGGGATCCAAACTCGACGAGGTTGTTCTAAATCAAATAATTGTTAATGGATTCAATTATTTGGAATATTAGATCCATCAATACGCAGCGAGCCTTTGATAGGCTCGTAAAAATGCATAGACAACATGATTTCGATTTTGTTGGTCTCATGGAACCAATGCAGGATGGTTCAAAGCTGGAATTATACAGAAGACAGATAGGTTTTTCTAAAGCATTTTCTAACATTTCAAATAAGGTGTGGGCTTTCGTTGACGAACTGTACGACGTCACAATTCTATATGACATGGAGCAGCAGCTGACATTACAAATGACTCATACAGAAACACGCATTGTCCAAAATGTTACTTTGGTCAATGCCAAGTGTGATGCAATAGAAAGAATAGAGCTTTGGGACTCATTATACGCAATGGCAGCAGATATGGATGTTCCTTGGCTTGTTGGAGGTGACTTCAATGTCATATGGGATGATGAGGAGAAGTTTGGGGGACGTCCAGTGACTTTGAATGAAGTAGACGATTTCCGACATTGCATGAACACCTGTAATCTATTTGATTTGGGATTCAAGGGAAGTATATATACTTGGTGGAATGGAAGAGCGGAGGAAGATTGCATTTTCAAAAGACTTGACAGATGTATGGCTAACATTGATTTCCAACAAATGTTCCCTGGAATAGAAGTCACTCATCTGCCAAAAACTGGATCCGACCATTGTCCCATGTTGCTAAAATGTAATCTTGAATCGATTGTGGTAAAGAAATCCTTCAGATTTCTCAATTTTTGGACAAAACATCCGACGTTTAAAGATGTGGTCAATGAAAATTGGAACGCAGATTTTGAAGCAAATCCTTTCACTTTATTCAACCACAAAATGAAAAAAGTGAAAAAAGGACTGTCACAATGGAGCAAGTCAACATATGGAGATATTTTCAAGAAGATATCTAGTTTGGAAGAGGTAGTCAAGGTTCATTAGGCTCAATTTGAAATAAATCCAACTCGGGCAAATAGGGAAAGACTGTGTAAAGTTCAAGCACAACTTATCAAATTTCTTGCTCTTGAGGAACAATTTTGGAAACAAAAGGCAGGGATGGCTTGGTTCAAAGATGGAGATAGAAACACTAAATTCTTTCACGCTCAAGTCAACGGCAGAAGGAAGAGATTGCAGCTACAAGGGATTCAAAACAGAGATGGAATCTGGATAGATGACAATACTCAAATCGCAGAAGAAGCAGTTCATTTCTTTAAAGAACAGTTCCATGTAGAAAGATGTCCATCTGATTTTGAAATTATAGGTCATGTTCCAAAATTAGTAGGAACGGAGCAGAACATTCAGTTGATGAAGCAGCCCACAAAAGATGAGGTCCAACAGGCTACGATGGGGTTAAATGGAGAAAGCGCAGCTGGCCCGGATGGTTTCACAGAAGCTTTTTTCCATTCATGCTGGGATATCATTGGTGACGATGTCTTTAACATGGTCAAGAGTTTCTTCAATGGTCATGAACTACCAAGATATGTTACACATACAAATCTAGTTCTATTACCAAAGAAGAAAGAAGTGCAAACATTTTCAGATCTACGTCCAATAAGCCTGAGCAATTTCATCAACAAAGTTATTTCAAGGGTCATCCACGAGAGGCTAGTTAGTCTACTTCCTACTCTTATTTCTGACGAACAAGCGGGGTTTGTAAAGGGTCGAAACATAGTTGAAAATGTGCTCCTCACTCAAGAGATAATCACTGATATTAGACTGAGATCGAAGCCCGGACCAAACGTAGTGATTAAACTAGATATGATGAAAGCCTATGATTCTTGGTTATTCCTCACTAAAGTCCTGAGGCAAATGGGTTTCTATGAAACATTTATTGACTTGGTTTATGGAATTGTGCCTAACAATTGGTACACCGTTCTCATCAACGGTCAGCCACATGGATTTTTCAAGTCTACTAGGGGCGTCAAGCAAGGAGACCCTCTATCACCAACCCTATTCATACTTGCAGTTGAGGCGTTTTCAAGGGCGTTAAATGATTTGCACCTTAATTTATACTTCTATGGCTTTGGAATGCCAAAGTGGAGTCCAAAAATAAACCATCTAGCATACGCCGACGACACTATAATTTTTTCTTCTTCAGATGCTAAGTCGTTGCAGCTGCTAGTTGGGATTTTGGCAGCATATGAAAAAGCTTCTGGACAACTCATTAATAAGTCAAAATCAGCAGTCTACATGCATGATTCTTCACCTAAAGATGTTGTAAATAAGGTTCAAAGAATCACGGGTATTTGCAAGCAGGAATTCCCTTTCATATACCTTAGATGCCCAATTTTCTACACTCGAAGGAAAATGGAATACTATGATGGCTTGATCAATAAAGTCATGGACAAATTGCAAGCATGGAAAGAAAAATTATTATCGATTGGTGGTAGGGAAATTTTAATCAAACATGTCCTACAAAGCATGCCTATCCATCTCTTATCAGTAATGAATCCACCTCCATTTGTCATTAACAAGCTACACAAGATATTCGCACAATTCTTTTGGAGTAGCTCTATTGGTGGCAAAAGGAGGCACTGGGCATCATGGAGTACTCTATGTCGACCTTATGAAGAAGGAGGAGCAGGTTTTCGATCTCTACACGATGTTGCAAAAGCTCTTTTTTGTAAGCTCTGGTGGAACTTCAGGACAAAACCAACTTTATGGAGCTCTTTCATGTCCCAAAAATACTGCAAAAAATTAAATCCCATTGTAGTACCTTGGAAAAAAGGTTCGCATGTTTGGAGACGAATGCTGGAATGTCGGGACATTATAGAACATCAAATTAGGTGGCGTCTGAAAATGGGATCTTCGCTTTTTTGGTTTGACAACTGGACTGGATTGGGAGCATTATACTTCAACACACCTGATGGCTTTTACATTGATGAATCAGTTAACAATGTTACTGATGTTATGCATACAGGAGCTTGGGATGCAGACAAGTTAACCAACATTCTGCCTGGGGAATATGCAAAACACATTATCGACAATATCAAACCACCAGGGGAGCAGCAATTGCTTGACGTACCTTACTGGTGCCTTGAGAATGGAGGAATTTTTTCAGTGAAATCGGCGTGGGAGTATTTAAGGCAGAGAAAGGACACGGGGGCAGCATACATAAAGATGTGGGTAAAAGGATTACCATTCAAGATATCGTTCTTTATGTGGAAAGTATGGAAAGCAAAACTACCACTAGACGACCATATGAAGAAAATGGGATATGCAATGCCTTCTCGATGCTGGTGCTGTGTGCAACTAGGAGAAGAAACGTTACAACACCTTTTCTTTACTTCGTTTGCTGCGAAAAAAGTGTGGTCATACTTCCTAATGCATGTTGGAATTAAAACAGAGGGACTGTCTATGCACCAGGCAATTGTGAAGTGCTGGACACTTACAGTAATATCAAGATTGCAGCCAATTTTTCAAGCACTTCCTGCCATCATTATGTGGGAGCTGTGGAAGAGAAGAAATAGTTACAAACATGGGGAAAAAGTGACGATTAGACGGGTGATTTATCAGGTATCCACAACCATTCAATCGCTTGTTAGATTGAGGAAACCTGCAGTGGCTAACATTCCGCATAACTGGCCAGATATCCTGCAAATGATGGAACAATACACGCCTAAATTGAAGGTTACTAAAGTCTTGTGGGAATTGCCAACACAAGGATGGATTAAAGTTAACTGCGATGGGGCATCGAGGGGAAATCCGGGCAGGAGCTCAATTGGATATGCACTTCGAGATGATGAAGGCAATATAAAGTATGCATGTGGAAAGGGGATACATGACACAACAAACAATGAGGCAGAGGCATTAGCAATTTTGGAAGCTCTAAAATACTGTGAGGAGAAAGGATACAATAGAATTATTTTGCAAACAGATTCGCTACTCTTGAAAAACGCTATAGAAGGATTGTGGAATGTTCCTTGGGTCATTGCAGAATATCTAGAAGATATTGCAAAGGTCATGTCAACGATTGATGTGAAGCTATCACATATCTTGAGAGAAGGGAATTGCTTGGCAGACCATCTGGCAAATCAAGCACTTGACATGGGTAACGTCGAAGCACATAGTTTTCAAGAACTGGATACAAAAGGAAGGAGAATTGTCAATAACGACAAATTACAATGCCCATATCTAAGGGTGAAAGTTGCGAGACAATAAGGATGAGCAAGACAAAGGAGATGGGGACAGCTGAAAGATTGCACTTTTATAATAACTCAGCTTTATTTTTTGCAGGAATAGCTTGTATGCCATACTTGTGGTTTGGAATTCAAAGGGTGATAGTTCTAAATAATGTCCATTATGTTGGAGCAAAAACGATAGTAAGCTCATACAGTTTGGCTCAGGAACAGGAAGGATATCAGCTTGTGCACAAACTGGAAGTAAACATATACTTGACTAGGGCAATGGACAGGTGTGCTGCCAGAAATTCGCAGCAAATACACAATAAGACTCACAGTACAACAATCGAGTCATTGGTACAAGAAAATGGAAGACAAATCTGTGCATACACAGATAATATTTGGGGCAGAACTGAGCAGGAATGTTTTAAATATGTGGACCAGTCATGTCCAGAACTGTGGGAACAATGTAATGGCTCAAATCTGGGATTCGACCACTACTCAAGATTACAGGACCAATGCAGTAATTCGTGTAGAACCAATCGTACACAGAAAACATGGTACAACAATGTACAAGAGACAACACAATGCTTGTATGGCAATAAAAATGGATGCTCATTTCACTCAAATGAAAAATCTGGGCGGCTGCATTCATGTGAAGGAAGGAACAAAAGCAAATGCTGGGACACTCAAAAAGCAGGCAACATTCATGTTCGAATCCTTATGAGGGAGAACATGATAAAGCAGGGAGATATCACACGTACTGACCATACTTTGCTTCAAACAAGCTCGTCAAGCAAGATGAAGCAACAATACCAAGTATGTTGTATTCGTCGGCGGCTACTGAGATTACAAAGTATAATTTTTCAGATTATACATCATCACATTAGGCGCGTTATTAGTATACAAATTGTACTATCAATGATGAGTATTTTACTTAACATTGGTAATAGGATTTATGTGCGTCTTATATTTTACTTCTTTCATCGTTCAAGACCACCAGAATTGTTGTCATAGTTGTAATTTTCTATTTTTACTTTTATATATATAAAATTAGCCCTAGGCACTTGCCTAGAGGATTGCCAAAAAAAAAAAATTTCCTTAAAAAAAAATTAAAAAAAAGTAGCTTTTAAACTCAAAAAAAAATGGTTTCCTTCCTTCTAATATCTTTCATACAAAAAAAAATCAATAAAAATCAAAATCTAAAATACGGGTTTCCTTCATTCTGAAATATTTTTCCAAAAAATCCAAAAAAAATATCATAAACAAAAATCCAAAAAATTGCTCTTTAGCTGTCTTTATTTTGTAAATATCCATAAAAACTTTGAAAATATGAGTCCAAAAATATTTTCACTTTTCTTTAGAAGTGCTTTTGTAAATAAATAAAAAACTCAAAAATCCAAAATATTTTCTTAAAAGTGCCTCTTTCGAAAATTAAGAGGCGACAACCAAAATCCAAAGAAAATATTTTCTTTCTTATTTAGAAAAAGAGAGAACAAATGAAAATTCAAACAAAAATATTTTCTTTTTTACTTCTAAAATTCTCAAAGTTCCAATCAAAAGAAAAGGAATTTTTAGAAGTCTTTCTTTCAAAAAATAAAAATAGAGTCAAATTCAAAAATCCAAAAAAATATATCATTTTCTTCTTTTAAAGCATTTTTTTTAGAAAAATCCAAAAAGAAACAAAAATCCAAAAAAAAACCTTTATTCTTTTAAAGCATTTTTTGTTAAAAAAAACAAAAAAGGAAAAAAAAGTTAGTTTACTTACTCCATTCACGACCTCCCGAACTACGCAAGATCTGATTCATGCGGGGTCATGATACGTAGGCAATCCCCATCGGATTCGATCATAGCCATAAAATAATTGAGTAAAAAAAGAGAGAATAAATTTAAAAAAAGTGCCAAAAAAAAGCGGCAAAAACAAGATCAAGAGTGGTTAAAGAGAGGCAGGAATAAAAGAAAAGAGGTACATAGTGAAGAGGGCTAGTTTAAGGCCGGGATGAAACATGCAACCCGTTCAAACACATGGTAGAAGCGTTTAACTGTTTAGGTGCATTGCATCCCAACGTGCGATTTCCTATATGTTAAATGCCTCAAAACTAACAAGGTTGTGTGTGAGAGTAAATTAGCCAGGTTCTGTTCAGGTGATTGGTTTTGTTGGTATGCGTTGATGAATGCGCAACCTTACACGCGGCCACAATATTATCCACAAAACTGAGCTCCACTTCCCAGAAATGTCCATCCTTACCAAGCTCCATACAATCCTCAATCAGATGTTCCCCGGTACAATCCTCGCCCAAGAGAGCCTTTCAGAAAGAATCAGTTCACCCCTATTGGTGAATCGTATTCAAGCTTGTTCCAAAAGCTGATTAGGCTAGATCTATTGCAGCCAGTGGACCAAATTCGGCTGAACCCCGAGTCCCCACCGCACTGAGCTGACACTATATGTGAATACCACTCTGGAGCAGTGAGGCACAGTACAAAGGACTGTTGGACCCTCAAAAGGGCAGTTGAAGATTCGATTGAAGCTGAAAGAATCGTTTTTCGGGATAAAGAAGCTCCTGATGTGATGAACAATCTGTTGCCCGCCCACAACAACAGGCCAATAGTCAGAATGATTTGTGAAGATGAGGAATTTGATCCGGCACTGAAGGCCATTACAACCATTGCCTAGATAGAAGAAAAGCCATAAAATGGTTGCCAAACATGAAAGTTCCCCTTCAGACGGGAGTCTTAGTAACCAGTCTTGCTATCCTTTCTACATCCAGATTATCTCAGGATGTGATCCAGATGTTTTACTTTATCGTCTTACTTTCTTGTATAAACCCTTCTATCTTCAAAAAATTCAAAAAAAAAATTCAATCAAAATCAATAAAAAAATAAAATTAATATTTCACTGTCTAGGAATGTCTCTTCTCTTAATCTTGTCATTTTTTCTTATTCTCTTTTCAATTCTCTTAAATGCAGATTTCAATAACACGACATGCTGGCGGACTTCATGCCCGGATCCTGAAAGCCGTCAGGCCTCGAAACAATGAATCAAGGATTAGATCGCAATGAAGATACGTTTAAGAAAATAAAACAATGAGTTGGAAAAGCTGAAAGAAAATTGGGTCCAGATTGGAAAGGTACATAGATTGCAACAAGAGTACTGCTAAAAGAGTGCGTTGTACTTGGGACACATCGAAGGAAATGCCCTTGAAATAATTGTCAATGCAAATGCAGTCAAAAAGTGCTATGTTGGATCCTACATATAGTTCTAATATTTTCCGGTTGAGATGACGAAGGCTTTCATTCTCGCTACCCAAACACTATCAACCCTTTGCAAACCCATTTGAGCTGGTTACTCTTCTTTGATTACCCTCTTTGGAACCTGAAAGTATTATTGAAAAATAAAATGAAAAAAAAAAGAAATGAAAAAGAAAAATGAAGAAAAAAAGAAGAAGAAAGAATTGGAAAAATAAGAAAATATATATACAAAAAAAGGAAGAAAAGACAATGAAAATGAAAAAAAGGAAACAGAAGGGAAGAAGAAAGTGAAAAACAAAGCAAATCAGAAAAACAAAAGAAAATCAAAAACAAAATGTTTGCCTAAACTACGTTTGACTTGATTCCGAAAGGATACGTAGGCAACCTCTCCTTGGGGTTCAGTCACACCAAAATAAAATCCAAGATCCCCCCCCCCCAAAAGTCAAAGTGAAACTGGGGCAAAAGTTATAGTGGTTCGGCGACAGTTCGCCAGAAAGGTTCTAAAGTTGTAATTCCATCCAAGCTCGTTTTACCCCAAATCTTGTTCAAGTCCTTCCGATCAATCGGTAAGAATGTTCAAGGATCAGAGAATGTAATTACTTAGATCCTCGCAAGAAAAATAAGAGAAATAAAATGAGAGATTCTTATTGGTGAAAACCCACACGGGCATCGTAAGGCGACGATAAGTAAAGAAAAATGAAAATGAGAGAGTCTTATTAGTGAAAACCCACATGGGCACTATAAGGAGATGGTAAGAAATGAAATGAAAAATGCCAGCTCGTGAAAATCCACAAAGGGCGCCCATGATCGAAAATAAGATCCTCACAGCCATCGGCATCAACAGAGTCCTGACAAGGTTCCTCGGTATTCAAGGCAAAGTTGTGATGAATTTTTGAGAGTCGGGCGGTTTACACAGATTAGGCATCCAGTCCAAAAGGCATGTCATGTTCATTGAAGTCCGCATGTACTCCAGATAAGTCCTTCTCTCCTTTCCCCGAAAGGGACACTTTTAGTTTTAAACTCATTCTCCATTCAATTATTTGTTTCTCTTTGAATCTCTTTTGGTCTAACACTGTTCCAAAACCAAGACAAGGAAAGGATGGCAAGACTGATTTACAGGGCTTTCGTTTGATACACTCTAATGTGCAAAAGGCACCCAGCCTCAGCAGGTGCATCAAGTCGACCTCAACTGGCCATGGCGGCCGATGCTCCGGAATCAAAACTCTTGGAAGGAGAAAATCAAATTAAAGCGCCTATAAAGGCAATTGAAGTTGAAAGGGTTGAGTTTCACATGGCTAATCGCCTCAGCGAAGTTGAAGAAACCAAGGTACCCCCAAATGCTCTAAAATTGAAGTTGGAAGAAAGAAGACAGAAAAGAAAGGCCTACAAAGGCAAAATAAAGTTGGAAAGGTTAAGTCCCACGCGATTAGCCACTGCAGTTAGGTTTGAGGATCAAAAATTCCCTGATAGTCCGGAAAAAAAAAAACAAATGATTTGCCTGAACTACGTCTGACTTGATTCCGAAAGGATACGTAGGCAGCCTCTCTCTGGGGTTCAGTCACACCAAAACAAAAATCTAATTTTCCCTAAAGTTGAAACTGGGGTAGATGTTATAATGGTTCAACCACGGGTACACCAAATGGCTCCGAAGTTGTAATTTCATCAACAATTCTTTTTACCAAAAAAACCAAGTACAAGTCCTTCGGATCAATTGCCAAAGGTGGGGGAAACCAAGAAATATCATGGTTGGAAGCTGATGCATTCTAAAAATGAGAGAAATAAAATGAGAGAGTCTTGTCGGTGAAAATCTTAGGGCACCATGAGGCGACGAGAGTAGAGAAACCAAGAATGAGAGAGTCCGTTTAGTGAAAAACCCGCAAAAGGTACTATCGGGCGATGGTGAGAAGAGAAATGAGAGAGGTCGACTAGCGAAAACCCGCAAAGGGCGCTGTCGGCCGAAAAGATAATTTCACCACAGAAGTTCTGGCAAGGTTCCCTCATTAGGAAACATAGATCCGTTTTGGTTCATGAGGAAATGCAAGTTCGTGAGGTTCGGGCATCCAGTCCAAAAAGTATGTCATGGCAGTTTGAAGCTAGCATGCACCTCAGATAAGTTCTTCTTTTTTTCCGAAAGGGATGCTTCTCTTTTAAATTCGTTTTTCCGCTCTTTGTTTACCTTTCCTTGAATCCCTTTCGGCTTAACCCTAAATTCCAAAATGTGTTAGAAAGAAAAGGTGGCAGGACCGGTTTCAATCCCTGAGTTGAGATTTTAGACATAGAGCCTACATTCCCTAGTCACTTTTGCCAACATTAGGGCTCCAATCTCTAAGTTGAGATTTTAGACATAGGGCCTCCATTCCCTAGTCACTTTTGCCAACATTAGGGCTCCAATCCCTGAGTTGAGATTTTAGACATAGGGCCTCCATTCCCTAGTCACTTTTGCCGACATTAGGGCTCCAATCCCTGATTTGAGCGATTTTCCTTTAGCCGACACTAGGGCTCTAATCCCTGAGTTGAGCAATTTCCTTTAGCCGACATTAGGGCTCCAATCCCTGAGTTGAGCGATTTTCCTTTAGCCGACATTAGGGCTCTAATCCCTGAGTTGAGCAATTTTTCTTTAACCGACATTAGGGCTCCAATCCCTGAGTTGAGCAATTTTCCTTTAGCCGACATTAGGGCTCCAATCCCTGAGTTGAGCGATTTTTCTTTTAGCCGACATTAGGGCTCCAATCCCTGAGTTGAGCAATTTTCCTTTAGCCGACATTAGGGCTCCAATCCTTGAGTTGAGCGATTTTTCTTTTAGCCGACATTAGGGCTCCAATCCCTGAGTTGAGCAATTTTTCTTTAGCCGACATTAGGGCTCCAATCCCTGAGTTGAGCAATTCTCTTTTAGCCGACATTAGGGCTCAAATCCCTAAGTTGAGCGATTTTCTTTTAGCCCACATTAGGGCTCCAATCCCTGAGTTGAGCAATTTTCTTTCAGCCGACATTAGGGCTCCAATCCCTGAGTTGAGCGAGTTTCCTTTAGCCGACATTAGGGCTCCAATCCTTGAGTTGAGAAAGTTTCCTTTAGTCGACATTAGGGCTCCAATCCCTGAGTTGAGCAATTTTCTTTTAGCCGACATTAGGGCTTCAATCCCTGAGTTGAGCAATTTTCTTTTAGCCGACATTAGGGCTCCAATCCCTGAGTTGAGCGTTTTGCCTTTTGCGAACATTAGGGCTCTAATCCCTGAGTTGCGCCTGTCACACCTCCTTTTTGCGCGCCCGCCCCGAAGGGTAAGATGCGCGAGGGGAGTTTTTCCAATTTAAGTGACAATATTCGAAATGGGATTATTTATTTAATTCAGAGTCGCCACTTGGGAAAGGTTTGGTTTTTGGTGTCCCAAGTCACCGGTTTATCTTGAATCCCAAATCGAGGAAATTTTCGACTTTTCCAAATGAAGTCTGCGAACCAGAAATTCTAAGTAAGGAATTCTGTTGACCCGAGTGAAGGTGTTAGGCACCCTCGAATCCCGTGGTTCTAGCACGGTCGCTTAAATTGTTATAATGGCTAAATATCTGATTTAAATACATGTTGTGACTTATGTGCTTTTATAAAGTTTAAACCGCTTTTATTATCATTTATTTTTTATAGAATTGCAACGTCGTGAAAATGCATCTCGAACCACGTCGCAGTCAATGCACCCGTAGTTATTAATACATTTCGACTCCATCGAGATTTGAATTTGGGTCACATAAATGCGCACCCGAATTTAAGAATGTAATTTAATTAAGTCGCGCCTAGAGAGTCTAACACGTTATTATCTTTGGGGAAGGCCATGAAATTCACTAAACGGACTGTCCTGAATTCTAAATATTTATTTATGGTTAGTTATTGAGGGCCCCACAATTTGCATTTTTATTTGGCGAGGCTCGTCTCATTATTTTAGAAAAGGATGTCCTAAAGCGACTACATTTCTATTACATTTGTCTCTAACAATAAAAGAGAAAGACCAAACTTACTTGTTTAAGCAACTACATACTAAATATCTACTATGTTTGACGAATCCGAATTTTGTTTGATTACCTAATTGGTTGTTTATGAGATGAGAATTACCTCATGCCTTGTCTTCAAGGAGTGAATGAACTTTGTTAATTTGCTAAGGGGGATTGCAAGCAAACTAATAACGTACACTAAATTTACATTAAATTACCTTCCAGTTTGAATTTTAAAACTAGCTCATTTGGGCTTGATAAATGAGATCAGTTGTTTATTAGGAAAACTACTATTAATTGAACTCAAAAAGTAGTCGCATTATTTCGAAACAGTGAATCTATATCGAAACCCATATCGAACCTATATAGGAACAAGTAATCTAACAAGAGGGTTGGCATACATGGCCATCCTGTTAAAGTAACACCACATGAGAATTAGCTTGGGGTACATTTATCTTGAAATTAAATGGAACCAAATATAACAGATTTGACAGTTCGAAAGTCTAGACAAAATACATACAGATGCTTGCCACGATTCTATATTATACTGTCATAGCTAAATCGAAACCTAATGGTTATACACATTGAAAATACGTCTGATCTAACAAACAATATTATCTAATATGTCAATCAAGATGTGCATAACTCATACAGAGCAATCGTGGTTGGAACTAACTTAAACAAATACAGACCCAGCTACCATTCAAACTATTTTTTGAACACAAGGATTGTAAAGTAAACAGATGTTCATTTCTTTATTTCAGCTTCAAACTTCAAACTTTCAGCCGACAAGGTTTCAGGAGTGTGTACCTGGGAATGCTTACAATCGAAGAAGAAAGAAAGTCAGTAGAATGACCATGGCAACAGAAACAGCAGCAGTAACAGCAGGTAACAAATAGAACAGCTCCCAGTGCAAGATACAGTTAGAGCCGATGGAAAAATGGCAGAAAGACAGCAGCAAACAATGCAGTAGAAACAAAGCTCCAAGACAGACCGAATCCAGGAGAAACAAACAATGTGAATCAACCAATGAACTCAGCTGATACTTGAAAGAAAACAGAGTTGATTGAACAGGTTGAACAAACTGAGAATCACACAAACAAGGAAGAAACAGTTGCTGATTTTCTGTATCTTTTCCTCTCTCGTAGGTGTCTGTATATATCTAACAATCAAATCTCCAAAAGTCTGAGTTTAGTCTAAAAATCCTTTTCCTTTTTCAAAATTTTTTGTTTTCAAAATCAATCCAGTCCCCTTTTTCTAATGGAAGTTCCTTTCTTTTATAAGCTTAAAATCAACCCTTTAACAGCCTGTTAGAAAATTAGAACCCCCTCCCTTTCTTACTGTCTTTCCACTCAATGTTTAAAAAATCAAATCCCCCATGAGATTCCCTGACAGTCCTCTTTCCCATTTTATTAACTAAAAGCAGACATGGGCAGCAGGAATATAATCTGACAGCATATGCTGTCAAACTATTTTAATCCGAAAAGGGCCTTTAATGCACATGTTGTGCACAAGTGCACATGCCCTCCAATTCAGATTGCAGTTACAAAAACCAATCCTTTTATATTTCTGATTCAAATACATCAATTATAAGTAGCTATAGTTGATTCTCAATTTGATTCAAACAATGTTCAGCAAGACAAATCAAAATGTTACCATTCAAACAGCTAAAACTATTCGACGACATGTATCGAATCGACTATACTAATTACAACATATACAATCAAAGCCAAGGATTAGAAATCTAACAGTATCAAATATGCGATTCAAATTACACTATCAAAACAAAATGCCCTTGGGAACTAAATAATCGACCAATTTCGAATTCAACTAACTATGCAGTTTAACCACACAAACATTATTAGTGAATGAAGAAGGACTTGACTAAATGCAAGGGCCCGGGCAAGGTGGACAACTACAGTTGATGAAAGTCCGAAACACAAACTGAACAAGACATTTCGGCCATACAAACGGACCTTTAACAAACACATGACATGAATAAAGCAAAGAGAAACAAACTTACCTTAAAAATCCTTAGAAAAATCAGAAGACCAAACTCGTACTTGAAAAGAACCTCCTTGGGGTTGAACGGGCTTTAATCGAAGTGTTCTCACTGAGAACACTTCGACTAAAGTCCATTAGACCCTAAACACTTTGGCTCAAACGGATACAGACCAGTCACGAGGAACCCTAGGGTTCAAAAATCAGATCTGGGATTCATGTTTCCCTGGTCAGATTCGGACCAAACCAAGCATGGTTTGGTCACGAGGGGGTCCGAGGACTGTCTGGTGTGAAACTGGGGTCGATTGGTGTAAGTCAGGTTCCGACACGAATCTTCAAATGAAGATTCGAGAAGGTGGGAGGGGATTCGAAATGTGTAGTTGGTGGATTTGGGTCCAGGACGGTGATGAGCATCTATGGTGTTAAGGAGGGGGCACCGGCGTCCATGCCGCCGGCTTTCATGGCGAAGGTATACAGGGGCGGCTAGGGTTTGGAGGACTGAGGTCTGTGGAGGGGACGACTAAGGCCTGGGGGTTCGGATAGGGGGGCAGGGTAAAGGTTATAGGCTTATATAGTTAGTGAGGGATCGATTCTTGGCCGTTGGATGGGGTGAGATGAAGGGTCAAGATCTTTTGGCTGATAGGGAACGGTGTCGTTTCAACCTAAAGGGGTTTGGGTCGGTCCGGGTGGAATGGGTCGGGTTTTGTTTATGGGTTATGGGGAAGTGATCTTGGCCGTTGATCAATCTGAGATCAACGGCCCAGATCAGGCACGACCCAAACGACGCCGTTTGAGATAGTTAGGGGCTGAACTGGACTGGACCGGGTAATTTTGGTTTTGGATTGGGTTGTTTGGGCTTGTTTGTTTTAAAATCGGACTGGCCCAAGTCCGAAACTCTTTCTTTTTTTTCTTTTTTTTAATTCCTTAAATTAATTTGCCAAATAATACCATGTAAAACATTGGACAGCAATTATCACACAATTAACATTAAATTATACTAAACACTTAATGACAAAATACAATGAAGGATGCACACATTTTATTTATCTTTTAATAAACGGATTACGGTTCACACGACATATAGACATATATTTTTTTTTATATTTTTTTTGAATAAAACAACCACGGGCAAAATCACAAATAACTAGCAAAAAATGCCACGTAAAAATCCAGCAAATGTACAGCAAGACCAATTGCTATTATTTTGTTTCTTTTGGAGTGATTGTCGAGTAAAACAAAAATCACGTGCTCACAGCGCCTTTTAGACTTGAGGTTTCCAATCCCCTCATCAATTCTATAGGTTTTTATGGCAATTAACTCACAAAATTTTTCCTAGTGAAACTGGGGCAGAAAATTTTTGTTTTTTTGTTTGTTTTGTTGTTTGAGCAGGTTTGACCTCGAGGCACAGGGATCGAGATGACCTACGAAGTGAGTCTCAATCCAGAATAAAGAAAGGAAGAAAAGAACAAAAAGAAGATGAGCCCAAATACTGGGGCAAACAAAGTGCGGATCGCTCAAAATCTGATTGAAGTCACGAGCTCTGCCAATCCCGCTTCACTCAATGCTGCAGAAATAAACAAGCGCCTACAACTTGCGAGCATCAAGATTCAGATCGAATTCTACAAGCAGAATTAGCTAAGACTCAAGATCAAGTTGCGAAAGAATTATAGATAGGAATCTTGTAACTAGTAGTTGATAGGCATAGCTAGCTTAGCTTTGATTTTTCTTTTTAATGTAATAAGGAGGTCAGTGAGCAGTAGCAGCAGTAACAGCAGTAACAGTAAAGTCGCAGCATCATGGTAGTCCCAGCTACCAAAACTTCCCGAACTACATTGACCTGATTCCTGTTTAGCCCAGGATATGTAGGAAATCTCTGAAGCAAAGGTTCGGTCAAATCTTTCAAAGAATGCTTCGCACGGAGTACTCGAACGTGCAAAAATCGCTCGTATCCGCTCACTTTATCTTTGCACGAAACCCTTCGTATTTTCGAACAAAGAGGGGCAGCTGTGAGCACGTGATTTTTGCTTCCACGACAATTACTCCAAAAGAAATCGAAAAATAAAACAAATTGTCTTTGTGTATAATTTTGAGAATTTGCGTGGTATTTTTGGATAGTTATTTGTAGTTTTTGTCTGTGATTGTTTATTTTTATTAATTAAAAAATACAAAAAATATGTTGCGTGTAAATTTAGGATCTTATTCTACTATTAGGAATTAATTAAATCGTATTTGATTTTTAAATGAATGAAAATCATAAAAATATTATTTTGGTAATTTTGTCATTTTATTGTTTAATGGTGTGATTTTGTTTAACTAATGTTTGATTTTGTGTGAGTCAATTAATGTCTTTTTAATATAATTGTAGTTTTACAACTTATTTTAGGATTTTTGGTAGATTAGTATTTAGAAAAGGAATTAAAAGAAGAAAAGAAATGAGTTAAAATTGGACAAATCGGAATCGGGCCATTTAAATTGGACCCAAAATAGGGCCCAAAGCACTATTTTTTGCCCGGTCCAGATCAGCCAATCTCAGATACGTCCAAACGGCGTCGTTTTGATCATACTTGATCTGGGCCGTTGATCTCAGATTGATCAATGGCCAAGATCACGTCTCCATACCCACACCTTAACCCGGCCCGTCTCACCCAGAGACCCACCGGTCTCACTTAACCCATACGGTGTCATTTCCATTAAGTTGATCAATCCAGGCCATTGATCTTGAATGATCTAACGGCCCAGATCAAATTTCCCCCTAACTATATGACCCCAATCCCTTACCTCACGCCCCCCTAAGCACCCCCCCCTCTCTCATTCTCGTCTCTCTGAACTCAGAGACGAACTCCCCCTTACAAACCCTAGCGCCGCCCTTCCATCCCCTCACCATAAACCCGGCGGCAACGATGCCGGTGACCACCAAATTAACACCTCTAGTGCACCTCGACCCCCTGGACACGAATCTGCAAACTGTTTGGTTCGAATCAACCTACATCGTCTCGAATCTTCATCAGAAGATTCGAGCCAAACCTCAACTTATACTAGTCGATCCCAAATGCACACCAGTTACTCCCCTAACCTCCCTCGTGACCAAATCAAGCCTGGTTTGGTTCGAATCGAACCAGTAAAGCTCGAACCCCTAATCTGAGCCCCAAGAACCCTAAAAATCCAAAAACCAGGAATTTGTCCAAATTAGCAGAGGTTTGAGGGTCTAATAGACCTTAGTCGAAGTGTTCTCCGTTGAGAACACTTGATTAAGGTCCATTCGACCTCAAAAAGGTCGAGTCTGAGTTCGGACCTGGTTCACCTAGTTACTTGAGGTATTCTTTCTCCCTTTCCATTTGATCTATTTTTGTTTGTTTGTTCTGTTGTTCGTTTGTTGTTTAGAATGATTTTATTTCCAATTTATTTGCTTTGTTCTTTTTCTTCTCCAAATCAGACCTTTTATTTGGTCGAAATTTTCGTCTGTTCATTGATAAGTGTATGTGTTTAAACTATATAATCGATTGGAATGAGTTTGATCGATTAATTAGTTTCCAGGGTAATTCTTTGTTTTGTCAGTACAACTTGAATCACCTATGTGTACTGTTCGATTCTGATCATTAGCTATTGACTTGTATGTTGTAATTCATATAGTCGATTGGATAAATGTCGTCAATTAGTTGGGATGTTAGAAACCTGCAAATTGTTCAAGTTTTAATGGTCTGTCAGTTTAATGCTAATATACCACTAAGCTAATGAATAAAATAGGGATCAATAGTGGGAGTGATAATGTTGTTAAGTGCCTTTAGTGGCTGGAAATCAGAAAGAGCATGGGGTTTAATTTTAAAATAGAAATGGCCAGTTAAAAGACTGACAGATTTTTGAATTAACTAGTGAAAAAGGGTACTACTTGAGTTGGCTTAGTGACTTTACTGGTGGGAAATCAGGAACAGCATGGGTTCAATGATAAAAAGGTAGAAATGCACATGAGGAGGGAATAAAACAGGCTAAAAGTGAAATGTTTGAATAAAAAATAGCCAGCTCTAGTCTTTAAATAGACTGGATTTCGGGCAAGAAAGGGGGGTTAGAACCAAGGGCAGTCTATTTTTTGGAACCAGGCAACTCATTTCTTGACTTCAATCCTAGATAGACAATAAGCAAAAAAGGGGCAAAAGAAAAACCTTTGTTGTTCCATTGAAGCTGGAAAATTTTGTTTTCTTTCACTATTTGAAATCAGCACTAACTGCTATTGTTCCATTGAAGCTTCAAGCTTCTTTCTTTGATTGTTCGAAAATCAGAAACTACTGTTCCACTATTGTTTCGGATTCTCCTGTTTCTGCCTGTGATTAACATTGGTATTTCCGGGTCTCAACTGAGTCTCCCGAGTCTGTTTTGGTGGATATTGGTACTGCTTCATTGGTTTATTTCTGTTTCGTTCACTGGGATTTATTCTGCCTGGTTGATACTGTTGTTGTTGCTGTTGTTATTTGCTGTGTTACTGCTGCCATATTGTTGTTGCTGATCTTCTTCTTCTTGTTCTTCTTCTTCTTCTTCTTCTTGTGTTTCAACATCCAGGTACATACTCGAATTAAGTTTTTGATGTAACTTTGAAGGGAAGATGAAATGAGAGATGCTCGCATATTTGATTCTTGAAATGTGTTTGTTTGGATTGTTATGTAGTAATAGCCAAATAGATATTAGAGTCTAATATAATTCGATTCCAATTCATGTGCATACAAACCCTGGCCGTTTAATTTGGACTTTTGTTAGACTGTTTTGGAACCGTTGGGACATTATTGATGTAGTGTAATATGTAATGATAACAGATTCAGTATGGTTGGCGCTGATTGTGTAAACTTTAGTTGAACTAACGTCTGATCAAGCATAAACATTGAATGGGCCCTTAACTTTAATTCTGTGAATTAACGAGAAACTGTATTGATTCCATGCTTCATAGTCTGATACTGAACCCATTTACATAAATTGTAGGTTTGTTTAAAAGGTAAAAATCGCACGTAGATTACTTTTGTATGTCCCAATCTTCGCTGCAAAGAAACGTAAAAGTATGGGTTAATTTTATACAATCAGAAACACCAAATCTCCATGTGTACATGCTCATGTAAATACCAAAGTTTAGCCTGGTTATGCACATACAAGCTTATTTTTGTGAATAAATATGTCGACTGTAAGCTGGCGCAGTCCCTTTTGAATGGAAATCCAGTTAAGGCCCAATGATTTGAGGGCTTATTTGCCCTTGACATATTAATTGAAATGATGATACCTGAGCATGCTAGTTAGTTCAGGCCTTTTCTTTATTTTGAGACAAGAATAAACAGAAAAATCATAGTCTTTTAGGATTTGGCCATAAATAAAGATGAGATGAGCCTCGCCAAATAGTTACAAATTGCGGGGCTCTCAATAAACGTATACAATAATTGGTTGGACTTCGGAGTTGGCCGTTTTAGCGAATTTTCACGACCTCTTCCTAAAATAACAATACGTTAGTCTCTTTAGGACGCGCCTTAATTAATCTTACCTTCTTAAATACGGGTGTACATTTATGTAACCCAAATCCAAATCCCAACGAAGTCGAAATGCGTCGACCAATCACGGGTACATCGATTGTGACGTGGTTCGAAATACGTCTCCATGACGTTGCAATTCTTTTGAAACAAAATAACAAATGAGAAGAGTCTCGCCAAAAAATGCACAAGCTGCGGGGCCCTCTATACGTGTTTGTAAAGTTTGCTTAGACTCCGGGGACGGGCCGTTTAGCAAAGTTTCACGGCCTTGCCCAAAATAACGATACGCCAATCGCTTAGAGCGCATCTTTTAATAAAATTACTTCTCTAAGTATGGGTGCGCATTTATGTGACCCAAATCCAAATCTCAACGGAGTCGGAACGTATTAACAACCACGGGTGCATTGATTGTGACGTGGTTCGAGATGCATTTTCACGACGTTGCAATTCTATTAAAAATAATAATAAAAGCGGTTAAACTTAATAAGAGCACACAAGTCATAACATGTATAAAAATCAGATATTAGCCATTATAACAATTTAAGCGACTGTGCTAGAACCACGGGATTCGGGGGTGCCTAACACCTTCCCTCGGGTCAACAGAATTCCTTACTTAGAATTTCTGGTTCGCAGACTTCATTTGGAAAGTCGAATATTTTCCTCGAATTGGGATTCAAGATAAACCGGTGACTTGGGACACCAAAAGTCAAACTTTTCCCAAGTGGCGACTCTGAATTAAATAAATAATCTCATTTCGAATATTATCACTTAAATTGAAAAAACTCCCTCACGCATTTATCCTTCGGGGTAGGCGCGCAAAAAGGAGGTGTGACAATTGTCGTTTAAAAAAACTTATGAGTTGGACTCAATTAGGGGGCATATTTTAACATGTTAACAAAAGATGCTCAAGCTAAGGAGGGTTTTTGAGGTTTTTTTTTTTTAGGGAAATCAGAAATAGCCAGATTTACAACTAATAATTGAAAAATAGTCATAGTTTAAAAAATAATCGAAATTCAGTCACTTTTTCATGTAAAGATAAAGTTTGAACAAAAACACCCTTAAAATTGCAGAAATATTCCAGGATAATATGTTGGAGTTCGAAATTTTTACATATGAGATTTCAACATAATGTGTTGGAGTTCCAATATAATATACTGGAAGTTCATACGCAAGAGCTCCATAATACAACATATTATGCTGGAACTTTCCGTATTTCAGCAAAATAATGACTATTTTTCAATGACTTTGCAAACGCCGGTTATTTTTCAATTACCAATCCCAAAACTAGCTAGCCCGTGCTATTCACTTTCTTTTGCTTAGCCAAAACACAATTAAAGGGCAACCCGATCACAAGGTTCGCAATGTTCGGGAAAGATCCACACCTCAAGGGTGTGATGTAGACAACCTACCCTACTAGTTACTACAAATATTAGTAGCTACTTCTATGGCTAGAACTCTTGACTTATAGGTCGAGACAACTTTATCGTTGCTCCAAGACTCCGCTTCCGCCAAAACACAATTATTCCTTACAATATTTGAAACTTTAGCACCTTAGAGTGACAACTCAATGCTATTCTTACATTTTTGGAGGAGCTTCCCTATAAACATTTAGGAATTCACACAATAGCCTTCTTAGTGACATAAGTGCAAAAAGTTGTACAGTATAACCAAAACAGCGATTTGCAGATGAAAGGGAAACATCTAATAGTAAAAGAAAATGGATCTTCTCTACTATCTCAATCTTAAATACAAGAAAATGGGAATTTTTACTATTGGAAGTAATTGAATGAGTTACAACATTCTCCCTGTTTTGTGATTATTGTGATGTTACATAACAATCAAGGTAAAGCTGTACTGAAATTGGATGTTAAACAATAAAAGGGATGAATGATTATACATAAAAAGGCAAGAAAAAAAGGTATTCCTCTTGGAAAACTTCAATTCTCTCTATATATATTAACAGCTTTTACCAAATGGCTTGTGTTTGTCACCTTTATATTCTTCTTGCCCATGCAATAAACTTTCGAAACCAATATCAAGCGCTTCCAAGACGTGTGCTTCCCAGACGTTCTTCAGCCATTTGTTTTGATACATCGCTATTGTTCCAAAGGTCTTTCAGTTCGCGTCTCACCAAACCCAGTACCAAACAAGTTCCTAGACAATAAAGGTTTTAAAACGATGAAAAACTAAACATCAACTTTAACTAAGTGGACATTAGATTGTCATACCTAGTGTGCATGGCACGAGATATAGGAGAGCGGGTTGACCATGTCCCTTCATTAAATACAAGCCCAAGTAAGTCAAGCAAAGACCTGCATGGATTAAGGCAAGGAATGAATGAAATGTAGCAGTAGAAAAATAAGAAAAAGGAGGAAGAAATTACAAGAATCAAAAAGTGAAATGGAAAGAAGGAAATAGAGAAAGAATGATAAATCATCAATATTGATTTACCTGGAAAAAAAATGGAATTAACATACACGACACACAAAACAACTTATGTGCAGACTTATAAGCAGAAGAAACATTGTTGTATTACAATAGTTGGAGCCATTAGAGGCATTGAATGAAAGAATTGTACGTCGGAGTGAGAATCTCAAAGCAATCTGCATTATGGGAGCCGTACTCAGTAAAGAGAGACTTCTTTTTCTGAGTTTCGGTTAGTTGATTTCAAGTTTTGTGGATAACTGTGGTGTCCGGGCCAGCATGCACCTTGACTAATTCCATAGGCTAACTGCTACCTCCCCCAGCACAGATACCGAGTAACTCTATCCAATATATGGATTTCATTTTTATCAGAACATGTGCTTTTAAGTCTTAGTTGCCATTTGTGCACAAATGAAAAGCCATTCTGTTTAATGTTTTGCAGCAATTTTTTGTATAGTCATGTGGGTCTTTGATCTTTTCAAGGTTTTTATGGTCTCGAGCAACTAAGAGCAGCAGTAATGCATTAAAACAAGCGGATCTGGATTAACAAAATAAGAGCATGTAAAAGTAGAAAGGGCCAGGAAAAACAACAATAAATCCAGTGAATTCCCACAAATGAGGTCTGGGGAGGGTAGTGTGTACGCAGACCTTACCCCTACCTTGGGAAGGCAGAGAGGCTGTTTTCGATAGCAGCCAGAAAAAACAAAAAAATAAAATAAAATAAAAAAGAAGAAGGAAGAAAGAAAAGAGAAGTACCCACCGGTCCCGTAACCAATCATCAGCCAAAGGAAGTATCCATTTAGTACTCCCTTCTTTCTAGCTTCGTCAAATCTGCAAAAAAAGATTAAGAAAGAGATTAAGAAGTCAAAACTAAATCGCCATCATTCTGTAAGAAAAAGCGAGTGAAGTTTGAAAAGCAGAGCTGCTAAGCCATTGCAATTTATTTGGTCAACAATAACCATTGACTTGAAAACATCCTCAGCTGCATTCCCCAACCGTTTATCCAATTTTAGTTTTCCCAAATTTTAACCATTGTCACCGAAACCATTTGTAATACTTCTAACTGCAATACTTAGAGATGTTTCATAACAAATAAGAATTTCCATCAAAACCCAGATCGTCATTATATCAAAACATTCATGACTAAATTAATATATATTCTCCTTATAGATGCCTAAAATGAGAATACCCTTTAAGAACAAAGGTAGAGAAGACCTATTTAATCGAGGTGATGCGCTTATCTTTACTTTTTCTGAAAGAGAGTAACAATTATTGTTGCAAGATGTCTGAAGAGCACAAATACCTGTATGTAAAGCAAATTAGCAGACCAGGGAAGAGAATATCCCCAAAGCCAAGCATATCAAAGCCACTATAAGGATCTGTTACTTTAGGAACTCTCAGAAGCATCGGGATTGATTCTCCACCAGCTTTCTTACCTTTAGCAACCTACAACAGGGGGCAAATCCGCCAACACGAAAACTTAATGACAGAGACTGAAGAGCTAAACTATTTTCTGGTATGAAGTGCATGACAAAACCGTGTTTCGATATAACCACGCCATTCAATCCAGCTTAATAAATAAGGCACCAAGTAACCAATCAAAATAAAGTGCGATTAACATATACCAAAAAGAAAATAAAAGCAACATTCAAACCATTAAAAGATAAAACGTACATGTGTGCGCATTTTAAAATCACACAAGTGCATCTAATATGTTTTAAACAATCTGGATCAGCTTAATAAAAAGAATTACCTAGTTCTGTGCAAATCAATTAAAAACTTTTGTTTCATTTTGTGAATTTTCCACAATCCACGTCAATTAGTTAAATATTCAAAGAGCCTCGAAAGAAGTTAAATGTATACTGCTACTTTGCACGCATGCATGTTACATATGCTAAGCAATGACGAATTATGGATTAATTTTATATTCTAAAATATACTATTTCTCAAAACTAAGAATAATAAAATTTTAGATTAATTTAATTTTTCTTCATTTTCTCATCCGAATCTTATGTCAAACCAACTCATGATATGATTTGAACACTTCCAAACCAATATATCACTCAAGACATTCCCCAAAAAGGTTTGCGAGCCAGATAAGTTATATGCATCAATGGTACGGACTGAAATTGTAACTAAAGAGAAAACTTACTGAAATCATAACACTATCATGGAATATAGTGGGAGATAGGAAAACCCAGAAGATGTCATAGACAAATGCGCAACACAGAAGCACTGTAGCGACCTAAAAAGAGAAAGGAATGACATAAATGAGAAGTATATTAGTAAACATAGGTAAAGCAAAACAAGAAATCAACTGTTTTCACGAGTGAGTTTATAGAAGCTATCACACACCTTTATATTAGGCAACTGAGCCAACTGCAGAACAGTGATCATCAAAGCAATTCCCTGGCGAAAATAAAGTTCTCTTTTATTTTAAACAGTTTTCAGCTGGTGTAAATATCTAGAAGAGTGAGACTTGGTGATAAGGATGCATAAACTGTATTACCTAGAAATCATATAGCAGATTTAAAGAGATCATTCAACTAATAACACAAATAAATATCCAACTGCAAAGGTCTATCACACAAAGGACAACATGAAATGGTTTAGGAAGAAACTATAGATTAGCTTACAAGAATGTCTTGACCAATCCAAGAGTATGATTCTTTCCTGTTTACTGCCCAGAAGATGGCGAACGCCACACAAAGTAGTAGGACAACTAGAGACAGAATAGTGACCTCCCCAAGAAGTGGCAAATTCAGTGTTTTCTTTCCACAACATCGACATTTGCTGCTTAAAAGATTGTAGGAAGCATATTTAAAGATCTAATCAGAAATTCTATACATAAATATGACACAGACATCATGGGTCCATAGATCATACCTTAGTATGAGCGACACTATGCAGTTATGCAGTCCCTGAGAAGGAAACAATTAAAGAATAAAAGTTCAACAAGCAGAAAAAATGTTGACCAAGCGCAAACAAGACTAAGTTTTGTTCAGCCAAAAATGTAGAATGTGCATATGATCATGATATAATTGCATATGTTGCACAAATCAAGCATCAAAATCAAATGCATGCTAATAATTTGAAAGTGCATGAGTAGTCAGAAAATAGATAACCTGACCTACCAAGACCACAGATATGGACTTGAGCACGTCAACTCAGAAAAAGTGAAAGCTAACTAAAGCATATGGATCTGTAAGTTCACATATTATAATTACATCTATAAGCAGATGGAAATGTTAACCTTTCAGAAGATTATGGCAGGCACAATTATCATGGAAAAATGCTTGTATCACACAAAATGTTGACTAAATTTACTGTTCCTAAGATCTAAAGTGGAAAGAATAGATAACTTAAGGTCTGTGATGCAACCAGAAAATTAAGCCTAAATACACCTCATCAGGCCCAGCACTCTCTTGACTTTGCAGTACCCACCCACCCACCCCCCACCCCACCCCAAAAAAGCCAATCTCTTTCTTCTTCAGCCAAACAAAATCAGTATAGAGCTCTTCAATCTTAAAATTCGTTTTTTGTTCATCCAGATCAACGAGCTCATTTACCCCTCTTCTTCCTCTTTTCATTATTGAACCCGTAATTGCCTATGATTTTGTGGTAATTTCTTCTCTAAAATTAAGGTGGATTTTTTAAACTCAAAAAGAATATCAAGAAATTGGGTTTTGGTGGCCAATTTCAATCTAAATTTTGTAATCGCTTCTCTTAAATTAGCTAAAAGAAATTGAGTTTTGGTGGCCAACCTATCCATCTTCACCGGAAATTAAGCTCTCCATCGAGGACCCCTCCCCCGATCCCCGTTCCCCCTTTTCTTCTTCTTCACCTTCGTCAATGGGGTGATAGTAAACAATGGTGGTTGTTCTGGAAATTAATAATTGTATGGAGTGTAGGATGGTGTTGTAAAGGATGCAATAAGAGGGTGGTGAATACTAGTGGTCTGGTGGTTTACAGTGGTGTTCTTTTGGTGGAGAAAAATAGAGATAGAAGAAGCTGGTATCGGCGCCGCCAGTAATGGCAGTAGCGATGGAAGTGTTGGTTTTGGTGGCGATTCTAGCGTGGGGCTTGACCTTCTTCCTCTAATGGTATTCACAGATTGAGTTGGTTGAGAAAAGAAAAGGAAAAATATATTTTCTTAAGGTTTCGCACGCTTAAAAACAAGTGAAACACACTTGTTTTGCCATCTCAGCATGAGGGGTATACGAGGCTCACTTAAACCAACACAAAGTGTCTAGATGGTTACCTGGTAAGTTGGAGTGTGAGATAGATATCTGGGGCCAACTTTAGGTGTTATTTTGCCATTTACTTTTGTTAATCCTTACGGCATGTGATTGTACACATCGTACAGGACTAGCACTCCCAGTCGCAGAAATTTCTTTGAATATTTTTATCAAGGGTCTAAGGCAGGGGAGTGGGAGCATGACAAATATTTGTACACTTGAGTGCTCGATTTGACCAGCTATGAAACAGTTACTACTGCAGCACAAAGTCATATCATTTCCCTGATTAGTTTGTACGTAGAGAACTAGATTAACAGGAAAAACTGCTATACGCATTGAAAATATTGCAAGGAGGAATATTTTAGTTCAGTAACATAATAATTTATGAATCTATCATAGTATAAATTATTAGGCATTGAAAAACACATTCTTATAAAAATCTTTAGAACTTCAAGTTTATCTTCCGTTTTCTTCTGTAACATACGAACAGATACATGATATCATTATCTTGCTCATCTGTTAGATACTAAATGCATGGCCCCAGACTATCAACTAATTCAACAACAACAACAACAAACCCAGTGTAATCCCACAAGTGGGTCTGGGGAGAGTAGTGTGAACGCAGACCTTACCCCTACTTATAGGAAGGGAGAGAGAGAGTTTGTTTCCAGTAGACCCTCGGCACCCTCGGCTCAGGAAAAAAGAACGAAATGGTTTAAAACATTACAGGAAAAAAAAATAGTGCCATGAAATGAGATGGTTTTATCAGACCAAATTGTATTGATTTAGAGAAAAGTCAAGATGGAGAAAGAACGAACTTGAATACCTCAATTCCACCGATACAGAAAAGTATTATCAGCAGCCAGACAAACCATGTCGACATGAAAAAGTAAAGTAGCACCAGAAATGTGGATGCTGAGATGACAAACCCAATAGCAGTCCATGCAGTAATGTGCAGAATTTCATCATCATCCTCCTTGGCTACTACATCGTCATCCTGCAACGAAAACATATCATTTTTTTACGCCATTACAGACAAGGCATCATTGGGTGTTATCCAAATTTGACACACAAACTAGAAGTAGGAAAACTAAAGGAGACATGTTTACAGTATGCTCATAACACACAAAAATAGAGCATACATCAAATTCAGTCATAGATGCATGTGTGTGTGTGTGCGCGTGAGCAAACACACTTAGACACAAACATAGACCAATCAATTGTTCAAGTATATTTTAGTCTCAAATCAACTGAGGTTATATATGAATCTTCGGTTCCGTTCCACTCTATTCAGGCATATTTCATTCCAATACTAAATAATTTGTATATTAGCACAAACGAGTTCTCCAAACTATATTTGAAAAAACAACGATCAGAAACAAAAGTATCCACAGAGCATGTATCAAGAATGGAAAAGAAAATGGCAGAGTAGCAAAAAAATTATACAGAACATATCAACCTTGGTCAACATACTTAAATTTTTAAAGACCAACAACTATAACCTAATTGTGTAACCCAAAATCCAACAGCCAGGGTAATCTAAAATAACTAGATCAACTGCAAGATCAGTGATGACAATTTTATCAAAGTAACCATAGACAAAAGCAAAGATGGGATTGCTGCTAACTGAATTTAATAGAATATTAGAAGCTTAGCATGTCAAATGTGAAGATGTTTCAGAGAGCTTCTCTTTTTTTTTTTTGTGTGTGTGTATTGGGTTTTTGGGGAGGGGGGTTGATAGTTCACAGTCATCACTTTCCTTAGATTGAGTAAATCTTTTCCAAAGAGCTGCACAAATAATTGTTCCAACAGCCATCAACCATATGAACGACACTGAGTAGTCCACAATAGGGCGATCTGGCGAATATAACAGCAGCTCCACTGGATTAAGAAAAAGAAACACACATATCATAAGTATTCCAACTGAAGTAAAACAAAAAAGAAATAATAAATAATTTTGCACCAATTACAGAGTCCCTATGACAAAGTTTGCAAATAAAAAGCCATTTATTCTAGCAACACAGCTTAGCATTCATTCCTTAATGGTAAGTTATTAAACGCATCAAGCCAGTGCAACCCATTTTTTTAGCAAGAATCAAGCCAGTGTAACCTTTGAGAGTCATACACTCAACCTCTTTTTTTTATGTATACTCAATCTCTGTTGTAGCTGTTAGCATCCAATACAGATTGTATAAGTTGTAGTATCCTTACATAGTCTTGGACAATTCATACAACTTGAGAGAGCTTTTGAGTGTTGGAATTAGGCCCAATGTCCTTTTTAACATGCTATTAAAGTTGGACCCATCCCCAATGTCAGGCCAACCATATTATGTTACACCCCAATCCCCACTCCAGATGTCAACCTTGGGCTTCTGGGGGAGGGCATGTTGGAAATTTCACATCAGTTAAATGTATGAGTTATAGACATCCCTTTCGAGCTAGCTTTTTGGTGTTTATAGACATCACATCCATTTCCCTGGTGGTAATTGTTCTTTCCTGGAACATGCCCTGAATCTACTCAATACATTAACAGATGTGAAATGTCAAGATGAGTGTAAACCATCTTATACATGATACGCATCTCTTCATCTGTTAACTGGCTTGTCTGGAGATACATGAAACGTGCAGCATTGTATGGTTATAGGTTGTGCGTTGTTCATGTTGAAACGCTGAAAAAACTTCTTGATATAGGCCTATTGACCTCTAACCCATAAACCTTCATCTCAAACTCATCGCGTAACTGCTTTTTCAAAGTATTACCCTATGACATGCCTTTTCCGATGAATGTACATCACCCGTACACAGCAATTAATTGACTACCATCTAAAAGCTTTCTATAATACACATAACTTTCATATGATTTCCTACGGAATACACCAATAATCTATGCAACAAGGATCTCTTGGTTGCACCAAAAGTTAACCAGAAAGAAATGGGATTATATTTTCATATTTGCCACAAAAACTGAATAATAGGTAATATGAGAAACGTGTATTGCATCATAAGCTACTCAACCTCTTAACAACAAAATTTAGAATCCAAAGAAAAGCTAATACTTCACAAAACATTTGAGCAATATAGATGAGGCCAGGGATTTACCTTTCTTTCCTGCAGCTATGTATTTATCAATAATATCTCCCCCATCATTTGAAATTGAAACGACAGGAACGGTTACATTAGATATGGTAGAATTGTTAGGACAAGCAATCTCCAGAGCACCTAAATAAATGCAGGAAGCAGTGTCATTCAGAAAGAGATGACAGGAACATAACTAAATAGATCTTGAGACCTAAGATGACAAAGTGAGTCAGGGTTACAACCTCCTTCAGTATTTATTAGCACAACACCTGATGCACCTCCTGCTTGGGCAACCGTAGCCTTGATTAGAAAATCACATTCACCGCGACGAGCTAGTGCAATAGAGCCTGATAACTAGAACAATTGATATCTCTGCATTATTTAGTGTAAAACTAACAATACAACTATTTTTCGTTTTCGTAGGGCAATACCAAATTATTTTTTCCAACAGCCAAACTGAAATGAAAACTTAGACTTCTTTGGTATTTCAAAGTAAAAACAGTTTGTAACAAACATTATAGATTATAAATGAGCCAACTTAGTTATACTTAATTTCTGACAGATCTTAGTGGTAACCCTTTCAGGTTATTTTATAACTGAAACTCTTCCACACTAGTATGTGATTCAGTTTCTGGATAATCTACGAGTCTATATCCATCGTTGTTTTCATGATAGGAAAGTTCTTGTTTATAGGATCTAAAAATTTAATCTTATCCTTTCAAAAGCAATATTTGAACTCAATTAGTGGATAGTCATACTAGTTTGAGGGCTTCTTCAAATCTTAAAATCTAAGCTCTAAACACCAAATGGGTACTTTTCATCCACAAACACCACTAGTATATGTATCTCTAAAACCAACACAAACTCAACGAAAGAAAAAGCGAAGACAATTGCAACTTTAGTAGACTCACAAATTGTTAGTAAGGAAAATTTTTGCAATTGGCCCAATATATGATTACTTTTAGTAAAGAGTACCTTTTCGATTTTCACACTTGAAGCTTACTCTTTAAGTTTTTCATATGCTGAAATAAGTTGTTTTATGCAGACTCTAGAAGCTTGAATTTAGTTAACTACCTGATGCTTAAATGCATGCTTAACCTATAGATGTTGTCACCTAAGTTTATGTATTGCATGTAAAAGAAAAAGTTTCTTTAGGCAATTTGTTGCTCTTGAGGTAGGACTTTTATCATTCTCCAATATTCTCAAATCAACAAATGACGGGTGCAAGATCATCAACAAAGATCAAAGGAACAAAATTGGGCAGTGAAAGAACTACGACTATTATTTAAGCAAGCAGCACCTTGGACTATCAAAATTGGGCATTAAGTTCCCGATCATAGCGGGAGCTTAGTGCACCAGGCTGCCCTTTAAGCAGCACCTTGGACTATGTTTCGGGTATCCACCTAAAAGTAAAGGTGTGTAAGGAATGTGGGGTAAATACCTTGGTGGAGGAAGCAGAACAGCTATTTGACGGTTGAGTATAAACAGCAGGCAATCTGGGGGCATGTTTAGCATCAGTGGGTAATACAGATCCAAATGCTGCACTCAAGCCAACTATTGAATCTTTCTCAGCACCATTAACCCACAACTTCACCAGAATCTTTGAAAAAAAGGAAGAAAAAGAATTAAATACAATAACGTCAGTAAGTTCCCATATGTGCTGAACAGAACTAAAACAGAGAATACTTCTAGACCAACTAAAAAATGGACCAAACCAATCTTATCTATGTTGTTAAATTCCATCTCTTTGAGATAAGATCAGATTGCAGTTTTCTTAATTCCTGAATAAATCTTTATACAGTAACATCCCAAAACAAACACCAGAACCTCAGAATTATTACATTATTTATTTAAGCCCCAAGGCATAGCTCAAGTGTCAAAAGTTGAAACACTTGTGACTTAGGTCACAGGCTCATAGGTCCGAGCATTGCACCATAAGAACTAAGCTTGGTATTTAAGTGGAGAAAGAGGGACGGGCCCATTGTCTCTGAGTTCGGGGAAGGTCACGGGTTCGAGCTGTGGAAACAGCCTCTTACAAAAATGCAAGGTAAGGCTGCGTATAATAGATTCTTGTGGTTCGGCCCTTCCCCGAACCAGGGGCGGATTTACCAAGGGTGAAGCGGTGTCACGTGACACCGCTTCGTCGAAAAATTTAACAAATTATATGTATAAAAATGATATGTGAACATTAAAAACCTTATAAATACAAATGGATGACACCACTTACAGAACACATTGCTCTGGTGCAGTGGAAAGGACACTACATTTTATTGGGGTGGTGGCAGGTTCGATCCTCCCAGATAGTAAACTGGGCTTCTTTTTTTCCCCTTCTATAACAAAATACTCAATATATTCTTTTTTTCCGCTTCTATAGCAAAATACTCAATATATTCTTTTTTCCCCCTTCTATAGCAAGATACTCAATATATCAACAATCTCTCACGCTCCACTCAATATATCAACAATCTCTCCAACTCGATATATCTATAGCAAAATACTCAATATATTCTTTTTTTCCCCTTCTATTGCAAAATACTCAATATATCAACAATCTCCCCCACCCCACCCCCTCCTTTTTTTTTTCTTATTGAACGTTAATGACAATTACATTAGGGCATTTAAAATACTTTTTGTTTATATGATCTTATAACAATTTATTTATGTGTTTATTTATTTTAATGCGACACCGCTTGTAAGAAGTTCTGCGTACGCCACTGCCCCGAACCCCGTGCATCGCAGGAGCTTAATGCACCGGGCTGCCTTTTTAATCAAATGTCACTTGTAAGATTATACCGGGTATGTTGTTGTTGTTGTAGAATCAAATACCTCCAAATTCATGAACCCAAAGGCAAAGCCTCCTCACCCATTCCAAATCATCTCAATACAACAGCCAAAAAAAATGTTCTTAACTTTAAAAACCCCTCAAAAGAACAAAACAAAATTCATAACCCCATCATAATTTTTCACATAATTACTACCCAACAACAACAACTAGTGTGTACGCAAACCTTAGCCCTACCTTGTGAGGATAGAGAGTTTGTTTCCAATAGACCCTTGGCTCAGAAATAATTACAACCCAAGATAAACAAAATGAAGGTTGAGTTATCCTAATATGTTCTTGCCAATACTCATCATGAGCTAACTTTTTGGTGTTGTTAGGCTCAGCATCCATTTTTATTAATGAAAACCACAAAATTATGATATCAAATAAAAAATCTACAAAACCCATAGAAAAGAATACAAAGACAAGACATTTTCAACACAATTACCACCCAAAAACAAAACCCACAATTCTTTTTGCCTGAAAAGAAAATATATGCAAAAGGGGGTTGGAAATAATTTACCGTATTGATATCATTGCTGCAGGAGCTATGAACATTGGTAGTAGGGGCAGCATATGCTGATATTATTGATGATGATAAAATCAGAATAAAAAGGCTCACTTGTCCATAATCAAAATGCAATGAAGAAAATGCCATAATTTAATTTCCCCCCTTTTTTTCCTTCCTTTATTTATTTTTTGTTCCTAATAATATATCTGGTGATATATTTGTTCTTCGCCTATTTCTGCATTGATGAAAATTTTTTGAGGGGGAAGGAAGAAGGGATTGACGTTGGCACGTTTTTGACGTTTACGGTTTTAATGTTAATCAAAGGAAACGAATTTTATTCAGTACCCAACGGTGATACAGAGGGGCATTACTGTAAATTGGTAAATGATTGCGATTGCGATTGCGATTGCGATTGTAACTCGTACTCATCAATTGCGTTTTATAGTAATTACGTTTTATAGATCGCACTTCATATTGCGTCACGTATTGCTTTTGACAAAGCTCTATTAGTTACCTCTATCTATGTACTAGATTATCTTTGCCCGTGCTTACGTACGGGCCCAACAATATAAATTCTGTCAAAATTTATTTATCTCCCACTCATTAATTTTGATTTATTATAATTACTTGTGTATTTCAAATTTAACTAACAGAGGTCAAAGTTTTTTCTTTTTAGTCTTAGAGCAATAAAAGTAATCATGAAACAAATATGTATTTCTAAATTGTCAACTTGTTAGAATATTAAGGTAAAATTAAGAACAAATAAGATGCACAAAAGTGAGAAAATAAACACAAAGCTCTTTAAAGGACCTCCAATTTTAATTTTTTTAATAATTTTTTCTAAAAATTTGTGAAAACAAATGCTTGAATGAATATTGTGACCCCCCAAACTCATTCGTAGTTCTATCTTTCTTTGTTTTATATATCTATAATTTAATTATAATAATTTAAATAAGTTTTATTATTTCAATTCGACGCTCGATGGATATTTTAAAAAAAATTAACCTTGCAAATATGCAAGGATCATTCTTATTTCTTTGCTTACTTGAGCGTAGTTACAAGTAATGGACTCTTAATACCCTTCGTGTACTTCATTTATCTCATTTACGTTTGAGTTATTTAGAAAGAAGGCTTGGTTAATAAATACACGTTAGTAATTGTAAAGTAAACATTGGTTTCTTTATTTACTTTCTCCCTTCTTTATTCTTCACACCTTTAAAACGTTTTGAGAAAAATTTAAATAAATACAAAGACCTTCAAATAAAATTTAACTTCGTAGTAGAAAATTAAACAAAAAATATGGCCATTAGATAAAATATATCTTTTTGCAAATTATTATTATTATTCAAGCTGGACGAATGAAGGCTAACAATGGCTGGGAGTAAGTGCCCGTTTGGACATAAAATTTGATGGAAGATTTTTCCAAAAAAAATTATTTTTTTCGAAATGTGCATTTGTTCATAAATTTTCAAATTTTCACTTGAAGATGCATTTTGAAAAATTTCGAAAATTTAAAAAACTGCAAAAAACTGATTTTCAAAATTTTTCCTCAAATCACTCACAAACCTTCAAAAACAACCCAAACTGAAATTTATGTCCAAACAAAATTCTAAATTTCAAATGTCATTTTCACTTGAAAAATATTTTTACCATTTTTTCGAATTTTACAATTCTTATGTCCAAACGGCTACTAATTTTGTTATAATATATAGGAGTAATTGGTTGAATGAGTTAAAAATGAAAAATTTATATGCTCAAAAATATAAATTAACGGGCAAGTTATATACAAAAAGGTTAGTTATGGAAATGGAATTGTCAGCCGCAATCATAATGAGAGATGGACCCACTAAAAACTTAGCCTCAAAAAAATTTACTAAAGTTAATGTAGACATGTAGTTATTGGACCAATCAAAACTCAAAACAATATTTAAATAATCAATGACTAAAAATGTTACAAATTACAGGCTTGAAAATGGCTAGCCTGCTAATTTGGCTACATAAGTCCATGGATTGATGACTTCATTGGGCTTTAATTTAAGTCCAGTCTTCAGTTTATTAGTTAGGATTGTTCTAATTTTGTGAGAGTTTCGTGCACATTATTTGGTCGCGTACCATTTAACTTGTATTCATTTTTAAATTTTTTTTAATTTGTACCCATGGTTTAAATAATATCAGGCCTTTTTCTCTTCTTTCTTTTTCTTCTTCTTCTTTTTCTTCTTCGGGTAACAGTGATTTTAGATGATGCTTGTGAACATATTTTAAGATAGTTTATGATGTTTTGTAGTAGTAAGTTGTTGTAGCGCTTTATTTTTACTATTGCTTAGAGGTTCTTCTTTTTCTTCTTTTTAATTGCAAAATGAATTCATTAGATTTATTGTTGTTTTGACAATTTGATGATTGAGGTTTGTTCTTGATGATATTTGGAGGTTATGTTTCAAATTTGTGCTCATTTGGAATAGATTTACGTATTAACTCGTATATTGGATTGTTAAAATTCGAAGAACAAATTTCTGTTTATGGACAATTTGCACTTCAAGCCTATTTGGCTTTAAGTGCATGAAAATGTTGGTTGCACTTTAGACCTTTTGGCCTTAAGTGCATCTGAAGTGTAATTTTTCACTTCATACTTATTGGCCTTAAGTGTAGGAAAACGTTTGTTTGTATGTGCATCTGAAATGTAATTTTTCACTTCAGACTTATTGGCCTTAAGTATAAGAAAACATTTGTTGCACTTCAGACCTTTTGGCTTTAAATGCATATAAAGTACAATTTTTCACTTCAGACTTATTGGCCTTAAGTGTAGGAAAATGTTTGCTGCATTTTAGACCTTTTGGCCTTAAGTGCATCTGAGTGCAGTTTTTTCACTTCAGGCTAATTTTTTTAACTTCAGATCCGATAAGTCCGAAGTTGATCGTAAGGTGGATAGCTTACAAAAATTTTGGGATTTTTACCTAGCTATACTATATTAGAAACTTATTTATCAATATTCTCTATGTTTTGTTGTTTTTAATAAATATCTAGGTTTTTTTTTTACAAATTGTGTAGATTTCTCTTTAAAAGGCTCTCATCTCATTATTAGTGTCTTCAACTAAGAGAATCAATTATATCCTTTCCTTTTTTTCCCCCTTTCCTTTTCTCTCTCCTTTTTTTTACATCAAAATTCTTTAATCTACACCCAGAATCTCAATCTTCTATCTTCCACCATTGGTGACAGCTTTATATTATTAAATCATCAATTGCATCGTTCTTTTGTTGGGAGACCAAACAATACTAAAAATGAAAAAATATTCAGTGATTGTATGATAACTGTATCATAATTGTATTTGAATTGTATCAGATATATCAATGCGTCAAACATAATTGTATCATACTTGTATCACAATTGTATCTAGCTTGTAGATAGTACATTAATATCCAAACTAATACCTGATACAATACTAATAAATTAATATATGTAATTATCATATATTTGTGATATAAACTGTGAAATTCGTTATGAACTCACAACTACTCATTATTCAGATACAAATTTGATACAATCCCGAAAGTATTCTTACACAATTCTGATACAACTTAAAACCGATTCTAAACTTAAACTAATATAATATCGTATTATATTTGTATTAGCATTGTATCATATATTATTTTAGGTATAAATTGCGATACAATAATGTACAATTGATCTTCATCTTTTTCAAGTTTCAATTTAAAACATTCACATAGAACCAACTCTAAACTTAAATTATGACACACTATTGAATTTTAATAGTATTAGTATTGTATCAGGATTGTCTTAGGTATTGATGTATCAAATACAACTCAGATACAAATATGATACATTTATCATACAATCGTAATACAATTCCGAAACTTCTCCTTCCTCGAGTTTCAATAAAAAATTTAACTTAAAACCAACTTTAAACTTAACGAATCTCCTTAAAATTGTGATATAAACTCTAGTGGATATTTTCAATCTTTTTCAATAACACCCAATCCAAAAAAAAAAACACAAATTCGTAAAATCTGAATATCTAATTCAAAGTTTCGAAACTTTTTAATTGTATGTCAATGGCAGACCTCTCCACCTACAATTTCAGAGATAATGTTGATGGATTTATCAATAGTTAAAGCTTTTTAATAGTTGGTGGTGGAATTGATTCAGAGAAATATATGATGCTAAAATTTTAGAGAGATAATAGTTTGATTTGTATGAGAGAGAGAGAGAGACAGAGAGACAGAGAGAGATTGGTTGATTTGTACGAAAGAGAGGTGATGGTTTTGAGTATTAGTGGGTTTCTTGTGGTGGGTAAGTACAAAGACAGATGATATTTTGTAATCCTTTGAAAAATTTCAAAGGAAGAGTATCTTAAATGTAGGGGGATTATGTGTAACTGATATCTAGTATTTAAGGTATGTTTTATTTTTTCCTTTTTACGGTTTTGTATAAAACTAGTAAATATAGGTACATAAAGTAATTAATAAGAAACCTAAATAAAAGTAGTAAATATGTTTCTATTATAGTATAACTAGGTAAAAATTCCCATTTTTTTTTTGTAAAGTAAGTATAGGTTCAATTGTGATCCTAAAATCGGGTATAGATACAAAAGTCCTGAGCTAGTCTTGTCTGATCCATCCACTGGCCCATTTAGAGTTGCTCAAGTAAGAGAGATTAATATTTTTTTTATCAAAAGGGAAATAAAAGTCTGCTTAATATCATATATGTATCATGCATATATTGAGAGAAAGAATAGTTAGGAAATCAAGATTAATAAGTTAAGTGGTTATTAAAGCTAGTAGAAGAGGTGGTTTAGTGTCTCTCTTATTTATATCTTCGGTACATTAAGAACGAAGTTACAAGACTTATAGAGGAATTGAATAAGTAGAATCTATAAATAAATAAAAAATCATTTGTTCTTTTTTATCTTTTCGTCTCTTTCTTCGAGCTAGTTTGACAGAATATTTGCGATGCTCAAAATTGTGACAGTCAATAATTTGTCATAAATTCGTTACAAAGTCATATTTGTGATAAAATTATAGTCAATTACTTAAATAGTCACTTAACTATCTCAAATTATCTTTTAAAGTCACTTTTTTTTCGTTTGTAATAACAAAGTCACTGCACTATGTCTATTGCGAGGGGTTGCTCTGATGGTAAGCAACCTCCACTTCTAACCAAGAGGTTGTGAGTTCGAGTCTCCCAAGAGCAAGGTGAGAAGTTCTTGGAAGGAAGGATGTCGGGGGTCTATTTGGAAACAGCCTCTCTAACTCAGGGTAGGGGTAAGGTCTGCGTACACACTACCCTCCCCAGACCCCACTAAGTGAGATTATGCTGGGTTGTTGTTGTTGAACTATGCCTATTGCACTCAAAAAGTCACTCAACTAGATTTTTCAAATTTTAGATTGTCAAATACCAATTTTACCCTCTAAATTATAAACATTTATCTTGTTTTTATTTATTTTTAACTTTTCAATATTATGATTTTTTCCTTTTTAATTTATATTATGGACTTACATATAGAATAAATAAATATTATTTATAAATTAAAAAAAATAAAAAGTATTTAAGCATCTATAATGCCGGAATAACAAAATAATGAGCATAGTAAAAATATTAATTAGAATAAGTTGTTCTTAATAATAATTTTAGTATTAACAAAAAAAATTCAAAAATTTATTTACACCATTCAGAATGAAAGAAAATAAAGGCTGTAAAAGATATATTCCATTCACGTAATATAAGAATAATTATTTAAATAAAGGTATTTTTATAATATAGATTATATACTCTTGAAAATTATGCTCAATTATATTATTATGTTTCTACCAACTTTTCAACGACACAAAGTTATGTCACCGGAAAGCAGGGGGACTATCTGTATAGGGTAAAATATGTTATGTTAAGTCGTGCATGAAATATATATAATATAATTGAGCATAATTTTCAAGAATATATAATGTATATTATAAAAATACTTTTATTTAAATAATTATATTTATATTACGTGCATGGAATATACAAATTTTACAACCTTTATTTCCTTTCATTCTAAATTGTGTACATATTTTTTTAATTTTTATTGTTAATACTAAAATTATTATTACTAACAAATTATTCTAATTAATTTTTTTATTATGCTCATTATTTTGTTATTCCAGCATTATATATACTTAAATATTTTTATTTTTTAATTTATAAATAATATTTATTTATTCTATAGGTAAGTCCATAATATAAATTAAAAAGGGAAAAATCATAATATAAAAAAGTTTTAAAAAAATAAAAAGAAGATGAATGTTTATAGTTTAGAGGGTAAAATAGGTATTTGGCAATCCAAGATTTTGAAAAATCTAGTTGAGTGACCTTCTGAATGAAATAGACATAGTTCAATGACTTTGTTGTTACAAACGAAAGACTTTAAAAGATAATATGGGATAGTTGAGTGACCATTTGAGTAATGGACTACACAAAATTGTGATGAATTTTTCAATTCGATCTTTTTTTTCTTGTAGTGAAGGTGTAAAATGTACCTTTTTCTTAGAATACCTCCTATTTGAATTTACAGAATATAGGCTGCCTACATTATACTTTTTGGGATGCAGCCCTTCCTCGAACCCTACGTGAATGTGGGATACTTCGTGCACTGAGTTATCTTTTATCGATAAATTAAAACTCTCCTTCTTTCACTTAATTTTACGACCATTACAAAAATCATACTCCCTCCGGTCCCAAATAAGTATTTTTTTGGTCTTTATTTTGTGGTCCAAAATAAGTAATTTTTTCATATTTCAAGAATGAATTAATTATTTGTTTCCTACATTGTCCTTGAAGTAAATAGTGTTGGAGTATGTGTTAGGAGTGTTTATGTGAAGAGATAGTAAAGGTTAATATGGTCAATTTCATTACTAATTAATGTTAAAATGTGAATTTCTTAATCTGCGTAAAAATAGCTAAAAAATCATTTAGTTTGGACCAGAGGGAGTAATTGTTTTCACTTTTTTTTTTCTTCTACCTCGGAATTATGCAAATGACATCCTGAAAGTTAGAAAATTTTAATTTCATGTGCATTCTAATATGCCTTATCAAGACCTTATCATGGATATTACACGTACAAGATGCTAAAAGGAAATATTTCTCCTATGAATACAAGAAAAATAGTGATCAAGCGATCCACAATATTATTTTAGTTTTTTCCCCAATCTCCGGTATTCGTGTAGTGCCCGACTAAATTTAAAGTTGCATAAAAGTCTTATATTAGGGGTCAAGCGTGGCTTAACAAAACGATTTTATATTTAGGTCTCAAATTCAAAATTTTTAATTATGATGAAGGAATATTTATCACTCCATAACTCCCGTCGACGATCGGCTACATTTAAGTGCTAGATAATATCCTCAAAAAGCTTATTTATTATACTCCTAGTGGGATCTCATACTCAAACCATTAAGATAGAGTTGGAGGATACTTTAAAAAGGCACTACACTTTGTGGAATCTCCCCCATATGGTAGCAACAAAGAGAGGACACAATATGAAGTCAACTAATGATAATATATGTCATTAGTATAAAATTTTAGTTGACCCTGTTTTGACATCGTGTAGTCTCAAAGAAGTGCTAAATTTTTATTTTTTATTTTTGTTTCTCATATGGTGTGTTACTTGTTTGGGATATGATTAATTGGGATTCACCCCGAAAAGTTTTACTTTTGGGTAGTGGCGGCCCGACTAATTTTATGGTCTAAAGCTAAATTTTATGAGGGCCTTAAACTTTTTAAAAGAAAATTATTTATTTATTTGAAGTCTATCTTTTTTAACTTTTCTTAGATACAAAGTAACTAATAATTTCTTACAATTAATAACTCCTAATGAGTATTTCTCAATTACCAATATAGCTAATCCATTTAATCTTTCTTGAGACATTGTTGATGTTAGGCAAGACTTTATCAATTTTAATTTTGACAACTTCTTTCCGCTGAAGCAATGGTAATAAGAGTTATTAATATTATTCAATAAGCAATATAGACATTTAGAAAAGTCAATTAAACTGCTACTCCATCTTCTAATATACTATTTTCCTTGATACTTTTAATTCAGAAAATAAATCTAAACCATCATTATCGAATTAGTTATTATGCTTTTAAGAATATTCAAGATTGAGGCAATATTTTTTCAAATTTTCATCATCTAGCGATCTTAGTTTTATCGCTAAATAGAAAATTAAAAATATTTTCATATGCTTCAAATTGTTCAAATCTATTTTGAAATGAAAAATAGCCTTGTTTACTATGTGTTAGGTGTTTGTCCTCATTTTCTTACCATATTTGATTTTCCTATCTCTTGAAGAAAAAGAGCAATATAATTACCTTAATTGGGTTTTTCTTTTTGTAGAAGGAAATTATAATTCTTCAGTACTTGGCTAGTCCTTTTTATTGTAGGAAAAGATTTGGACTTCTATAAATTGAGGATCCTTCCTTCTGATTCAGTAGCATCCACAATGTAGCCATATGGGGTTTGAGAGACGTATTTAGGGGGAGAACTTTACGGGACAAGTGTTAGCGTGTCACTTGTTTGCCTCTTCGTGAAGTTGTTCTCTCGATATTTTGTACTCTCTTTTTATATAGTGGATTGCTCATCTCCGCCCATGGATGTAGGTCAGTTGACCGAACCACGTTATATGTTTGTGTCTCTTTTGGTATATTTCTCTTTTGTTGTTTGATTTATCGTCGTTCAAGTATTGGTTTACTAGCTTCCGCATGACACCTGATTTTTTCGGTCCTAACACTATGTATAACAATAATCAACTCTAAAGGACTCTTTGAAAGATTTTGAGATTTCGTTATAAACATTCTCATCACATTGTCACTTCCTATATATCACACGTTTCTTACAAAATTCGGGTTCGATATTCATTTCAAGTGCAATTTCCTTGGTAGAAATCATAGCAGTTGCATATCCTTCTTCTCTATATTTGTTAAAGAAATAAATCAAACTTTTTTCACATTACAATTTTTTTAAAACTTATACATAGCCTATTAAATATAACAAAAAATGTGACCCCCGCAAATATGGGACCTAAAGCAGTTGCTTTACTTGCTTTATGAAAGGACCGCCCCTATTTTTGGGATAAGGCGCTACCGCCCCTGTTTTTGCGTTACCTGCTAGTTTTTACTATACCAGCCATCTATTTCGTATTTCGTATTTCGTATTCTGTATTTCATATCTCTTCTATTGCTGTTACTTTATTATGCATTTTTATGGTACTAATATATCGTCTCATGTTGCTTTTTTGAGCCGAGGGTCTCCTGGAAACAGCCTCTCTACCCTTCGGGGTAGAGGTAAGGTCTGCGTACATATTACCCTCCCCCGACCCCACTTGTGGGATTATACTGGGTCGTTGTTGTTGCGCTACCTACAAAAAACCGACTCCACATTAAGGCTCGAGCTATATGCTTACAAATAACTTAGTACTATAATTTAATCTTCAAAGTACATTAATTGAATAGTACTAATTATCCTCTTAAACAAACAAAAAAAATTAAAGGAAAAAGAGAACTCGTTTTTTATGGTCAACGAATTGAGGCAGCAATTAGTTTAATCTGCTCTCGCCTTTGACTGGACGTTATCCTGTCTTGTTTGGAAAGGACAAACAACTCTTTTGTTAAATGTTTTGTTTGGAAGGTATTATATAGTAATTTATTTTTTGGTAGAACTAAGTGGGCGTTTGGACATAAGAATTGTAAAATTCTGGAAAAAAATAAAATATTTTAATAAGTGAAAATGGTATTTGAAAATTAGAGTTGTGTATAGATATGAATATAATTTGGAGCTGTTTTTGAATTTTTGTGAATGATTTGACGTGCAAATTTTAAAAAATAGTTTTTTCGAGTTTTTCAAATTTTCATAAATTTTAGAAAAAATTCAACTTCTAAGTGAAATTTGAAATTTTCATGAAATTTACGGAAAAGAAAAATGAAAATTTTCTTATGGCTAAACGGGCCATAAATGTTACAAATTAAATGAAGAAATCTTCACCAGAATATGACAAATCAACTTGAATAATGAAAAGATACAAGTTACCTTAACCAGAAGAGAAATTTGACACGATCCTTTTTTTTGTAATTTATGTCTTCATTTTTAAGAAGAGAAAAGATTGACAATATAAATAAATAAATAAATAAATAAATAAATAAGAAGCTATAGTCAGCAACTACGAAATCAGTTATTGAGACGTGACAATGTAATGACAACAAAATGACAGTACAAAATGACGTTATGCTTACAAGAGGCAGAAATCACTTTTATTATAATATAATTAATTAAAAAAAATTGCCCTATAAAACGTGTTGATTTGTTATGTTAATTGAGATTTTAAAAAAGTCGTTTATAAAATCTTGTCTTTTGAGGACCCCTAGGCTTCAAAAATGGAATAAAAGAATAGATTAGACGTTATTTTTTGAACGGAAAGAAAAGAATGAAAAGGAAGTGAATAAGAGTAAAGGATTCTATTCTTATTTGGTTCATAAAAATTTTAAAATTACTTATAAAAGAGGAGAGAATCTTGAAAGGAAAAAAAAAAGTTTCATGAGATATATATTGCAGTGAACGTAACTTTAAAATTTCACCAAATTTATATTTACCTAAAAAAAAGGAAACAAACATGAAATTTTGTCTTGTATGAAAATCATTTTCCAACAATCGATTTCTTATCTTCTTCAACGTTGTACCGTTGGTTTTCTTTCCTATAAATAGAATTTAGTTCAACGGCACTGGTATAATTTTAAATAAGCTACTCCCTCCGGTCCAAAATAAGTGTCCATTTATATAATTAAGAAAGAATTTAATTTATTTTTACAAAATTACCCTTACGTACATATTCCTAAAAAGTTTTCCTATTCCTCACATTAAATATTTAATTAAGGGTAGTTTAGTCATACTAGTTATTTTTGTATCGAATTTAGTATTTTTTAATGAGCGTGCCAAAAGTAAATTGATTAAGAGTGGATATCGTATCCATCCACGCAATCTTTAGTTTTTTTGATATAATAATATAATCTATTTGGTCCACTTTAATTGATTTTTTTGGCTTTTTTATGATCTATAATATTTAATTTTTCATATATTAAAAAGGAATTAACTTTTTTTTTCCAAAGTTGTAATGAATTAAAGAGATTAGGAGTACTTATTATATTTTTAATGAATAAATTAAGGTTAATATGATCAATTTTATTGTGAATTAATATTAAAAAATGGATTTTTTAATATATATAAAATAATTAAAGACCGGAAAAAATATTAACTTACAACCGATAAAGAAAAGAAAGGAAAGAAAGGAGAAAATGCACTACCTTAAATTCCACAATGTATTACATTCATGCACATAAAGTTTTTTCAACTCCAAATGCAATATGCACTACAGTATTATAATGAAAAGTGCAACTAAGGATTTCTTCTAGAAACTTTGCCCACAAAAGGCATGATGAATGGATAGCGCACTTTTAACTTAGACAAAATACGTAAGTTGCCACCCGAATTATGACCAAAATCCCGGTTACATACTTTCTCGGAACGAATATTACTTTACACACTCAACCTTTCCAAAGTGTATCTAAGACATACCATTTTTTTCTTAACCAATTTTTCAGAATATGTGCAATATCACGCACCAATCAAATACTGACACGTGTCATTTAAAAAATAAAATAATTAAAATTACAATTAAACCCCTCATCTTCCTCATCTAAACTACCATGGCCCTATTCCTCCTCTCTCACCATCAAACATCATATCTTCTTCCTCCACCTTTTACTTAATAGCAAAGCCACCATTAACTAACCAAAATCACCAAAAAAACATACCCAAAACTTCATCTTTTCCGCTGAAATTGAATCAAAATTTTTGAGCTCAGATCTAACTCATTTTTCATTTCACTTCTGTAAAAGTTCGACCGCCATTAACTGTCATCGCCACAAGTCAACTATTTAGAAAATCATCCATTAATAAAATTAAAGAATGTGCAAAATCTTGAGCTAAGCTTTAATGGTTGGAAAATATTTCGAAAAATTCTCGCTTCCTGAAAATTTGACTTCGCCATGGGTAAAGCTCAAGTTAAGCTTCTCTACAACAAGAAGAGATATAAGAAATCATGATATATCTATTTGAGAAGAAGGAGATCGGGTGGTGGAGCTCAAGGAGTAGCTACGACAGAATTTTAATAAAGGAAGAAGATGACTCAATTTAAAATTTTTAAAAACTAAAAAAAATTGACATCTGACACAAAATTCTTCTGTTCACGCGACTCATTTGTTGGGAAAAACACACACTATCCACATGGGCAAAGTATTGTGTATTAGATACACTTTAGAAAGGTTGGGTGTGTAAAGTAATATTCGTTCCTAGAAAGTGTGTAACAGGGATTTGGGTCATATTTCGGGGGTAACTTATGTATTTTGCCTTTAACTTACAACGAGATGCGGACTTGACATCGAACTCATAACTTGTACTCTTTTTTTTAGTTTTGCTAAAATATTTTATTTATCGAGAGTTATTTTGACTAAATTTAAAATTAAATTGAATTTGTTCAATTTAGTATTTTAAAATAAAAATATAAAAATTAAAAAATTATATAAAAAGTACTATAAATTGTAATTTTTCTCATATCAATATGATAATAAAATATTTTAAAATATTGGTCAAACTAACATAGTTTGACTCTCGATAAATGAAATGTGTGATCTAAATTGAAACGAAAAAAGTATTAGTTATTATTTATAATACAAGTATAAGATTTACGCAAAAGCTACTTGGTTCGTTGGAATTTGTAAATAATACTCTAGTTCCATCCCTACTTACACGAATGAGAGTCACGTAATATTAAATTACAAATAAGGGAGCATCTTTTTAAATTCAAGTTGAATATAAGGATGACAAGAATGTATATATAAACTTATTAAGGGATATAAATTATAATTTATATAGAGAACCAAAATTTTGAAATAAGTTAAATAACCAAAGGAAATTCTGAAATTCCTACATTTATTATGTATTTATTTATAACCATACGTGATGAACTAGGCAACTTGCATGCATATTGACTAATTTCAGGAAGTACCTGCTGCCCATCAGTGCTGGGCATTCCTTATTGATCTGCGTTGAAAAACTTAAAAAAGCTAAAACTTTTCGTTTCTTTTCTTGTTATTTAATTGAAAAAATGTTTAGTTGAAAAAAAAAATTACAAAAAAGAAATTAAAAAATGGGGTAGAAACTCTTCTTCAAAATTTGAAAGAAGCTCCATTAATAATATTCATTCCAACAATAACAACATTGCCAATATAATCCAACAAAAACTAAATATTCTTCTTTATCAACAAAATTTCTTTCAAAAATTTTCTTTAAAAAGGTTTTTCCCCATTTAGTAATTTCTCCAAATATATTTGACTTTGAAAAGAACTTTTCACACATAGGAGAAAAGCTTCCATCATGATGACAAAAGCATGAAATCATCATACTTGAATATCCACAAACTAAACTCCAAAAGATATTTAAAAAAATAATAAAATTAGCTGTCTCTTTCAACATTCAACTTACAGAGTTTCCTCAATCTAAACCCCATTGTCTCATTTCCCACATTCTAAAAACTCTCATATAAATAGGAGAACATAGTTTACAAGAGACACACAAAAAATTTCCAAGAATTGGCCATTTATGAGAGCTATTTTTAAACAATTTTTACTGAATTATTTCCCATTTGTTAGAGCCAAAACACTATCAAAAAAGTCAATTTTTATCAGAAATATCATGTCTGAATCAAATCAATATGATTCTTGTTTTGATAGACCAAGATTGGTAATTAAGAAAGTTTTGGCTAAGCCTCAAAGTGAAGGGAATGGAGCTGTTGTTAGAAGAAGCATTGGAAGGTATATACTGGAAGTTGATATTTTCATACTTGTCCCCTTTTTTTCTTAATTTTACAACTTTTTTTCATCTGGTTATTTTCGTTTAAAAAAAATGAATTTCTTCATTTTGGACTCTAAAACAGAAAAAAATCCCCTTAAATAATCTCAGCATGTGCACATAGGCTCAAGCTGGTCAGTTGAACACCCTTCGTCAAAAAATATTATTTTTATATACATATATATTAAATCTTAAACAGTTATAGAGATTTTCCTGGCTTCGCCACTAAAATTCTCAGCTCCTAAAAAAAGTGAGGAATATATGTGTTTGAAACTTGGATCTTGATTTGTTTCATTTTGTAAAGTCTTTGTCTTGATGATATACATACATATCATGTTGCGCGGATTCTCCAAAATGTTGCTGCACCCGTGTCGGATTCTCCAAAAATGCATTACTTTTGGAGAATCCGACACGTACCCCCGACATTTTCGGAGAGTCCGGACAACATAGGGCACACACATATATATATACTGGATTTTTCATCTGAATGTTCATGAAATGTTGAATTTTGCTTTGTATATTTGATTTTGCAGGCCTGAATTGAGGAATCTTGATCCATTCCTCATGTTGGATGAATTTTCAGGTACTGTTTCTTGTGCATCTAACTGGAATATGTTGTTTATTTAATTCTCTTGGTTTTGTTGAGTCAAATGAAGTTGAAATAGTACTGTTTTATTGTTTTCAGTTTCTGCTCCTGCTGGATTTCCTGACCATCCACACAGAGGTTTTGAGACAGTAACTTACATGCTAGAGGTAAAAATTAAGTTCCATAATTCAATCCAATATAATAATACTTGACCATCCCCTGTTGAATCCGTACAGAGACGGATGTAGCGTTTACTTGAACCTAGTATTTCTGACACGTAACATAGATATTGTGTGTGAAAAATCACTAAAATTTCAACGGACACTAAATCCCGAACCCATAATTTTAACTGTAAAATGAGCGTCGAAGACATTGAAAATGCTAATGTGGTGTTTTCCTGTATTAGGGAGCTTTTACTCATCAAGATTTTGCTGGTCACAAGGGTACAATCAATACTGGTGATGTGCAGGTACAGAATATTCAGCTCTTAAAATCTTATCTACAAGAACAAAGAGAAATTTTTTTGGTTGATGATATTTATGTTGCACGGACTCCCTAAAACAGCTGTCACACCCGTGTCGGATCCTCCAAAAATACACTACTTTTGGAGGATCCGGCATGCACCCATCGATATTTTCAAAGAGTCCGAACAATATAGGCCTATATATGTTTCTTTTGGACGTATTGCAGTGGATGACAGCAGGAAGAGGAATAATTCACTCAGAAATGCCTGCAGGAGAAGGCAGTCAAAAGGGGTTGCAACTTTGGATAAATCTTTCTTCTAAGGATAAAATGTAAGCCATTTACATCAGTTGTCTTCTCTTTTCTACAGTCCATTGGAAATTTTACACTACAGGATTTCAGTGCTTATCATTCCTTTTGAACTGACCCCATATAGATACTTTTCACACCACCACTTCTTATCTATTGTACTTGACTTTAACATATTAGTAAAAAGTAATGTTAGCTCTTATCAACTCTTTTTTTGGTGTGTTTTTTTTTTTTTGGGGGGGGTGGGGGGGTGGGGGAAGGTGTTAGTAGTATGCAATATAAAGAACACATTTGTTTTTTGGAGTTCTTTGTTAAGCTTAATCATTCACTTTGACTAAGTTCTCAAGATTATCCAAAACCATACCAAAAGTCGTGGAAACAGCCTCTTGTAGAAATGCAAGGTAAGGCTGCGTACAATGGACCCTTGTGGTTCAGCCCTTCTCGCGCATAGCGGGAGCTTAGTGTATCGGACTGCCACACACCAAATGTGACATCTACACTTCTTGTCAAATTCATGTATATCTTCTCTAAACATGTCCAATTAATCTTTAAAGAAGGCATCTTGATTTTGTGAACCAATATTTCCAAGTCAATTTGTAGCACAAGAAATGAAAACTTAGTAGCATTCACACGTTTGATCTTGGAGCTTTTGCCTTTTGAATTACTGTACAACAACAATTACGCATCAATCTCAAGCGCTTTTATAAATTACTGTACTCGAGAAATATTAGTAATGAAAGATCTAAATTATTCTAGTTCAGGAAAATGATCTCTCAGTATCACTAAATTCAAATACAACTGCAGGATTGAGCCAAGGTATCAAGAACTGCTGAATGAAGACATACCAAGAGCAGAAAATGAAGGAGTTGAAGTAAAAATCATAGCAGGTGAAGCAATGGGTGTTCAATCTCCAGTTTATACGCGAACGCCTACAATGTACCTCGATTTCACCCTACAACCAACATCTTATTATCATCAAGCCACTCCTGAGTCTTGGAACGCGTTCGTGTACATAGTTGAAGGAGAAGGCATATTCGGAATTCCAAATTCAGGTCCTGTATCAGCTCACCATTGTTTGGTTTTAGGCCCTGGAGAAGGACTTAGTGTGTGGAATAAATCTTCAAAGCCATTAAGATTTGTTTTATTAGGTGGACAACCTATTAATGAACCTGTAGTTCAACATGGTCCTTTTGTGATGAATTCACAAGCTGAAATTGATCAAACTTTTGAAGATTATCAGTATTGCAAGAATGGTTTTGAGAATGCTAGATACTGGAGGTCAGGGCACTGAAGAAATCAACAACAACAAAAATCTCACTATAGTTCCACAAGCGGGGTCTGCGAAGGGTAGTGTGTACGCAGACCTTACCCCTATCTAAAGGCAGGGCACTGGAGCTGAAATGATAATTAGTAGTCTATAAGCCACAAAATGCACCTTTTATGTTTCTTTTTTCTTTTCATAAGTATCTCTGCTAAAAAAATAATGGTTCAGCTTATCTTGATTTTTTTATTTGAAAATTGTGTAAGTTAATGTTATTCTATTCTTATTTCAATGTTGATAGGTCATTGTCAAAAAGTTGATTGTTGTTTTTTTTTCTTATAGTGAAGATTGATTCTGAATCTTTGATAATATCTTGATCTTGGATATGGATATAGTGGTGGAATAGTGGTGGTGGTAGGGTAAGATTCTTTGTTGTAAGTTGGTTTCTCAATTATAAATAAGTGACCTCCACCAACTAATGTACTTGCCAAAAATAAAGTGGAAAAATGAAATAAAACTAAACGGGGTAGGGCAGTGCAAGGCCGGGCAAAATTCGCTAGACGGGGCAGGGTTTGAAATGCGGGCAGTGCGAGGCAGGGTAAAATTTTGGAAACACACTAGACGGGGCAGGGTTTAAAGGGCGGGGAAATGCAAGGCCGGGCAACATTTTGGCAACACGCTAGATGGGGCAGGGCGGGGCAGTGCAAGGCAAGGCAAAAATTTTGAAAAATGTTAAGACGAGACAGGGCTTGAAGGGCGGGGAAGTGCAAGGCAGGGCAACATTTTGGAAACATGCTAGACGGGGCAGGCCGGGCTTGAAGGGCGAGGCAGTGCAACATTTTGGAAAAAATGCTAGACGGGCAGGGCAAGACGGCCAAGGCTTGCCTTGCCCCGCCCCATTTACGTTCCTATAAACAGGTGACCCTACACCAACTAATGTAACTACCACTTAACAGCATAGCAGAAAATGCTGCAAATATTGTCCCAGGTTGATTTGCCAATTATTGAGAATCTTTTTCTATCATTACAGTCTGTTGCTTCAAGGTCATATCACTGCAATGATCTTAGTTGATTTTGACGGTCTTACAAAAAATTTTGACTAACACATCCTATAATTTTATTTTAAAGAAAAGGAACTTACGAAGTGAATAATAGCAATTTTGGTAGATCAAGATTTAATAGCAGAATATCTTCACAGTAAAATTAGTTTTAAACAATCAAAAAGGGTAATAATTATTAATTGTTTAACATAAATTATATATTTTTACATAACTGATAATTAGTGTTGTCATTGTAATTTATTTCACTTTACATACAGACCGACATAAGACGTCGATTCTTGATTAACAGTCTTCCTTTTATTAGAGTCTTTTTGATAAATGTAGCCCCTACCATGTTACTATAAGAGAAAATCATTTTTTTGATTTTTTATTCTTTGGAAGAGGAAGAAGTTAATAGGGCAAATTAAGGCCTTCTCTTTTAATCCATCCATTCTTTAAGAGAGTGAGGAAATTTCATGTTATCTATCTCTCTACCTATTATTTTTGCAAAAACGACTTAATCAAACTCAAGAAATAATCTATTTTAAAGCGGTAGATGGGTGTATACTCTAGCCATATTTAAAATCCTAGTGCCTTAATAAAAATGATCCACTTACTACTAAATAGCATTATCCAAGACATGACTGTCCTCATTAAACTTTTCTTGCTAGGATCTTTACACAAATAGCCGGCTATATTTATTATTTTTTTTCTAACCATATACATAGTTTATATATTGATTTTACATAATTATTAACATATAATACATAAATTATGTGTATATTATACCTTCACCAACTATTTTTGGTTTAAGAGGTTGGGAGAGCGACTATTCGGATTAATTCTTCTTTCTTGTTTGGTGTAACTTTTTTCCTTGTCAAGTTAGAAGTGGGTGTTTGGACATAAGAATTGTAAAATTTCGAAAAAAAGAAGTTCAAGTGAAAATGATATTTGAGAAGTAGAGTTGTGTTTGGACATGAATATAATTTTGGACTATTTTTTGAATTTTTGTGAGTCATCTGAAGTGATTTTTTTTTTGAAAAATAGTTGTTTGGAGTTTTTCAAATTTTTAAAAAATTTCAAAATTCATCTTCGAGTGAAATTGAAAATTTCATGACCAAACATTGGAAAATAAAATCTTTTTTTATGGTCAAACAACCCTGAAAAATGGGGAAATGTCTCATAATGTTTCTGGTCTGGAACAAGAATAGTGGTGAGTAAAAATAGCACGGTATAGTCAGTTTTCGGACTGGTCATTCAAAAATAGCCAGCGTTTACAAAATCAATGAAAAATAGCCACTATTTTGCTGCAACAGAGACCGGTCCAGCATAATATACTGGAGTTCAGTGCACCTGTGTATGAACTCCAACATATTATGCTGGACCGGTATACTTTGCTGACTCCAGTATAATATACTGGAGACTGGAGCACCGGTGCTCCAAACTCTAGTATATTATACTGGACAATTATACTTGCTGGAACTCCAGTATATTATGCTGGAGTTCTAGTGTACTTATGCTGGAACTCCATCATATTATGCTGGAATTCCAACATACTTATCCTGGAACTCCAGTATAATATGCTGGAGTTCAAGCATACTTATGCTGGAACTCCAGTATAATATACTGACGTATTTTCGGGTTTTGAACAGTATTTTCGCTCAGATTTATCTTTACATGAAAAGTGGCTAAATTTCGATTACTTTTGAAACTGGGCTATTTTTGAACGTCCAGTTGTAAATCTGGCTATTTTTTTAATTTCTCCCTATATTATGGGCTAATATAATTGAACCCGAAGCTGAAATGATGTCTTTTTTGACATAAAATATGTTTATACAGCTAAAAAGAAGTTACATTTCTACATAAAACGCAGTATAATACTGCATTTTACTTTAACGGAAAGCTAGTCGTTAAAGTTAAGCGCAGTATTATACTGCATTTTATTAAAAAATTAATTTTTTTATAGGAAAACGCATTATAATACTGCGTTTAAGGAAAATGCAGTATTATAATGCGTTTCCCTATAATAAAATACAGGGTCCCCCTTCTTCTTCTTCCCCACGCACTTGTGTCTCCATTTTTTAAAACAATCTCCCACCATTGCTGGTCCCTCCCCTCCGCGAATTAAAAAAAATTCTTGGGCCCCACCCGTCACACGATTAAAAACAGAATTCTTGGGCCTTACCCGTCACACAAAAAGTGAAGAGCGTAGGTCCTGCATACAACCCAAGCTTTGGATTCCTTCTTTCGGGGTCAAAATTTCGAATTTTTGATATTTCAAAAAACTTAAATCGAGGTATTTTGATTTAGTTTATGTCGAAACTCGTAGAGCATATGCATATTTGTTTTGTTGAATGTGTTTTCACGCTGATTTGTGTTATGTTTGCGATTAAATTTGTATGTTATTTTTACCCGGATTGAATTATTAGCCTTGGGACAAAAAATAGTTAAAACTTGATAAATAATTTTTATTGTTAATGAAATTGTTCACAAATATCTTTTACTGTTTTATATGTAATTTTGTGAATGTTATGTTCATATGTTTGTTGTGTTTATTTAGTTTAGATTATTTATTTGTTTAAAGAATAGTGGCCTTTTAGCGTAGTAAAATATAGAGTCTTATAGCGTAGTAAAATATAGAGCCTTTTAGCGTAGTAAAATTAATTATCCAATTACACTTTACAAAATTAATTATTTATTTTATAAAATAAACTTACAAAATTAACAAATTAATATATGTTATCAAATTAACTCAAATATCGAGTCTGGAACCCATAGATAATTACACTGTGCAATTAAATAATTAGTTATTTTATTTATAAAACTACAGTAGACGACATGGACTTGCCGCCTGTGCATCCTGGACCAGCGGCAGATCAGGTATTAGTGTTACAGGGCGAGCATAGGTCCTCCTATGTATGGGAGGGACATCTATTGGATCAGACTCTCTGCGCTAGGAGACCAGACGACTTGTGGGACTTTTTGAGGGAGAGAGTTTTCCATGCTCGCGTAATCCATCGCCTGCGTGCTACGGGCTTCCTTAGGATTTTTGAGATTGGGCGGATGCAGCTCGACTGGTCTCTCATCACGGCTTTGATTGAGCGGTGGCGACCGGAGACGCACACTTTTCACCTGCCCACTGGAGAGGCCACCATCACACTTCAAGATGTTCAGGTTTTATATGGGATGCGTGTAGATGGACTAGCCGTTACACTGCCCCAGTATATGAGAGTTATGACGTGTCCCCAGTATTTGGATTTGCTGGGGCAGTATACTGGTTTCAGACCACAGGGTGAGGTTGCACTTAGAGGGGGTAGTCGCATTTCTGTGACAGTTATAAGAGAGCATATGGAGTTATTGCACCCCAATATTACCGGCGAGACAGAGGATATCCATATTGACCGGTACACGAGATTGGCGTTATTCCTTCTTTTGGGGGGTGTCTCGTTCCCGAACACTTCGGGAAATCTAATGAGTATGCGCTTTCTCCATCATCTACAGCAGCTAAATGAGTTACCCCAGTACAATTGGGGTGCTGCTGTTCTAGCATACCTGTACAGGAGTATGTGCCGGGCGAGCATGGGCACCCAGGTGGACATATGTGGTTTTCTGCCGCTTCTACAGGTGACAACATTTTCGAATACTCTGTTCATTACTCCGAATTCTATATAGTCAAAATGACTCTTAAATTTTACGTCAACCTTTTATCTTAGGTTTGGGCCTGGCAGCGAGTCCTGCCGTTGCAGCCACCTCTACCACCACTAGAGCCGGGTGTAGCACTTCCGTTTCTCCCTCTAGCTACGAGGTGGTTCTCCTGCGTGGGAACTACCGAGGGACTGATGCTCATCATAATCTCCCCCTTGTCAGGGATGTGTTAGATATGCTGGTGGCCGAACTGGTAAATATGTACCTAAACTTACTTGTTATAAATTCACTTGTGTTGCACATACTCACTTTTATGTTATTATTTGATAGTTCATTTGGACGCCATACAACGACGAGTTGCTAGCTCAGCTGCCCGATTATTGCTCAGTCGACCGGCTGCTTTGGAGCATTTCCGTCCTGATGATCTTCTTTGATGTGGTGGAGCATCATGCCACAGAGCGTGTACTTCGCCAATTTCACTGTCCCCAGACTATACTGGGGGAGACTGCATGGGTGCCTACGCATTATTAGCAGGATGACCATATCAGTGTGGACGATGAATTTGTAGGATGGCTAGAGCAGCAGGTCCATATTTGGGACCAACGAGAGTACCATATTCCGCCACCACCTTCACATATCCAGGAGGCCACTATTGAGCTGTATACTTCATGGTACCACCATCACACCCAACTGATGATCGGGAACCCCATTCATGTACTTGGCAATCGGTACAGACCATATGCTGGGAGGCACGAGGCACTGGTATGTTTTTGTGGCTTATTAATATCTTATAATTGTGATATAGCGTTAATTAATTAATATTTTAAATGTTGCGCAGGCTATTGGGCATCACATGTTCTACCAGTTGGGGCAGGAGATGCAGCAGCATGGCGACAATGCTGCAGTCGTTGAGTATGGTCGGCGGGTGGAAGAGCTGGCTCGTCGGACCCTGTATCAAACGAGAGATGGCGCGAGGTTGGATCACGAGGCTGAGTATGCGGCGTCAGAGGAGTACCATTGGGGTAGGGCTGTCCCACGAGGTAGGGGTAAGGCACGAGGCAGGGGTGCCCTATGAGGCAGGGTTGTCCCACGAGGCAGGGGTGCCCCACGGGGTCGCGGGGGACGGCGAGAAAGTGGTCCCCAGCAAGGGGGCGTTGAGGCACCTGTCGACCTACCTGTTGAGGAACATGATGAGGATCTTGGAGATGATCAGCCGGGTTATTTACCTCAGCTAGATGAGCCTTCCAGCAACATGCCGTCGTACAACCTTCAGCTATCTCTGCCAGCATCGCAGGTCACCCCGTCAGATACATTGTTGATCATGGGTACATTCGACGGAGATGTATACCAGTTCTTTTTAGGACCATCTACCACAGCTAAGGATCGACCGACCCGTGACGTGGATGACGGGCGTAGGTTGAGTTATGCCTCATCCCCGGCGGTTGATGCGGATCTACCACAGGCGCAGGTATGTTGGTATTACTCTAAAATTTCAATTTGTTTTATTTTCCTTAATGATTTGCCATAAATTAATTTTTAATTTTCTTATTAAGGCTTCGTCCCATCCCATCACGGAGGCCATTGTATACGCTGATGAGGACACCACGGATGCATATACTCGAGAGGCCGACGAGACCATGGTGAGAAAATATTTTTGACTTAACACGTACAATACTAATATACATTTTCGCATGCTAAGCTTAGTACTTGTTTTGTAGTTTGCTGACGGCCCGACGACTTCTTCTACCGATCCTGCCAGATGTACTGTCGATGCTGCTACGCATCCTCACATAAAGAGGCGACTTGATGATGATGATCCCGATAGTGTACCCGGGCGATAGGGGATGCGACTCAGGCCAGCAGCAGTACTGAAGCACACAGGCTGCGGGACTCATTGATTTACTTTTGTTTGTACTTTGTGTAAATACTACATTATGTAAATAATGGCAACAATTCTATTTTAACAACAATTTTATTTTAACTATGGTTGAACAATAATTTTATTTTAACAGTACACAAACACGAACACAACAAACCTAACACAACACAAACAGTACAACTAATGAAAACACTTGACAAGGGAAACATAAAGATACACTACTACGCTCAACACGTATATGCCATTGTTTAGTCACGACCGCCTAGTATTCTCTACTCCAACCACTTGAGCTGGTTTTCCAGCTTTTGTTTCTCTTCTTCCACCTCTTTGAGTTTCGCCTTCAACTTCACAATTTCTTACTTGGATTGGCGCTCTCTGTCCCACTGCCTCGTACACACATTATGAATATGATACAACTTGTCTTTGTAGTATTCCTGCTCACATGGTTCATCAATCCATACCTCAAAATTGCATGTAGGTACGTCGGGTTGCCTATAAAACTTGTTCATACACGCCCAGTAGCGGCGTCCAGTTTCTTCCCAACAATCATACATCATGCTTTTGTTTCCGCAATCGCACTTTGGGACATAAAGGGGTTGTTGAGACATTTCTTAAAGAGAAACTTTGGTTTTATGGAAATATTTGTTATAGGTTATTGTTAGGCGCAGAAAATAACTAGAATGAGCCCGTTATTTATAGGCAAGATTTCACATAAAACGTAGTATTATACCACGTTTTACATACACATAAAACGTAGTATTATACCATGCTTTATATATTAAATTTTTCTGAAACAAAACAGCTTTTTCACATGGTTTTCAGCTTTTTCAGAACGACAAGACAACTCACAAAACGTAGTATTATACCATGCTTTACATATTAAATTTTTCTGCAACAAAACAGCTTTTTCTGCAGTCATTTCAGCTTTTTTGAGAATGCCAAGACAACTCACAAAACGTAGTATTATACCACGCTTTGTATATTACATTTTTTCTGGAACGAAACTGCCTTTTCACATGGTTTTTAGCTTTTTCAAAACGACAAGACAACTCACAAAATATAGTATTATACAACGCTTTACATATTTTTCTGCAACAAAACAACTTTTTCTGCGGTCGTTTCAACTTTTTTGAGAATGACAAGACAACTCACAAAATGTTGTATTATACCACGCTTTGCATATTACAAACGTAGTATTATACCACACTTTGCATATAGTTTTTTTTAATTTTTAGATTGCCCTTCTTTAGTAACACCAATAAGTTGAATATTTGAAAAATTCTATGAAGAAAATACTACATTATGTAAATAATGGCAACAATTCTATTTTAACAACATTTTTATTGTAACAGAATTTGAACAATAATTTTATTTTAACATGACAACACAAACACAAACATAGCAAACCTAAAGATACACATAACAAAAACAAACAGTACAACTAATGAAAATACATGACAAGGGAAATATAAAAATACACTACTACACTTAACATGTACAGGCCATTGTTTAGTCACGAACACCTAGTACTCTATGCTCCAACCACTTGAGTTGGTCTTCCAGTTTTTTTTCTTCTTCCACCTCCTTCAGTTTCGCCTTCAACTCCTCAATTTCTTGGTTGGATCAGCGCTCTCTTTCCCCTTGCCTCGTACACAAATTATGAAGAAAATACAACTGGCCTTTGTAGTATTCCTACTGATAGGGTTCATCAATCCATACCTCAAAATCACATGTAGGCTCGTCAAGTTGCCTATAAAACTAGTTCATACACGCCCAGTAGCGACGTCCACCTTCTTCCCAACAATCGTACATCATGTTTTTGTTTCCGCAGTAGCACCTTGGGACATAAAGGGGTTGTTGAGACATTTTTTAAAGAGAAACTTTGGTTTTATGGAAATATTTGCTATTGGTTATTGTTAAGCGCAGAAAATAACTAGAATGCACCCGTTATTTATATGCAAGATTTCATATAAAACGTAGTATTATACCACACTTTACATATTAAAGTTTTTCTGAAACAAAACAGCTTTTTCGCAGTCGTTTCAACTATTTTCAGAACTACAAGACAACTGATAAACGTAATATTGTACCACGCTTTACATATTAAAGTTTTTCTGAAACGAAACAGCTATTTCGCAGTCGTTTCGGCTTTTCAGAACGATAAAACAACTTACAAAATAAGATGTATTAAACCACGCCTTACATATTAAATATGAAAAAGGATAATAAAGGATGTCTTAATTTTAAATTTTTTTTATTTTTAGATTGGTCTTCTTTACTAACACCAATATGTTTAATATTTGAACAACCATATCAGCATCCCAATTCAAAAGGTCATGTTAAAAAATAAAATGTAATAAGATTGTGGAACATAATTTTATTTGATAGATATTGCAACATACACAAGTACAGACACGTATTGCAAAAAACAATACGAAAACAAAAGACTAGATGTATCCTTGATAGTTGGGTAGATTCGACGAACTTGCACCAGGAGTTGGATTACCACCGCCACACACACCACCTGAAGGATATTTACGATGGTCGTGTCCTGTTTGCGAGCATATGCCACATTTACGCGCATAAACGGTGTCACCAACATCCATTTGGTTCCGTATACGCGTTCTCTTTAGCACTTGCAACTTGCGCAAATAGTCCTTGTTACACACCATCTTAAAAGGTTCCGGTGGCCAATAATGCTCAGCACCTAATGGCTGCAACTGCCCGCTATACGTGTCTACGTATGCAACAACATTATATTGCCTATCAATATAGTTGGTTTCCCCTAAACCAACTTGTTGAAAGCACTTCAAGGCATGCGCGCAAGTCATGTGGTAGATGGTCAATTTCCCACAAGAACACAACCTGTTGGCTTCATTCATCGTCTGTAGATTATTCCCTCGGTGTCCGCGGATAGCGGTCATAACTTCAAAAATACCCCGGTCGTGATCGTACTGTAAAAATGAATGTCAATATGCTCGCCTCCTATATCTTTCAAATCTTCTCATCAATATTGGCATAAATTGAACACCCCTGGCCATCAATGCCGATGCAGTTCCATATCTTTCAACAAACCTCTCCGCACTCTGTTTGAATGTCATACGGACCATGGCAGTGACATGCAATCCACGGGCAGACTTCAACAAGCCATCGAATGACTCCGACACATTTATAGTCAGGGCTCCCCATCGTCTGCCACCATCAGCATGAAATGTCCACATGTGAAGCTCATATCCCATCAGCCAAGTATAGGCTCGTGGATCTAACTGCCGGATCACTTCCTTGTGCCTCATGAATTTGCACTGCTGGTGCTCAGTTGCATCCATCCACATTAAATCATGCAAGGCCTTGTCAGGATATTTCTTTTGGAAATTGGCCTTCAGGTGCCTCACACAGTAACAGTGGTATGCATAGGGTTCCTGCCATTCAGGCAAGTGCCATATAGAACTTAAAATACCACCATGTCGATCAGATATTAGACAAATACCTGAACATTGTTTGAGAATGTGCTGCTTCAAGTGGTTCAAAAAAAGCGTCCACATCTCTTCGCTTTCGTTAGCACAAATGGCAAAAGCTAGTGGAAATATTTGTCCGTTGGCATCTACTGCAACTGCAATCAAAAGCTTAATATCATACTTTCCATAGACATGAGTACCGTCTATGGAAATTACAGGACGACAATGCACAAAACCATCAATTGCTGGTTTAAATGACCAGAACACATAGTTGAAAATATATTCGGGTCTGTCCGGACTCCGCTCATGCCTCAATTCAACAACAGTCCCTGGGTTAAAGTGTTGCAGTGCGGCCATGTACCTGGGCAGAGATTAAAAAGACTTATCCCAGTCGCCATAAATAAGTTCAAAGGCACGTTTGCGATCGAGATATGCCTTTCTTTTGGTTATAGTACAACCATACTCCTGGTGGATGGCTGTAATACACTCTTTAATCTTGAACCTAATGGACACTTCCAAATATGGAATCAAGACAAGAGAAATCAAGTCTACATCCAGATTGTAGTGATTCTCATTGAATGTGTCCATTTTACATCTGTGGGTGCTAATAAATTTACTTACTTTCCACAAACCTGATTTCTTCTTGTTGGCCCGCAATATCCAGTGACAACCCATAAAGTCTCTACGACATACAGCCTTGTATACCTCCGTAGTTGACTCTCTTACTATCATCTCACGACACTCTCTTACGCTGTAGATTTTTACATCCCTGATTAGGCGAACTTTATCAGGGAAATACAGGACCTTTACAAGCACCACTGGTCTAGACTCATCCCACATCGCTGACCGAAATTCATTATCATCCCTTGTGAGGGCATCTACGTCCGGCATACTTGGCAAATTATCAAGGTAGGGAATATTCCGCTCATGAAAGGGCGCGTGAGACTCGTACACTCTTGGTCTAACAGGAGGTGGAGGAGCATGCTCCCTCGTCAGCTCAGGTTCGGTATCCACTTCCTCCTCGTCATCATCCTCATCATAGAAGGGTGTTTCATTTCCAGACTCATCGACATTGTTGTCATAATCACTATCATCTTCCTCACTCTGCGCATCTGCCAAATCACGAGTTAGTACGTCGTCTATGGGCAACTGTGTGAGGTCAGGAACATCAAGTTGCTCGTTTTCACTGCACAAAAAGAGCAAAATGATAAGCTATCCAACTAGACAAATACTTTACACATAGCTATATCACTTTACTTACAAGTCATACTGTGTTGACGTTCCATGATGGATATTTTCTTGTTGGTGATGACTCCCGGATGGACCACCGTGGTCCAATACGCCAGAACTACGCATATTCCAACTAGGGGCGGGGTCATAACTTGTAAAATTCATATCCGGATGGTACCCTCTATGAAAAATATGAGTGTTAATACAAATTCAATTAAAACATAAAATAAACATCGCTAAAGCGTTGAAAAATTGAAGTTTACCAGTCGTCTTGTGGAGTATATAAAGACAAAAAATTATTTTGTAGCTTCTCGTTCGCCGGTGGTGACAAGTTTAAATCAAGGCAAGCTCTTTCATCAGCAATCTGTCGGGCAAAAACTGCTTCAGAATAACTACCCGATGACTGGGGGTTATTCCTACTATGCACACCTTCATTATTGGGAACGTCGTCAACCTTGATGTACATTTCCAACAATTTTATTACAATAAATTTCCTGTACTCATCCGGAATCCGCAAAAAATCTCTAAGAGTTTCATCATCTTCGATGTTAAACTCATAATAATAAGCAAACCCCTGCGGAGTCACTGAATACGGAAATCTACCGGTTACTTTAAGGTTCACCAAACGTTTCCTCACACTCATTTTTTTACGTAACAACGATACCAATTTATCATACTCCATTGTAAGCGGCAATTTAACATGACACTGTGGAGGTGAGCTATACCTCACAGAGTTATTCTCCATTACAACCTCACCCCCCAATATAATGAAATCCTTATTTTTGGCTCTTCAGACATTATAAAAAAATGCTTGATAAGAAGAAAAGAGAAGTATGAACGGAAGTTTGAAAGAAAGTTTGAAGGGATTTTCATAAATATCAAACGGATTTAAATAAGGCAAGTCCGAGCTTGGAGTGCAGAATATTTTTATGTAAAACGCAGTATAATACCACGTTTTATGTATTTGAATTATTGTTATGTCAGTTATCCGCAGAATACTTATTGGTGGGTCCAAAAATTAGTGTAAAATGCAGTATAATACTACGTTTCAGTGTAAAATATAGTATTATAATACGTTTTACACTAAAAAATAAATATTCTCTGTAGTCCTGCAAAACTCTTATTATTGGTGGGCCCAATTTTATAGGAAAATGCAGTATAATACTGTATTTTTTTAAAATGCAGTATTATACTGCGTTTTCCTTAAAAAAATAATTTTTTAATAAAATGCAGTATTATACTGCGTTTAACTTTAACGACTAACATTCCGTTAATGTAAAACACAATACAATACTGCGTTTTAGTTAGAAATGTAATTTTTTTTTAAAAACTGTATAAAGGTATTTTATGCCCAAAAAAAGCTTCATTTTAGTTTCGGACTCTGAAAGAAAGCATTAACTCTTATTTGGTGAGAAAATGATGTTTGTTCAGTTTCTAGAAGATGTTGATATGCATAGTTTTTTGATAAGCTGACCTTGACAGATTATATTGTCTTCTTCTTCTAGCAAAATATTTTGGCCTTAAATGATTGGATACAACTACTGTAGGATTTAGATCAAACTTTTCCAAATTATTATTTCCTCCCATATTTATTATATACTTATGAATTATCCTTTATTATATGCGAACTAATAAATTAATTCGCGCTTTGCGCGGTTGTTTCCAGAAGAACGCAAATATCTTTAAGAAAATAATTTCTTTTTGTGAGTTATGTTGAAAAATAAAATATCATGAGAAATAATAAATTATATTTATATATGAATAAATCAGCTGTACTAATATCGTACCAATGATAATTTAGCCAAATAGAACAATGAAAGAAAAAGTACATATATTTGCTTTTAAATCCTTTTTGAATGAGAATTTAAGGTAGAATCCAAATAAAATTATCGCCCATCACACAATATCACTATTCAATACTTCTAGGTTACTATCACATCTGAAAATTCTAATTTCACATTTATTTCGTGAATATAACAAAAGAAAAAAATCTATTGATTGGAGAGAAAATAAAGAAAAATGGTCAACTACCAAAACAAAAAAAGGAAAATCAAAAGTTTAATAAGAGGAAAGAAAAAGTAGATTTTCTTTTATTATTACATATCGTTTAATAGTCAATTTCATTTGAATATTTTACTCATCAATTTGCTCTGAAAAAATGCTCCAGATAAAATGGGTTAGATTTCGATTAGAGTTTTTTTATTAATATTTTACTTTAGTTCTTTATTTTAGGATAATATAAGGCAAAGGAAATTATCTTCTATTTTTAGAATATTAACCACTGCTAGAAACTTTACAATTCTTTCTCATTATATTGTACTGTAGCAGATATATTTGGTTGAATTTCTCAAATAGTAATTCTATTATATATATTCTTATAAATAAATTTATATGCTTTTGAGTAAATGGTTTTTAGGTGGATATTTAGTTTTATTTGATTTTATTTCTTTTATCTGAAATTCAATTTTTATACATGTAATATAAGATCTATAAAAGAAAAACAAAGTTAATCAAAGTAGAAAAACGAATTGATCAAAGTAGGAAAAATAGTAAAAATAGCTCGGTATAGCCAGTTTTTGGACTGGTTATTTAAAAATAGCTAGCGTTTACGAAGTCAATGAAAAATAGCCACTATTTTGCGGCAACAGAGACTGGTCCAGCATAATATACTGGAGTTCGGTGCACCTGTGTATGAACTCCAGCATATTATGTTGGACCGGTATACTTTGCTGACTCCAGTATATTATGCTGGAGTTCTAGTGTACTTATGCTGGAGTTCCAGCATACTTATCCTGGAACTCCAGTATAATATGCTGGAGTTCAAGCATATTTATGCTGGAACTCCAGTATAATATACTGGCGTATTTTCCAGGTTTTGAACAATGTTTTCGCTCATATTTATCTTTACATGAAAAGTGGCTAAATTTCGATTACTTTTGAAACTGAGCTATTTTTGAAAGTTGTAAATCTGGCTATTTTTAAATTTCTCCCGGAAAAATATATAAAAACAAACAATGCCAAATTTGCATGTTCAACGAGAATTGAACTAAAATAATTCATGTTGTATTTTTTATTTTCTTTATTTTATTTGAAATCTAATTTTTATACACGTGATGTAAGATGTGATTTTTTTATCCCAAAATTCTCAAAGTTTTTTTAAGGAAAGAAATAATTAAAGTAGAAAAAAATAAAAGAACAAACAATGAATTTCCGTTTTAAGACAGAATCGAACAAAAAACATTCATGTTGTAGTTTTAAATTTCACTCTTCTATTGTTCTTTATTACACTCAAAAAAGTTAGAGTTTTATCACAATATTGTGATACCAATTAAATTTTTTTTTGTCTTCTAGCTACTACAATTAGAAGTGCCTGATAAATATATTTTAAATTCTTCACATCCCATTCACCAAAATGTTTTACTATAACTACGTGTAGGCATATAAATTTTATTAAAATTAAATCCGTAAAATAATTGGGACTATATTTTAAAATTCAAGATATATTAGTTCAAATAAATTTATTGGGCTAATATAATTGGATTAATTATAAGTTCAATATATATGGATTATATAAATAAATCTTAATCCATTGGGCTAACCCATTTAACTCCATTAAGCCCAAGATGTCATCTTCCTAGAGGCCCAGTTTGGTGCCACATGTCAAATGACGTGGCGCGCCAAGTCAAACGGAAGAGCCAATAGGATCATGCCACGTGTCAAAATGACAAGGCATGCCAAGTCACACTAAAAGGCCAATGAAATCGCACCACGTGTGCACGTGACATGTTCTGGCCAATCAAATGCGGTCATGTCACACTGCAATTTGATTGGTCGGAAAGAGTTTGTTCTTATCATAATTCCTCCCTTCCACAACTATAAATAGGGGTCTTCATAACTCAGAAAAGACACCAGCAGTTATAACAAGAAGTAAGAGAGAGCTCGTGGATCAAACGCCGCAAATTTCTGTACAAGTTTCAAGCTTCAAGCAATCAAGTTCAAGTTCAAGAAATCAAGTTCAAGCTCAAGAACGAAGAACAAATCAAGTTCAAGCTCAAGAACGAAGAACAATTCAAGTATTCAAGATCAAGAACGAAGTCAAATCAAATACAAGGCGTTCAAAATCAAGGTTACTTGTTTGTGATAAAATTCGTGGCAACAATCATAGTGTTCGCGACGGATAAATCAAATTACAATTCAAGATCAAGCTCAAAGGCCCTTGAATTTATACTAGAAAAGTAGAATCAGAGGAATCATAGAGATTGTAACACTCAAATATTCGAAATAAAATACTATGATTGTTGCGATATTTTCGGTCTTGATTTTATTTTCTCGACCCAATTTATTGTCTACAAATTCTGGCACGCCCAGTGGGACAATATCTACCTCTCATCTCAACTTTTCAATCACCAAAGTTCAAGAACATTGAAATGGCTTCGAAGAAAATCAACTCCAGATCAACATCCACCAAGGCTGCTAACTCCGGGTTTTATGATGATGTGGAAAGCATCCTCGATGTCACCTTTGGAAGCTTCAGACCAGTTACGAGGAGCAAAGCAAGCTCTTTAGGACAACAAGCACCCCAAGTGCCGTCCGCATCAACCCCTGTTTTCGGATCTTCATCCTCAAAAGGAGCAAGATCTTCCACAAACGCATCTGAAGGAGGAAGCGATGTTGCTGAAAAGATCAAGAAAACTCTTGCTCTGCTTGACCTCTCCAGATCCAAGCACTCTGCTGTGAAGGAAGATGATGATGCTTCAAGCGATGGATCCACCCCACTTACACCACATAGTGTGAGCCAATTAAGGATCAATCTGTGTGAAAATCCATGCTACTCTCCGTCGTCCACGACAATCATGCAAGCCATGGTGATAAACACTTCGTCTATGGAGGAGTAGTTGGCAAACTTGACGGAAGCAATCGCTGGCTTGACCAAATACATGCAAAATCAAGAGGCTAGAATTGACAAGCTAATAGACAGGGTGGGAATCTTGATGGAAGAAGAATCCACTCATGCACCCGGCAAGCTCCCAGAAGTTCTAGAGAGTGACTCTCCCCCAAGACAAGTAGTATCCACTAAGGCTATTCCTGTCTCATCTAAAGGGATGATTCCAATAGATCAACTGAATGAGTTCATTGAAGGAACCATTAAGAACAAATATGAAGTTGCTGCCAAATCCTCCCTTACATATGCAAAGCCGTACACTGCAAGGGTCGATATGATGAAGATGCCTGCTGGCTATCAACCTCCAAAGTTTTAACAGTTTGATGGTAAAGGTAACCCAAAGCAACATGTGGCGCACTTTGTTGAGACATGCAACAATGCTGGGACTTATGGAGATTACCTTGTCAAGCAGTTTGTCCGCTCATTAAAAGGAAATGCTTTTGATTGGTACACGGACCTCGAGGCTGGATCTGTTGATAGATGGGATCAACTAGAGCAAGAATTCCTCAATCGCTTTTATAGCACAAGGCGCATTGTGAGTATGATAGATCTTACAAATACTTATCAATGAAAGGGGGAACCAGTTATCGACTTTATCAATCGTTGGAGAAATACAAGCCTCAACTGCAAAGACAGGCTTAGTGAAGCTTCAGGCATAGAGATGTGCATCCAAGACATGCATTGGGGATTGCGCTACATCTTGCAAGGTATCAAGCCTGGAACATTTGAAGAACTTGCAACTCGTGACCATGCCATGGAATTGAGCATGGCCTCCGCTGGAAATGAAAGGCTACCCATCTATGAACCTCGCAAAGTGAATGACAAGCAAGAAGTCAGGAAGTGGGGCAAGTTTGTACCCAAGTCTGAAAGCAAAGAGGCTATGAATGTCAATACGTCACTCGTGAAGTTCACAACGAAGGAGAGCAAGAAGCAGAGTATGAAATACACTTCGTTTCAAGATAAGCCAAGTGGGAAGCTGACTCTAAAAGAAATGCAAGAGAAAGAGTACCCATTCCTGGATTCTGATGTGCCAGCCATTTTCTGATGTGCCAGCCATTTTCGAAGGAAGATGAAGTCAACCAACCTGATGATGATGAAGGTTGGACGTTGGTGACTCATCGTAGGCGCCACAAAAGGAGCCCATAAAAAGAATCAGTGGAACAACCAACAAGGAAGATGATGGTAGAAAGACCAATAAAAAAGAATCCAATTAGACATTTGAAGAAAGCAAAATTGGAGATGCACCACCCTCAAAAGCCACAAAATCCAGTGACCTTGGAGGAGTTTTTACCAAGTTGGTTCCACACGAAGATTTCCCATGAGGGCATTGATGCCTCTTGTTGCCATGTTGACAAAGGGGAAGAAAAGAGTGATGACCTACCGTTGGCACCATCTTTGGAAAAGCCCATCGAGTCCACTTCTCAAGAAGTTAATGCTTGTGTGGAAAAGGTCACGTTCACAAATGACGATCTTTTGCTAGGTGACACTCCTCATAACCGCCCATTGTACCTGGTTGGCTATATATACGAAGAAAAGGTAAATCAGATTTTGGTTGATGGAGGATCCTCAGTGAACATTTTGCCAATCCATATTGTGAAAGAACTTAGTATTCCCATGAACAAACTCTAAGAAAGTCGTGTGATGATCCAAGGATTCAACCAAGGGGGGCAAAGAGCCATAGGCGCAATCAGGTTGGGAATCACTATTGAAGATATGCAATCAAGTGTTACTGAGGAGGTACCCACTAACGTGAATAAATCTCATAAAGGGGTATTGCGTCTTATGGAAAGAAAGTAAGTCCCGCGCTCCAATATGTCCCTAAAAGGAAGAAAGACGATGGCGGATCACATAATCTCCAAACCAAGACACTAAGGGAGTTAACTCTTCCGGTAAAACGAATTGAGGCAGTAAAGTTGTCCTCAAAGCCGCTTGCAGGGTTTGTAGCCCAAAATCGTTTGCAGAATGTGGCACTCCCTACAAAGCGAACAGATGAAGGTTTCGATCCTAACTCTTACAAGCTATTTGCGAAAGCTGGATACAATCCCAATGAACCGTCAAAGTTAGGGAAGCTCCCATCAGAAGCTGCAACGAGGAAACCACATGAAGGTCTGGGATACAAGCAACCGTCACCAGTGCACATCTCAATAAGAAGGGCGAGTAGCAATTATATCAGTGTAGAAGACAAATCTGCCGCTTCTAACAGGCCTTCTGTCCTTGATCGGCTTGGAAAATCAACTGTGAGAACTTCTGTATTTGAGAGATTGGGTCCATTAAAGAAGGGGAATAAGTTCCAGAGAAATCATCGAAATACAAGAACACCCGCTTCACCCAAAATTCAGGAGATCTTTAAGGATTTCCAAAGTTTGGTTCCTTCCAGAATGAGGCGACAAACAAAACTGGTGGTTTTTTGTGAAGAAGTACTGAAGGTAAAGCCATATATTATGGTCTACACTAAGGAACGTGACGAAGATGAAGAAAGTGTAGGTTCTTCGTATCATGTCACTGTACAAGGCGAGAATGGTGTTTCGTCTTTGATGGAAGATAATGCGGAATTGAAGGATGTTTCACCGTGTTATCACATATCCTTCAATGATGGGGACCCTCAAGAAGATGAAGATGCGAAAGATGCTCCACCTGAACTTGAAGAAGGAGTGAATACGACAGTTGATGCCTTAAAAGAAGTTAACCTTGGCACCGATGAGGAACCAAGACCCACCTACCTAAGTGCTTTACTAGAAGCTGAAGAGAGCACTTATATTGAGTTACTCAAAGAATTTAGGGATGTCTTTGCTTGGAGTTACAAAGAGATGCCTGGCTTGGACCCGAAAGTAGCAGTCCATCACCTTGCAGTTAGAAATGGTGCTCGCCCTGTTAAACAAGCTCAAAGGCGTTTTAGGCCGGACTTGGTTCCCCTGATTGAAACTGAAGTTAACAAACTCATTGAAGCTGGATTTATTCGGGAAGTTAAATACCCAACATGGGTTTCAAGTATTGTCCCTGTAAGGAAGAAGAATGGCCAGATTCGAGTATGCGTTGACTTCAGGGACCTTAATAATGCATGTCCCAAAGATGAATTCCCGCTTCCTATTCCAGAGCTGATGATCGATGCTACTACTGGTAACGAGGCAATGTCTTTCATGGATGGTTCGTCAGGCTATAACCAAATTTGTATGGCACCAAAAGATGAAGAGCTTACTGCGTTTTACGCCCCCAAGGGTATTTATTGCTACAAGGTAATGCCTTTTGGCTTGAAGAATGCTGGTGCTACTTACCAAAGGGCTATGCAAAATATTTTCGACGATCTTCTCCACAAGAATGTCGAATGCTAGTTGACGACTTGGTGGTGAAATCAAGAGAGAAGGGCGACCACATGAAAGACTTGAGGATGGTATTTGAATTGCTTCGAAGGTACCAACTTAGGATGAATCCGTTGAAATGTACCTTTGGAGTTACTTCTAGAAAGTTCCTTGGTTTCATTGTCCGCCATCGAGGGATCTAAATTAATCAAGCCAAAGTGGATGCCATTTTGAAAATGCCTGAGCCTTGAGATATCCATGAATTGAAAAGTCTGCAAGGAAAGCTAGCATACCTTAGAAGATTCATAACAAACCTGGCTGGGAGGTGCCAACCATTTAGTTACCTCATGAAGAAAGGCGTTCCTTTCAAGTGGGATCAAGCTTGTAGCGATGCCTTCGAAAGTATCAAAACCTACTTGATGAAGCCTCCAGTTTTAGCAGCTCCTATACCAGGAAATCCATTGATACTATACATTGCGGCGCAGGAAAGGACTGTTGAAGCACTGTTGGCCCAAGAAAATAGTGAGGGGAAAGAAAACTCTCTTTACTAATTGAGCGGGATGATGACACCTAACGAGTTGAACTATTAGCCAATTAAAAAGTTGTGTTTGGCGCTAGTCTTCTCAATTCAAAAGTTGAAGCACTACTTTCAAGCTCATGTTGTTCATTTTGTTTCTAAAGCAAATCTCATCAAGTTCATGATGTCAAAACCTGTTCTTAGTGATCGACTAGCGAGATTGTACCTCCAATTTCAACAATTCGAGATTTTGTACATCCTTCAAAAGGCTGTAAAAGGACAAGCATTGGCAGACTTCTTGGCAGATCATCCGATACCTAATGACTAGGAGCTAACTGATGAACAACCTGATGAGGACGAAATGGTCATTGAAGTTCAACCTCCATGGAAGATGTACTTTGATGGTGCTGCGCATCGTGGGGAAGCCGGGGCTGGCGTAGTATTTGTCACTCCTCAAGGTGAAGTCTTTCCCTACTTCTTCACCTTGACACAACTCTGTTCCAACAATGTTGCTGAATATCAAGCATTAATACTTGGGCTTGAAATGGCCGTTGATATGAAGTAATTGCAATTGCAAGTCTTTGGTGACTCCCAGTTAGTAGTCAATCAGCTTTTGGGTAGTTACGAGGTCAAGAAGCTTGAACTACGCCCATATCATGATTACGCAAAAAAGTTGATGGGGTGGCTCAGCGATGTGACTATTTAGTATGTACTAAGGAAAAAAAATAAGAAGGCTGATGTTTTAACTGCTCTAGCTTCATCATTAGCCCTGCCTGACCAAGCACAAGTTACCGTCTGCCAAAAATGGGTAGTACCACCGCCAAATGAGGTCGAAGGTGAAGAAAACGAACTCAAGCATCTTGTTGCCGTTTCTGAAGTTGAGAAAGAAGAATGGCGACAACCCATTATCGACTACTTATTCTATGGGATACTTCCAGAAAATCCAAGGAGAAGGACTGAAATCCGTCGTCATGCACCTCGCTTCCTTTACTATAAGGATACTCTATACAGAAGGTCATTCGAGGGAGTACTCTTGCGATGCCTAGGAGAAGAAGAAGCTCTCCAAGCTTTGCAAGAGGCACATTCTGGGGTATGTGGGTCACACCAGTCCAGACCAAAGTTCCACTTCCATATAAAAAGGATGGGATATTATTGGCCAACGATGGTAAAAGATTGCTTGGACTACGCTCGAAGATGCAAGGCTTGTCAATTCCATGCAAATTTTATTCATCAACCTCCTGAAATGTTGCACCCGACTATTGCATCCTGGTCATTTGAAGTTTGGGGATTGGATGTTGTTGGCCACTACCAAAGTCCTCTGGTGGGAACCTATACATCTTGGCTGCAACTAACTACTTCTCAAAATGGGCTAAAGTTGTTGCTCTTAAGGAAGTAAAAAAGGAAAATGTTGCAAGTTTCATCCGAGTAAACATTATTTATCACTTTGGCATTCCTCGTTACATAATAACGGATAATGGAAAGTCATTCGATAATAGGTTGATGAACAGGATTTGTGATCTCTTTGGCTTCAAGCAACGTAACTCTTCGATGTACAATGCTGCCGCCAATGGTCTAGCTGAGGCATTCAACAAGACTCTATGCAACTTGTTAAAGAAAGTTGTCTCCAAGTCCAAACGAGATTGGAATGACCGTATGGAAGAAGCTCTATGGGCATATAGAACGACTCATCGCACGCCAACACAGGCGACTCCTTATTCACTCGTTTATGGAGTCGAAGCCGTCTTGCCACTTGAGCATCAAATACCTTCGTTACGACTGGCTATTCAAGAAGGGATCACTGATGAAGAAAATGCTCGACTTCAATTAGCAGAGTTGGAATCTCTTGATGAAAAGAGATTGGAAGCTCAACAGAGTCTTGAATGTTATCAAGCTCGATTGTCTCGCGCCTTCAATAAAAGAGTTCGTCCGAGATCCTTTCAAGTACGAGATCATGTCCTTGCCGTACAAAGACCTATAATTACTTCCCATAAACCTGTAGGGAAGTTCACTTCAAAATGGAATGGGCCATATGTCGTATAAGAAGCTTATTAAAGTGGGGCTTACAAGCTGGTTGATGCAGATGGTATGAGGATCGGCCCTATCAACGGCAAGTTTTTGAAGAAGTATTATCCAAGAAGTTGCAAGTCATAATGCTCCTCGACGTACGAGCCTAAACTGCAAGTCATGACGCTCCTCGACGTATGAGCCTAAACTACAAGTCATGATGCTCCTTGACGCATGAGCCTAAACTGCATGTTGCTACACTCCTGGCCCGCAAGAGTATAAACTGTGTACGGCCCAAAAAAAAAAGTCTGCTAGGTTGAAAATCTCAAAAGAAGCGGCCTAGGCAAAAGTTAGGACGTAAAAAAAAAAAAGAGTCCGCGAGGTTGAAAACTTCGAAAGAGGCGGTCTAGGCAAAAGTAAGGACATAAAAAAAATCACCCTGTCTGAACTACAGTATGACTTGATCCTCTTCACCGGGGTACGTAGGCAGCTTAGAGTTTCATTCTAAGTTCAGTCGCATAAGTTCAAAAGATACATATCGCCCCAATTGTTGTTCGAGTGAAGTATGGAGGAATGCAAAATCAAGCTGAAATGTCATTCTCCTGTTGAACTTTGATCTCATTTGATTTAAAGGGGCAACCCTCCTTGGTAAATTGATATCTTCAATGGGCCGATTTTAGAAGGATGTCAATTATTTACATTGAAGTCCAGGGATTCTTTATATCTTCAGGTTCACCAAACTTTCAAGTTTGTTGACCTCCAAGTCCGCCCTCTGCATAAAAAAAAGGGAAGAGAAGCGAGGCAACAAAAGGAAACACAAGTATAAGGAAATGATTGTTTGGCACAACGTTTCAAATTCAGTGAGATTTGAACCCCAAGATATTTGTGAGAATATGGCTCTTAAATTTTGATTTTTGGCAAGTAATACGTCTTCCGATCTCGAGGTTTCCATATCAAGATACAAAATATTTGGTGAAGTCGCGCAAATCTGAAATTGTCGGTATATCAGAATTTAGTGTTGACTTCGAAATATTATCTAAATGTATCCGTAAGGCATTAAATCTTGAATTTTAGATATGTTATATATTTGGAAGTTAAGTTTCTAGTAGATAAAACGGTTCATGATTTCGATGTTCCTACTTCAAGATATAAAACTTTTTGCGAAGTCGCGCAAATCTGAAATTTTCAATGTGGTGGAACCTAAAGTTGATTTCAAAATATTATTTGGGATGATTCTGAAGTTATTTGATTGAGAATTTTGGATATGTTCTAGATTTTGAAGTCTAATTTTCAAGGAATCAAACAGTTCGTAATTTTAATGTTTCTACACGAAATATAATTTTTTTTGTGAGACTGCGCAAATCTGGAATTGATAGCGAAGTGCAATATAAAGTTGGTTTCAAAATATTATTTGGGATGATTATGAAGTTGTTTGATTTAGAATTTTGGATATGCTCTAGATCTTGAAGTCTAGTTTTCTTGAAATCAAACGGTTTGCAATTTCAATATTTTTACACCTAGATATGAATTTTTTTGGTAAGACTATGCAAATCTGAAATTTTCAACGTGATGGGATCTAAAGTTGGTAAGACTGCACATTGAGAGTAATCTCTCCAGTAGTCGGGCCACTTTGAGAGTAATCTCTCCAAGAATTGGGCCACATTGAGAGTAATCTCTCCAAGAATCGGGCCATTTTGAGAGTCATCTCTCCAAGAATTGCGCCACATTGAGAGTAATCTCTCCAAGAATCGAGCCATTTTGAGAGTAATCTCTCCAAGAATTGGGCCACATTGAGAGTAAAAGAAAAGAGGGGTCATCAAAGTCCAAATCAAGAATATTAGAATGGGTACAAAGGTCTAAATGGATGAAATGCTCTCCAAGAATCGGGCCATTTTGAGAGTAATCTCTCCAAGAATTGGACCACATTGAGAGTAATCTCTCCGGTAGTCGGGCCACTTTGAGAGTAATCTCTCCAAGAATCGGGCCACATTGAGAGTAATCTCTCCAAGAATCGGGCCATTTTGAGAGTCATCTCTCCAAGAATTGGGCCACATTGAGAGTAATCTCTCCAAGAATCGGGTCATTTTGAGAGTAATCTCTCCAACAATTGGGCCACATTAAGAGTAATCTCTCCAAGAATTGGGCCATTTTGAGAGTAATCTCTCCGGTAGTCGGGCCATGAAAGTAATCCCTCCGATATTCGGGCAAGGATGAATACTCATCCCCTCACACCCCAAGATTGTTTTCTTCATGCGTGGATCATCTTATTGAAGAAGAACAAATCCTTCTCGTTTGACCTACAAAAGAAAAAGAACAACAAAACAAGAAAAACACAAAAAAGAAGAAGAAATTACCTTCGTATCAATACTTCCGAGTCCACAAAAATAGACTCAAGTGGCTTGCGAAAACTGCAAATTGATGCTCAACAAGTACGAGCACACGGGTTTATATAGATGGCAAAAGAGAACATTGGGAAGTCTGTTTCTCGATGTGGGAATGAGTACTAGGCAGACTTTGAAACGGATTCAAATAGGAATGATAAGCTTCAAAACAACAACAACAACAACAACAACCCAGTGTAATCCCACAAGTGGGGTCTGGGGAGGGTAATATGTACGCAGACCTTACCTCTACCCCGAGGGGCAGAGAGGCTGTTTTCAGGAGACCCTCGGCTCGAAAAGGCAACAAGGGACACTATATTAGTACTATCAATATACTCATAATAAAACAACATAAAATACCATAAAATCCATAACATAACATAAATACCATAAAAAATAAAGTAACAGCAATATAAGAGATATAGGAAATACGAGAAAGATGTAAGGTATTAATACACAGAAGATAAAGCCCATCATCAGTAGTTGATCAATGGCATTCTAAGACTAATTCCTAACTGGATAGTCTCACTCTAGTGCGCTGTAAAAAGACATCACAATTTCCCCTAACCTACAACCTTAATGCTCAATCTCCACAATTCCCTGTTTAGGGCCATGTCCCCAGTCGTTCACACCTTCTCACCGGTGCATCAGTGTTCCTCCTCTGAATGTGCCCGAACCATCTGAGTCTTGCTTCCCGCATCTTGTCCTCCATGGGGTCCACCCCCACCTTCTCTCGAATATCTTCATTTCTAATCTTATCCTTCCTTGTATGCCCGCACATCCACCTCAATATCCTCATCTCCGCAACTTTCATCCTCTGGATGTGTGAGATCTTCACTGGCCAACACTCAGTCCCATACAACATAGCAGGCCTAACCACTGCCCTATAAAATTTACCTTTCAGTAACAGTGGCACTTTCTTGTCACACAGGACTCCCATCGCTAACCTCCATTTCATCCACCCCACCCCTATACGGTGTGTGACATCCTTGTCGATCTCCCCGGACCCCTGAATAAATGACCCCAGGTACTTGAAACTACCCCTCTTAGGGATGACTTGAGAATCAAGCCTCACTTCCACTCCTGCTTCCGTCGGCTCTTCCCCAAATTTGCACTCAAGGTATTCCGTCTTCGTCCTGCTCAACCTGAAACCTTTGGACTCAAGGGTATGTCTCCAAACCTCTAACCTCTCGCCGACGTCGCGTCGTGTCTCGTCGATTAGGACTATGTCATCAGCAAATAGCATGCACCATGACACCTCCCCCTAAATATGATGCGTTATAGCATCCATCACCAGGGCAAATAGGAAAGGGCTGAATGCAGACCCTTGGTGCAACCCCATAATAACCGGAAAATAATCTGAATCGCCTCCTGCTATCCTAACCCGAGTCTTAGCTCCATCATACATGTCCTTAATCGCCCTAATGTAGGCAACCGGGACCCCTTTAGCCTCTAAGCATCTCCATAAGACCTCCCTAGGAACCCTGTCGTACGCTTTCTCTAGATCGATAAACACCATGTGGAGATCCTTCTTCTTATCCCTGTATTGTTCCACCACCCTCCTAATAAGGTGGATAGCTTCCGTGGTAGATCGCCCCGGCATGAACCCGAACTGGTTGTCTGAAATAGATACCATCCTTCGCACTCTCATTTCTACCACTCTCTCCCAGACTTTCATGGTATGACTTAGTAATTTAATACCCCTATAGTTGTTACAGATCTGGATATCGCCTTTGTTCTTATACAACGGGACCATTGTACTCCACCTCCACTCTTCGGGCATCCTATTAGTCTTGAATATAACATTAAGCAACTTAGTAAGCCATTCCAAGCCTGCTCTACCCACACACCTCCAAAGCTCTACCGGAATTTCATCTGGTCCGGTAGCTCTGCCCCTTCTCATCTTACGCATTGCCTCCATGACCTCATCGACCTCAATGATAAGCTTCAAATCTGTACAAAAAATATGGAATCTGTTTTTTTTTTTGAAAAGTGTCCAATTCCAGGGAATCTGTACGAGTTCAAGGGAAAGTGTCCAAGTCCTACATGTACTGTGATAAAGGAATTGAGTACTTTGATTTTTTGAAAAATACTAGGAAGTGCTATGAAGTCCAATTCCTACGTGTACTGCGATGAAGTGTCCAATAACAACTCTAAGACTATTTTGAATTCCAAGTGAAATATGTGTTACTGAATAGCCTTCTTCAACCTCTACAAATTATGCCTTCCTTGAAAGTGGCATATCGATTGCCATTGAAGTAATTTCTTACCATTACTTCAAATCTAGTCTTCAAAAGTTTAAAGACGTTGACAAGTCTTGAAGTAAGGGGCATTTGTAGGCATATAAAATTTATTAAAATTAAATCCGTAAAATAATCGGGATTATATTTTAAAATTCAAGATATATTAGTTCAAATAAATTTATTGGGCTAATATAATTGGATTAATTATAAGTCCAATATATATAGATTAAATAAATAAATCTTAATCCATTGGGCTATCCCATTTAATTGGACTAGAGCCCACTCCATTAAGCCCAAGATGTCATTTTCCTAGAGACCCAGTTTGGTGCCACGTGTCAAATGTCGTGGCGCGCCAAGTCAAACGGAAGAGCCAATAGGATCATGCCACGTGTCAAAATGACAAGGCATACCAAGTCACACTACAAGGCCAATGAAATCGCACCACGTGTGCAAGTGACATGTTCTGGCCAATCAAATACGGCCATGTCACATTGCAATTTTATTGGTCGGAAAGAGTTTGTTCTTATCATAACTCCTCCCTTCCACAACTATAAATAGGGGTCTTCATAACTTAGAAAAGACACCAGAAGTTATAACAAGAAGTAAGAGAGAGCTCGTAGATCAAACGTCGCAAATTTCTCTACAAGTTTCAAGCTTCAAGCAATCAAGTTCAAGTTCAAGAAATCAAGTTCAAGCTCAAGAACGAAGAACAAATCAAGTTCAAGCTCAAGAACGAAGAACAATTCAAGTATTCAAGATCAAGAACGAAGTCAAATCAAATACAAGGCGTTCAAGATCAAGGCTACTTGTTTGTGATAAAATTTGTGGCAACAATCACAGTGTTCACGACGGATAAATCAAATTACAATTCAAGATCAAGCTCAAAGGCCCTTGAATTTATACTAGAAAAGTAGAATCAAATGAATCATACAGATTGTAACACTCAAATATTCGAAATAAAATACTACGATTGTTGCGATATTTTCAGTCTTGATTTTATTTTCTCGACCCAATTTATTGTCTATACTACGCATTACTCACTTTTTTTATACAAACAAAAGCTTCGCTCACTAAATAAAAAATTAAGCAAGAAAAAGAGATGAGAAAGGAAAAAGAAAAAGAGGAAAATAAGAAACTATTTAATATTCCTTTCTATTTCTTGTGAAATTAGACTTGTATGTGAAGCCTATTTTCTATGTCCTTACAAGAAAATTTAGCTCAACTGAAACTCCCCTCAAAATGCTAATTTTGAAACAGCTCTAACAATATCTTCAAAAATTAAACAATCCAAATCCAACAAAATTAACCTTCAAAGACAACCAAACCAAAAAGTCATAAACAATAAAATTACAATATATATATAACACCAGAGACTAATATGCTAAGCACAATAGATATTTTAATTTTCAACAATTCAAGGAGAAAAAGGCCTTAAACACAAAGCACAATACTTCCAAGTTCCAACTAACACCAATGAGAATAGGAAAACGAAAATGTAGAAAGCACAAAAAAAAAAAAAGAGTAGAAGGCAAAAAGCTGGTGGCAGCTATTAAAAAAATAATATTTGAGATGCGTCTTCACAGCCTTCGGCTTTTTCTCCGCTAAAGTTTTATTACCGGAAGGTTTCTCCGACATTGACTTTCTCATACTTTTGCTGCCTTAAGGGCTTTAGAATTTATAGAGAGATTGGAAAAAATAATTTTAAGAAAATGGAAACATAGAGGGATTTGTGGAAAGAAATAAATAGAGTAATAATGAAAAAAATGAAAACGGAAGAAAAGTAAGGAAGAAAGAGGTATTTGAGGAAAAGGAATAAATGTAGTAATATGAGGATGAAGAAAACGGAAGAAAGAGAGATTAAATGAGTTTTGATGAATAGAAATAAATGGAGTAATAATGAGGATAAAAATATATATTTTTGACAATTTGTTTGATAGAAAATAAGAAAAAAGTTCAAAATTATGAGAAAAAAGATAAATTGTCATACTGATTAAAGAGGCATGCCACATCATCTTTTCTATTTCCAACTTTATATAGATATATAGATTATATTCAGTATCCAATGGTGACTCAGGGGAGTATGTAAATTAATAAATGAGTTTAATTACAAATAGGATTTGTATTGCTCGATTGCTCTTTATAAATCACAATTACCTATTCCGCTTTATAAATCACAATTACCTATTCCGCTTTATAAATCGCAATTTTCCTTCGGGTAGGGGTAAGGTCTGCGTACACACTATCCTTCCTAGACCCCACTAGTGGAATTTTAACGGGTTGTTGTTGTTGTACCAATTGCGCTTTATAAGTCGCAACCAGTTGCACCTTATAAATCGCATTTGCGGTGCTTTATAAATCGCATTTCTAAGTTGCGCTTTATAAATGGCATTTAGTCGTTTCTGACAATCGCATGAAGCTCTATTTGGTTATCTCTATATACAAAGGTTTTTGGGGAACTTAATTTTCTACGCTGCTTGGAATATGTAACTTTTATGGTCATTTAACTAGTGATTAATTTAATTATATTCAAATTTATGAATACCTTTTGTCAGTAGGTTGTACAAGGGTGTTTAAAGTCTAATTTGTATCAATAACAAGTAATATTTTATCTAATACACAATATAATTTTTCGACGTGAACCACCTTTGACCTCATATAACTTCGCTCCCTATTGGCAAGCCAGGTTGTTGGTCCTAATTAATTTCATAATCAAGCAAGTAAAATAGATCCCATTGAAGTATGATCCTTTTACTAGTACAATTAGACTTGTTTGTGGAGAAGGAATACCTTAAAAAGTAACTTAGGGATTATAAGATTGACAAGATTAGAGGTTGTGGTAAACTCACTGCTAGAATTATGCATACATATGTTAAAAATTAACAAAATTATACATATAATAAGATCAAATTCGTCTTAAATCATTTGATTTTAAATTTTAAATTTTTGCGCGCCAGAACAAAGCAAGACGAGTGAAACCTTATTGCGTATATCACAATTAACTTGACGGAATACATATAACTTTTTATCAGTATAGGTAATGAATAATTCGATCCTCCAAAGCTTAGATGTATAAAAAGAAATATAAAATTGTTATTAGCGATCCATGATAATAGAGTTTTGTATCTTTCTTTATTTCCTGAATATATTCTTCTTCTATGAGATGCAGAATATTAGCCTTTAGATGTCGATATAAAAAGAATGTCACTCGTGGGGCTTTATTTATTGGAAACAACCAAATAGATCTTATAAAAATGAAATAATTTCAAGCCTCTTGTCATGGAGTTTCAAATTCCACAAGTGAAACTCTATAACAATCTGCTGGAATTTTACTCGTGGGATTTGAAACTCCATAACAATGGCTATTTTACAATTATGGGGGGGTGGGGGGTGGGGTTGATATTTGTGAATTTTATGTCAATTAAAAATCAAAAAAGATGCCCAAAGTTCAAGAAATAATAATTTACTTAATAGCCTGAAAGAAAAAGGAAAAAAAATAAATAAAGCTGCTCAAGAAATGATTATACTACTGGCTAAAATAACAATCAAGAATGATAAATGCATAAATCAAACACAAAATACAGATATATTGAGGAAAGAAACTTTTTTTCATTTTAGCTACTATTTAGAATAAAATATAAATATCAAGTTCCTGACCATTACAAAAGTATTCCATCAATAAGAAATCAATAAACAGTATAAAACCAACCAAATAATTTAATGAACAATTCTTATAAGCTTAATAGCCCTGATTTTCTGGTTTGATTACCATTCTTGTAACCATTATCAATCACCTAGAACAACAAGAATAGCCTTGATTTTGTTTTGATCCATCGGTACCATTATCGACGAGGCTAACTCTGTTGACAGATAATTCAGCTTTATAAGAATCAGAATTCAAAACCTTTCTGCTAACACTATTATAGATCTCTCGAATCACCATATCGAAAGCCTTGTTTACATTCGTTGCATCGAGGGCAGATGTCTCCATGAAGAACATCCCTTCTGATTCTGCCAAGCTTTTGCCTTCTTCTACGCTCACAGCTCTTATGTTATCCAAATCGCATTTATTTCCCACGAGCATCCTTGCAACCGTGGTATCAGAATGAGCTGCATGTAATTAGTCGTTTTAGTTAAACAAGGATTTGAGATAGGCATAGATTGAGAGTGATAAAGGGAAGCCCGGTGCACTAAGCTCCCACTATGCGCAGGGTCGCAGTCTATTGTACGCAGCCTACCCCGCATTTCTGCAAGAGGCTGTTTCCACCGCGCGATCAGGTGACCTCCTGGTCACATGGCAGCAACTTTATCAGTTACGCCAAGGCTCCCCTTCAGAGATTAAGCGTGATAAACATTGAAAATCTGAAAACTACATCGAACACTTCCGTTACATGTAATGTGCATATAAATAAACTGTCGGAACCAAAGAGAGGTAATCGTGGTAATCCCTACAGTAGAAAGTATCATTTCAAGCAAAAATGTGAAATAGACTCGTGAACGCAATATTTAAGCGTATATGCACATATAAATGGTCAGTGGAACTTAGTGTTACCACTACTTTCCATATTTCCTCAAAAGTATGTACCTGAAAATTCTTAAGTTGTTATTAGCTATGTCGTTGTCGCTTTCACATGAGGAAGAAAAATGTTACACCTCATTAACACAGAATCCCCTCTTTGCTTCATAGGCATTTTTTAGGCTAAAGATATGACTCTGACTGCTTGGAGAATGTTTAGTTGACCCGATTGTCACGGCTATTGTGACTACTGACTTTGATTTTTACGACATAATCCTCTGATCATTTCAGCCCATGATTAAATGAAGCTTGTAGAGCACAAACGCTATGCTGCAAACGCTAACATTCTATCTATCACATTGCCCTGGCACTGGATTCTATCTATCATTACTATACGACACATTCACATAGTAATTCAGAATAATGGAAGTGAAATGATACTTTGTGATGAGAGAGAGAGAGGGGGAGGGGGGGGGGGGGGGTGTTTGGAAAAGGACTAAATTAGAAGAGTTGATGAAAGAAGGATCATACATAGTTTGTTGGATATCTGGTTATGCTTAGATGTTAACTGATCTCGAATATTTTAACTACATGCACACAAAAGAAAAGATGCAACTACATTCTGCACAATCCCACACCTTGCGCATTGTCATGCCAAGCTAAGCAATTTACTTAGTTCTCCCCTGAGTCAATACTCCTCTGCTTTATGGTCATTAAGTTCTAAACATTTCAATTTTGCGAACAGTGAGCACAAATTCATTCATTTTCAAGTTTCAAATGATATTTTGCAAGACAAGAACAGATTGCGCAAGTATCACATAGCAGCTTACGGCCCAAAATGACGTGTGTACACTCACGTCCAGCCAAAAGTTTATTAGCTAAGGGCTTAACGGAGAGCTTACCTAAGTCATAGATTTTCATCATTTTACATCAAAAGAATCTCTGAGGTTTCGATCAGTCCCGGAGATTCCTTAGTACCATGATGTCATACATCGATAAGCCAGACTGTTGTTCCTAATTAATTTCACAATCAAGCGAATGTTCCTAATTAATTTAACAATCAAGCGAATAAAATAGATTCCATAAAAGTATGATCTTTTTACTAGTTTACTTTAGATTTGTTTACGGAGAAAGCAAAGCATGACTTGAGTTCCCATTCCTAATATACATCCAATTGACAATCTGTCTATTTTGTTCTTATCCTAGGTTCCCAAACTGCATCTAGACAAAATTGATGATGACAGTTACATTGGCATATCTACCGCTTTCTTCGCCATTGCTTTACGTAACAATGACACATATTCAGGGCCTTACTAACTAACATCACCACTCATTTCTATGCCTGTTAAGTAATATTTCACTAAAAATTTTGAACTAGACTTACAAACTGTAAAATCTTTTTTTTCCCACTCAAAGAGAAAACAAATACGAAAAACACCAACAGAATAAGAAGAAAGGTAAAGGACAATTTACGATAAAAACATAGAGATTTAACACATCCATTATTCCATCATCCTAAACAGTGAAACAACAACAACAACAACAACAACAACAACAACAACAAACCCAGTGGAATCCCACAAAGGGGGTCTGAAGGAAGGCTATTTCCAATAGACCCTCGGCATCCTAAACAGTGAAAGTAGCCAGGAATTTTCAGATCGACAAGAGATCTTACATATACTAATTATCAAGAAACAGGAAGGTAGAAGTCAAATCGAAGAATTACCAATCTATCATAACACACATCAAATCTCAAAGAACTAACTTTATAGCCAATCCACAAATAAACCTCAACATATCTTAAAAAGGTGCGAACTTTCTATGCACACAAAAAGATAGGTATAACTTTGATGAAATTCAAACATATACCAAAATCAAGTTAAAAAAAGAAAAAAGAAATCTAACAACAGAGACATATGAAGTACACTAATCAGATCTCAACCCCACTTGTAAATTTATCCAATACCTAATTATCAAGAAACAGGAATGTAGAAGTCAAATCTAAAAATGGCCATTCTATCAGAACAACCATTAATTCTCAAGAACTGAACTTTATAGCCAATCTACCAAAAAGATGAGAACTTTTTATGCTCAAACAAAAGATATGCACAAAACTTTGATGGGAATTCGATATAAAACAAAACAACAATAACAACAAGAAGCCCAGTGAAATCCCACATGTGAGGTCTGGGGAGGGTAGTGTGTATGCAATCCTTACCCCTACCTTGAGAAAGGTGAGAGGCTATTTTCGGTAAGCCCTTTGCTCAGAAAGGATACAAAAGTATAGCGGATAAAAAGGCTGAGGAAAGGTAAAAGCATGAAATAACAATACGCAGCAATACCAGCAAAGCAGTCAGAAAACCATAGCGCAAGAATCAACAGGTAATAACAGAAATATGAGAACAAGAAATGCAAGACTAGCACTAAACAACGCACTAAAACAAAACCAAGTTAAAAAAAATGGAAATTTCAGCAAAACAGACAGACTTTTGAATCTATCAAATTTAAATCCTGGATCCACCTATGGGCTATGGATCTCATTCCACTTTTATCCAAGGCCTAATTATCACACCATCAAATCTCAAAATCCAAACTTTATAGCCAATCCACCAAAAAGATGAAAACTTAGATTGTTACACAAATAGCCGATCAGATTCAATGTTTACTTTTTCTAGCCGATATACATAGATTATACATTATTTATACACAATTATATATATGTTATACACGAATTATACGTATATTACATATCTATCGGCTATTTTTTGTTTAAGAGATCAGGTGGGCGGCTATTTTTAGTTTAACAGATTATGTGGGCAGCTATTTGGGTTAATTCTTCAACTTTCTATGCACAAACACAAGAATGCATCAAACTTTAAAATTCAACACAAACAAAAACCAACTTAAAAGAATGGAAATTTCAGCAAAAAGATACATACTTTTGAGCTCATCAAGCCAACGAGGGATGCTATCAAAAGTGGTACGTCTAGTAATATCATAAACAACAAGAGCACCAAAAGCACCACGATAATAAGCAGAAGTAACAGCTCTAAATCTTTCTTGACCAGCAGTATCCCAAATCTGAGCTTTTACTTCTTTACCATCAATTTCAAGAGTTTGAGTCTGAAACTCAACACCAATTGTTGCTTTTGAATGCAAGTTGAATTCATTTCTTGCATAACGTGTCAACAAATTTGATTTTCCAACTGCTGAATCACCAATTATTACAATCTTGAAAAGATATTCCTCACCACTTTCATCATCTGATGAATCCATTTTGAAGTTTTGAAAAGTGTAAGAGTCTTTGGGGGAAGAGAGAGAAAGTGGAAATGGTGATCTAGAGAGAGAGAAGAGAGAGAGAGAGAGAGAGTTGGGGTTTTGTGTAAGAAGTAATGGGCAGAGCTGGCAAAGATTGGTACAGAGAATGTGTAAGAAAGTGGTCTTTGCTGGATTTTATTTTTAGTTTTTGGTTGTTTTTTCCTTTTTTTGAATGATTAATAAGTGGGGGTCCTTTTTGGGTAAATAAAGAGGTTTATTATAACTAAGATCTTTTTAAAAAAGAATAAGCCGTTGGAGTACAATAATTTAAGGGTAAAAATTTATCCGGGTATAGCATAATTATTAGCAACAAGTAGACAGATTATTTGGATATTATCACTTTTAGCCCGAGATTATTCTTCAGCTTCTTAATCCAAAAAAGTAAACTCAACATCAGAGAAAGTAAAATTGTCTCATGTTTACACAATTTGAAGAAATAGACTAATCAACAAATCACTATAATGATAAGCGATGTTAATTTTTATATTTATTCTTATAATTTTCACTTTTCTTATACATATTTAGTAAATAAATTTCGATGAAGCGGTGTCCTATGACATTGCATACAATACTCGATACTACAAATTCAAGGAATATATAACACATGTCTTCATATGTTATATAACACATGTCTTCATATCGAGTATTGTATGCAATGTCATAGGACACCGCTTCATCGAATTTTATTTACTAAATATGTATAAGAAAAGTGAAAACTGTAAGAATAAATATAAAAATTAACATCGCTTATCATTATAGTGATTTGTTGATTAGTCTATTTCTTCAAATTGTGACACCGCATATGCCAATAATTTTACCATAGTTAAAACTCTGTCTATTTTTTGGTTTGGACAGTCAACTTTAAAAAAAGATACTTACACGTTTGATAATTAACATAAAGATTATGAGTTACCATTTGTATTTTTTTCCAAATAGTAATGTAGACCGAGGCGGATGCACCGCAAGAATTATGAGTTCAATTGAACCCATAATTTTTGAAGCGGAGTAAAAATTTATGTGTAAAAATTTATTAAAATTGCAAAAATAATAAATTTGAACCCATAACTTTAAATATATAATTGGCTCAATATTAAAAATCTTAAAAAGTGAACCCATATAATTTAAATACTGGATCCACCTATTTGGTGAAAGAAGTGTTATGGCTAAGCTGGCAAAGATAGGTACAGAGCATATGCAAAGAAGTGGTTTTGCTGGATCTTATTATTTTTCCTTTTCTTGAATGATATCATAAATGGGAGAATTTTTGGTAAATGAAAGAGGTTTATTATAAATATCATTCTTCTTTGAAGAATAATGTGCTTTTATTATCTTAAACTGGATATAATTTTTGCTTGATTAATGATAAATTGAATTCAATTACATAATTCTAAATTAGATACTTCCTTTGTCCCAAAGTATAAAATGACTGATCCGAATTATGAAAAATAGCACGGTATAGCCAGTTTTCGGACTGGTCATTTAAAAATAGCCAGTATTTACGAAGTCAATGAAAAATAGCCACTATTTTGCTGCAACAGAGACCGATCCAGCATAATATACTGGAGTTCGGTGCACCTGTGTATGAACTCCAACATATTATGATGGACCTGTATACTTTGTTGACTCCAATATAATATACTGGAGACTGGAGCACCGATGCTCCAAACTCCAGTATATTATACTAGACAATTATACTTGCTGGAACTACAGTATATTATGCTGGAGTTCTAGTGTACTTATGCTGGAACTCCATCATATTATGCTGGAGTTCCAGCATACTTATCCTAGAACTCTAGCATAATATGTTGGAGTTCAAGCATACTTATGGTGGAACTCCAGTATAATATACTGGCGTATTTTCCAGGTTTTGAACAGTGTTTTCGCTCATATTTATCTTTACATGAAAAGTGGCTAAATTTCAATTACTTTTGAAACTGGACTATTTTTGAACGACCAATTGTAAATCTGATTATTTTTTAATTTCTCCCCGATTAATGTGTCTAATTCTTATGCAAATTTGAATATAAATTCTTTTTTTAAAATTGAGGAAACTCTAAGCTAGTATGAATCGCACAAAATTAGTTCTTGAGTCAATTTTAAAAAAATACCCAAAAGAAAACTGTATATAGTTTGTAAAAGAATATTTTTCTTGGGATTTGTGCGACGTCATTTAAACTTTGCATCGGGTAAATTATAATTGGACTGTTAATTTTATGGTGATTTTGTCTCAATATGTCAAATGCTACTGAAACTAACCCAATCTCTTTTACTCCTCTAGCGCGAATAAGTAGTAATAAGGTGAAAAAAATTCTTTTCTTTTTTAAAAATCTTTCTCCTTGTATATGGAGATGAAAGGTGGATTAAAAGAGAAAACAAGAGTGGAATTTGAACCTTTCACTTATGTGATGGAAAGTGGATTACCAAGCTAATACCATATCCATTGTAAAAGAAATTAATTGCAATTATAATACCACATGTACTCAATAATTGAGAATGATTGTGAAAACTACATGCACTTTCATTGACATCCACTCACTATAAATACAATAATAATATAACGAGTGTATTTTCACGAGTGGAATTTGGTAAGAGTAGAGTGTACGTAGCTTTTGTTAAGTGTTTTGTTGATTTTCTTACCATATTTGGTTCTCCTATCTCTTAAAGGAAAGGGGAACATATTTATCATAATTGGATTTTTTTATTTGTAGAAGAAAATTATAAATCTCCCATATTTGGCTAGTCTTTTTTCTTGAAAGAAAAGGTTTTAGACTTCTATAAATTGAGGATTCTTCTTTCTCATTCAGCAACATCCACAATGTAGTCATAAGGATTTGAGAGTCTTGTTTAGGGGGAGAACTTTACGGGACTAGTGTTAGTGTGACACTTATGTTTGCCTCTTTGTGAGGTTGTTCTCTCGATATTTTGTACTCTCTTTTATATAGTGGATTGCTCGTCTCCATCCATGGATATAGGTCAATTGACCAAACCACATTAAATGTTTGTGTGTTTTTTGGTATATTTCTCGTTTGTTATCTGATTTATTGTTGTTCAAGATTTGCTTTGCTAGGTTGCGCGTGACACCTGACTTTTTGATCCTAATATCTTTACCCCTACTTTGAAGCAAGTAACGAGTTTGTTTCTGGTAGACCCTCAGCTCATGGCACCATAATCAAAAGCAGTAAGGAAATATAGCAGTGAAATCACTCACTATAAATATGATAATAAATTGTCATTACATTTCCTATCCATGATCCAAACAAAAGGTAATTTATCATTCAAGAACTGAACATACTTTCCACTATGGCTACAAGAATTACTATCAATACAATCTTGAACAAATGAAGGAAATGAAAAATAAACTTCAATGAAAACACATCATATTTCAAAAGCAAAAAAAACTACAAAGAAGCTGAAATTCATAACATTTATCAGAAAATTATTGAATATTGCAGTTTGGAAGCTTATTTTTGAACTATAAGATGCAGCTCTGTATACTTATTTAGAATTCCAGTGCCTTGCCCTTTCAAAACCATTCTTCCCAAGTTGATAATCTTGATAAGCCTGCATTATCTCACTCTTAGTGTTCATAACAAAAGGACCATACTGCGCGACTGGCTCGTTAATTGGCTGTCCTCCTATCAAAACAAACCTCAATGGCTTAGAAGATTTGTTCCACACACTTAGACCTTCTCCAGGGCCTAAAACTAAGCAGTGGTGAGCCGGTGTAGGCGTTGAATCCGAAGAGCCAAAGACGCCGTCTCCTTCCATTATGTAGACGAAGGAATTCCAGGACTCGGGGATTGGTTGATGATGTTCAGAAGCTGGTTTTAGGGTGAAATCAAGGTACATTGTTGGCGTTCGCGTGAACACTTGGGATTTTACACCCATTGCTTCCCCTGCTATGATTGTGACGAAAACGCCATCTTTTTCTGCCTTTGGTATGTTCTCATGTAGCAGTTCTTGATACCTTGGCTCAATCCTGCACATAGACAAAAGGGTCATTCTTTTCATTTCAGAAAAGTAGACATAATCATCAACCAAATGTACATTTCACTATGTATTTTGAGATTTCTTAAGTTACTATTCCATTATTTTTGTTTATAAGGATGAGTTGTTGTGTCTAGGACCACAGTATAACCAAAGTTCTGCAACAATTTTACGAATCTTGATCAAATTGCATAAAGGATAGCTCGATGCACTAAGCTCCCGCTATGCGCGAGATTCCGAGAAGGCCAGACCACACAGGAGTCTATTATACGCAGCCTTACCCTGCATTTTTGCTAGAGGCTGTTTCCATGGCTCAAACCCGTGACCTCCCGGTCATATGGCAGCAACTTTACCAGTTACGCCAAGGCTCCCCTTTTTTGATCAAATTGCATGTTATAGGCATATGTTAAAATGAAAAAGATTATTCTGAAACTTAATATTGTTTAAGCCAAAGTCAAGATTGAATTAATGTAAGATTACTAACTTACATTTTGTCCTTGGATGCCAGATTTATCCATAGTTGCAATCCCTTATGAGTACCTGGACCTGCAGGCATTTCTGAGTGTACTATACCTCTACCTGCTGTCATCCACTGCATTGAACCAAAATGGAAAATTATTTAAAAAAAAAAATAATCTTTCTACCTTAACGCGATCACTTTTCCTTTTTTTTTTTTTTTTTTTTTTGAGTTTAGTTGGTTCTATGCACTGATAGTGTAAATTTTTTTTAAGCACAATCAGGTCATGTATAAGGTAATTATAGGTAAATCTCGAGAATAAACATTACCTGCACATCGCCCGTCCTGATTGTACCCTTGTGGCCAGCAAAATCTTGATGAGTAAAAGCTCCCTAATACAAAAAAAAAAAAAACAAACAAAATTAGCACTGAAATATTACTATAAAATGTTTGGAATTGAGCAACAAAACTGAAGTTTACCTGTAACATGTAAGTCACAGTCTCAAAACCTCTATGTGGATGATCAGGAAATCCAGCAGGTGGTGAAACTGCAAGAAATCAGAGTGTATGGTTTTCCTTATTAATAAAATCAAATTCATTTCATAAAGTAATAAAATAACTATAATAAACAAATCATTGGTGATTTACCATTAAACTCATCTAACATGAGGAAAGGATCAAGATTCTGCAATTCAGGCCTGAAATACAAAATTTTCAAACAATTATAAAAAAAACAGCATTCAAATAGATTAAGAACATCTCTAGTTCTATTGGTAATTAAATCTCGAACTTTCCAAAAATATTGTCGCACCCGTGTCGGATCCTCTAAAAAGGTACTACTTTTGGAGGATCCGACAGACACCCATTAAAGAGTCCGAGCAACATAGATTAAATCATATACCTGAATTTTAATATACTTCATACACTAACTCCTAATGGAAAACAAGTTATCAAGAGTTTAAAACATCTTTATTTTTTTGTTTTAAAAAAAAAGAAAAACACACACACACACACTGAAAATATATGAATTTTGGAAAGATGGAAACACAAGTAGGAAAATATTCATTTTCACCCCTTTCCCCAAAAGCCCAAAAGGAAAATTTAAAAAAAAAAGAAACACCCCCCCCCCTCTCCCGCGCACTTTTGTTTACGGAGTGCACCACGTGATGTGTGAGCTAGGTATAAGTCATGATACGATCCATGTCATCTTAAAGTGGAGAAGTACATAGGAGCGAACTCATTATTAGAAATGGCTCTCGGAAAGCTGCTGTCATGTAATAAGGAGGTCACGGTTTGTAGAACCGCATAGACTTTCGTAGTCCGGCCCTTCCCGGACCCGACATAATTTCTCAGTTATAAAAAAGAATTAAGAAAAAGGAAACAAATTTCCAAAAATACCTTCCAATACTTCTCCTAACAACAGCACCATCACCTTCGTTCTGAGCTCTGGCCAAGATTTTCTTGACAACCAATCTTGGTCTACTGAAAACAGAGGATTTAGACATGATTTTTGAGGATTTTGATGTTGTTTGAATTGAATAGATTTTGTGTAAATTTATGTTGTGTTATGTTTCTTTTGAATCTCCTCTGCTATTTATAGGTGACTTATTAAGGAATCGTGTGCATTGATGACGAATTATATACATCTGATTTGGTGTGTAAAATAGAAGTTTCAAGTGGGGTCATATTACTTATTTTTGGGATTTTTGTAATTTTGATGATTTCACGCTTACGTCATTATGACGATTGCTTCTCATTTTAATTTTTATTTGGTTAAAAAATAAAAACTGAATTAAAGTCTCTACAAAGTTCTTTGTTTACCGAGGGGTGCTTATCGAGCGAATAGTTACGCTTAACAGTTTAGCGTATCGGATTATAAATGTAATAATTCGCTAGTCATCCAATAAGATAACAGGCGAATTGGTATTGGATTAACAATTATCGGACGGTTATCGAACGATTTATCGGCTAAACCAAATAGAAAGTTTTTGAACAATCATTCAATCAAATACCAAACGGTTTCAGAACAATACAAAATTTTTAATACCATCTAAGATCTAACAGTATTTTTGAATTGAAGAGTCTTCTTCCAAGTTCCAATCTAGTTCATATTCAAGACTACTCATGCACGTATGAATCAATCAAACTTTTAGTAACATTCGTTCTACACAATAAATCCAGATTGAAAAACTAAAAATCCAGAAAATCAGAATTTAATTTGTTAGATGCATGCAAAAAAGGACATAAAATCAAACAATCCAGCTATTGCCGATAATCAATGGACAATTCAACAAATTACTTTCAATAGTACTTTATTACATAGGGATAAATATATAAATATAAAAATTCTTTACGGGTTAACAGTTTACCCGATAAGAAAATTGAGTAATCCGCTCCCAAACCGTTAAGCCGTTAATTATAAAATTTCAATCTGTTCACCATTCATTACCCCGATAATCTGATACCATAAGCCAATAAGTCATCGGTTCCGTTTGATTTGGTTAACGGTTTCGGTTAGATTTTGAACCGTCTTAGTTTACCACAAAAAAAAAAAAAAAAAACTTTAGACGTAAAACAATTTTTGATCTTCATTTTTTTGCTACACTATAATTTTTTTTGGTATCAAGAGAAACTTTTTATATACAACAAAAATATCGTGCAAAATAAGTTTTTGGCAAAAAATACTGTTAGAATAATTTGCCAACACCTAATTTTACTCTTAATCTCATGAACTAATTTTTGAAGCGAAATTAGTTACTGTATTTAATTATTAAATAGTAAAGATCTAGCAACTTCAAAAATCAACGAGAAAAAGCGTTTGGTAGTTGTCTGCCTGTAAGTTTATTTATTTTGCCGCCTTGATATGTTGACCGTTCACACGGTCTTTGGATGATCAAAATTTTCATTTAAATACTTTCGTTTTTGCTTAATATTTTTTTTATTCGATATTTTATTTTACAAATATGTCATTTTCCTTCTTCAAAGACTATTTCCTTTAAAGCTTAGTGATTCCACTTCCCTGAAACCTGCCGGGAATAATACTGCTGGGGAATTATCTTTCTCCTTTTAACAATGGTGGGGATGATATTGATTCAAAGGTCATTGCTTTTACAACTTTGGGTTATCTTGCTTCTTCCAAGATTGCTCTTCTTTTAAAACTTGTATCTCCCTTCTTGTATACTGCTGGAGATTTTATTTTCTTCAAAACTTGTGTTATCTTCTCTCTTTCCCAAATGGCTATCTGATTTCAAGAAAATTTTCGTAATGAGAGAAAATTTTCTGCCCCAGTTTAATAATCTTCTTTGTGACCATGTCTTCCTGTGGTCAATAATATTTCCTTTTCCTGCTTTAAATCAAAGAAAAATTTGTTAGATTAAAACAGGGCGAGTGGTCGAGCCACTTCTGCTGGGGATGGTTTTTCCCTTTTCTTTTTCCTTGCTTTGCTATAAAACTTGCTGAGGATGATACTATTTACTGGGGATGATATTCCTGCTGGGGATGGTTTTTCTTTTCTCTTCCTTCCCCGCTCTGTGTTGTCCGACCATTGCAGAACTTGGTCGAGAATCTGTCAGAGTTGTTCCTGTATCTCGCAAATCTGCTGGGGATCCCCATAACCTTTTAACTGTTACTTTTCCGTTTTTCTCCAACTTCCCCTGGAAATTTGGTCCTCTTGGGATCTAGACTCATTCATCATTTAGTCTTGCGACCAACTTCTTTTTGCTTTGTCGCCTTATCTTTGGCCTGTCCTATTCGCATTTTGCTTTGCACCATTTTGGCAACTGGTAGTAAGCTCTGAAGATCCTTTTCAAAAACAAACCGCTGGGGAGGTAAAGTCTTTAAACCAAGAAATGAAAAAGTGATGATTTCAAAAAAAATAGAAAAAGAAGAAGTCTTTCTGAACAAATGCTGGGGAAAAAGAAAGAAAATAACTTATCTGAATGATATAACCGATCCCAACGATCATGTCGTGCATTCCGGATTAATCAACCCAATCTATTTGTATCAATCAATCTTTCGGACTGCCTCATCCTGCCGGGGATAAACAAACACTCAACTTTTTGCCAAATGCGGACCCTTTCCGCCAATCTTGCCTTGTCGCCTCATAGTGCCCTTCGAGGGGTTTTCACTAATAAGACTCTCTCGTTTCTCTCAACTGACGAACAAATCAAAGAGATTGAGCAGAACCTCATTGAACATTCATGTGCTGAATCCCACAAGGATTTCATGAAGAAAGGGAAACACCCGTTATGGAAAAACGAAGAGTTTTTTTATCAAGCTCCCTTTCAAGAAGAATGAAAATATCAATCCAACAAAAGCCAGCCATTCAGGAATGAATCCAGTCCATCTTCAGCTTGCAAAGAAAGAATGTGAAGAAATTTTTGAATTTGATCTGATAGAGACATCAGATTCACAATGGGCATGCGAAGCATTTTATGTCAACAAAAGAGCTGAACAGACAAGAGGAAAACTCAGGTTAGTCATCAACTACCAGCCACTTAACCATTTCCTCCAGGAGAAGGTGTTAGGCATTCCCGAGTTTCGTGGTTCTAACACGGTCGCTCAACTGTTATATTCGGCTTGATTATCTGATATAATACATGTTGAACATATGTGCGAATTTTAGCTTTTAACCGCTTTTATCATTATTATTATTATTTTTATTTTTATTTTTTTATCGAGAATTGCAACCTCGTGAAAATATATCTCGAACCACGTCACAATCAATGTACCCGTGGTAGTCGACACACTTCGACTCCGTTGAGATTTGGATTTGGGTCACATAAATGTGCACCCTAGTATAGGAAATAACATTATTAAATACGCGTCTAAAGACTAACGCGTTATTATTATTTTGGGTAGGGCCGTGAATTTTGCTAAACGGCCCGTCCCAGAATCTAAGTATTTTAAAATAAATAATTATTGAGGGCCCCGCAATTTTTGTATTTATTTTTTGGCGAAGGCCTCCTTTATTTTATGGATATCCTAAAATGACTACGTTTCCATTAAATTCGTCTCTAAAATAAAAGAGAAAAAATCCTAATTAATTACATACTTAAAAAAACATAACATATTAAATGCTAGGTTAAGACAAATGTTAACGAAAAAGAATATTACTAAAATTGAAATTATAAATACAATACGGAATCGTCAAATAATATATTCAAAAGAAACTAATTATCCCATAACTAGATTAAACTCGCATTGTTAGATGACTTGAACCGTTGGAATTAATTATTTACAACTATTGGAAATTAGAATCAATCTTAATTACTAATGCGTATTCGAAAATTTATTAAATTTAAACATTAACCCGTCTTGTTTGAACTCAAATCATGCCATAATGCCTAATTCGCGAAATTAATTTAAATTCATGCTTTAACTAAATTTAGCTACATGTTCACGATTAACTTAATGTTGACAATATTAAAATCTTCATAATTAGTGAACTTAATCAGTTTTGCCAAGCCGATTCACTGAAGACCAACTTGTGTTATTTTTCTCTTATTCCAATTATTAAACAGTTTGACAGTAATGATCATGCTTAAATATATACTACCTAATAATCAAGTTAAAGCAAAGTATTATTTAATATATCACTACAAGATGCCTAGTTATGCAAAGCGACAGGAATTTACAGAATAATAATACATGAAATAGCCTAAATACAATTAGTAAAAGAAACAAAGAAAAAGCTAAATTAGAACTTCAAAGTTCCATTCTTCATATGTATTCACGCTTTCACATTTCAGCTTACAATATGCCAAAGTTACAGTTATGTACCTGGTATTGCCAATACAAGAAGAAGAAGAAGGTCAGCAAAGTAGTATGTAACACAGCAGCAGCAACAATAACCAGCAACAACCAACAAACGGAACACCCAGTGACAGATTTGAAAACCAAAAATAAAATCCAGCAATAACCAGTGAAGTAGTAGCAAATAACCAACCAAACTCAAGGAACAAACCACATGAAAATCCAGAAACACCAACAATAATCAACGGGCAAAAACAAGGTGAACCCTTTTTTTTAATTGTGAAAGACCAGTTAATGTTTAACCCTTAATTCTCTCTTAATGTTCAGAAAATTCTTTCTTTTAAACTCTCTTCAAATTCGAATCCTCAAAAATCTTTCAATATTTCCGAATTCTTCTCCTAATTTTCAGCTAATTCCCCTTTTTTAATTATGTCCAAGTCTGCTCTATTTATGCCTCATAACAGACCCCTTAATCAATTAAACAAATAATAAAATCATCCATTTTCTCTTACCAAACCCACTACCACATAAAAAATGCAATTATTATTTTATTTAATCAACTTTTCTTGAGCCTCGTAATCCTACTATGTCTTGTTCCCCATTATTGATTAAACAAATGCATTATTCCCCACTACCAGATGTCTTGTCCCCCACTATATTATTTTAATACCTTATTTTAATATTATTAGCTTAGTGGACAGAGCACTCAAAATAAATAATTGTTCAGATTTTCAATTCCAAAAATACCCCTCTGAAATTACTGAAATTACCATTCTACCTCTGAAAATACTGCAATTTACCATTCTACCCCCATCAGTTATAACCAATTCACCTAATCAATTCTAAACAAAATACAACATCTATAACCAATTCCTAATCAAATTCAATCAACAAATTCAAACTAAATGATGAACAACAAAGAAACAACTGGAATTATTTTGACTGAACAATATTTTTTAACAACAAACCTACTTTCAGATTCAACAACAATAACAAACAAGTATATTCAAATCATTGAGCTCAAATTCAAATTAAACTTAAACAAAACAAATAAACAGATTCAAATCACTAAACTCAATAATCAATTGATCTTCAAATTAAATCCAACAACATTACAACAAAGATGAATGATTCAAACTAAATCAAAAAATTAAAAACCAAAACATAAACTCACATTAAATCACTGGATTAAAAACGAACTTCAAACAAAAAATGAACACGAATTAAATCTAAATTAAACAACAAAGATGAATGATTCAAGTGATTAAACTAACACCCTTCTATATTAAAACTAAACAAAAACAAATGAATGAAAACAAACCGAAGAAATAATCAAGAAATGAAAAACAACGAACAAGAAAGGAATCAAACATATACTGATTTCAAATCTGAGAATATCGAACAAAATACGGACATAAATGAAACTTAAACCAACTAACCGGAAATGAACAACGACGAACTCGAACCAAGACTGCCAACGACCTAATGGATCTCGACTTCAATGAAAACCCACCTTCTCTTTAACCTTGACGACCTCAGACTGGACCTTGACGAGGCAGTCATGGTGAAGAAAAAGAAGACGAAGAAGAAGCAACAGCAACAGCAGCAGCGCTGCTTGTCGCGGACGGGGAAGTTGATGGTTTTTCCGGTGACTTGGGGTGAGCTCGACGAAGGCAGCAACAATGGTGGCTTGAGTGGTGTTCATGGACGATCTGGGACGAAGAAGAAGGAGCAGCAACGCAGCAGCCATGCTGCTCGTTAATGGCGGACGGGGAAGGGCAGCAGCAATGATGGTTTGGACGTGACGACGATGGTGGTTTTAGGGTCGTCGAGCAGCAGCAGCGTTTGGTGACTCACGTTGTTGGACGAAGAAGAAGAAGAAGTAGCAACGCAGCGGGATGACAAAGTAGAAGAAGGCACAAAAGCCATGGGAGGTCGACAGAGCTCGACGAAGAGGGGTGTTGTTCGTCGATGAAGACGAAGCTTGGGCAGCAGCTGGTCGTGAGGAGGATATGACGAGGAAGAAGAAGGCGCGGCAGCCATGAGAGCTTGGGTTTGGGAAGGAGAAGAAGAAAAAGAGAGGGGGGGGGGGGGGCGGGTAGCTTTAGGTTTTTTTTTCAAATGTCCAAATGGAAGAAAGGGTGGGGGGTGTTTGCTTGGGATTATGGGCGGACCGGGTCGGGTCGACCCGGTAGGAGTTCATTTGGTTTGGGCCTGGTTGATTTAAATTAAAAGGTGGCCCAATTCGATTTTCTTCCTCTTTTATTGCTTCTTTTTTTTCTTCTTTTATTTTTTCTTAAACTGAAACTAAATTCTAAAAATCCTAAATTATAATATAGAACTAAATTAATTTATAAAAGCACAAATTAACTCTCACTAACAATTAACACACAATTAAATAGCAATTACGATAAAATCACACAATTTGGACATTAAATGCTAAAAATGCAACGTACATTATTTTATGATTTTTTTTGTATACAAACTTAATTACTTCTAATTGTAGAATTAAATCCTAAATGCAAATGCGACATATTTTTGTATATTTTTTTATTATTAATTTCACAAATAAACATGCACAGACAAATACAAATAATTATCCAAAAATGCCACAAAATTCTCAAAATTGCACACAAAAGGAAAATTGTTTTATTTTGAATTTTTTTGGGGAGTAATTCTCACATAGGGCAAAAAATCACGGGGTTACAGCTGCCCCTCTTTGTCCGAAAACACGAAGAGTTTTCGTGCAAAGATAAAGTGAGCGATTTTTTGCCCATCCGAGTACTCCGTGTGAAGCATTTTTTTAAAAAAAAATTTAACCGAACCTTTGCTTCAAAGGTTTCCTACATATCCCTGGCTAAAAGGGAATCAGGTTAATGTAGTTCGGGAAGTTTTGGTAGCCGGGACTACCATGGGATTGCATTTTTGTTGTTACTGCTGCTGCATGCTGTTGCTACTGCTTACCGATCTACTTGTTACATTGTGCTCAAAAGAAAACTAAAGGCTAGACTGAACTAGGAATTACAAAATCTTATCTATCTTCCACGCGCTCTGGTTGCTTTGCTTTCTTGTCGGCTTGTGTTTCCTTTGGTGCCTTTCTTTCAAAAACTGCTGGGGATGACACTGGCCTTTTGCTTTTCTGAACACAAGTTTTATTATTCCGCTCTGTCTGCTGGGGACACTACTTCCTACATTAAAGCTTGCTATGCTGGGTATTTTTGTTGTAATCCTCCTTATTACTGACTTCTGACTTGATCTTGAAATGTATTCCTCTGTTCTGCAGGCGGGTTCCTGACTCCAACTTGACTTTTGAAAGATGACCTAACCTCCATTCTACCGGCGGGGTCCTGACTTCTTCAACTTAAAAATATAACAACCTCCGTTCTATAGGCGGGCTCCTGACTTCTTCAACTTAAAATATAACAACCTCCATTCTACAGGCGGGCTCCTGACTTCTCCATCTTAAAATAAACAACCTCCGTTCTATAGGCGGGCTCCTGACTTCTCCAACTTAACATTTAACAACCTCCATTCTACAGGCGGGCTCCTGACTTCAACCACTTAAAAATATAACAACCTTTGTTCTACAGGCGGGCTCCTGACTTCAACAACTTAAAAATATAACAACCTCCGTTCTACAGGCGGGCTCCTGACTTCTCCATCTTAAAATAAATAACCTTCGTTCTACAGACGGGCTCCTGACTTCTTCAACTTAAAAATATAACAACCTTCGTTCTACAGGCGGGCTCCTGACTTCTCCATCTTAAAATAAACAACCTCCGTTCTACAGGCGGGCTCCTGACTTCTCCAACTTAACATTTAACAACCTCCATTCTACAGGCGGGCTCCTGACTTCAACCACTTAAAAATATAACAACCTCTGTTCTACAGGCGGGCTCCTGACTTCTCCATCTTAAAATAAACAACCTCCGTTCTACAAGCGGGCTCCTGACTTCAACAACTTCTTCAAGATAATTCAGCCTCCATTCTCCAGGCGGGCTCCTGACTTCCATAGCAACTTTGAAAATAAATCAGCCTCCATTCTTCAGGCGGGCCCCTGACTTCGTCAGCAATTTTGAAAATAAATCAGCCTCCATTCTCCAGGCGGGCTCATGACTTCATCAACAATTTTGAAAATAAATCAGCCTCCATTCTCCAGGCGGGCTCTTGACTTCAACAATAACTTAAAAATAATTCGGCCTCCATTCTCCAGGCGGGCTCCTGACTTCAATAACAGCTTAAATGTAACACCTCCATTCTCCAGGCGGGCTCCTGACTTCTTCAACTGCTTCCTTCCAAACTGGTGTTTTATTCCTCTGAAAACTGTTGGGAATAACACCATACATATATTTACATATATACGCGTATATAATTCCATCTGGTCATGGGTCAATGCACATGAATGCAATGCATGAAAAGTACTCGAAGCTTCATAAGACCATTTTGCCTTTGAGTAATATCATAAAGTAAACTCTTTTAAACTTTCATATTTTTCTGAGACCCATGAATAGATGATAAAATATTATGACACACAAAAATTTAAGAACATAGATATCTCTAATACTTCTATGTATAGAGTCATTCATGGAATTTGTGCATTTTACACGTTTATCGTATGGATCATGCCAAAAGAAAGAAGGGATATCCTTAACATATCTGGAGTAGGAAAAAATCCGTATGATATCTTGAAAAATGTTGCACCATACTCCTTAGACGTTGCTAATGTTCTAATAATTCTCGTTGTCATTGTTTGGTTGCAATAAGTTCTGTCGAAAACTTGTAGGAATTGCTTGAAGAATTCATGTTGCTAATATGGAAAGCTCACGTTATTTGAAATGAAGCTCACATTATTTGAAAGGAAGCTCACGTTATGGAGTTCCAAATAAGTTCTCTGATGTTATAGAATATGAAGCTTAGGGCTTTAAAATTAGTTCTTCAGGTAGGCCCCAATTAATCATCCAAATGTGCCATGTTGCACTTTAATTCAAGAGTCACCCTTATAGATCTTGTTGGCTGCCACGTTTGGTGGTATTGAATCTTATCCAAATTTTATCCACTCATTTACCTAATTACATGGTTAATTTTCCACCAAAAATTCACAATTATCCAAATATTCATATAATTAAGAATTATCTCCAATTACTTAAAATGATACTCACTTTTACTACACTTTACACACCTTACTACCATGGCCATGTGGTACCTTATATGGTACTAGTCCATAAATACCGGGTATTTTAGCTCGGGCCATATTTTATCAAAAAATGCCAAACTTCGATGAAACTCATTTTTTTTTCGATTTGCTTACCCTCTCACCTTCACGAATTTACTTATCCTTTGTTTAAATACCGTGATACTTATAATCCCAAAATAAATTTCATTTTCAAACTTATGTCAATTAACTTACGATGAAACTTCAACGTACGAAAATGCGGGACGTAACATCTCATTTCCGATCTTATATCAATTTACTTGTGGCGTACTTTCACGTACGAAACATGGGGTGTAACATCATTCCCCCTTTTTGAACATTCGTCCTCGAATGTTGACTAATACACTTATTATTTTCATAACTTATGTCTTTTGAATACTTTAGTACTCGCCTTGCCATCTAAGTAACTGTTATGTGAATAATTCCAAAGTCTAGGGTATTCCCCCCTTTAGTCTTTTTGCTCATATCATGACCTGTGGTCGAAATCTTCCTAATCTTGCAACTTCTGTTACCTCCTGTCATGCAGCCTGTATGACCCTGGCTTTGTAGGTGCACTTATGCGATTCTTCTTTCCCTTTTCCTTTTATTTTTTAGTCAATCTATAGGCCTTACTTTGTATATACAAGGCTTAATAGGATGCCTCTCTAGGCCTCTATAGGTATACATAAGTCCTTTGCTCGATACTTTGTAGAACTTGTGAATATGGCTATATCTTATTTCATAGATCTGGTTACCCATTCACATGACTTTACTGCATTTACATGGGTTATACTATACCATAATTTTTGCTTCAATCTACCTTTACTGAGGTATGCTTACCAAGTTCCCAGTTACTTTTGTTGCCTACCCTTTAGGTATAAATCTCAGTCCTTTAATGCCTTCATTACCGTTCGTCTTAAGAATCATGGCCTAATCTCATGTCTTACTTTGTGACTTTTGTCCATCCATAATTGATTCACTTCAATATTGATCTACAATATACCACTGATAACTTGAAACTTCTTACGTAATACTTTGCCGCTAGGGCTTACGTTGCATTGAGGAATATTTGAAGTGATTCCCATAATCGTATTTCATAGTGTCTCAATGTGATTCACCTTATGGGGGTATCCTAATTTTGTGCCGCTAGCGAAATCTTTTCTCCTTCTTTTTTTTTCAAATCAAATTCAAATAAAGGCCCAAACGTCATCCTTTATCTGTCACAATTATACCATCATTTTATTACCAGGTCAGCATTTCATTCCTTCTAAATTCTATTAATCTTAGACTCATTTGTGTTCATTCAGGCTATACTGAACTTTCAATAACTTAGAGAAACCATTATCTCTCTTGTTTCCATGGACTTAATCCCGAAGACTAGTCCATTCTCATCACCTTTTCACTTGACTTTCCTCATCCTTACTCATGTTTAGTTAAAACTTTATCGCTCTACTATACTTTAGACTGGGACCTATACATATCAATTTATTCTATCCGCGGCCTTTCTTCAACTTGCTTGCACCATAGATTTTCTTATGTTGTTCTGGAACATCAAGCGAGACATCACATCGTCTCTAACTATCCTTTACTCTCATAATCAGGCTTTTCGATACCTAGACCATAGGCTGGAAGATATGCTACTGACGTTGTTGCTATCCTTCCTGAATATTGAATCCTCGTACTTATAGACTTTTATCCGAAGTATGGATTATTTACGATCTTCTGCCTTTGAGTATCTCGTACGTTGTTCACCATTACCTTACTTACCTTAGGATTTTGCATCGTATCTTCTATCTCTTTCATGACCTTCCCTCCACATAGGTATAATTCACGTTCATAACTTGAAGCTCTATTATAATACTCACACCTCCGCTACATACATTATCCGATGGGAACTTCGTACTGACTTCTTATGAGGCTGGTACTTCTTCTAACTGGCTTCCTTGTAGAGCCATTATAGATTATGGTTGTTGTGTTATTTCTCTTAAACATCTAATATTAAAAGTGATTCTGTTATGTTCTCAAGCACAAATTCTATAATTTTTCTAGGTACAATAACCAGACTCCGGATTTACTTGGGTGATGTAATTCTTTAGTTTCCTCTTCCTTCAGATCAACTCATGGTATCAGTTATTACCTTAGCTTTCATGGGCGTTATGGAATATCCATGGTGCAATCTTCTAACAATTCAATCCTTTGTCTATGCCTTGGGCTCAATTCTTTATTTTAACTTATATCGGAGTCTTCTATGGCTGTATGATTATCAACAAATATGCTGCCTGGATAATGCTCCAAATTCTTGAGTGTATCCATAACGTAGTAACTCAGGATTATTGATCGAATAATTCCTTTCATTCCATCTCAGGTTTCTTTTAGCGTGTGCAATTACTTTTCCTGGCCTTTCTGCCCCTTGTTGCGTCCATACTTAGCTTATCTTAGTGCCCACACTTGCCAAAGTTTTCATACAACTCATATGATTTTGAATATTACTTTTAATTCTTACTTCCCGTTTATTAGCCACGGTAGGTGCCACTTTCCTGTGGAATGCTTACAATGTTGTTGCGAAATTGTTGTTATACGACTATTTCCTCTTTAGGTCGTTGTGCTTAGATTGAAGCCTTCTTTCTTATTTCCTCAGCTAGTCTTTCGTTGTAGTACTTAGGGAGAACCCTTGACTCTCGTAAAGTTGTGAGCTTATTATGGACCTTTTTGATGTCCTTACTTGCCTATAATCATCCGTAGTTTCTTACTTTCATACCCTTATGCTTGTATGGTTGCTTCTGAACTGATATTTTGACTGCCTTCCTATTGGCACTTTCTTTTATCCCCATAACACTCATACGATATCTTTAACTACCCCGACTCTTGTTTGAATATATATCTCAAGTATTATAATGATATTCTTCGATGCTGAACTCTCCATGTTGGGTTCTACTATGTTTATCTTACATGATCTGATGACTCGTCTGTAACCTCCTGTTTATCCATAACCGGGATCTTCCTAACCAATTACTAACTACTCGTTCACCCATTCTCATATCAATATTCCTTGTAATCTTTCTTGGGTTATTTCCTTTGTCTTACCTTACGTCTTGCACTGACTCCTTATTTATTAATAACAGCTCGGACATGAACCTTTACTTCCTCTCCTTGACATCATGCTTGCACAATATTCTTGAATCGTAGCGTATCTATAAGATTTGGATAAGCGCCATCTCATTCCTCTTTCATTTATCGCATTCTTTCTTCCATTCCATAGTCACTAGAACCACTTAATTCTGACTTAATGCCACATCAATCCATATTCCCCCCTTTAGGGGTGTACCAAAAGCTGAAGCCATGAGGATCTACCTATAGATGTTTTACCTCTTCATCTTTGGAGTCTTTTCTCAACATCAATGATCCTTACTCGCCTCGCGGCAATCCTTCTGTACCAAGGATGACAAATTCCCTTACGCGCGAGGGTGTCAGTTAGTGTAATTGGAACATACAGTCTTTTAAGCTTAACTATGCTCACATTGCTTGCTTTAGGGAAGCATTTTCCTGAATAACCATCCTCTCAATTTGTCATGGATCTTCTTCTATTGTCCATTATATTATTGCTGGAACGCAATCTAAAATTCTCATGATGTTGACTATTATCAAATCACTCAGTTCTTAATTCATATTTAGTTTATCTTGTTTGCCAGTCCATACTGATTTCTATTACTCTGGGGATTAACTCTCCCCTCTAGTAGTCGCATTGAAGTTACGAACTTATTTCTCGAAATGAGGATATAACCTTATGGCCTATACTCTTTTGTTGTTTTAAGGCCCATCACCTTTCATTTGACTATAGGTTCTGTAACACTCTACCATTTTCATCCATGTATCACACCTTATTCATAATGCTTCCTTATCTCTCTTCTCATTATTCTGCTAATATTTCTGCATATCCCTTTGCTTGTGAAAACTTCAATACGACATTCTTTCGCTTTTAGCTTTCCCTTGCCCTATCCAGTGGCTCTTCAAGTTGCTTAACGTTCTCGCTTTACTAGGGACACGAGCCACACTAAGGTAATATCTATCCCTTCAAGGCTTATAGTGCATGTATTTATAGTACTCATATCTGGCTGCACTATTTTAGAGTGCACCATCTAGATGTCTCATAATGAGATCTATTAGCATATTTACAATATCCTTCGGCAATGTTAACTAATGCAAACAATTCATCAACCATTTTGGGTTACTCTAAACCCAGCTGGATCGTGATGTTATGTCCTTCTCTTAAACCATATTTGTTAGTTCCCGTAAAGCATAACTTAGATCGGTGTGGCCAATTGTACATACCTCAATTACTGTTGAATGTAACTCAAAATGCTTATATCTCTCTTCCTTAATGGTAAATAAGGATGATCTTCATTAGCTGGGTACCTCGTACCCTCTTTCACCTTGCTTCCTTTACTTGTTGAAACTTATAGATATCTTATGAATCTCTTATTGTATTTCACCATGAAGGTGGTTAGATATTCTTGCCCTAAGGCTTCTTATCAGGAAGCTTACACCTTTCAATATACCCATGATCTGCTAAAAATCTCACATTTACTTGTTGTAGGCATTACACAAAAATCCAATTCCTCTGACTCAACTTTTCCACAACTATCTCTCTTTCCAATCCTTCTTTCCGGATGTATGTATCATTTTATTACGAATAAAAAAAATGCGGAATTTGAGTTCTTATAAATGAGCTCTATCACATGATCTAGAGTAAGAAGAAAGAGTGATAGTCCTAAATGTCATGTAGCCTCTTGTTTAGAAGTGTGGTGCACGGCACACCCATAAACAAGACTCTACTAGACACGACTTGTAGACTCCCTAGGACATAACTGCTCTGATACCACTTTTGTCACGGCCCAAACCGATGGGCCGCGATGGGCACCCGGTACCTTACTCAACCGAGTACCAACGTAACGTATCTTTCTTATTACATTATCATATACACATGACATACGGGCCTAATAGGCCAACATGATTATTTATAAACTCAAGATATCGGCCGACAAGACTGTATAATCTTTCACGTACACGACATATGTCTAAAAGCCTCTAAGAATACATAAATGTCATAAAGGTCGGCACAGAGTCCCGCCATACCAAACAATACACGTCTAAATCATACTAACCAAACGATCAACTTCGAAGTAAATGGAGTGCACCAACATCTTCTGCTGAGCTGATAGCCTACTTGGAGGGCTCTCGACCTGTCTATCGGGACCTGCGGTAGCGTCCCCAGGCAAAAGGGACATCAGTACGAATAATGTACTGAGTATGCAAAGCACATAAATAAATACATAAGAGACATGGAATAAATATAGAGTACATGACTCAATCTGTAAGTCTGAATAACTTTGTAAATCATGAATTACTTTTAGCGTCATGCATATGCGTATGAATGCCATGTCATGCATAGGTACATGTTTCATAACATCATCAGCCTCTGAGGGCATCCCATCATATCATATCGGCCACTGTGGGCAAAATCATCATCGTATACCAGCTGATCAGGTGGTGGTGCATATATAATGCCATAACCTTTCCCATATCCTATATACACATATATACATACATATATATGCGTATATAATGCCGTTTTAATACATACATATATATGCGTATATAACGCCATTTGAATACATACCCATATATGCGTATATAACGCCGTTTGAATCATATTTCAGCCACTGTGGGCAACATCATCATCATATACCAGCTGATCAGGTGGTGGTGCGTATATAACGCCATAACCTTTTCCCATATCCCATATACATATATTTACATATATACGCGTATATAACGCCATCTGGTCATGAGTCAATGCACATGAATGCAATGCATAAAAAGTACTCAGAGCTTCATAAGACCATTTTGCCTTTGAGTAATATTATAAAGTAAACTCTTTTAAACTTTCATATTTTTCTGAGACCCATGAACAGATGATAAAATATTATGACACACGGAAATTTAAGAGCATAGATATCTCTAATACTTCTATGTATAGAGTCATTCATGGAATTTGTGCATTTGTACGTTTAGTTCGTATCATATGGATCATACCAAAAGAAAGAAGAGATATCCTTAACATATCTAGAGTAGAGGAAAAATCCGTATGATATCTTGAAAAATGTTGCACCATACTCCTTAGACATTGCTAATGTTCTAATAATTCTCGTTGTCATTGTTTGGTTGCAATAAGTTCTGTCGAAACTTGTAGGAATTGCTTAAAGAATTCATGTTGCTAATATGGAAATCTCACGTTATTTGAAATAAAGCTCACATTATTTGAAAGGAAGCTCACGTTATAGAGTTCCAAATAAGTTCTCTGATGTTATAGAATATGAAGCTTAGGACTTTAAAATTTAGTTCTTCATAAATGGTAGGCCCCAATTAATCATCCAAATGTGCCATGTTGCACTTTAATTCAAGAGCCACCCTTATAGATCTTGTTGGCTGCCACGTTTGGTGGTATTGAATCTTATCCAAATTTTATCCACTCATTTTCCTAATTACATGGTTAATTTTCCACCAAAAATTCACAATTACCCAAATATTCACATAATTAAGAATTATCTCCAATTACTTAAAATGACATTCACTTTTAATACACTTTACACACCTTACTATCATGGCCATGTGGTACCTTATATGGTACTAGTCCATAAATACCGTGTATTTTAGCTCGGGCCATATTTTATCAAAAAATACCAAACGTCGACGAAACTCATTTTTTTCTATTTGCTTACCCTCTCATCCTCACGAATTTACTTATCCTTTATTTAAATACCGTGATACTTATAATCCCAAAATAAATTTCATTTCCGAACTTATGTCAATTAACTTACGATGAAACTTCAACGTACGAATGCGGGATGTAACATCTCATTTCCGATCTTATATCAATTTACTTGTGGCGTACTTTCACGTACGAAAATATGGGGTGTAACAGATGTGTTACTAGAGCATTTGGGTATTGTTTAAGCCAATCATAATTAGTCATAATACGGTCAATACGTTCAAGTATATTACTAGTATTATGTCTACCATTTGTCCATGTATAACGACTTTATTTGTGACCTAAATCAATCAAATGGCAATAGTTTATACAGTCTAAAAATTTATTCGATCTGGAATTATAAATTGATATGCCACCAAACTTATCAGCCGCCTCTGGAATTTCATTGAAGTCACCCCCAATTACCCAAGGTCCCTTATAGCTATCATACACGCACATTAAATTTTGCCATAAATATTGTCTGTTTGCTAAACTATTACTTGCGTAGATGACGGTAAACATAAATTTAAAAGGATAAGGAAACACCTGAACATGGCAATTTCTTGAGCTGTGGAGGCAGCATGTTCCACATGCAACACATCTGACAACCATAAGATAACAATTCCTCTAGACTGGCCAATAGCTGCAACTTCAATCAGGCCTGTGAAATTAAAGTCTTCCTTGACAGCTTGGTGGTTTTGACTGTGAGTTTCCAGTAGTACAACCAGAGATAGCCTATTATAATCTAGTAAGGATCGAAAATTTCTTCTAAAATCATCTGAATGAACACCCCTGCAATTCCAGATAATAAAGTTCATGTGATTGTCAGTAGGTTCAAACAAGTGGCTGTTACTTTGACTCGTTTGAGTGCTTGTCTGTCCTGGTCGAAGAATAAAAGTGGGCATTAGAAGCATTGCATACTTCCCCACTGCTGGATTTGTAGTTGGCCTTAGACAAAATGATGTTGTTAGGAGATTTGGAGGACACCTTATGTATATATTTCTTTCGTACTCCTCCTTCTGGACAAAGACCCTTATTCCATTGAGAAGTGCATGAACTGGATGTGTTTCTCTATTGTAAACGATTGCTGTATCTAGTTCCGCTTGAAAGTTTTGGTCTTGTTCTACTAGATTGGGACTGTGTGGTAGTGAGTGGTTGGGTAATGAAACTAGGGTTGGAGGTGGTGGAGGATCCTAGTAAGGTTGGATCCATGGAGAGGCAGTATTAGGGTGTGGATAAAAAGGCATTTGAAGAAGGTGTGGATGAAGATGAAGGGGGTCGCAATATGGTGTGGAGAGAGGAGGTTGATGGTATGGCCCCAGATAAGGAGCCTGTGTCATTGACCAATGGTACCTTGCGTAAATCTCCATCCCTAATTGCATGCATTCCATCACTATCTGAGCTAGGTCCCGCAGATGGTTTATAAGGATTGTCACCTCTTGATGGTTGACTTCCATCGTGAAAGTGTGAGCATGAGTTTGTAAACCTGTCTCGAGCCAAGATGTGAGCTGTATTGGTGTATGAGGAGTCTGTGCAGTGTAGACAATGGTGTTTGGTTCCATTATCAAATATGGTAGAGGAAGGGAGTGAGGTGTGTAGTTGTATAGCAGACGTTGAATGGACTGGTTATTTGTGGATTGTTGTCTCCGTAAGTAATTTAGATTTGGGGAAAACATCATGTGAATGTTGGAACTTGCGGAGTGAGGTAATTGAATTGTTTGGTGGAATTTGAGTAGTTGTGTCCGGATTTGAAAGAACTATAGGAGCTTGTGTATCAATGGAGGAGATGGTCGGTTTGAATGGTTGATGTGGTGGTAGTATGTTTGTTTGGTCTGAAGAGGTGGGCAAACTATCATTGCCTAGTTGCATGGGAATTATCAAATTAGGGTTAGGAAAAGATGATGAGGGTGAAGCGGATGTGGTATAGTTTGGTAGGTCTTGTATTAGGGTTTGCATGTGTGTTGATGAAGGGGTGTTTGGATAGTGTGTGTGCATGTGTAGTGAGCTGACGTGGCCAGTTGCATAGCTTTGTATAGGTTTTGAATGAAGACCAAGTTGTGATTGGGCTTATTGAATAAGCACTTGAGTGTATTTTGAAGAGGTTAATTTTGTATCTTTTGCTTGTTGAGGCAGTAGACCAGGCTGATCCAAATCAGTAGTAATTAAGGTATCAAATTGATTAGTGGTTAAAGTGGGTGTTATAGTCTCTTTAGTGGTTGTTAGGGTACTAGGTATAGAATTAGGGTTATTAATTGTTAATTGCGTAAAAAGAAGAAGATAAGGAGTAATGGATGAAAACTTACCTGCAAAACTCTTAGGGTTGGCAGTGTTATAATTGAATTTCGTATAATTTTTTTTCTTTAGAAATTGCACTATTTTCCATTCTTCCATTGATGGATTGGGGGGGGGGGGATTAGGAATGGCTGATGTGGTGAGAGGAGTAGTAACAATATGAGGTTCATCTAAAACCTGGTAGGTGCATATATACTCTCTGATTATGCCTCATCCGACCACATGTAACACATAGCAAATTTAATCCTTCATAAAGGATGTTTTGCTTATAATTGCCAATGTAAACATGGCTTCTTAAAGGTTGATCCATCGGTATTTCAACACATAGCCTGGCATATCGACCCCTTGTTGTTGAAGAGGTACAATTATCCACTGTTAGTAATTTTTTAATTTTATTACCCACTTTCTGAATGAAATGAAAATCATAAAATTCAGTAGGTAATTCTAGTAGTCGTAGCCATATAGCAGAATAATTTATTTTCATCTCCGATGCCATAAACTTTGGTTCCCATTGTCGAACTGAGAGAAAATGATTTAAAATGAACCAAGGGCCATTATGTAAGGCACAATTTTTATTTTCTTCCTTTTGAAACTTTAGAAGGAAGAAATCTGAACCCAAATCTATGAGAGGTAGATTTTCTGTGGGTTGCCATAAGGTATAGATTTTTTGGCGAAGTAGTTGATGTTCTACCTTGCGACCATAGACCTTAACAATTACTGCATTTTGCCAAGGTTTATAAATTCTACTTTTTTCTTCCATTGAAAGTGGAATAAAATTAGAGGCATCTATTGGTGCCTCCAATTCATCATCAATCAGCAGGGAAAGGTTTTGAGGTTCATATGCAGTATGAGGTGAATAATTGTCATTATTAGAGGTTAGAGTATGTAAATATGATTTATGAGTAGAAACAATAGTAGAGGTATTGAGGTCGGGTGTGTCAATAATCATGTTTCTTGTTGGATTGTTATTGGAAGTTATGGTTGCGTCTGTGTTTATAGGGATATCTGGGGGTTTTGAAGGTTTAAGATTTGAAGAAGCAGGTTGTTGTTGGGAGTAAATGAGAGTACTTTTCAATTAATTAAGTGGGCTACCATCACACAACCTATTGAGAAAGGAGGGTTAGGGATACAAAATCTCACTTTAAAAAATCAGGCTTTGCATGCCAGTCTTGCATGGAGGCTATTTCAAAATCCTCATCATCTATGGGCACAAGTTTTATTACATACTTACTTAAGACCATCTACATTGCATATAACAAAAAGCTTAACAACTTGGCGTAATATAATGCAAGGATAGTCCTACTGTAAATTAGGGTTCAAATGGAATATAGCCACAAGAACACATGTCAAATTCTGGACGGATCCCTGGATTAGCCAGAATTATTTAATTCGTAACTATATATATGGACTACTTCCAAAAAATGAGAAAAATAAAACAGTTTCAACCTACTATTACAGTCATAATTGGCATTTAAACCTACTACCATTCAATTTACCAACTCATTTACACACACTTATTAATAACATCTACATACCGATTCAACCTTCAACATATGACCAAATATACTGGGGTCTCACACCAAATGGCATATTTTCAGTTAAATCAATGTACAATTCTTTTACAACTAGCATAAATGCTACAACAAATACTCCACCAGATAGCTACAGCTGGATTTGGAAACTACATATTCCACCAAAGATATCACATTTCATATGGTTAGTTTGTCATGCCAGGCTTCCAACAACAACATATCTCAACAAGTTAGGTATCCTTAATTCTGCTATTTGTGCTCAGTATCATATATCCCCTGAAACATTAAAACATATATTTTTCGAATGTACAACTGCTAGACATCTCTGGACTAAGCTCAAAATATCTACAGTAAATACAAACTCCCTGCAATGCCATGATACTACTCTCAACTGTTTTAAGGTTTTCATACATCAGCAATTACAACATACACGACATAATATTCCAAATACCACTCTTATCCCGTTTGCTTTATGGGAACTATGGCTTACACGGAATAAAACTACTATGGATCATAAACAATATTGCTTAAATATTCCCTCCATCTTCACAAAGGCGACAGAATTTTATTATTTTACAAATCACAAAGGAAAGAATACTGCTTTAATACCATTATATGTAAAATGGCACCCCCCAAATATTCATACTTATAAGCTTAACATAGATGGATCTTGCTCAATTAACCAATCCAAGTATGGTATTGGAGGTCTTTTTCATAATGCAAAAGGAAATTGGATCATAGGTTTTGCAGGAATATCAGTACTTAGGACAGCTATTCAAACTGAACTTCTAGCTTTGCTCAAGGGACTGACAATTGCTGTCCAAAAGAACCTCAAACCACTCGTCATTGAAACAGGTGCATAGGCCATCCTAGGTATGTTCAACTCCAACACCATGCAATACACTAATATAATTAATGATTGCAGGTTATTACTCCTACAGCTGGATATCTCACCTCTCCTAAGTATCTACAGAGAGAAAAATAGCGTTGCAGATAGTCTAGCCAACTATGGAGCCATGCATGCAAAGGAACCCTGTCTACTGTTTGGAAGTCCACCACTTTTTGTGACCTCAATATATCAACAAGATCAACAAGGACTGCTACGAAGAAGGATGATCAAGACTACTTCTAGCTTATGTAATAGTAATAGTCTAACTACTACTGTACCTAGTACTTATGCTGATAGTTTGGATACTTCTACTTTTGCTATAGTTAATGGTTCCTCTACAGGAGCCTCAAGTACTATTTCTAGTATTGTAAATTCGAATGCCTTTAATGCATCTCCTTAACTGCTCTATAAGAGCTTGATATTATATATATATATATATATATATATATATATATATATATATATATATATATATCAATTAATATCAACCAAAAAAAAGTCAAATTTCAACTTTATTCGACAAAGAATCACAATCTCAATTAAATCCCAACTAAATCATCCACATAATGGTTTCCTTATGGTGGGTCCCACTTCAACATGTCATGCCAACCCTTTCAATTATGTGGGGCCCATCAACCTTTGACCTCAAATAACTCAATCGAACATTATTCAACAAAACCAAAACCTCAAAATTCCTCAAACCCAATTTTTTTTTTTTTTAGAACTTGCAAATTTCCAATGGCAAAAAAAGCAGTATTAATCGGAATTAACTACCCAGGAACAAAAGCAGAACTCAAAGGCTGCATAAACGATGTTAAGCGAATGTACAGTTGTTTAATCAACCGTTTCGGATTTTCTGAGGAAGATATTACTGTACTAATTGATACTGATGATTCTTACACACAACCAACTGGTCGGAATATACGTAAAGCTTTGTCGGATCTAGTAGGATCTGCTGAAGAAGGTGATTCCTTGTTTGTTCATTATAGTGGACATGGGACTAGACTTCCAGCTGAAACTGGTGAAGAAGATGATACTGGTTATGATGAGTGTATTGTTCCTTGTGATATGAATCTTATTACAGGTACTTTGCTTACTATTTTTTGGATTTGAATCATGGGTTTGCTCCGAATTTTGATTTTTTTGTGTTTGTATAATTTGTGGAAATTGAAAGCTTGATTGGGGTTTGAGATGTTGTGGGGGGGGGGGGGGATCTTGAGAGGGGGAGATTTGGTTTTGTTACTTTGTACTAAAATTTGCTGATGTGTGTCAGTGTGTGAGCAGAAGAGGATCAACCCTTAAAGTTCTTAGCAGTGTGTAGTTCTGAAATTATGGGTTCGTAATTTAATATTTGTTAAAATTTTGTGATTTTTCGCACACACACACACAGGAGTTTGAGATCTTGAAATGGGTGGATTTGATCTGTTTCTGATGACAATTCAGGTGGATCTGAGTTTCAGGGAAATTTGAGAAATTGGGAAATGGAACTTTATAAATGAGAAAAATTGGGGCTCAGGTGTTATTGAAATTGTTGAATGGGGATGAGAAAAAGTAGGCAAAAAAAGGGAATAAAGTTGGTGTTTAGAGGGATTAGTAGTTTAATAAATTTAGATTCAGTAGCTTTACCATTGACTTGAAGAGAAAAATAGTAACTTTTTCCCACAAATTTACTGAATATCCAGGGAACTTCCCCACTAGTTTGTCTGTTTATGATTTGTGGAGTAGGAATATTGGAATTAAGATATGCAAATGGTTCAATTGATCTGATATTGCCAACAATTCAGGTGGATCTGGATTTGAGGAAAAAATTCAAACTTGAGAAGGTGAATACTAGAAATAGAATTTTGGGTCCGGGAGAGGGACCCAAAACCATATGCTTCTCGGGAGGGGGAAGGTTGCGCCTAATATCACCCCAATCGCTGCTGATGTGGCTATTTAGCTACTTATTTCCTTGGACAGCTCCTGCTAAGATGGGAAGTTGCTCGATAAAGCTACAAGTAGCGAAATAGAACGTAAAGAAAAGCTCCTGTGATGATTGGTTGAGATTAGCAAGGAAGATCAGCAAAAATTTTTAAGGCTCAAGTGGATGAGCTTTCTTTGTTTTAAAAATCTTTTTCTCCTTTCATTAGTGTGCTTAATTTTCTGTTCTTTTTTTCTCCCCCAACTAAGATCCCTAGCTATGTTACTTGCTGTTGTTGAAAAGAATGCCTTACTCCTTATTCCTTAACAAGTTGGAAAAAAGTTTCCGCTTTTAGGGATTATGAAGATAAGAAGGATTTGAGGTCTAATCTTATAGAAATTCGTTTAGAGTCCCATTCTTTGTTTTTTCCATCACATTACAGATTTCCATCCTTATTTTCCTTTTTAGGAATATTTGAAAAGCTATCCATGTTTTCTTTGCCAAGCCTAGTTCCTTATAGGATGTCTTATCGTTATTGCTTGATATCAATTTTGGTAGATTTTTTTTTACTTTCTACTTTAGAGCCTTCTGATATGGTGTTGGAAAATGTAGTTAGTTTCGTTGGCAGACACATAAGAAACAATAGACATTATTGTGGTTAATATTATTGGAAAAATAACACGCTATTGATCAACTGTTGGATTGGGTGTTTCATCCGTGATCAGATGATGATTTTAGAGAGCTTGTGGACAAAGTTCCTGAAGGTTGCCGGATCACAATTGTATCCGACTCATGCCACAGCGGCGGCCTCATTGACAAAGCTAAAGAGCAGATAGGGGAGAGCCATAAGCAAGGCGACGACGAAAATGAAGGCCATGGATCTGGTTTTGGATTCAAGAAGTTCTTACGTCGAAGTGTTGAAGACGCATTTGAATCCCGGGGTATCCACATTCCACGCCGCCATGACCGACGCGGGGAAGAAGAGGAGAGTTTTGCCGAGAGTAGCGTGATTGAGACGGAAGATGGGGATCAAGTCCATGTGAAGAACAAATCCTTGCCTCTTTCCACCCTCATCGAAATACTTAAGCAGAAAACAGGCAAAGATGACATTGATGTCGGGAAACTTAGGCCAACGCTCTTTGATGTATTTGGAGAAGATGCAAGTCCTAAGGTGAAGAAATTCATGAAGGTCATTTTCAACAAACTACAGCACGGTAACGGGGAGGGTGAAAGTGGCGGTTTCTTGGGTATGGTTGGTAACTTGGCTCAAGAGTTTCTGAAACAAAAGCTTGATGAAAATGATGAGAGCTATGCAAAACCTGCGATGGAAACACACGTCGAAGGCAAGCAAGAGGTTTATGCTGGTTCAGGAAGTAGAGGTCTTCCGGACAGTGGCATTCTCGTCAGTGGGTGCCAAACGGACCAAACATCTGCCGATGCTACCCCTGCAGGCGGAGACTCTTATGGTGCTCTAAGCAACGCGATTCAGGAAATCCTGGCCGAATCAGATGGTCCAATCACCAATGAGGAAGTTGTTAGCAAGGCCAGAAAGAAGCTGCAGAAACAAGGCTACACACAACGCCCAGGCCTTTACTGCAGTGATCATCACGTTGACGCTCCTTTTGTGTGCTAATTCTGGTGTTAATCAGTGTTATAAAACAATATATCCCCTTTGTATCTGTGTGGTTTATTTGTGCTAATGCTGCAGTAACTCTTCAAGTTTGGTCTTATGAGGTATTATAGAACGGTCTCTATCATTTGGATGTGTGGTTATTTGGCTCTGTTTTTTTTTTTTTTTTTAAAATTTGGCCAGAAATAAGGTGGAAAAGATCCGCGGTTTGTCTGTATTGTTGGGAAACTAACTCTGGGAGATTATTTTGTATTACTGAATGTGGTATAATTTAAACATATCTGAATTACTTATCCACAGAGTCAAAACTATTGATTCTACAACTGCAACTGATAGAAGCAAACCCAGAAATTTGCTGAAGGTCTATGGTGCTCGCGATTTATAGCATCCATTGTTGAATTAAGAATGAAAGGATCAGAAGATAACTCAAATTAAATCATCATTTGACAGTAACTTTTGCAAGTTTATTCTTGAGCTTCAAGTAGATTACTTATCTTGCCTTTATAGGGTAGGGGTAAAGCTACATACACGTTACCCTCCCCAGATCCTACGTATGAGATTAAGCCGGGTTGATTTGTTGTTGTTGTTGTTGTTTGATTTTCGAAAAGCCAGTTGCCACACTAATTTTTACAAGTATAAAATCATCAATTCACTATTAATCTTTCCCTTATGGTAGCATGGACCCCACTTTCGAAAATGTCCAAGTAGTTTCAAAAGCTACAAACTTTTGATTCAAATAAAAGATACATTTTTATAAATTGAAAAAATTAGATGAAGTTGAAGTTGAATTGCGTTTGGGTAGTTATAGATTGTTGGGGAAAAGTTCATTTTGATAGTGAAATTGAAGATGGAAAAATATACTCTTGAAATGCATTTCCATACCACAATCTGAAAAATTATTTCCAAATTCAAATTTTGTTCTCAATGTTATATGCTAGAACTAATATGATTCAAACACTTGTATTTAAATCACACGTTTAATTAATCGACAAAGGATTTTCTTCAAATTCTTGTACAAGTTTCAAAAAGCTATAGCAATAACTCCAGCTGTGTCCAGTCTGAAGCTTTATCCACTGGGAAAGGTAGAACTACCAAAGTAAAGCAACAAAACCAGCTAAGCAGTGACCTACTTTTGTTCCTTCTTTGCTTCAGCATCACTTGGCTTTGGGACTGGTTGAATTCTCTGGTAAGGTTTTCTTGTCAATGTTTCGCCCCTTAAAGCTGCAACATATCTGTCATTTGTGTTCTCCTTTCTCTGCAGTTCACCAAGGTACTCTGCCAACCTCTCTTTATTAACTTGACCCATCATCTGTTAGAAAAATCAAACAATATATCAAGCAATTCTCCAGTCATAAGCAGAATTACTCAAAATTAAGTAAGCCAACGAGACCAAACGAAACCATGTGAGCGGAAAGAGACAATTATCTTCTGTAAAGGTCAAGTCAAATAGTCTATTTCCTATGGACTATTGGAGCAAGGAAAAGACTGAGCAAGATAGAGAAGTAAACATTAAAGCTATTTGTAATTTCTAAACATCCTGCATTTGTAAGAATAATATTTAACAGTAACATCCTTTTCTCTTTGGTTCGCATAGATGCGCAGGTGGCCGATAAGGTGTAAACCAAAATAATGCACAACTGTTAGCAACTCGGGCTTTATTTTCAACAAAGACGAGACATATATGGGCACAAGAGTGCTGCAATTCATCTCAATGTCTACAGACTTTAACTAGAGCATATCATTCCAACAAATTAGAGAAAGAAAAAGGGTGCTGTAATATGGAAAAAAATCAGCATTTGATAAATTTTCGCGATAGCTGTCACCTAAAAGTCATCAAAGACAGAAAAGGTACAGTCAAATAAATAGAATAATTGGGTTTTAACAGTGTTGTTAAAGGCTCACTTCAGACACATTTACCGTCAAGTTAGGCTATCTAATTATTGAATGAGTTGATAGTAAATTTTCTTGCATGCGCCATATATATATTTTGTGAATTTTTCCTCATTTACTAAATCCATGCTTAATTCCACTTTTCATTCAAACCCCTAGTAGATCTTGACCCACTGAAGTTTTTGCTTTTGAAAATGATTGTGATAATGTTTTTTATAGGTAAGATGAAGTTTTAGTTGTAACTGCACCAAGTAGGAGCAAAACATGTACACAGGAAGATTCAGATCATCCCTTAATCACAGGGAGTCTATGAAGTCCACCAAAAACTTTCATCACAAGCAAAAGCCACACATTACACCAAAGTCCAAACGTTTAAATTCTACAAACATCTACAATAAAGCAAATATTAGCTGCTTGCTTAAAGAACTTAGTTATTCCTTTCTTTCCAATTTCCAATATCGATAAAATACAAGATGGTATTGTTCTCCACATCTCCATTTTCCTTCTCAATTCTCTGCCCTTGCGAACATTCTGGTGCTGCTCTCTTACTGACCCTGGCATGGTCCATGGCAGTCCGAATATGTTTAGGGAACAGACAGCACACCTTCCAAATATAGATGCAGCCAAATAGTAGGTGGTAGGAGGATTCTAGATTCTCAAATGCAAAACACACCTATTGGGCAAAATAAATTTCCGTCTCTATAAGTTATCCCGTGTGAGGTAGGCCTCATGTATAGCCCAGTGAAAACATTTTGCCAACCCCTTTTGATCTACACAAGGTTTAGTAGTAGGATTTAACAGAAAACGCATATTTTTATTAAGAGTCCATCTTAAACAAGTTCCCTACATGTTTCAATTCCTCCATTTTGCGTATCAATCTAGCAACCCCGTAAAATTTCCAATCATTATAGGCTCTTAAACACCCCATTTCACTACCACAACCCGATTTTTCTGCTGCACCAGCGGAGAATTTTGTTCACCTTATAAGTTGATCCAAGTTCTTCTTTAACCTTCTAAGTGCAACCCGATGGGTAAAATCTGATAATGTTAGGGCTCAATGAAATTTATGCTTTTCATGCCCAATTCTCAAACCTGATAAACTAAAACTCCCTTGCCCAATTCATTCAACATTATTTCGTTTGGAACATTTAAAAATGCTTTATAGCTAATAAGAATTTTTTGTATGACGGCGGTGTCCGGGCCAGCTTGGCGCACCTCAACTATTCCACCCGGTACCTTGTTACCTGCTAGTATCATAATGGCAGAAGGTACAAATACATATGAAGCACACATCAGATATTAACACTATCAATAGCCGAAGAGGAAGAATATTTCCGTACAAAAATAACTGTAGAAGGTACAACACATATGAAGCACAAAACTGATCTAGTATTATTCAACACTATTATTTTATTATTATTAATAGGCGAAAAAGAGGAAGACATACAAGGGTATCAGGGCGAGCGTTTTGACGGAGCTTAGCTTCAAGTTCAGGACTACGAGAATTAGTCGCCGACATAACGCAGAAACCAATAATCCCCGGAACGACGCCGCAAACGGTGGCGAATCCAATGAAAAACGGTTTCGAATCCCTCGTTTGCCTCACTAGCCACCTCCATGTCCCACTCTTCTCCCACAGAATCGACATCAATGATTTTCTGATTTCTCGCACCCGCTTTCGCTCTCTAAATTAAGCTGCTTTCTTCTATTTTCTAGAACATTGATTGGGAAAATGGGGAACTGAAACAAAGATTTTAAATTATGCTTTTCACCCCCAAAAGTTTGGTTTAAAGGCAATTACTAACTCTAAAGTCGTTCAAAATTACGAGCTAGAGATTCGAACTTTTGATAAAAAACAAAAAAGGTCCATATATTTGGAATTTCATTTAAAAAGATCCCTAATAAAGTATGGCGTAGAAGATATAATATGGTCTTTCAAGTTATTAAATGTGGTGCAATGTGATTAACTCAATGGAATCACTCACATACTGTTATTTGACCTGCGCCTATTAAGTCGAGATATTTCGAAATGATTGTTGATACGAATAAAGTGGGGCATTTATATCTATACCCGTTTTTTTATGTCACGTTTTAACTTGTGTCTGCTTTGCAAAAGCGTACCCGCTTTTTCGCATAACTTCAGCATACGGGGCTGAAGTAGCAAAGACAATCACGCAAAACTTCAGCATTCTAGTAGCCGCGACCTGAAGTTCAGCTCTAGAGCTGAAGTTTTTGTTTTGTAACTGTAGCTGGAGTTTTTGTTTGTAAGCTTCAGCTCTAGAGCTGGAGTTTTTGTTTGTAAGCTTCAGCTAGCTGGAGTTTTTGTGTTGTAACTAGGAGAGCTGGAGTTTTTGTATTGTAAGTGGGAAACTTCAGCTCTAGAGCTGAAGTCTGAGGCAATCACTACTGTTTTTGGTGTTTCGCGGTTGATCAACTAGAAAGAAAAGAGAACTAAATAACTTCAGCTCTAGAGCTGAAGTTTTTGTTTTGTAACTGTCGAACTTCAGCTCTAGAGCTGAAGTTATTTAGTGTAAGATAGTTTGTTATTGGCAAGTTGGAAGTGAGATTCTTCCCACAACGGAAGAAAGAAGTTCCGTGCCTGTCATGTGAAACACTCCCGGGACTGACCTTACTCGTACCGTGCCTGTTAGCCTCGGAACTGATCATTATGAAATAGCACATAACAGGCACGAGATTGTCTCAACAGGCACGAGACTGACTCAACAGGCACGAGATTGTCTCAACAGGCACGAGACTGACTCAACAGGCACGAGATTAACTCAACAGGCACGAGATCCTAGAGTTAATTATTTATTTGAATTTTAAATTCAAAATTCAAATAAATAGTCGTGTCTGTTTGTGAAACAAGACATCTTTTCTGAAAGGGTCTATTGGTTGCCTATAAATACACAAGAATTCCAACGAAGTGGAGATAGAAAATCACAAGTGTTATTGCAGGCTTTGTTGTATCCTGAAGAGAATCGTTTTGTATTTTCCCTAAATTAATATACAGGCGATAACTCTTTAAGGACAGTCGATTTTCACGCCTCAAAGCCAATTTTATTTATTATTTTCTAACAATCTTAAAGAGTTATTCTGCTATGGAGAAATTGATGTATGTTGTTGAGAATCCGAAGGAGTTCATCAAACTTGATCGCTTTGATGGAACGAACTTTACCCGTTGGAGAGACAAGATGATATTCTTGTTGTCCGCTCTCAATATCTACTATGTTCTTGATTCTGCCTTGCCTCCAGTGCCTGACCCCACAACAGAAGATTCTGACGTAGTCAAGGAAGAAAGGAAGAAACGAGAACATGATGAACTGTTGTGTCGCGGCCATATTCTGAATACTTTGACAGATCGTCTCTATGATCTTTACTGCAATCTGAAGTCGCCAAGAGAGATTTGGACTGCTCTACAAACTGCATACCAGAATGAAAAACGAGGTATTGACAAATTCCTGGCTCTGCAGTACTTTGAATTTAAAATATTTGATACTAGGCCTATAATGGATCAAATTCATGAACTGCAAATCTTAGTATCAAAACTAAGTGATCTTGAAGTTAAAATTCCTGATGCACTTCAAATAGGTGCTATTCTTTCGAAATTGCCTTCCTCGTGGAATGACTATAGAAAGAAAATCGTACATTCTATGGATAAAATGACTGTGGAACAATTTCGTACTCACATTCAAATTGAAAGTGAGATCGTGCACGTGATGCTATTAGTCAGCCTTCAAGTTCCGCAGTCAATTTTGTCAGTCAGAATGATTCAGGAAGTGGGAACAAACATCTGAAAGTTTCCAAAAAGTCTTCTTTTAAAAAGATAAAGAACTTTAGTTGTCATCATTATGGAAAGAAAGGCCATATGATTCGGGACTGCAGATATAGAAAGGCAGGAATAAATTTCAATGCAGGCAAAACCGAAAAGTCTGGAAAGATTAAAAAATCTGGAAATTCTGAAAAGGCAAACGTAGTGGAAAATTCTGCCCAAGGACTGGTTGCCATGGTTTCCGCAATGCAAATTGGTATGGTCACAGAGTTGAATGTGGTTATCGCTGCTACAAATACTCAAGACTGGTGGCTAGATTCGGGTGCTACTATTCATGTCTTTTATGACAAGAAGATGTTCAAGACATATGCAGAAGTGCAGGATTCTGAACAAGGCTTGATGGGAAACCATGTTGCGGCAGATGTTGCTGGAAAAGGAAGTATTGAGATTAACTTCACATCTGGCCAGAAGTTGACATTACTGAATGTGTATCATGTTCCTGATATGAAGAAAAACTTAATGTCTGCTGCTTTGCTGTCAAAGAAAGGCTTCAAGATAGTTATTGAGTCTGATCATGTAATAGTGTCTAAGAATGTTGTTTTTGTTGGAAAAGGCTATAACTGTAACGGCATGTTCAAATTGAGTATTAATGAAATAAATTATGTTTCTGCTTACATCGTTGAGTCTGATTCTTGTTTATGGCATGTTAGACTAGGACATTTAAATTTTGGCTCCTTGAATTATATGTCCAAAAATGGTTATATCTCATGTAAAACTCAACATATAAAATGTGAAATTTGCATACAAGCAAAGATGACAAAGAAACCATTTCGTAAAGTTGAAAGATCCACAAAACTATTAGATTTAATACATTCAGACTTGTGTGAATTAAATGGAGAATTAACTAGAGGAGGCAAAAGATATTTTATTACTTTAATAGACGACTTCTCTAGATTTACATATGTTTACCTACTTAGAACTAAGGACGAAGCTTTTCAAAAGTTTAAAGAATACAAGTCTGTTGTGGAAAATCAAAGGAGTAGGAAAATTAAAATTATTCGAAGTGATAGAGGCAGAGAATATTTTCCTAACGAATTTAATAAGTTCTGTGAAGAGCATGACCTAATACATCAAATGAGTGCCCCTTATACTCCTCAACAAAATGGGTTAGCGGAAAGGAAAAATAGAACTTTGGTGGATATGGTTAATGCTATGTTACTTAATGCACATTTGCCACATAATTTATGGGGTGAAGCACTACTAACTGCATGTTATATTTTAAATAGAGTGCCTTCAAAAAATATGCATATTTCGCCTTATGAGCTTTGGAATGGTAGAAAACCAAATTTAAATTATTTTAAAGTGTGGGGGTGTATATCTTATTATAGAGTACCTGACCATCAAAGGACAAAATTGGGTCCTAGATGAATTAAAAGTGTTTTTGTAGGATATGCACAACACTCCAAAGCTTATAGACTGCTAGATCTAGAATCTAATGTCATTATAGAATCTATACATGTTGAATTTATTGAAAATAGATTTATAAATGACAATGTTGATGAAATGACTGAAATAAATGGAAAACGTATTGATGCTAATAAATTATCGCTTTCTGAAATTATTAAAACTAAGGAAAGAAGTGATGATATGCAGATAGAACCAAGGAAAAGCCAAAGAATAAGAAAAGAAAAACATCTTGGTTCTGATTTTATTTCTTCACAATCTATAGTATTTCTTGTTGAAGGAGATAGGACAAACGTTTGTAATCAAATTCCAATTGTATTAAATGTTGAAGAAGACCCAAAGACGTTTCAAGAAGCAATGTCTTCTAGAGACGCTGCTTTTTGGAAAGAGGCCATTAATGATGAAATAGACTCAATTATATCCAACAACACTTGGGTTTTGGTTGATCTTCCTCTTGGATCAAAACCTATAGGTTGTAAGTGGGTCTTTAGGAGAAAGTACAATACAGATGGTTCTGTCCAAACCTTCAAAGCAAGATTAGTTGCAAAAGGTTTCACTCAAAAGGAAGGCATAGACTATTTTGATACATATGCTCCTGTTGCAAGAATAACATCCATTAGAGTCCTTTTATCCTTGGCCTCTATCTATGATCTTTACGTACATCAAATGGATGTTAAAACAACCTTTTTAAATGGAAACCTGAGTGAAGAAATATATATGCAACAACCTGAAGGTTTTGTTCTTCCGGGAAACGAGAAGAAAGTTTATAAATTGATAAAGTCTCTTTATGGTCTTAAACAAGCGCCTAAACAGTGGCATGAAAGATTTGATAGTGTAATACTATCAACCGGATTCATACATAATAATGTAGACAAGTGCATTTACTCTAAATTTACAAAAGAATATGGAGTAATAATTTGTTTATATGTCACTGACATGCTGATTTTTGGTACGAATCTACAAGGAATTACCGAGACCAAGAAGTACCTAACCTCAGTTTTTAAAATGAAAGATTTAAATGAAGTTGATACTATTTTGGGAATCAAGGTCAAAAGAGATAACAAGCAAGTGACTTTGTCACAAGCACATTATATAGATAAAATCCTTACTAAATTCAGTCATTTAGTAATAAAGGGGTATAATACTCCTTATGATTCTAGTGTTAAGCTAACTGTAAATACTGGAAGAGCAGTAGCACAGTTGGAGTATGCAAGTGCGATAGGTAGTATGATGTATGCAATGCATTGCACTAGACCCGACATTGCATTTGCTGTTTGTAAACTTTCAAGGTTTACCAGTAATCCGGGTAATGATCATTGGAAAACAATAAGTAGAGTACTTGGATATTTAAAATATACAAAGCACTTAGGCATTTGCTATAATGGTTTTCCTAATGTATTAGAGGGATATTCTGATGCAAGTTGGATTACAAGTGTTAATGATAATAAATCCACATCAGGATGGATATTTACTCTAGGCGGTGGAGCCATTAGTTGGGCATCCAAGAAACAAACATGTATTTCCCATTCTACTATGGAATCTGAATTTATTGCATTAGCAGCTGCTGGAAAAGAAGCAGAATGGCTGAGGAATATGTTACTTGATATAAAGTTGTGGCCACAACCTATGCCAGCCATTTCCATATTCTGTGATAGTGAGACTACAATGTGTGTTGCTCACAATAAAATATATAATGGGAAATCGAGACATATAAGCTTGAGACATGCTTATATAAGAGAATTAATTACAAATGGAGCTATAGCTATAATATATGTGAGATCAAATAAAAATTTGGCTGATCCACTTACGAAGCTATTAGGTAGAGATATAGTACAACAAACTTGTGGAGGGATGGGACTGAGACCCTTAATTTAAATACAAGGAATGAGAACCCCACTTTGAGTTAGTATACACTCTAACAATATAAGTTCAATGGGTAATAACAAGTTACTTGTATTGTTTAAACATTGATCTCCTCTTTAGGAGCCCTAATTCTATTGTACTACTTACTGTTATATGAAGAGTTAAGGAGTTGTTAAATGCTTGTTATAACAGGGGCATAAAGACAAACTCCAAAGTGCATACTGTTACATGAAGAGGTTGATTAATCTTAATGGAATTATTAATGTCTGGAGTAACAGGGACATATTAACTAATTCCACCTATATGAATATTGAAGTGGTGCCGTTTCTAGCAAGATTTAAATGGTTGATCTTGTAAATATTTATGAATTCAGGATGAGCACATGGCCGTAAACGTGCTAAAGTGAATACTGGATTTTCTAAGCTACTAGATAATGCTGTGTGTGTGGTATTTTCGGTTTTGGTACAAGGAGTTGTGGTTCAAATCTTAAGATACCAATAACTTCGTCAAAACTTTAATATACTTACACTAAATGAAAGTTCAAATCTGTAAAAGATACTTTCAATTATTCACAAGTGTTATGAAGCGAAATAACAAACTAGTGGGGGATTGTAAGATAGTTTGTTATTGGCAAGTTGGAAGTGGGATTCTTCCCACAACGGAAGAAAGAAGTTCCGTGCCTGTCATGTGAAACACTCCCGGGACTGACCTTACTCGTACCGTGCCTGTTAGCCTCGGAACTGATCATTATGAAATAGCACATAACAGGCATGAGATTGTCTCAACATGCACGAGATTGTCTCAACATGCACGAGACTGACTCAACAGACACGAGATTGTCTCAACAGGCACGAGACTGACTCAACAGGCACGAGATTGTCTTAACATGCACGAGACTGACTCAACAGGCACGAGATTAACTCAACAGGCACGAGATCCTAGAGTTAATTATTTATTTGAATTTTAAATTCAAAATTCAAATAAATAGTCGTGTCTGTTTGTGAAACAAGACATCTTTTCTGAAAGGGTCTATTGGTTGCCTATAAATACACAAGAATTCCAACGAAGTGGAGATAGAAAATCACAAGTGTTATTGCAGGCTTTGTTGTATCCTGAGGAGAATCGTTTTGTATTTTCCCTAAATTAATATACAGGCAATAACTCTTTAAGGATAGTCGATTTTCACGTCTCAAAGCCAATTTTGTTTATTATTTTCTAACATTTAGTTCTCTTTTCTTTCTAGTGCTTGTGTGTTCCAGTTCTTTTCTTTGTTCTTTAGTTTCTGCTTTTTTTCTTTCATTTTGTAATTTTAAACTCCAGTTATTTTTTGCTTACTAAATTATTAATACTCTTGAATTCAAATTTTATTTTAAACAAGTTCCCTTCTAAACCTACCTGATACAGATAATGAACTATCAATATGCAAGCATATTCAGCATAAATTCTTATTATGAGTAGAACAACAACTTCAAAGGTATTATATTACAGAATACATATGTACATTTAAAGCAAACATAAACTGTTTCAATGTGTGCTGAGCACCAAAAATAAATACGTACTACATAAAAGGTAAAAGTTAGAAGGAGGAGGAGAAAAATGGCTAAGGTTATTTAAAAAGTGGGTACAAATTAAAAGTTTTTTAAAAAAATGAGTATATATTAAATGGGGGCGACCAAATAAGGCGCCCGTACAATTTTTACGAATAAAGTCGGGATTTTATAAACCTGTGAAACTATTTTAATATTGAACCTTAAACATACTTCTATAAGCCTTTCGAATCTAATCAAATCTTTAGAAAAAAGATTTTTATTATCTCATACTAGCATACTTCAGCCCTTTCACGAAATTTTCAACCATGGAAGTAATGAAAAAAAAGGTTATGTAGTTAGGACCATCTGTTTTATTCATTCGAATTTTACTTCTATAGAGATGAGAGGTTAAAAATGAAAGTGTTCGCAACACATATCGAAAGGGTACTAATTAAGCCGACCATTAATGACTAGTTAAAATAAAAGTGATCTGATCCCCTATTTAATCAGACCGCTATGAGAAAGATAAAAAGCAAACACACACATATATATAAAATCAATTGATACAAGTCTTATATGGTGTTTTAATACTTTTATTCATGGAGTGCTCATAAGCATATATTGTCGTTGACTTCTTTTTCTTTACCCTTTTTGAAACTTTGAATACCTTCATTGTCATTGGCAAGAAATTATTTTTAAAAAGGTAATCTTTTTCTTAAACTAGGATCATATGAATATTCACTATTTTAGTGGTTCAACCTTAGCTGTTGTAATCAAGCCTGTCTTTATCTTGTCATAATTAAGTTTCTTATTAGAACTTCTCTATTTTTAGCACTTTAATTTATATCGTAATAACTTCACCTTTAGAGGGGTGAGAAGGGTGTGGCAAGTAAGAGAAACTTATTGTCTTAAACAAACAATGTTAAGATACAAATAATTCGCAAATTTCTTTTTCTTTATTAATTCGTAATCATATGAAATAAATTCATATTTGCAAGAACTTGAAATTGTCACCTTCAATTATACAACACCCTATGCTACATATTGCATTTAGAATAGCAAATCCTCAAAGTGACATTTTCCTACTTAATTTTCCAATTAGAAAAAATGTAACCAAAGAAGCTGGCAAATCGGAAAACGCGTTTAATGTGTTGGTTAAGTAGATATTATCAAAAGCTAAATTTTTAACATCTTGATAGCTAACCGAGCATAAAGTTTAAGAAAGAAAGAGTTTCAGAACTTGTAGTCTTAGTTCTTAAATATGTCATGATATTTTTGTGACCATAAAATTATATCATTAATGATAAAATTAAATAAGAAGTTTAAGTTAGATTATTTCTAAGTATAAAAAGACCACATCATTCTTTTTAGAATAGACAAAAAGAAAAGTGTGTCATGGTGAAGACATAATAATCAAGTAATAAAAGCTTGGTCTCTCTAAAAGCTTTGAGCTTTAGATGAGATGGACGTAAGATAAAATAAAAAAATCAACATGATATTAAAGCAGACATAGATCTTAAATTCGAGTGAGATCGCCACCCATTATTAAAGAGAGTTTTCAAATGTTAATTTAGCAATAAAAAAGAATCAAGTTCGCACGTGAGGGAGACATAATGAGTGATTTTGCCACATATTCGAGATAGAATGAGCTTTTGCAGTCAGATATGAATACTTGTCAAAAAAATAAAAATAAAAGGAAAAACAGTTATTTAATAATGCTTAGGAAAAACGAGATAGTTCGCACGCGCTAAAATATGAAATCAATTCAACCCCTATTTGCACTTCTTTGAATTTTTCACGCTCAAATATAACACAACCTATGCTACAAATTCCACTTAACATAGCAAATCCTAGTAATGAACCTTTCCTACTAAGTTTCCCAATAAGGAAAAGAATCAAAATGGAAGATGGCAATTCAGATAATGCATTCAATGTAATGCTTAAGTAGAGATTGAAATTTAAACTTCCAACACCTAATGGCATACCATAGTAAGTCATACCAATACCAAATCCAACACATATCACTGTTACTAGTCGACGAAAAGACCAATTTCTTTCCACCAACATCCTGATAGCTGAATATAGATCGACTGTGTTGTTGTCGAGTACTTCTTGATTTTCAAATTCAATGAACGATCCGAAGAAACTCAAGGTTAAACTGCTTCTTGTTGTTGGAGGTGCAATGCTTTTCAAAGTTTGGACAAATCCCTCTTTGTTGCCTCTGATATAAAGCCATCTAGGAGATTCAGGCACTATAAAATAAACTAAAAATGAGTATAAAATTGTAGGCAAACAAGTCCAAAGGTAAAGAATTCTCCATGTAGAACCTCCGTTTATAAATGCCAAAGTTGGTAATGAAATAAATCCCATAGTGAAACAGAGAAAACCAATGATTCCAACTTGGCCTCGCCATTGTCTTCCCACGAGCTCTGTGGACAAGACAAGTGCGCAAGTGCCAATTGTAGCTCTTCCAAATCCAGAAAGAAACCTCAAGAATGAATACATCCAAATATTGGTGGAAAAAGCAGTGATTGATCCAGTAATGGACATGAGAAGACATGACAAAACCAACATGTTTTTTCGTCCAAGTGACGAGTCAGCTAAGGTGGAGAGAAGGAAACCTCCTGTAAGCAAAGACGGACCTAAGAGTTAGGAACAGCGGCGAAGCCAGAAAATTCAATAAAAGTGTTCAAATTTTGAATGAGCTATGCAAGGGTATTCAAAGTTTATTTTTTTTTAATCAATAACAAGTAATATTTTACCCTATATATACTATAATTTTTCGTCGAAAAGTGTAAGTCGACCACTCTTAGACATACATAGCTTCGCCCCTAGTTAGGAGTGAGTACACCATAATATATATGCAGAAATTCTTGAAGAGTAGTATACATATTACTCCATCTGTTTCATTTTATGTGAATATACTTGACTGAACATAGTATTTAAGAAAGAAAGTAGTTTGGAACTTATAGTTTAAATATATCATAATATTTATGTGGCTATAATATCATGTCACTAAGAGTAAATGGAAGCTCAAAGTTAAATTATTTCTAAACATAAAAATATACTCCTTCTCTTCCCAATTTATGCGGCAACATTACTAGTATTTGGTTCAAAAAGTTCTTTTTTGACCATTTTTTCTTATATATTTTGAATTATTAACTATTATGACTTATAAAACTCTACTTTTTATGAAGTTTTAAAATATATCAAATATCATTTCCAATTTACTTTTTACAAAATTTATATTCAAATTCATACCAAAATTAAGTATTTTAATTCTTGTACTCCGAACCTTGCTACATAAAGTGAAATAGATGTAGTATCATTCTTCTAAGACAAAATTCTTGTATAATAAAATGGAATAGATGGAGTATAGTCAAATTAAATTTCCGAAAAGTCCAATACTTCGAATTTATTAAATTTAAATCAAGGATCCATCTCATATCTATAACCGAAAAAGTAAAGTGGTTGAATAAAGTGAGATAGATGGAGTAAATTTTTGATTCATATATTGAAAGAACTCAGGATCTCGAATCCATCAAATTTAAATCATGAATTCGTCTCGTACCTATAAGACATCCCAGGAAGAAGGAAGAAGCAGGAAGGCCGGCGATGACCGAGCCACGACATTGTAAAGATCACTCTGAAACAACTGAAATATGTGCTGGTAAATCCCATGCCCATGCATCCTTTTCAAGATTACAAAAATTGTTGTCAATGGAAGAAGAAGAAGAATTGCAAGAAATACAATGCCAAGATGGTTGTGCATCAGTAAAAACACTAATAAATGTTTGTTGAGCATCAAAAAACCAAGCAAGAGAGACAAATATGGCTTGCAAAAATTGAGTCCAACCAAATTCACCTATGCAATTTTCTATTGTTTCATCAAGAGATGATCCTGATTTTCTCTTCAATTTTTTGTCATTACTTAGGAATGGTTCTGTTTTTTCAGCCATTTGATGAATGTATAATACATAGAATGTCTATATGTAATTATATATACAATTTTTTTTATTTGCAGTCCTACTACGAACTGAGTAGGAAATGACTAGGAGCTGATGTAACTCCGACAAAGGAAGAGATCAAACATTGAAGCGAGTTGGACTGGTTTGTTTATGTTTTTTTTTTTTTTTTTTGGGTTATGGCCAGTGTTTTAAAAGGCGTTTCTGGGGCGAGCCCTGGGGCGAGGCGTACCAAAAACGCCCCGGGGTGGGGTGGGGGTGGGGGAAGTTCCGTAAGGCGTACACCCAGAAGTTCGAGGCATACGCCCGGACGAGTTTTTTGGTTGAGGCGAGTTTTTTGAGACATCTTTCTAAAAAAGAATTAAAAACATTAAATTTAAAAGTAAACTTTTTAATATTGCTAAAAGCCCGAAATTAGAAGTCTTTCCCAATTCTTTCCGCTAGTCTACCTCTACCAAGAGCAAGGATTTATCATTTTTTTTTTGCAACATAAAACTTTATTCTTCTCCGTAAGTCAAATTCAACAGGTTTGTTCCTTCCTCCATGTAAAAATTTTATTATTTTGAACTCATTACTTTCCTCTCTTTTTATATTTCACTGTTAGTTTGTAAATATGTATGCAATTAGTTTTTTAAGTTCAGTGCTTCTCTTGCTCTCTTTCAAAATGTTATATGGGATTATATGTATGCGTGCTTTTATATGTATTGATTAGATTTATATATAATTTCACTTATTTATTCGGGATTTATAATTTCATTAGATAATATTGGATTTCCCTTATAAATAATTATTTGGGATTTATATGTAATTTCACTTATATAATTTCATTTTATTTGGGACTTCTATATATATATATATATATATATATATATATATATATATATATATATATATATATATATATATATATATATATATATATATATATATATATATATATATATATATATATATATATATATATATATATATATATATATATATATATATATATAATTTTACCTATTTAATAATATTTTTTATAATTATATTATTTTATAAAATATTAAATACCCATGGGGCTTACGCCCCGTGCCTCGGGGCTTACGCCCCGTGCCTCGGGGCTTACGCCCCGTGCCTCGGGGCTTACGCCCCGTGCCTCGGGGCTTACGCCCCGCTGAGGCATATGCAAAACGCCTTGCCTTACGCCCGCGCCTTTTAAAACACTGGTTATGGCTACACAAAAATTACTTTTTTTTTGGAATCAGTATTAAGCATGAAAATTTCAAATTTCACTTGTAATTGAATTTAAGAATTTTTCGAAAAATTTTAAAAAGTTTTTTTTTTTCAAAATTTTCACTGCAAATCAATTATAAAAATTCAAAAACAGTTCCAAATTGTATTCATATTAAAACGCAACGTTAATTTTTAAAAACCATTTTCATTTGAAAGTTTTTTTTTTTTACCTTTTTCCGGAATTTCTCAATTCTTATGTACAAAACGCCACTTATATTTCTACACTCGTTGGTTAAAATTAATTATCGAATCGAATCCTAAAATTTTGGTTTTGGCTTTCCAATTTCAGTAATTTGGTTAAGTTTTGGATTTAAGAACATTGGTATATAATTCAGTTTTTGGTTCGACTGTTCAATTTTCACAAAATATTACCGAATAAATTAAACACAAATAACCAATATACACACATGGTCAAGCATCTAGGAAGCCAAAAATACTTTAAAAAAAAAAACAAAATAAGCAATATTTTGGCAGCTTAGCCAAAGGGGTTTCTTAATATTTTTGAAATATTTCAATGATCATGTAGGCATATGAATTTTATTAAAATTAAATTCATAAAATAATTTGGATTTTATTGGTCCAAATAAATATTATGGGCTAATATAATGGAAAGATTATATATATAAATTCAATATATATAGATTATATAAGTCCAATATATATGGGTTAAATAAAGGGAATTTTTCATAAAGCACCATCTTTTTGGTCTAATTAGCCATTTATAGATACTCTTTGCTATATTACGTGTTATAGATACCTTTTATATTTTTATACAATGTATTTCATGTATTTAAGTTGTTGTATTCATTAATACAACAAAAAATATAGGCGTAAAATCTGGAATTCTAGCTAAGTTTGACATGTATTTAGCTGTATTCAAGCGACATTAACATTAAATACAGTAACGTATCTGCGCTAAAAACGGAAGGAAATAAAATCACATGATATTCTCCTAATTTAACTCAACGAACTAAAACGATCCCTCATTAATCTGTATTTGAAAGATACATAATAAAGATTATAGCTGAATAAAGAGAAATGCATATGAATAATACATTTGAATACAACAAAATACACCTTAATTCATTTGAATAAAACACTTGAATACAACAAAAATACAACTGAATACAGCTGAATAAACTCTTGAATGCAACAAAATACAACTAACTTCTGCTGAATAAAATAGTTGAATATAACTAACTACAACTGAATACAGTTGTATAAAACGCTTGAATACAACTAACTACTGCTGAATAAAATAGTTAAATACAACTGATTAAACCTGAATACAAGTGAATACAGCTGAAGAATACATTCGAATACAACTGAATACAAATAGGCGATTTGGGCGATCTAGAGAGAGAAACAGGCATATGGCTTCGCCGGCCGGCGGCCAGTCATTAATTCTGGCTGGTCAGCCCTGTAACACATCTACAAAAACCCTTTGTTGGGTTTAGGTTTTCAAGGGATGCATAAAGCATTGGAAGGCTTTCTCAAAATGGAACCCGTCGGACAGTGGCCTATCCTCTTTTCCCTTTCTGCTTCTGCAGCTATGACATCTACAGTAAGTCGTAGATTTACAAACAAACTTCTTAAAAATCCTTCTTTTTTTTCTTCTCCACTTTCATTCCTCAGCCTTGTTATGACTTATTTAAGGTTTTCTGATGATAACGTTGGTGACACGGAGCAGAAAATTGAGAATTTGGGTGAGAGAAGAGTTAAGAAACTAGGGTTTGTGGGAGAAGAGAGTCTGGTTGTATGCAAACAGAGAGAGAATGTATTGGGGTTTGCAGATACGCGATAATTATGTGAGAGAAAATACGAAAAGGGAGAGAGAAAAATAATATTTAGCATATATGGTGCCTTAATTGTAGGATGTAACTATATTTAGATTTTTTGCTATAAAGGATAAAAGGTATTTATAGGATGTAATATTTTAAAATGGTATTTATTTAAAATAAATAGGGTACTAAGGTTTTCTATAGGGTGTAAAAATTCCTTAAATAAATAAGTCTTAATCCATTAGGCTACCCATTTTATTGGGCTACGAGTGATGAGCCCACTTTGTTAAGCCCAAGATGCCATCTTCCTAGAGGCCCAGTTTGGTACCACGTGTCAAATGACGTGGCACACCAAGTCAAACTAAAGAGCCAATATGTTCGTGCCACGTGTCAAAATGACAAGGCATGCAAAGCCAAATTAAAGGCCAATGAAATCGCGCCACGTGTGCAAGTGACATGTTCTGGCCAATCAAATGCGGCCTTGTCACACTTCAATTTGATTGCTCGAAAAGAGTTTGTTCTTACCATAAATTTTCCCTCCCAAACTATAAATAGAGGTCTTCATAACCCAGAAAAGACACCAGAATTTATAACAAGAAGCAAGAAAGAGCTCGTGGATCAAACGCTGCGAATTCCTCCACAAATTTCAAGCTTCAAGGAATTAAGTTCAAGCTCAAGAACGAAGAACAAATCAAGTTCAAGCTCAAGAACGAAGAACAAATCAAGGTCAAGTTCAAGCAATCAAGCTCAAGCTCAAGAACAAGATCATCGTTCGTGGCAACAACTACATATCTAAGATCAAGCTCAAAGGCCTTTGAATTTATATTGAAAAAGTAGAATTAGAGGAATCATAGAGATTGTAACACTCATATTATTTGAAATCAAATACTCTGATTGTCACAATATTTTTCGGTATTGATTTTATTTTCTTGACTCAAATCTATTGTCTACATATGATATTGTTTGACCAAAAAGTGTTGAGCTTTTTGTTAAACCAATTAATGATGAAATGGAAGGCAAATCTTAACCAAAGATAATTAACTCTAGATCAAAGCATGTTGAATACAAGAATCGAATATAGCCGAGTTTATATATCTCTTCTTAAGATTATTGAAAGATATCAAACATAAATGGCAAGCTTACATCTTTGATATATTATTCTGCAATGTAAGATTAAGGAAGGAAAGAAAGGAACGCCATTGATAACTATGAGATCTATCTTTATTGACTCAGCAATGACGATTACAAGGATTTGCAACCAAAATCTAGGCTTTTGCTTTGCTGTTGGAGGTCTCCTCCTGTTCTTCTATCCCACTCTCTCCTCTGAGAGTCAGTCCCCTTTTCTTGTCATCTTACCTTCTATATATTACAAATGTTCCCCTTTGTCCAACGGTCCTTAGCCAAAATACCCTCTCTTGATTATACTTTTCATTGTTCCCCTCAAGCATTACGACATATGTTTTGCCGTACAAGCTTTCTGATAGCTCGATCTAGGCAGTGGCCGAGATACTCATCGTTATTATGCCTTGTGGATAAGACCACGACTCAGTCGACCCTTTACCATTCCTTTTAGCGCTAATCCACGTGTGGTCAGATTTTGACCCATACAATTAGTCCCTCCGCCCGTTGGGGTTGCCTCTTGGCAAGCTCGGTGGGCGGAATCTGTTGATTCAAATATTGGGAGAAATATGAACGCCTTATACTATGAGCGAGATCCTCATGGTGAGGTAGCAACGTGACACTTCAAGAGTTGCATCGGACCGTTACGTCAGTTTAGAATTGGATAATCACGTCAAATCGGGATGTCATAAATGCTTCCCATGCATCATTATGAAGCACGTTTCCCAGGCATCGTGTCGTTTCTCGTGCCCTTTCCATTTTCTAACTGGCGGCTCTTGGTTTTCCCGCTCAGGGCATTTATATCCTTATGAATAGAGGGGGAGCCTCTCATTTGAATGTGGTGCATTATTTAAGAAAGAGCTTTGCAAACTTTCTCCCCCTTCTCTAGTCTCTCATACTTCTGCTTCTGCTAGAATTCACTGTGACTATTGTCTTTTTTCCTTCATCATTTTCGTTTCTTTCGATCAAAGAAAACAAATGGATAATGCTTTCTCCTATTCTAATAAAGCTGTTGGTGCTCCGGTACCGGAAGATGACATATCCCTACTCGAAGAGGGAGTGGATGTAGTGGAAGATGAGGGGTTTCCCAGCGGTGGATGAGGTGGTTTCCCGCCCAGAAAAGACGAGGACTAATTTTAACAGCCCTGTCGGAGATGAACCGATGCCTGTTCCTTCCACTATGGATGTTGAGGCAATTATAGCACTCAAAGCCAAGTGGGGAATCCTCGATCACATCAAAATGGCGTCGGTGGGTCAGGACATAGTGCATTTACACTGCCCGGGCTACTACACGTTTTATGCGTATCCCATTGTTATTGGGTACACGCTTCCCCTTCCTTTCCTTATGGTGGATTTCTGCCACTTCTATGAAGTGTGCCCGGCTCAACTCTCTCTGTATGCGTACAAGCTCTTCCTCATGCTCATCAAGTATGCGAAGTTGGCTGACCGAGGAATTTCTCTGGGGCACATGATCCACCTCTTCGCCCCCTATTTTCTTCGGGGTACGATGATTTATATACGTCATCGAGGAACCAAGAGTTTGGTGGTGAAGATGAACGATAAGGCCAATCGTGCTTTTGGGAGAGCTACTTCTATGTTTAAACAGAGCACATTGTGTCGAACCCAACAGGGTTTCCTGAGATGTGGAATTTCGCTCATAAGTTTTCCTGTTTACTTTATGCAATTTTTTTAAGACGGTAGTCGGCCATCTTCCTTTAATGACTTCACTGAGGATTTGTTTTTGCTTTGGTAGCCAAGGGACTAACTTCCCCGCTAGTTGCCGATATGCGCGAGTGGGTGAGCATATTTCTCCCCCACACGATGGGGATTCGTGAGTGGGCGCCTTTCCATGAGAAGTTTGGGCGCAAGCCTCTTACTGGAGAGTTGTCTCGTTGTGGTTTTGCTTTGTTCTCCACTTCATAATTTCTTTAACCTTGTCGTTATATGAATAAATCCCTCCTTATTGACAGGCCGGAGAGGAGTGAGAAGGACGAGGGCTCCTCTGCTCGCATTCCATCAACCGATGCCCTCCGTCCGGCCCACACCAAGACTTATTGCAGGTGAGGGCATGGAGAGCCTGGTTGATCATCAGACCGCGCCCGCGGTCGAAGCGATACGCTTGGAGGTTGTTTCTCAACCGAAGACTCCGGTCCCCGCAATCCATTCAACGGGCGAATCTTCTCGCATCGGTAATGGAAAGGCCCCGTCGAAGAGAGGAAAGGTAGTGTTGGAAGGGGCTTCTATAGCCGAAACGCCATAGAGGGGCGACCTTGTTTCGACTGTACCTGAAACCAGCGGTGGGGCTAGCTAGGAGATGGAGGCGACGCCCATTGCGAGTGTTCAAGAGGCTAATGTAGCAGAGGGATAGAGTCACGAGGCCACCGTAGTTGTCCCGAGCAGACCATCGTCATCCCGGTAGAATCACGCCCCTTCTTCGGCCGATGAGAAGGGGAAAGACGTCATGGTTGAGGATTATGAATCCAAATCCGACATTGACCCCGAGGACATGAGGATGTTTGAGGAGGGCTTCACAGGGACTGAGGTAAGGGCAGAAGGCCCCTCCCGCATACTCGAAATTCTATAGGATTTTAACCTGTTGCAGGACACGGTGGATTTGGTGCTACAATTTGATCTTCTTTACTCTGCCACTGAAAGCGGATCACTTCGGGAGGTCAGCGATTCAGAGTTGTCACACGGTATGACCGCGATAGGCCTAAGGGTGAGTTCCTTTTGTTTCCTTTATTTTATGCTCTTTGTCTTTACTGACTCTTTCTCCCTTATCTTTTTTTTTATTAGACTTACATGCTGGAGATTGAGAGAGCTCATAAGGGTGAGATGTGGGCCGAGATTTTTCTGAAAAAGACCAAGAAATATCGGCGATATCATAACAGGTGCATGAGATGCACAAGTAGCTTAAAACAGCCGCTAACACCCAGTCCACTAGGGAGGAGTTGGAGAAAAGAGATAAGGACCTGATGCAGTCTATCCGTAAATGTAGTGAGTTTGAGGAGCTACTTCACGCCAATGACGAGGAACTCAAGGTGGGCAACGAGATTTCAACGAAGTGTGAGGACCTTCAAGCGAAGGTGTTATATTTATGAGCTGAGCTTGAGAAAAATGTTGCTAAAGTTGACGTTCTCAGTGCAGAATGGGTGGAGAAGGTGGCCGAGCTGGAAAAGAAAGTGGTCCAATTAGAGAGAGCCGAGGATGCTCGAGTGTCGGCTTTGGCGAGGGCAGCAATGCTAGAAGATACTATATGTGTCCTCAAGTCCGAGAAGGAATCTGAGAGGGCGACGACCACGATGAGGGAGGCGCGGCTCGAGGAGCGTATTGGTGAAATTGACTAGGAAGCATCGAGCCTAGGAGATAGGGTCGCGACTCTTGAGGCTGGGAAGGCGCAACTGCTGGCTCAGGCTGAATCTGCCTCTACCACTATCCCCCGCCGCTTGTACGAGCTATGGTTCCATGCCGAGACCCAATGAGATATATACAAGGGTTTGTGGGACGCGGAGAATGATCCTAAGGCTGCCTTTGAAGATGCTCGGGCGAAGGCACACAAGGCTCGTACTGCCTGCTGTTACGACCCTGTGACATCGAAGGCTGGTGATGACGTTGATATTGAGGATGGGCTTCTTCTTCTTCTGATGATGCTGGGGAGAACGGTGGTGGAGATGGTGCCGAGTGAAACTTTGTTGCAGCTCTTGTACTAAGTTTTTTTTTGTTCTTTCTGTTATTTGTTTTCATTCGTTTTTAGGGCCCGTTTTGGCCTTTTTGTAAGGCTGTTTCGCACGTACATTTGAATAAAATAGTTGCTTCTCCTGTGTTTGTGTATTTTTTGATTTTCTTTCTCCCTCTCTCCTGTTTTTTTTTCTTTCTTGGGGAGAAGATCTTCGGATTTCTCCGTGATGAGTCCCTGATCTTTAGATTGGGAATTGGAATGATGGCGGATCTAGTTTGCTTGATCCGAATGAGGTAGGACCTCGTTGCGTGAATTCGAATGAAGTCACTTTGGATCTATAAGTTCGGGCGAGGTTGACTTCTGACTTGCCAACTTGGGCGGAATAAACCTTAATTCATATACTCAAACGAGGTCGAATTTAGACTTGCCAGTTTGGGCGAGGTCAGTTTTGACATGTATACTCGAGTGGGATCAAATTTAGACTTACCCATTTGGGTGAAGTCAATTTTTCCATATATATTCGAGCGAGGTCGAACTTGGCGTTACCGACTTAGGCAAAGTCAATTTTTGACTTATATATTCGAACGAGGTCGAAATCGGAGTTGCCGACTTGGACGAAGTCAATTTTGAATCATATATTCGAACGAGGTCGAACCCAGAGTTTCCATCTTGGACGAAGTTAATTTTGACTCATATATTCGAATGAGGTCGAACTCGGAATTGCCGACTTGGGCGAAGTCAATTTTGACTCATATATTTAAATGAGGTCGAACTCAAAGTTGCCGACTTGGGCGAAGTCAAAATTATTTTTGGCGAGTTCGACGATTGCGGGGGGCAAGCTCGTGTAAGATCGAACTTTGGCTCGTTATGAGTTCGATAGGGTCAAACTTTGATTTGTTGATTCGGGTGGACGAATTTTTACTTCCACTAGGCGATAGTCGATGACCGTAAGGGTGTGAGTTTGATCTAGATCGAGTCGTATCCCATCTGGCAATGGTCGATGGCCGTAAGGGTGTTAATTCGAGCGAGGTCGAATCGTAACCTATTTGGCGATGGCCGATGGCCATAAGGGTGTTAACCCGAGCGAGGTCAAAATGTAACCCATTTGACGATGTGCGGGTTTGGAGGGATGATGAGATTTTTCCGTTGTATTACTTTTATTGGAGATCATTACTCGTTACCACATTGTTTGTGCTTGCATCCGGGTGAGTCCAGGTTTGCTTAATTTGCTTTCATTGGAGAGTACCGGGCATCGTTGCATAGTTTGCATGTGTCAGTGGAGTCCCGGTTTATCTTGTCCCTTCATTATTCGACCTGGGGTGGCTGTTGGCGAGATAGGCGACGTATCGTTCCGGTTACTGGGCACAGCGCTTTCGAGCCCATGCTTTGCCGGTTGGAGAGACTGTATGTTTTATGGACTCGTTTCTCAGTCCCCAGTTCCGGGGATTATTTCTTAATAATGTCGGCATGTTCTGAGCCATTTCTGTTATTTGTAATACGGTACGACATAGAAGGCTTTGCTCGGTCATTGCTTGCGAGATGGTATGGTACGGGACATTTTCATGGCGTGTTTGGTGGCGTTCATTCCTTGTTTGCGTACCTGTGAGAATGCTCGTGTTCCTGTTCTAAGACAAAAGAGAGTATGATAAGTTAAATCCAAATGAAATTTCCCGTTACCTTGACCTGGAAAGTTTGCGAATGGGGGAAAGGCACTGTAGGGTCACTTGCTTCGCCTCGTGCTTGAACGACGGTTCCAGATTTGGCGGCCGTGTTTGACTTCGTCGTTAGTCGCACCTAGGCTTATCGTGGGCTGGACTTACTTTGCCCGTTAGGATCTCGAGTCCGAGTCCCAATCCGATATGTGCAAACAACAAGGGAAACATGTTATTCTAGTTCATAAATTACACATTGCGTGTGGGTACAAAAATAAGGTAGGATACGCTCGTTATTTTAGAGAATCTTTCAGTAGGCTATTGTCCCTTCCTAAGGGGTGGGAGTATAGGTCGGTATATATAGTAAATACTTTAAATAGGATTGTGGTCATGCTAAGTGCTTCGTGACTGTGATCCTACTTTGAACATGTACATAACGTGCCAAACCCTTCGCTACAGATAAGGTGTGAGTTTTGCATAGATGTCGGACATGATTTTGATTTCATGTGGAGATATGACCCAGATTGGTTTGGTTATATCAAAAACTTATCTACCATTTTTTTGAGTTGGTGTTCACACCGAGATGGTGAGGCTATGACAGCCGGGAAGTGATACTTTGGCTAGTTTTAGATCTAAAGGAAACTAAAGTTTTTACTAAGAAATTCCCACAGACGGTGCCAAATTGTTTGACCAAAAAGTGTTGAGCTTTTTGTTAAACCAATAATGATAAAATGGAGGGCAAATCTTAACCAAAGATAATTAACTTTAGATCAAAGCATGTTAAATACAGGAATCGAATATAGTCGAGTTTATATAACTCTTCTTAAGATTATTGAAAGATATCAAACATAAATGACAAGCTTACATCTTTGATATATTGTTCCATAATGTAAGAGCAAGGAAGCAAAGGAAGGAACGCTATTGATAACTATGAGATCTACCTTTATTGACTCAGCAATGACGATTACAAGGATTTGCAACCAAAATCTAGGCTTTTGCTTTGCTGTTGGAGGTCTCCTCCTGTTCTTCTATCCCACTCTCTCCTCTGAGAGTCAGTCCCCTTTTCTTGTCATCTTACCTTCTATATATTACAAATGTTCCCCTTTGTCCAACGGTCCTTAGCCAAAATACCCTCTCTTGATTATACTTTTCATTGTTCCCCTCAAGCATTACGACATATGTTTTGCCGTACAAGCTTTCTGATAGCTCGATCTAGGCAGTGGCCGAGATACTCATCGTTATTACGCCTTGTGGGTACGGCCATGGCTCAGTCGACCATTTACCATCCTTTAATTGCTAATCCACGTGTGATTAGATTTTGACCCATACAAATATGATTTAACAACCTCATGTATAAGGGGGTTGTCCGTGTTGGAGAGGTGAGGGTAGTTTTGTTGATACATTATCTTGAGAATTTCTTTTTATTTTTCTTAATTTCAAAGGGATTTGGCCTCAAGCTCGGGGGAAAAATATGTATCCTGCCTTTGGTCCTTGTAAACAGCTTGATGCACTATTTCCCTTCAAGTCTTTTAGGGAAATATGGGAAAAGAAAAGGAAGAAAAATTTATGGATCGACCTGTTATCTTCACCTCATAAGAACTATGAGATTACCCTAAAGACTAAATCATGTTTCATTCAAATAAATAATCGTCCAAAATCTAAATTAGAGAAATATGGCTATATCCCCTACCAATTAAATTTCCTAGAGCGTTATCGACATATGAATGTGGCTTACCTGGTCAAGCTTCTAGAATTAACTTATTTCAGAAGTACTTTTGGAAGAAATAATTTGTGTTTGGTTAATAAATTTTTAAAACGTTTTTAAGTAGCGATTAATTTGATCAAGCTTTTAAAAAGTGCTTCTAAGTGTATTTTTCTCAAAGTGCTTTTCAAAAAGTGCTTTTGGGGAGAAACTACTTTTTTCTGCTTCTCCAAAACTGCTTCTACTTCTACTCAAACACCCTTTCTTTTTCTTTCTAAAAGTTTGGCCAAACACTTTAACTTTGAATTTTTTTTTTAAAAAAGTATTTTTTGCTTTTGAGAAGCTTGGCCAAACAGGCTATTAATCAGATTACTATCTTGACTTGTACCTACGCAGAACTTAACTTTTGATGTATTTGCTTTCACTTACTATTTATTCAGCCAAACACTTGTTCCATATTCTATTTATTTTTCTCATTTTGTATGTTTTTTCGGACAAGCCCAAAACTTTCTTCTTAGTAACTCTTTCATAAACTACGTTGTATCATTGTATGGAGGTCTTTACCTAATAATGTAGATATATACATGTGATTATCAAAGTGTTCAAGCGAAAGATGCCTCACCACCTCCTTCGATCTAAGCTAAACGACCTATGGAAGCCACCCGAACAGTTAATCTTGATTGATCTAGGGTGGGACTTCTACATAGTTAAATTTAGTTTAGAAGAAAGCATGGTTAAGGCTCTACACCTAGGACTTTAGTTCATTTCTGGAAACTTCCTATCCGTACGTATATGGGAACCAAAGTTTGTTCCTCAAGAAGCCACTCTTACTTCTACTATCATTTGGATCTGGTTACCTCAATTACCAACAAAGTTCTATGGACAGGATATCTTGGAGAAAGTTGGGTGGAAGCCGGGCAAACTCCTCAAGATAGACCAATGTACATCCTCTACCCTAAGGGGAAGATATGCCCGTATTTGTATCCAAGTTCCGCTGGAAATCCCAGTAGAAACATCAGTAATAATAGGAGACCACAAGCAGGCTGTGATCTATGAAGGAGAGGGGACTCTATGCATCATTTGTGGCAGAATAGGACACACTGCACAAATTTGCAACTATAGGGCACCACCACTCACAACAACCCACGAACCACAAGATGATCATCAAAGGAAAACAGTCATTTCGGAGGAAAGTAAATGGAAAACTATCACCTTCCCAAGAATACGTAAGCAGGTACAAGCAAAAACAATAAACAAAAATGAAGGTAAAATGAACAAACCACAACATGCTTCATAGACGGAAGAGATACATGTAAATATGTTCGATGCCAATTCAGGTAAATTTCTCCAAACTCAAAATCTTCGTTATAATTCAAAAAAAATATTCACCACCCAAAAAATCCAAAAAAGGCCAAATGGCCCAAACAAAAACTTCACTAACACACAAGATCTGCTCAAACACGGTTAGAAACCAAGTCCACGGAAGCTGCCCAATACAATTGCCAAACGAAAAGTGGGGCCAACAATTGACGACCCCACTAACCTCAGTCATGAGCCCAGCTTTCAAGGGGCCTCTACCCCAACTCCCAAGACCACAATCACCACGACTCATGAAACACCCAATGGGGCCGATCCCTTTTCCCCAAACGGGCACTCCACCAAGGGCACCACTGACAGCCCAATCCCCCACCTAAACACCCAAACCAACGCTTTCCCTACCAAATCTCCTGAAATGACCTGTAATGGAGAAATACCAACAGTTACCAACAACAATCGAGTTCCCTATCTGGTACCCCCCATTTCCAGATGAAAAGACTACAACCGTCCCTCCATTAGATCCCCAATTAATGAACACCCCAGCCCTAGTTTCGATGCCCAGAAACCCTTCCACTGTCCAAGATGTGACACCAAAGGGTTTACTGATGGGACGATAGTCCCTTAAATTCACCCCCTTTGTTACCCAAAGTAGTAAGACAAAAAAAACAAAAATGGCAAAAGAAACACTACCGACCATCATCACCATCGTACCACCACCACCGGACCAATAACCGGCCTCCTAGTTGGAGGTTGCCTTACAAGGGCAGGGACTCTCCTACGATTTCACCCTGGCCAATCAGAGGGTGACACTGATAGTGCGAGGGTGACGGTGGAAGCACTGAACAAGGAACTGGCAGCCTTTGGACCTCTCCTATGGAAATCGATGGTCAACAACGATAACAACTCCCCGTTAATGGACCCTCAAACCCTCAACAACCATATTCTATAGAGCTTCCAATCCTTACCATTCTTCCCAAATCTGATGAAAGAGGACCCAGCATCAGAGCCGGTCTTCATCACGATCGATCAGCCAATCCAAAACAACCCATTATCTTCTGCTCCAAAAGGGAAAAGCAACTCACCACCCCTTCAGAATATCCAGAAAGGAATCTCCAAAGTTTGGAGATACTTAAGAAGAAGAATGCCTCAGAAGAACCAGAAATGCCTTATGCCACACCAAGGACAAGCTCACTTCTCCTGGACTCAGTGAGATCGATAGAGTTCGCATGGAAGCAAGTGAGATAGTAGTGGTGCTATGCCTCAAAACAATAAACAAGTGTGGAATGAGCCTAGTCTCAGGCCAAACACATGGTCTGTTGAAACCCCTTCTAAACCTAACTCCAATTTTGAGTCTAAAGAGGAACTCCCCCCACTCCAAATGTTGGGTCTACAAGGACCAAAGAGCCCTCACGAGGGAACTCACCAATCACCCACATCTCTAATGATGAACTACATCATATGCAATGTTAGGGGTGGAAACAACGCCGAGTTCAAACGTCACTGTTTAGAAATGGCGAAAATGCACAAGCCTGCCATGCTTGTATTGCTTGAAACAAAAATGGCAGACCACCAACCCTTAGCCCATAAACTCCAGTTCGATATGATCATCCAGTCTCCAACAGTAGGCCCATCTGGGGGTATCGTGTTTTTGTGGAAAGAAGAGTTCGTGACTGTTGAAGAAGCGGCAACTACCCCCAAGGTATCCATGCAATGGTAAAGGTAAGTCCAGACTACCCTCCATGGCTCTTTTCTGCTATTTATGCTAGCAATCTCTTAGTAAATAGGAAGCTCCTATGGGAGCAACTAATTACAATATCAAAAAGCATAAAAATAAATTGGTTTATAGGAGGAGATTTCAACGAAATCTTAAAGGCCAGGGGCAAATTTTGGGGTAACCCTATAAACATGAGCCGCATCAACCTGTTTTGGAACTGCATAAATAAGTGTAACATAATAGACCTAGGCTATAAAGGAAGTAAATACACTTGGACTAATAAAAGGTACAGTAACAAAACCTCTCTAATTCTGGAAAGAATAGATAGGTGCTTCGCTAATGAAGGTTGGATTGAGTAGTACTCTGAAGCTACTGTACTTCACCTCCCTAGGACCCACTCAAACCACTAACCTTTGCAAATTAACCTGGTAGGGCCTCCAAACAATAAACCATCAAGGCCCTTCAAGTTTGAATCAATGTGGGCTAGCCACCCTTCCTTCCCCAACATCATCAATAGGGCCTTCTCTGACCAATCCACCCTTCTTCAATCTACTAAAAGTTTCAAGACTCTGGTAACCACGTGGAACCAGGAGGTCTTTGGAAACATCTTCCATCAAAAGAAGAGACTCTTGGCTAGAATCTCTGGAATCCAAAAGTCTCCTAGCTACCAATTCAGTAGTTACCTGTTAAACCTTGAAACAGAGCTAAATGTTGAACTCAACCTAATCCTCAAAAGTGAAGGAGACTTTTGGAAACTTAAGTCTAGGATCAACTGTCTAAATGAGGGTGATGCTAGCACTAGATTCTTTCATACATCCACCCTCAATAGAAGAAGGAGGAATAGAATCCTCTCCCTTAAAGAAGAGAATAAAAATTGGCTTCATGACCAAAAGGACATCCATTCAGCTATTGTGGGCTTCTTTACTGATCTATACACAACTTCACACACTGAATCCCCTTGAAAACCACTGATCACTCCACCATGGAACCCATTCTGTCCCAAAGCCAAAGAGTTTTTATGGACAAACCCCTTCAAGTGAGTGAGATTAAAAGGGCAGTCTTCTCTAATAAACCCTTCAAATCTCCTGGCCCAGATGGCCTTCACCCCTTCTTCTGCCAAAAGTATTGGGATATAGTTGCATCTGATTAAGTGGGAGGTAGTCATTAAGACCAAGGCCGAGGGAGGGCTAGGGCTCCAAAAGGCTAATATCAAGAATAAAACTTCTCTCACAAATCTGGCATTAAGAGCTTATAAGAATACCAATAGTCTATGGGCTAGAGTACTCATTCACAAACATTGCAACATGTCTAGACTAGTTAATGCATTTAGACACCATAAACACCCAAAATCCCCAACCTGGAAGAGCATTCTAAAGGGCTGGGAGATATGCAACAAAGCAAGCAGATGGGTAGTCAACACAGGGAATAGGGTCAGTTTCTTGAATGACACTTGGATCCCTAATCAGCCAACAATCAGGAAAATGATAGAAGGCCCTTTAACACAAAATGACCTTCAAGCCAAGGTTAACTCAATTCATAACCTAGGCAATTGGGATACCTCAACCTTGTCCATTAACATCCTCTTAAGTATTCTGAACCTATTGAACTCTGTATTCATTCCCAATGCTACAACCAAGGATGATAATCTTTTATGGGATTTGACTCCTAATGGCCAGTTCTCAAATAGCTCTGCTTACTCATTCTTAAGCAGGACTACAACCAGTCTCCCTTCTAGGGAAGAAGCACCCTTCAAATGGATCTGGAAGCTTCAAGCCCCCAACAAAATCAAATACTTCATCTGGATCCTAATCCATAAAAGACTCCCAACTAGGAGCTTCCTCCACTCTATTGGAATCAACTGTGTCCCTCAATGCCACTACTGTAATAATGACCAAGAAGACATTGCCCATATTTTCTTTCAATGTCCCAATACTGTCCATTTTTGGAATGACATCCTATCCAAAGCCATAGGAAATAGTTCAAATCACCTAGTCTTCAATAGCCACCTGTGGCAATCAATATGGAGCTCTCTCAAAACTGTCCCTTACAACAACTGCATCTGTTGGGACAACCTCATTCCCTTTTATCTGTGGCACATCTGGCTAACAAGAAACAATAATTTTTTTAATAATAAGAAAGAACATATTAATGCCAATAACATAATCTCAAAGCAACAGAGTACCTTATGCTTACAAAGAATGACTCAACAAAGGTAACTCACCAGATCATGCTAAAATGGGAACCGCCATCCAGATGTTCCTACAAATTGAATACAGATGGAGCAGCAAAGGGGAACCCAGGAATAGGAGGTTCAAGGGGAATATTCAGAAACCACAATGGAGACTGGATATTGGGCTACATGGACAATATACCCCAAACAACAAATACAATGGCAGAAGTTCAGACCCTCATTCGGGGTCTACAACTAGCAGAGCAAAACAATCTAGTTCCACTGGGAATAATGTGTAACATAAGTTTGTTTCAGAAATTTCTTATGTTACAATGGCTGTTGAAGTCACTATTTATAGCTAAACCTAAGGAACAAGGTTCTAGGATCAAGCTACTCTTAAATGACAATAATGGGGGTCATTGATGAATATGTAACGACAGGCCATTAATGCCAAAATTCTCTATAACGGGCGTGTATTCAATACTAAGGAATATTCTTCATTGAATGTCATCTGGTGGCAAGTATTCATTTCCCTCGTTAACAATGTTCCCTTCGAGGTCTACCCGATGTCAACCGAAATTGTTGCTGTAACGACCTAACTGGTCGTTTTGCTTTCTAGAATCCCGTTCCCTTAAATAAGACTTTCCGTACTTGCTTTAACTGATTTATGACTCGCAGGGATTGTTGGTTTGGAATTAGGAAGAGTTTGGGTTGAAATAGGAACACTTGGTTCCTTAAGGTTGGCTTAAAAAGCTAAGTTTGACATCGGTCAATATTTTGAGGAAATGACCTCGGAATTGGGATTTGAAGGTTCCAACAGGTTCGTATGATGATTTCAAACTTGGGCGTATGTCCGGATCGGGTTTTGGATGAACCGGGAGCGTTTTGGCACATAATAGTGGAAGTTGATTCCTTAAGGATTTTTAAAGTTCTTTAAATTTGGTTTGGAGCGGGTTTATGTGATATCGAGGTCCGAACGAAATTCCGAGACCATGAATAGTTTCGTAATGTCATTTAAGATTTAAACGCAAAATTTGGTGTCAATCCGAGTATATAAGTGTATTTCGTCATTGGAAGTAAATTGAAGAACTTAAAGTTCATAAGTTTGAATCAATTGGTTTTAGGGTGTGATTCCTAGTTCTAATTTTGTTTTCGGCGTTCCGAGGGTTTGAGCGAGTACGTTTTATCATTTCAAAATTTGTCGGTATGTTCGGGCGGGGCCCCGGGGGCCCCAAGCGTCAATCGGACGAGGCTCGAGTTAAGTTGAAAAATTGGAGGAGGAGCTGAAGCTCCAGCTGCTGTCATAACTGTACCTACGGTTGGCCATCCGCAGATGCGAGCCCGCAGGTGCGGGAAACGACTCGTAGATGCGGCCAAGGGTGAAAAGCCCAGAAACCACAGATGCGGCCCCTCCTCCGCAGAAGCGCAACCGCAGATGCGGTGGGCTTTCCGCAGAGGCGACCCCAGTTGGCCCAGCCCCATTCTGCAGAAGCGGACACTTGCCCGCAGAAGCGAGATCGCATATGCGGTTCCCTCACCGCAGATGCGGACATCACTGAAGGTAGTGGCCTTTATTTAATATGGGAGTTGTGTTATTTTTGACACATTTTACTCCATACTTGGGCGATTTGGGAGCTTCAAAAGGGGAGATTTCAACGTTGCTTGTGAGGTAAGTTATTTTTACTTAATGTGAGTTTAATACATAATTTATGGGTAGATTACAAGATATAGTCAGATGTTCTTATTTAGGGAGTTCAATTGAATTCCCTTCGCGAAAGAATTATCGTTCTTAATCCATTTCTTTGTTCATGAATCTTCCCGATTATTTTATATCTTAGGACAAAAAGAGGAATTTATCATTCTCTATTCAGTTATCAAGATGTTAGTTGAAAAAAATTGGACTTTTCGGCGATTAATTGCGTTAATGTTGGTTGATTTTAGTGTTGGTGTGATTTACAATACTTTCTACTTAATTAAGCAACACATAGAACGGCATTATCTGAATTGCTAGCTTCATTAATTAGTCAAGACATATATCCAAATTGGGAAACTAAGTAGGAAAGAATCACTCTTTGGATTTGCTATACAAAGAATTTTTAGCAAAGGATATACTGTCAGACCTCTCTATAATAACATCCTTATATAACAACACTTTACTATAAAAGTCAAGCATTTTCAGAACCAAATTTTATGTTATGTTATAATATATGTTCTCTAGAACAATACTTTACTATAATATTCAAAAATATTCGGAACAAACGAGGCTGTTATAAAGAGGTTTGACTGTATGGTATTATTTATTGAAGTGACAAGTTTAAGTTTTGCCAATAGGGCTTGAACTAATTCTCTCGAAATTATGAATTTCTATAATGATCTCAATTTAATACTACAAAAATAACCGATAGAGGAGGACGCACCTTGACTCAAGGGTATCATCTGACACAGCTTGGTCGGAAAATTTTACTGAAATGTATGTTTATCTGATATGCAAAGAATAATCTATATATTATATTAAAAGCACGAAGGCCCTTAGCGAAATGTCGTTCGCCTTTTTTACCCTTTAAAATAGAGTTCACACTAAATAAAATAGTCATTTAATTATTTTTCTAATATTTAGGACCTATAAAGGTTTATTGAAATTTGGTTATTAAATACTTCCTTATTTAAATTAGGTGTATCTAAAATTTAGAACTTTAAAATCAAATAATATTTTACCTTAAATAAACATTTAAAAGTTAATTATTTAGAACCTTGGTACGAAATTTGTAAACGTTCTTTTGAAATAGTTTCTATATGGCAATTGGAAAGTAACATATTAATGGTATTCCAATTGTATTCACGATGGAAAAAAATAATAATATTTTAACATGAATGAGTAATTTTTTTGAAGAACAATTTTATTCACTTAGTATTTGCGGTAATTAGTTTGTTCTAATTATCTATACTATATTAAAAGCACGAAGGCCTTAGCGAAATGTCATTCGCCTTTTTGACTATTTAAAAAAAGACTGCACACTAGACAATACAATCATTTTACTATTTTTCTAATATTTAGGACTTCAACAACACCTAAATTTTCTATATTATCTTTTTCCTTATTTAAACTATATAATACCATATTATAAAGTAAATATTAGCAAAATCAAAGTAGGAAACTAGCGTTTACTTATATAACGACCCGACCGGTTGTTTTGAGCTTTTGCACCTGGCTCGTCAGTTCTAGGGAATGATTTGCCCCGTATGATGTATTAAGACTTATGTAAATTGTTGGTTTTAATTTTCAGGGTAATCAGAATGAATTTGGAAGAACGGTTCTCAATTTGAAGCTTGAAATTTGAAAGGGTTGACCAAGTTTTGACTTGTTTGTATAGGATCTTAGATTGAAAATTTTATGATTTTGTTAGCTCCTTTAGGTGATTTGAGACTTAGGAGTGTGTTCGAAATATTTTTGTGATGTCCGGTGTAGAATTAAGCCTGAATTGGCGAAAGTTAGTTTTTGACGATTTTTGGTCGGCAGTGGAAAATAACTATCGGGGTCGCAATGGAATTCCAACAGTTAGAACAGGTTCGTAATGTCATTTTGAATATGTTTGCAAAATTTCAGGTCAATCGGAGTTGCTTTGGATAGTTTCGGCGTCGTTGGTGGAATTTAGGAGTTTAGAAGTTCTTAAGCTTGAATTCGAGGTTGATTTGGCGTTTTGGTGTTATTTTGGGTGTTCCGGAGGTTCGACTAAGTTTGGGTAGTGATATATGACTTGTTGGAATTATTGATTGAGGTCCTGAGGGCCTCGAGTGAGTTCGAATGGGTTTGGGTTATTTTGCGCTCGTTTTTCTTATGTTTCGACATCGTTTCTTCAAGCATAAAATGATATCATATTGAACAAATTAGCTCTGATTGCTTGTTTGATTGAAACATTAGATCCGTATAGTAATTACGGACTCGTAAAAAAAGAATCGTCTAATTTGGACATCGTGTGAAGATTTTATGGTCATTTTACTAAGAATTAGGTTGCTAGATTTTTTTTAGTTTAATTACGAAATTGCCACTGATGGCGTATTTAAAAAATTGCACTATTTGCAAATATTGAAACTTACATATCTCATTCATTATAAGGTCCAATTGAGTGATTCAAAAGCCTAACTTGACTAGAATTTCATAAGGAATCTATTGGAGGCATAAATATGAGATTCGGAATCGTTTAGTACGAGAAACGAGGCAGAATAAAACAACAACAACAACAACAACGACCCAGTATAATCCCACAAGTGGGTTCTGGGGAGGGTAATATGTACGCAGACCTTACCCCTACCCCGAAGGGTAAAGAGACTGGCAGAAAAATATATATTACTTAAAGTTTGTTCATTCAATCATATTTTGAGTTGGGGAGCTTGGATTTGAGTAATTTTGGAGGAGATTTTCACTATAGGGATTGGGATAAGTGTTCTTTACTCGATTTTAATTATATTTCATGAATCCATCTTCATTTTTGGGATTTGATTGATTATTTCAAAGTGAAAAAGGTGGAGTTAGGGCTTGAGATTATGAGACTTTTTAGGGATGATTTGAGCGGTCAAACGAACTCCGATTTTTGAGTTCTTTATATGTACAGACTCGTGAGATGATGAAGAACATTTTGGTATAAAGTTTGTCTAGTTCTAGGATGCGGTCCCGGGGGTCGGATTTTGACTGATTTCGGGTTTTGTGCTTAAAATCGATATTTTCCAATTGGAATTCATTCATTTAGCATAATTTGATGATAAAAATATGAACTTGGTAGATTTGGAGCACTCAGAAGTTGGGTCGAGAGGCAAGCGTGTTGCAGAGTAGCTTTTCGGGCTAGTTCGAGGTGAGTAATGATTTTAAATGCTGTCTGAGGGTATGAAACCCCGGATTGCACAACATCGTGCTATATTGAGGTGAAACACACGCTAGATGACGAGCGTGGGGTCGTGTACCATTGGAAATTGTGACTTAGTCCATCCCGAATGACTATTTTTCTGTGTAATGGGTTGCTAATTGTTTGATATTATTATACTTTGGGATAAATGCCATATTTGAGCTTCGTGCCAACTGTTTGAACCCTTAGGGGATTGTTAATGATATTTTCCTCACTGTTTGATTTCATACTTGTGCTCAGTCATGCTATATTTTCACTATTTTAAAAACTCAGCTATGTTATTCTGTTTTAAACACATTAATTGATATTTTCAAAGATATTTGAGCTGAGCTTCATATTTTACTGATGCCCGAGGGGCTTATGAGATGCTGACTGAGTAAGGCCGAGGGCCTGTATTGTGAGGATACTTTTGGGTCGGGCTGCACGCCGCAGCAGTGATATACTGATTATGATAATGAGGCCGAGGACCTGAGATTGTGCGCCACGAGGTGGCTTGATATTGATATGAGACCGAGAGCCTATTTATGATGCTACGAGATGGCTTTATATTGTGCTTGGGCCGTAAGGGGCCCCTCTAGGAGTCTGCACACTCCCAGTGAGCGCGGGGTACCCATTGTGATATGAGATATAGCCCGAGGGGCTGGTATTGTTCTGAGATATGCCCGAGGGACGGATTTGTTGACATTGTGCCCGAGGGGCGAACCTTTATGTACTTATCTTTCTTATTTACCTGTCATGTACCTGTTTAATTGTGTAATTGTGCCCGAAGGACAGATCTTCTATGTTTATATGTTCTAATTGCTTGCATTCAATTGCTTAACTGTTGAAAAGCCATTTTTGAAGAAGTTTAAACTGAGCTAAGGTGCTTAAGAGATTTCATAGCTTCATTGCTTTCTTACTGGTTTTGTACTGCTTCTATACAGCATGTTGATGTACTCTTTGTGATTTCCGATCACTCAGTCTTCATTTATTTTTATTACTCACTAAGTTGGAAGTACTCACTTTACTCCCTGCACCTTGTGTGCAGATTCAGGTATTTCTGAACCCGGTAGAGGGTATTGGTTTCTCAGAGGCAGAGTCATCGGAGTTTAGCAAGGTAGCTGCCCGACGTTCGCAGAAGCTGCTTTTCTCCCTCTCGATTTCATTAGACTGTATTTAGTACATTTTTGACTCTAGTTGTATACGGACCTTAGTAGATGTTCATGACTAGTGACACCCTGGTATCGGGCTATGTTGGGTTTGTTTTTTCGCAAATTATACTGTTAACTGCTTATTTTTGAGATTTTATCATGTTTACGATTTAATACTTATTATTTTATTGCTTAAGATTGGAATGAGAATGTGTCGGCTGGCCTTATCTTTACGAGAGACGCCATCACGACCGAGTCCGGGTTTAGGGCGGTGACAACTTAGAACTCCTATAAGGTTTAGGAGTATTGTCTTTGTTATAGAATTAATGCCGGTTAATTCTTTAGAATTTTACTATTCTAGTAAAATAAAAAAAATCAATTGAAAGAGAATAAATAGGAGGCAAATAAAGTCTCATGCAGTTATAACTCCTAATTCTTTTTTCTTCTTAAATATAAGATGTTATTCTTGTAGTGTGAATGTTTTAAAGGTTATCACTATCAACTTTACAACAAATAACTTAAAATAATTAAAGGGTAAACATGCATTAAAACTTATCAATTAAAAAAAGATTAATTTCAAATCCAAAACTACTAAAGCTTCCTATACATCATAAATCAAACCTATAAACCTAATAAAAAATATCTATAAATAAGTTTACATAAAAAAGAAAATACAATTTTTATAATAATTATAATTGCATTATAGTAATAATAAACTATTATGTATTTTAATATATATATACATTTTAAAACAAAATTCCAATTAGACAATTGAATCTTAAATAAGATACCGAAATTTATATATCCAAATTAAGAGTAATAAATTGAAAGTATTTCTTTATAAGAAATTTATGGATGAAAATAGCAGAAAATAAAATATATTATAATATGTTGTCATTTTTAATGTTTTCTTTTTTCTACATTCAATCCTACTAATGATAGCTTCTCTATATTTTTTTATATTAAACTATTTATCGTAAATATTAACCCAACCGTAATTATTTTTGAGACTTTGTAATTTCAAGTTCACAACCATTGAAATCTCCTACACATAGTAAACCAAACCAATAAACATTTTAGGACGAGTAATGTGACTGACCCAAAGGGTCATCACTTGCTTTCAGTTGATTTCTATGACTCCGAGACCTTGAAAACTTCATTAGAGTCACCTCGATTTGCGTGCGCAGTCCGGTCGCGTAGCCGGAAAGCTTAAATATGAACTCTGTGAAAAATTGCTAAGTTTTGATGTTAAAATAAAAAAATTTGACTTCGATCAATATTTTGGGTAAACGGACCCGGATCCGTGATTCGACGGTCCCAGAGGGTCTGTAGGAAAATATGGGACTTGGGCGTATGCCCAGAATCGAATTCCGAGGTCCCAAGCCATAGAAATAAATTTTTAAGTGAAATTATTTTCAGAAATTGTTTAACGAAATTTGAAATGAAAACGGATTAGAAAGCAATGGTATCGGGCCCGTATTTTGGTTCCGGCGAGCAGTACAGGTCTTATATATGACTTGAGTCATTCCTGTGAAAATTTGGTTAAAAACGGACGTCATTTGACGCGATCCGAACCTTAATTGAGAAATTTGATGTTTAAAAGAGTTTTGAGAAATTTCATTGATCTCGAGGTTTAATTCGATGCTCGTGATGTTATTTTGGTAATTTGATTACACGAATATATCCGTAAGATGTTTTTGAGGTTGTGTGTATACTTGGATTAGAGTTTCGAGGGCTCGGGTGAGTTTCGAGTAGGTTCCGGGATGTCTTAGGCTTAGAAAGTCAGATGTTGCAGGTTCAGGAAGTTGCTGTCTCTGATCCCTCTAGTGCGGTCCGCGAGAAGTCGTGTGCGACCGCGGAGGGGCCAGCGCAGCCGCGGTCGCCTTGTGCGGTCCGCGGTGGAGGCTGTGAGGCCGCAGTTGGCCTTGTGCGGTCCGCACAAGGTACTGAACTGCAGGTCTTCAGGGAGGCCAGCGCGGCCGCGGTCGCCTTTGAGCGGTCCGCGGTGGAAGCCTGTGTGGCCGCAGTCCATTTGATACGGTCCACACAGGGCGTCTGAGAGGGGTATAAATAAACGAAAATTTTAGTTATTTTTTCACTTTTCAAAACCCCAAAAACATAAGAGGTGAATTTTCAAACAACCTTTCTTCTCCAAAAATGTTGGTAAGTGATTTCTATTCATTTTCTTCACTCTTTAACATCTTTTAACATGATTTCAACTTCAGATCAAAGATTTTCATGGGGGAAATTGGGTGTCTTGGGTAGAACCTAGGTTTTTCTAAAATTGGGGATTTGGACCTCAATTTGAGGTCTGATTTCAAAATAAATTATATATTTGGATTCGTGGAGGAATGAGTAATCGGGTTTTGGCCCGAACCTTGGGTTTCGACCACGTGGGCCCAGGGGTGATTGTTACTTTTTGGGTAAAACTTTGAAAAACTCATTTTTAGGTATTGGGGTTGATTAATTTAGCACTTATTGATGTAATTAAGTAACCTGTGACTAGATTCGAGCGGATTGGTGGTGGAATCGAGGGGTAAAGCTATAATTGAGACTTGAGTGGTGTTCAAGGCATCGAGGTAAGTGTTTGGTCTAACCCTAGCTTGAGGTATTAGGAGTTGAGTCATATTTGCTACTTGCTTCTTGTTGAGTACGACGTATAGGCATGGTGACGAGTATCTATACGTTGGTGTCAGGCATGACCGTGAGTCTTAAATTGAAAGTTGTTGTGTTCTTAAATGATACTTGGGTGCTTTACTTAATGATCTTCTATGATTGAGCATTTTCAACAATTGAACTGAGTACAAGCTAAGTTGAGATTGATTATAGCTGATTCTCCCTTGCCGGGATGACTATTTCAATGTTATTGTTCCTTTGCCGGGATTCCTTGAAATTGTAAGATATTATGAAATGGGAGCGGGTGGTATTCCTACCACAAGATATTATGAAATAGGAGCGGGTGGTACGCCTACCACAAGATATTATGAAATGGGAGCGGGTCGTACGCCCACCAGCAGATATTATGAAATGAGAGCGGGTGGTACGTCTACCACAAGATATTATGAAATGGGAGCGGGTGGTACGCCTACCACAAGATATTATGAAATGGGAGCGGGTGGTACGCCTACCACAAGATATGAGAAATGGGATCGGGTTGCACGCCTGCAACAAGATGGAAACTGAAAGTGAAAGTTGTCTTTACTTTTGTTTATCTGTGTTAGAACTTATATTGTCAGCTTCCTTATTTATTCCTTGCTATTTTGCTTTATCAGCTATCCCCGAGGCATGTTTCCCTTTCCCAGCTTTAATTGTTTGTTACTTGTTTACTTTTTTGCCATATATTATATAACTGCACAGGTTTATCTGAAGTGTGGTCCTAGCCTCGTTACTACTTCACCGTTGTCAGGCCAGACACTTACCAGCATATGGGGTCGGTTGTGCTGATACTACACTCTGCACTGTGTGCAGATCCCGGAGCAGCTTTTAGACAATAGTTGGAGGGCTTCCTTCAACCCATTCGGAGACCCAAGGTAGACTTGCAGACGTTCGAGGGCCCTGGCGTCTCCCTCTATCTCTATTTCCTATTTCTTTTATCTCTTGTTTAGGAACAGTACTATGTATTTTCTTCAGACTTTGTAAGTAGTGACTCTTAGACAGTCTGTGGTACTATGACACCAGATTTTGGGGTATTGAAGTTTAAAAGAAGTAATATGAAAAAAGTAGTAAATAGTTAAGGGTTGGCTTGCCTAGCTCACATTAGTAGGCGCCATCACGACTCCCGAGGGTGGGAATTTCAGGTCGTGACAAGTTGGTATCAGAGCACTAGGTTACATAGGTCTCACAGTTCACAGACAAACTTAGTAGAGTTTGAGGGATCAGTACAGAGACGTCTGTATTTATCCCTAGAGGCTACAGAGTTAGGAAAACTTCATATTTGTTCTTTCTTGTCATGCGGTTCTGTTTCCCAATACTGATTGAATTTCTACTCCGTTCTTTCGCAGATCGCGAGAACACGCGCTTCCTCATCTACCTCTCAACAGCCCGAGCCCCTAGCAACAGTTTCCACTAGGGGTAGAGGACAAGGCTGAGTCCGTGTTAGAGGCCGAGGTAGGGGCAGAGTTCATCCCCGAGCAACAACACCAGTGGTGGAGCCTCAGGTTGATTTTGAGGAGGAGGTTCCAGCCCCAGCAGTTCCGGTGGGCCCAGCTCAGGTCCCAGAGGGGTTTATTGCTACCCCAGTTTTTCAGTATGCTCTGGTCCGACTAGTGGGCCTCATGGAGAGTGTCACTCGAGCAGGTTTGATTCCTGTAGCACCAGCCACTTCTCAGGCTGGAGGAGTGGCTTAGACTCCTGCTACACGCACTCTGGAGCAGGTAGCTCCCCAGATTCAGACTCTAGTAGTTCAACCAGTTGGAGCAGTTTAGCCGGGTGCCATAGCTCAGACCGGCGATGGAACGACTATGTCCGTCGATGCTTTTTGGAGGTTGGATAGGTTCACTAAGCTCTTCACTACTACTTTCAACGGCGCTTCTTCTGAGGATCCCTAAGATTATCTAGACAGCTGCCACGAGGTTCTTAGGAACATGGGTATTGTTGAGACCAATGGGGTTGATTTTTCTATATTTCGCTTGTCGGGATCCGCCAAGACATGGTGGAGGGATTATTGCTTAGCTAGACCAGCCGGATCGCCATCTTTGACTTGGGAGCAGTTTACAGTGTTATTTCTGGAGAAGTTTCTCCCCATTACTCAGAGAGAGGCCTATGAGAGGCAGTTTGAGCACCTCCAGCAGGGTTCCATGACTATTACCCAGTACGAGACCAGGTTCATCGACTTAGCTCGCCATGCCCTTGTCATACTTCCTATCGAGAGAGAGAGGGTGAGGAGGTTTATTGATGGTCTAATTCATCCAATTCGTCTTTAGATGGCTAGGGAGACTGGGAGTGAGATCACCTTTCAGGAGGCGACCAATGTGGCCCGCAGAGTTGAGATGGTTTTGTCGCAGGGAGGTGGTCATAGGTCGGATAAGAGGCCTCATCATTTAGGCTGATTCAGTGGTACCTCGTTTGGAGGTAGAGATTCATATGGTAGAGGCCATCCTTCTAGGCCCTTTCAATCAGCTCTTCAGGTTTCTCACGGTGCTTTCGATAGTCGCGGTCCTTCGATGTAGTATTCTGACCAGCAGTCCTTCAGTGCACCACCAGCACCTATCAGTGCACCATCGCTTCAGAATTTTCAGGGTCGTCAGTCCCACCAGCCGAGAGCTTGTTTTACTTGTGGCGACCCTAGGCACATTGCTAGGTATTACCCTCGAGCTTCGAGTAGTTCCTCGCATCAGGGTTCTCGTACTATGGTTCAGGCACCAGATGTTCCATAGACCGCCCAGCCGGCTAGAGGTGGGGGTAGATGTGCTAGAGGTGGCGGTAAAGGTCTTAGAGGTGGAGCTCAAGCCGCCAGAGGTGGAGGCCAACCAGCAAGAGGCCATCCTAGAGAGGTAGTTCAGGGTGGTGGGGCCCAGCCCTGATGTTATGCCTTTCCAGCCAGGCCCGAGGTTGAGTCTTTAGATGTAGTGATCACAGGTACAGTTTTGGTTTGTGATAGAGATGCTTCAGTGTTATTTGATCCAGGGTCTACATACTCGTATGTGTCATCTTATTTTGCACCGTATCTGGTCATGCCTAGTGATTCGTTGAGTATTCTTGTTTATGTGTATACACCGGTGGATGATTCTATTGTGATAGATTGAGTCCATCGCTCTTGTGTAGTTATGATTGGGGGTCTTGAGACTCGTGTGGATTTGTTACTTTTAGACATGGTCAACTTCGATGTTATATTGGGGATGGACTGGTTATCACCTTACCACTCTATCTTGGACTGTCATGCCAAGACTATGACCTTAGCCTTACCGTAATTGCCCCGTTTAGAGTGGAGAAGGACTCCTAGTCATTCTACCTGCAATGTTATTTCGTATGTGAAGCCTCGGCGTATGGTCAAGAAAGGGTGTTTGGCCTATTTGTCTTATGTTCGTGATTATAGTGTTGAGGTTCCCTCTATTGATTCTATGCCTGTTGTTCGGGAGTTTCCTAAGGTATTCCCTTCGGACCTGCCAGGGATGCCACCCGATAGGGATATTGACTTCTGCATTGATTTGGCACCGGGAACTCAGCCTATTTCTATTCCGCTATATTGCATGGCCCCGCCATAGTTGAAAGAATTGAAGGAGCAGTTATAGGATTTGCTTGAGAAGGGTTTCATTAGACCTAGCATCTCGCCTTGGGGTGCGCCAGTATTGTTTGTTAAGAAAAAGGATGGTTCAATGAGAATGTGCATTGATTACCGGCAGTTGAAAAAGGCCACAATAAAAAATAAGTATCCACTCCCGAGGATTGACGATTTGTTCGATCAGCTTCAGGATGCCAAGATATTTTAAAAGATCGACTTGAGATCTGGCTACCATTAGTTGAGAATTAGGGCATCCTATGTCCCTAAGACAGCTTTTTGCACTCGGTACGGGCATTATGAGTTCTTGGTTATGTCGTTCGGGTTGACAAATGCCCCAGCAGCTTTCATGGATTTGATGAACCGAGTGTTCAAGCCTTATTTGGATTCATTCGTGATAGTCTTCATTGATGGTATTCTGATATATTCCCTCAACCGGGAGGAGCACGGGCAGCATCTCAGAGTGGTTCTTCAGACTCTAAAGGATAGTCATCTATATGCTAAGTTATCGAAGTGTGAGTTCTGGTTGCGTTCAGTTGCATTCCTAGGTCAAGTCGTATCAGAAGAGGGTATTCAGGTTGACCCGAAGAAGATTGAGGCAGTCAAGAACTGGCCTAGACCAGCATCAGCTACAGAGATTCAGAGTTTCTTGGGATTGGCAGGTTACTATTGTCGGTTCGTGGAGGGGTTCTCATCTATCGCAGCCCTGATAACAAGGTTGACCCAGAAAGGTGCCCAGTTCAGATGGTCGGATGAGTGTGAGGTGAGCTTTCAGAGGTTCAAGACAGCTCTGACTACGTCACGAGTATTAGTATTGCCCATAGGTTTAGGGCCTTACATGGTCTATTGTGATACTTCCCGTATTGGGCTTGGTATAGTGTTGATGCAGGATGGCAAGGTCATTGCCTATGCTTTGAGGCAGTTGAAGATTCATGAGAAGAACTATCCAGTCCATGACTTAGAGTTGGCAGCCATTGTTCACACATTGAAGATTTGGAGGCATTATCTGTATGGCGTGGCCTGTGAGGTGTTCACTAATCACAAGAGTCTTTAGTATTTGTTCAAGCAAAAGGAGTTGAATTTAAGGTAGAGGAGGTGGTTCGAGTTGTTGAAGGATTATGACATCACTATCTTATATCACCCGAGAAAGACCAATGTGGTGGCCGATGCTTTGAGTAGAAAGTCAGCCAATATGGGTAGTCTTACTTATATTCCAGTCGGTGAGAGGCCGCTTGCTTTGGATGTTCAGGCGTTGGCCAATCGATTAGTGAGGTTGGATATTTCTGAGCCTAGTCAAGTATTAGCTTGCACGGTCGCTCGTTCTTCATTATTGGAGCATATCCGTGATCTACAGTTTGATGATCCCCATTTGTGCATCCTTAGAGACACGGTGCAGCGTGGTGGTGCCAAATAGGTTACCTTAGATGCTGATGGAGTTTTGAGATTGTAGGGTCGAGTTTGTGTGCATAATGTGAACGAGCTTCGGGAGTTGAATTTAGAGGAGGTCTATAGTTCCCGGTACTCTATTCATTCGGGCGTCACGAAGATGTATCAGGATTTGCGGCAGCATTATTGGTGGCGAGAATGAAGAAGTATATTGTGGCATATGTGGTACGGTATTTGAATTGTCAGCAGGTTAAGTACGAGCATCAGGGACATGGTGGTTTATTTTAGAGGATTGAGCTTCCCGAGTGGAAGTAGGAGCGGATCACTATAGACTTTGTTACTAGACTTCCGCTGACTCGGAAGAAGTTCGACGCAGTTTGGGTAATTGTTGATAGGCTGACCAAGTCAGCGCATTTCATTCCTGTGGTAGTCTACTATTCATCCGAGAGGTTAGCAGAGATCTATATCCGAGAGATTGTTCGTCTTCATGGTGTGCCGGTCTCTATCATTTCGGACCGAGGTACACAGTTCAACTCGCATTTTTAGAAAGCAGTTCAGCGAGAGTTAGGCACCCAGGATGAGTTGAGTACAACATTTCATCCTTAGACGGACGGGCAGTCTGAGAAGACTATTCAGATATTGGAGGATATGCTCCGAGCCTGTGTTATTGACTTTGGAGGTTTGTGGGATCAGTTCTTTCCTTTAGCAGAGTTTGCCTACAATAACAGCTACCAGTCGAGTATCCAGATGACTCCTTATGAGGCTTTATATGGTAGGTGATGTCGATCTCTGGTTGGATGGTTTGAGCTGGGGGAGGCTCGGTTGTTGGGTACAGATCTGGTTCAGGAGTCCTTGAACAAGGTCAGGATCATTCAGGATAGGCTTCGTACAGCTCAGTCCAGGCAAAAGAGCTATACAGATTGTAAGGTTAGAGATGTGGCTTTTATGGTTGGTGAGCGGGTATTGTCCGAGTGTCTCCTATGAAGGGCGTGATGAGATTTGGGAAGAAGGGTGATCGCTGCCAACTCGACCCTACACTAAGGTAGGAAGAGCGGGTCGCAATATCTTTTACCCGATATGAGGGTCGGGATCAATTTCCTCAGGGAGCTAGTAGTGGAGTTGGATTGTCTGTCTAGCCTAGAGATATGTTTGTACTCCTAATGTCACTTCAAACATTTTTGGGTTTTCGAATTATAACTATTTTTATAAAACTATTGATTAACACTAAATTATGCTGTGAGAATATTGCTAAGTTGTATCTAATGGGAAGAAGGACACTAGGGTCGTGACACTACCTAGGTGGCTAATTGACGGGTAAATGTTACTAAGGTTCGATTGACATAATTGGGGCTTATGCTATAACCGTTGCATAATTTTACCCACTCTCACACCTCTCGGTAGACAAAGTGATTTTGCCCAATTGACTCTCTCGAGACCAAATGGGTAGGCAAATTAGACCAAGTAACTAGGGTTCAAGTAGGGTAATTACTCTCTCAAGGTTTAACCCGTTAATTGTGACTATCATTTCTCATGAGTCCATCCCAATTCCTTGTTGGGTCAATTTTGGGGTCATAGACTCTCTTTCTCAAGAAGAGTTAAACCCACAAAGCTTGAATCAGTGTTTGCAACCACCGATTCTAGATTAAAACATAAAATCAACCCAAATAGCAAGCACCCATAGTCAATCTAACACTAGATGACAACACCCATCAATTACCCACACTAAGGTTGAGCCACAACCCTATCTAATGGGTTTAGCTACTCATGCTTGAAGAAGAAAATAAAGAAATAGATGAAGAACAAGGCATATTAATTAAATGCTAATGTAAATACAGAGAATCTATTGTTAATTCGAAGCTAAGATGCCAAAAATGGCTACAAAATGATGTTCCCACGAGCACAGCTCAACTCTGATATATCTGATAACCTAAAAAATGGTAAAATTCTATTTATGCTAGGCTGGAAAAACTGGACAAAAATACCCCTGCGGGGTCAGTGCGGGCCGCATTAAATGGACCGTGGCCGCACTGGGCTCTTTGACTTTGACTTTTGCTTCTCTGAACTTGGACTCTGCAGACCGCATAGAATGGACCGCGACCGCGGAGGGAGCTGGCGCAGTCCGCGCAATCACGACCGCGGACCGTATGACATTGGCTTTGCAAACTTTCATCTCTCTAAATCTCATGACCGCGTACCGCACAAAAGAGTAGTGCGGCCGCGGAGCCTTCACCGCGGACTGCGAGATGTGTACCACGACCACACTTTTTCTAGCCTGGTTTACCAACTCTCTAAACCACCTAGTGCGGCTGCATTCAACTTTGCGCGGTCCGTACTGGGCCTTCTTTCCATAGATTTCTTGGTATTTGATACTTGAGTAGGTTTCACTCCTTTTTGAGCTAATCTTTGACATTTCATCACTTTGTCAATCAAACCTACAATCAAGCACAACTTGTGAGCCTTTTAGGACTATTTTGTAACAATATATGATCAAAGCATAGGCAAGTAGGGGCATAAAACATGTTAAAATCCTAACTTATCAACTCCCCCAAACTTAAACCTTTGCTTGTCTTCAAGCAAACAAAATAAGACCCACCCCTTAAAGGAAAATCCAAGTAATTCCAGTTGTCCTAAAGTAACCTTAACAAGCATCAATTGGGACTAACAATTGCCCTCAATACGAATGGATCATTAACAAAATTTAAACTTTGAAAAACTATGGATCAAGTGTGACACAAGAGCATCAAGAATTGACTCATTACATCAAAGAACTCTCTCAATTACTTTGGTCGCTGTGGAACCCAAACTCACACATCCTCAACTCTCCATAAGCAAAACCTCACCTTTTATAGTATAAGCACACAAACCAAGGTTAATGGGAATTCACTCGTCTCTCTCAAGGAAAAGTCACAAGTCCAACTCTAAGTACCATATGCTTGACCCTCATGTAAGTATCCACTAATGCGGGCGTCATCCAACTCAAGATCATATAGGGCTTTTGTGGAGTCAATGTGAAGGCTTTTGGTTCAAGGTAGGAAAAGTTGTTGGTCTATATGGGTTCCATCTTCCCTTAAACACTTCTTTTGCACAATTCTCTTTGACTCTTTGAGTATTTCACTTCTTTTCAAGGGGTTAAAGAGACACATTGTCACTCTTTCTTATGCAATTCAAAGCATTTCTCCTTTTTCTACTTTTTCCACACCTTTTTTCACTTTTGTTTTTCTTGAATCCCGTTTTATTCTTTGCACATTGGGCTTTCTTTTTGTCTTTTTCTTTTCTTTCTTTTTCATCACCTTCCTTTCCTTTTGATTTTGTACCTTTTACCACTTTGTTTCCTTTCTTGTCTCTCCCCCCAAACTTAGACTTTTGCCATTACTTAAGGGACAATTTGGGTGCCAAGAAAGGGTATAATTTAGAATGGGTATAGGCTTGTAGCATTGGTTCTTGAAAGAAAAAGGTTTAAGGCTCAAAAGGGTTAGCTAGGGATTATATCATTGGTAGGCTATGGAATTGTTCGACTATTGTTTGGATCAAAGAGAGTCTATAATCACTTCTCAAGTTGAATTTCACTCAAAATTTTGCCTCAACAAACATTCAGGGCAAGTTCTAGACCATTGGCTCGGGACTTGGACTCACAATTCGATTTCTCACCACACACACTCACGGATTGCTAAAGATATAGAGTCGGGGGCCCACAACAACCTTAGACACGATTAATCACACAATAGTCCCAAAATACCACATGATGTTTGTTTGGTCAAAACAAGAGTCTCAAGGTTACTACCTTCACCATCCTAAACACAACCATTTGTCTTTGACCATAGGATCAAAGGAAAATGTGTTAGGCCCAAGTGAAGCTTTGCTTGAGGTACCCTTAACGATAAACTATTTAAAACAAGAGAAAAATAAAAAAAAGGACTCAAACCCTTAAGAAGGTTGTCATGCCATCCATCATTGGGAAGAGCCACCCGGTTTACACAGTACTCCACCCTTGGAAAGAACCGTGACATTAAGAAAACCAAGGGCTTATTGAAAGTGCCAAAAACGAAACAACAACGCTGCGAGCCTATCTACTAAGCTAAAAATGAAAAATTTGTATGAAAATAGAAAATAGAATGAATATTTACAATAGGGGATTAGAATATACAACGGGGGATGAATATATACAAAAATGTAACTTTATATACAGACCAAATAGAAGATAAAAAAGTGCAATAAAAGTAACTAAATGTAAAGTTATATACAGACCAAATAGAAAATCAACAGAAACATAAAATAAGTCAACTAATATATACAATCATCCGGTTAAAACTAGGGCGCACCCCCACAAATGAAAGATGGCATTGTCCCCAATGCCAACTAAACAAATAAGCATCAAAAATCAAGATGAAAAGATATAGGAGCTCCCTAAGCCTCGTCTGTATGCATGGGAACATGAGTGGTCCCCGGGTCCTCTGTATGTACGGGAACCTCAGATTTGTTCCCAGTCTCCTGCTGCTCAGCTGCTGGGACTGGGGCCTGAACCTATACGGGCTGAATATCTGGAGCAACCTGTGGCTAACTGGAGGAGATCTCCTGTGGGTCTGCCAACCGAATGACTGCATCGTCTGCACTAAGGAGCTTCCTCTTCTTCCTAGGAAGCCTCTGAGTCTGCTCTTGCTGTGGCTCTGCTACTGGTGCTGCTGCTAGGGCTGGATCCCCGAATAATAAGTCAAGAGGCATCTGGTCTTCAATCAGCTTGTCCACATCTGCTCTCAGCTCTTTCATCGACTCCTTGGAAGACCGTGTTTTGCGCAGCTTCTTGTGCTCCCTGGCAAGCTCCTTCAGGGCCTTGCCATGTAAATCCACTGCCTTAGCCAAGGCAGCCTGAGAATCGAGGATCTTTTGCTGGTTGGAAAGAATTTCCTTAAGTGAATCCTCGATAGACTGGGGTACCTGCACTGGCTATGGTGCCGATTGAGCCGCAATGGTAGAAGTCAAGGTGGACAACTTGGATGAAGCAGTCGCCATCCAGTTGTTCAAGCTATGAAGTGTCTGGCTCAGCTGGTGGGCGGTGATAGGATGGGCCTGGAAAGATGGAATCCCCGGGCCAGCTAAAGTAGAGGGACCAACAGTAGTGGAAGGTCCGGGAGGCATGTCAGCAACTGTGGAGGTAGGCTCAGTGGAGGGCTCTACCGCAACCGGCTCTTCAGACTGGCCAGTTGGGGCAGAAGCAGGCGGCTTGTAATTTTTGTCCTTGGGGTTGTCTGACCCCTTCAAACTGTACCATGGAAGCGGAGCCACATGTTTGACCCTGATGTCAAAAGGTCTATTCTCCACCTCCAGGTCCCGGAAATACATAGTGAGGGTTCTAGGAAAATGGTAGTTCCGGTGATGCTCAACCCCCATTGTAGAAATGATGCGGGACATCACATTGCCCACATTGATAGGATATCCCGCCATAATAGAAGCTACAAGAACAGCCCGGGCAAGTGGAATAGTCTGATCATGGGTAGTGGGGTCGAGCCGACTGCACACAAAAGTCAACACCCTCTAGCCTCAAAGTTAAAGGTTCATCGAAGTATTTTGGCCCCTACTTGCAACCACTCTGGAACTGTACCCGGGATTGCCGGGTATGAAGCTAACCACAGACGAACCTCCTCGCCCATTGCCAACTTTTCATTGTAAAGGGACTCATCTTCATCATTGAACCCTAGGTATTCTTTTAGTGCCTTCCCGGTAAATACCACATTTTTGTTTCGCACTTTGGTCACCTTAGTGCCCTTCAAGATGTGGACCACATTGCTATAAAAATCCTTGACCATGTTCTCATTCGCCTTCACACAATTATCTTGAAAGAACTCCTAACCCACTCGAGCCTGAAACTGTCTATGTACATTGGGGTGTAGGGGTAGAAGGTCTCTGTCAATGAAGCTCCTCTCAAGAATCAACATTCTTGACGGCCATCATTCCCTAAACTTGTGGAATACCACCTAACTGACGAGTCTATCTTCTCAACAGCGGGATTCCTAGTCCAGTCAATACCCCAACCTGAGCCACACCACCCCCAGGTAACTCCCCATCTCCCTCATTACTTTTAACACCCTCTCCTGATAGTGACGCTATGGGAGAGGTAGAGTATTCATCCCCACTACCTACCGTTGAGCCCTCAGATGACCCAGAAGAAATGTTGATTGAAGCTCGAGCATCGGGGGAAGATGGAGGAGTGTCTCTATGTATGTCGTTCTCCAAATACGGGATGTATAGAGGGACTGAATCTGAAGAGATCTCCCGGGAGGGCTCGTACTCACTCCCCGAGTAGTCAATGTCTCTATCAGCCTCTTTGATTGCTTTCCTCATTTCTTTTATGTTTTTTCTACCATGGGGAGTGAGTTTTATCATCCTTTGCTTCCCTTACCGGGAGGAATTACCTCGCCCGGGTTGTTTAGCACCTCTACCTCGTTGTTTGACCATTATCTGCAAGCATACACATCTAACATGGTTAGTATCAGTACAGGCAATGAAACAAGTGTTGAAATTGAATTACAGACATTAGATTACATGTTGCAGAACAGAGCACCACGACCCACACAAATAGGAGTGCGGCCGCACTGGGGGCACCGCAGACCGTACAAAGGCGACCGCAATCCGCATTGGGACAAGGCCTTAAAAAACATCTCTTTGAATCTCCCCACCGCGGACCGCATAAAGTGCAATGCGGCCGCGCTGGGTGCAAGTCAAGTTTCAAACACATGAGCACCGCGGTCCGCATAAAATGGTGCCGCGGACCGCGTTAGGGCACCGTGGACCGCACAAAGGCGACCGCGGGCCGCAGAGAGTACTTTGCATAGGCACTAAGTTAGGGTTTCATTTTTTTGCACAATTGTTCAAGTTAGTTCACCTACTTTGTCCCTACTCACTTGCCCAACCATTATGCATATCCAGCACACAAATCCAGCATTTAAAACTACCCTAAGCTAGCAACTAAATAAAGAAGAAGAAACTAACGAGAAGAAAAATAAGTTATAAGCTAATGGTAATAAAATAAAACAAAATTAATCAAGTAAATTCACAAGGACTGAGTGAAACATTACCAGATGAGAAGATGAAATGTAATTAGTCAATCTTAAGCAAGAATCGCGGTCACAAGAGGTTATGAACAGTACTTTTATGTCTCTAAATTTTAAAAGTTTGAAAAGGGTAAATAGTGACCCGTGGGGTCTATTTATAGAAAAACAATGGGATCCAACCTTACCTACTAGCGCGGCCGCACAAAACCGACCGCGGAACGCACTGGTTTTGTTCAAATGAAGCTTGACTAGGCAACCTCCGCGGACCATACAAAATAGACTGTAGCTGCGGAGGTCCACCGCGGACCGCACTAAATGGAATACGGCCGCGGTGGCAAACTTCAGAGAGCACCACTTTTCACCATCACCAGTGCGGATCGCACAAAGTGAAATGCGGCCGCACTGGCAACCTTCAAAGACTGTTCAATTTTTTTATCAAACTATTTTGCACTGCATCAACTCAATCCCTGCAACATCTCATAATTAGTTAGCTCAAAAATCAAACCTACACTACCAAGAAAAACACAGAAAACAACAAAAAGAAAAAGACATGGGTTTCCTCCCAAGCAGCGCCTGATTTAACGTTGCAGCAAGACGCATGTTACTAGCACCTCACTTTAGATGGAGAAGTGCCACCACGTGGCTATCATCAAATTTCCCAAGATAATGCTTGAACCGATGTCCATTGACTCTGAATACTTCACCATTCTTGTTCCTTAGATCAAGAGCACCAAATGGGGTCACGAACACAACTTCAAAAGGCCCACTCCACTTTGACTTGAGCTTACTCGGAAACAGACGTAACCGGGACTTGCACAATTTTACCCACTCTCACACCTCTTGTGAGCACGTGATTTTTGCCTCACGAAAACTACTCCAAAATAAATCAAAAATAACATAAATTTCTTTTAGTGTGCAATTTTAGAATTTGTGTAGCGTTTATTAATTGTTTGTGTTTTGTCCGTAAATGTTAACATTGTTATAATTAAACAAAAATAAAAATACATGTTGCATGCATATCTAGGATTTAATTATGCATTTAAAAGATAATTGAAATAAAATCACAAAAATATGCATTTATTCGATTTTAAATATGTCACTGTGTGATTAGTGTTTTGTCTATGTGTTAAATAGTTGTTAAAAAAGTAATTAATATTTTTGTAAGGTTAATTTTTGTTTTTATAATTTTAATTAGGATTTTTATTATTAGGATTAAAATAAGGAAATATAAAATAAGTTTTAAAGCTAAAAATCGGGCCTGGACTGAAATCCAGGCCCAAACAAATTTACCACCCCTCAACCCAATCCAAACAACCCAGGTCCGGTCCAACTCAGGAATAAATCCAAACGACGACGTTTGGTCATATTTCATCAAGGACCGTTGGATTAAATCAATACAACGGCTGAGATCCCCTACCCTTACCCGGAACCCTCTACCCGACCCATTGCCCCGATTCAGCCCGACCCCAACTTTAAACCAAACGACATCGTTTGCTAAGTAAACTGATCCTGACCGTGTATCATGCTTGATCTAACGATCAAGATCAATCCACCCTTCCCCTATATAAACCCCAAATACCTACCCCGACCCCCTAACTAAACACCCCCTCCTCTCTACTGTTCATCATCCCCTCCGAAATCACACCCCTAACCCTAGCCGCCCTCATTCCCCACCGCCTGAAACCCGGTGGCAACAACGCCGCCGGTCACCACCTTAACACCCCGGAACCCCCTGACCATCCTCTATCCGAATCTGTTAGCCACTTGGCTCGAATCCTCCTGAAGGTTCTCGAATCTTCATTTGAAGATTCGAGCCAAACTCAGATCCAAACCAACCACCCCCAAATTAACACCGTAGCTTCCCCTAACTACCCTAGTTGTGGATCTGGTGTTGGTTTGGTTCGAATCACCTCAGAACTCTTCGAATCTTCTTTTGAAGGTTCGAATCAAATATGAACTCACTCAGATTCCTTCCAAACTAACACCAAATGACCCCTAGGCCTCCCTTACCCTTGTGTCATCTTTGGTTCCCTTCGAATCTGCCCAGAAGTGTTCGAATTTAAGATCCAAGAATCAGAAACCCTAAAAATTTCAATTTTTGGGTTCTGCCCCAAATTAAATAAAAGGTTGGGGTCTAATCGACCTTAGTCGAAGTATTTTCAGTTGAGAATACTTCGACTAAGGTCTGTTTAATTTCAAAAGTTCGAATCCAAGTTGCCCCTGTGTCCGTGTGAATTTGAAGAAGTAAAGGTATTTTCCCTATTTTTCTTTTGTTTCCTATGTGTATAATGTTGTTTGTTTCAGTAGCTGGTGTAATTTTTCATATTTGTTTAGTTGGCTTTGTGATTCTGTCTCATACCCGTCTATTTGATCAGAATTATACTATTGTTTCTGTTGGTATGATTATTTACAATGTGTGTAATCGACTCGATTAAGTTCGTCGATTAGTTGTATTATGAATTCTCGTTTATGATAATACTGATTGAAACAATCTATTTCTATTTTTATAGACTGTTTGTTGACAATTGTTGTAGATAATCAGTTTAATTAATACTCGTCAGTTAAATCACCCTTGTTTATATTTCAATGAGTCTGTCAAAATAAATGTTGTGTATATATTGTTTCCTGAACATTAAGTTTCAGGGCATTGTCAGTATATTGACAATGCTCCTGTGTTTGTTTGATTTTAGTCCAATGTTGAAATTCAGTTTGAATTGTTATGCTGAATTCAGTATAATGTTATTGTGATGTTAAGTTTGAATTCAAGTTTACAAGGGTTGATTAGATACAACTGTGTTAGGAGGTTCATAGGATTGGTTATAGCTGTAAATCAGAAAGATAATTAAGTTTGAACAGGTTATAGAATCTGTTTTGTATTAGATTCTGATTTCTTTAAGGGCAGCAATAACAAAAGGCTTTCAGGGGTACTATTGGGAATGAAACAGTAAGGGTAGTAGTGTGTTGATAGTGGAGTGTTAATGGCTTTTTAATTTAATGGGATAAGGGGAAACAAAGGGTAATGGGATGCTGAAAATTAGGGAAAAGATCACTTAATGGGATTTAAAGTAGAAAAACAGATTTTTAGTGGAGATTTCCTGATTTTTAAAAGAGAAAAGGGTCCAGGCGGCACTTAAGAGAAAGGGGGCAGAGCTGTATAAATACAGGGACTGATTTTAAGAGAAGGATCAGATTTTGAAGAGAAGAAAAAAAAACCCAGAAAGATCAGAGATTTTAGAGGGAGATTTTTTTTAAGAGAGAGACTGAGATTTTAATACACACAGAAAAAAAAAAAATACATATACACAGAGGGAAAAATCTGGATAGAAGTTAAGAAAGGAAAACAGAAACAGTAATATTATTCTTTCATTGAATCTGTCCGGATTTATTTGATCCCATTGTTCAGTTAAAAATCTGAAATTTCTTAAAAATACTGTTACTGTGCATCTGGGTTCCTCGGGTCTAGATGACAAATAAATGAAACTCGAATTGTAATTCTGTCTTTTATTCATTTAAGTTCGTTAGTTTAAATTTCAACATTGTTTTATGTTGGTTAACTAGTAGTGAGTTCGACACGATGGCTATAAGTTAATTGTCTTATTTTGAAATTCGTATAAAAGTTTTGTAATAATGTTATCAATTTTGAAATCTCATTAGTATAAGTTATATCTGAATTGTCAAAATAGGGAATATGGCATAAAAATGGGCCATTGATTACATCCCGTAATATTTTTAGCTAAATGTAAAGTAGAATGGAAGTATCAAGAAATTACATTATTAGTATATCTTGTAAAAAATATGATTTTGTTTAGATTGATATAAGTTATATGTTCATATATGGCATGATGACGGGTATATATATAATCATATGAGGAAGGTAATTTGATATAGCTCGTTACGATGTTAGAATGTTATGAATGTTTCAGACGTACAATTATGTTGCATGTAAGACAAATTTTATTGAATCGATTTGTATAATAATTCCCTTTCTTATCAACTTGATGCCTATCTACCATTGTAAACAAATTAACCAAACGATTACAATTTTGGATTAAAAACAAGTATATGAGAATGAGATGGGATGTATAAGCACGAATTGCAACATTTTATATCAATGGTATGTAGAAATAGAGTTTGCATTAAATAAAATAATAAAAATTCTTCGAAAACATCTCTTCCTTTCATAAATCAATTTTTTTTAGTTTCACATGCAATTCACTTTTTGGGTATAGATATATTGGATTTACGAGAAAATGGTAGTATTAATCACACTTTGTTTATTTTTACTCCTAAAATTTGAATGGCTTGGAGGAATATAGTTCACACGCGAAAATATATTCAGCAGTCAATATTCAATAAATTGTGAATTATTTTCATTGAATTTAAGGGCATCTCAAATGGGATTTCTCATGATTTTCACATAAAAATTATATGGATGTAATAAACAATTTGTAAACAAATTTATACTACCATCAAGAATAATTTTGTGATTAGGGATACGTTCGCGTAACCTGATTATATTTCTAAAAGCAATTCAGATTATGCGTTCGCGCAACTTCGAGCGAACACTTAATAAAAATGGATTTATTGGAGGATATTAAATTAACTTCATAAAACCCGAGATGTGCGGTTCACTATTTAAGAAAGACGAACGTTCTTAATTTTATTTTAAGAGCAATTTCGAATATCAAATAATTTTTTTTATAATAAAAATATAAAAATATTATCAACCTTTTTGTGTACACGTATGCGTGACACGATTCTCTACAATTATAAAAGGTATATAATACGAATATACGTACGCGTAATTCATAATTGTAAACAATAAACAGAAGCGGTAACAAAATCATGCAATAAAAATGTAAAATCGAGATAATTAAGCCAAGAATAAAAACAGTTAAGCGACCGTGCTAGAACCAAGGAATTCGGAAATGCCTAACACCTTCTTTCGGATTAACAGAATTCCTTACTCAGGATGTCTGGTTCGCAGAATAACAAACAGAGTCATATTCTCCTCGATTCAGGGATTAAAACCGGTGACTTGGGAAGCCTTAAAATTCCCAGGTGGCGACTCTGAAACAAATAAACTAATCCCGTTTCGACTGTCCTTTAATTGGAGAAAACTCCTTACGCGCCCCTGCTGGCGCGGTAAAAAGGAGGTGTGACAGCTCTGGCGACTCTGCTGTGGACTTTTTGGTAACCCAGAAACACTAGTTCAGGGTTTAAAGAATTCGAGCTTAAAATAACTGTGATAATTGGCTTTATTTATTATATGATTTTCAACTGTTTATATGCTTAATATGCCAAATGTTGCTTTTTACCGCTTTAATATTATTTGAATTATGAATATATACAATTGCTACGAAACCCCCTTCTTTCTGAGTCTTCTGAATTTATGGTGTACACGTGCGCGTGACCCACCTTTCTGTTAAAGTCATACCAAATAAGACGAAGTTGGGACAAGTAACTAGGCCGGGTAGACTTTCGTGCTCCCGGTACGTTGCCCCCACTTCGGCTCAAACTGTCCGTTTGGGTAAGCCAGGTTTAGAACAATATGCCTCAGGTTTTTCACCTAGAATAACTCAGCCTGTACCGGATCCCTAGTAGGAACGTCTATTTGCATCATGTACACTTGACCTTGGAGACTCAACACACGGGTTGGGTCTGTCTAGGACAGGTGAACCCGAAATAAAAAGACCATCATGATGCATCCTACTTGCTACTTGTGCATTCATTTACCTCGGATTTGCTTGTTGACCAGCTTAATCAAAATCATTGTGAGAGCCGAGGAATAAAATGGGTTGTTTTAAGAAATTCCCAAAAATAGTTTTAAATTTCGAAATAAAGGTGTTTTATAAATAAAAAAAAATTGAAAATGATTTTTTTTAGTGTATATTTTCAAAATGAGTCTTGATTTTATTAAAATTAAATTTCAGATACAAAATGAGCACCACACAAAACCCCCCATCCACGAATACAGACGAGTTTCTATTTCAGCTTCAAATGTGGTGGTATGAATTAGGCGAAGATGGTCAAAAATGGGTCGTCAAGCATTTGGGAAATCTCACGGATATTATGAAAGTTAAACCCCGTGATGATCTGATTGCGGCGTTAGTAACTTTTTGGGACATTGTTCACAATGTCTTTCGTTTCTCTGATTTCGAGCTTACTCCTACATTAGAGGAGATAGCTGGATATGCTGGTTTTGACGGAAGTCTAAGAAATCAAAGCCTGATATTCACAAAGGCTCCCTCGGTACATCGATTCTTCGGTCTTCTGAACATCAGTAATCAAATCAGGAAAAGCAATGTCATCAACGGATATTGTTCTTTCAACTTCTTATATTCAAGGTTCGAAAAGTCAGATGGATTCGAAATTCATGAGAAAGGCCTTACTAACAAGCAAAACAAAGACACTTGGCAGATTCACCGTCGCTTTGCCTTCATGGTGGCTTTTCTAGGAATCATGGTCTTCCCAAACAAAGAGCGAACAATTGATATTCGCACCGCAAAAGTTGTGCAAGTCCTCACCACAAAGGAAAATCACACCCTTGTCCCCATCATTCTCTCAGACATTTATCGGGCGTTGACTTTATGTAAATCAGGAGCAAAAGTCTTCGAAGGATGCAAAATTTTGTTGCAAATGTGGGTGATTGAACATCTCCAATAATAGCCCAAGATCATACAGTATGGGCCAAGCAATGATAATTGCATCGAGAGTTATGAGGAAAGAATAAAAGATTATAAGTCTCCAGAAGGGATAGAAGCATGAGTATCTCATCTAAGGGCTTTAACGGCAAATCAAATTCAGTGGACTTTGGGATGGCTCCCGATGAGGGAAGTGATACACATGTCAACCTCAAATAGTTATTTGCTACTATTGGGATTGAGAAGCATCCAGCCATATGCACCCCTAAGAGTCCTAAGACAACTAGGGAGATACCAAGTAGTTCCTGATGATGAAGATTTGAGTATGCAAGTAATCGAATTACACCCGGAAGCCACTATTTCCGAGGCTCTAATTCAGTAGATGTGGAATGGATGTCGATACTTGAAAAGTGATACTCAAGTCCCAGACACTACAAAGGGTGAGATAAATCCTGGATATGCAAGGTGGTTTGAGAAACGGTCTCGCGTGAATGAGGTACCAGAACCTGAGCTAAGAAGGCCAACAAAAAGACCCCATATTCAAAACTTTAATGATAAAATACAAGAGCGGTTGATTTGGGGAGAAAAGGAAAAAGGGTACAAAGCAACTATCCATGCCCTAAAGGAAAATCTGAGGAGCCTCAGTCTGAAGAAAGATTTGCAAGCACAAGAAGCCGAAGGCGAGAAGAAGAGTCTAGCTTGTGAGAATGAAAATCTTCATGCTCGATTTCAAAAAATGAAAAAAGCTTCTGAAACACCAATGAGGAGTTGGAAGGATCAAAAAACCATCGCCAATCTTTTTGAAAGAATACAAGATTATGATTTCATTCTTGCTAAAAACGAAAGGGCGTTGAGCAAAGCAAAAGAAAGAATCCAACAATTAAATGAAGAAGCCAGATCTAATAAGGAACGCCAAGTAAGGCAATCTGAAGAAGACATGGCACAATTCAAGAAGGAAAAAGACCATTGGATACGTTCAGAAGACCAACTTCGTGCACAACTAGAAGAGGCAAGAAGATACAACAGAGAACATCAACAAGAGGACATCGACAGAGAAAGAGCGCAAGCAAGATTAGAGCAGGCCAGACTCTGAGCTCTACTAGAGTCAGCTCTAGATCGTGAAGACCGTGTCAGAGATATAGCCACCACTCACCAGCAGCAATTGCAGAACCAAGACCAACGTCTTCAAGATTTCAGGGCACAAATCCACGACCTGGTGGTCTACACCTCTCAAAGTTATGTAAACTGCCAAGGAATGGATTATGGAAGATTTACAGAGCATGCACCCATTTTTGCCCGTCATCTTGCAATGGAGTTGGAAAGGATGTATCGTACGCTGGGAGGTCATCTAGGTCAAGCCCCACATTGAGCAGATAATCCAATAATTGACAACAAAAGTGGAAAGTGGGGCATGTTGTGAGATGTTAAGAGTTGTATCTTTTATTTTAATTTAAGTGTGTGTGTTTCAAACCATTTTCTTATAAGGTTTTCAAATGTAATGACTGTTCCATCTTTGTATAATGAATAAAAGTGTTTGCCTTATGTCCGAACTACGCAAGGTCTGATTCATGCGGGGGCATGATACGTAGACAATCTCTATAAGATTCGACCACAATAAGGAATATAATAAATAAAATAAAAGTGAATAACAATAAAAATTTCAAGAAAGCTGGGACGACACAAGCAGCCGAGCAAAGGCATAATAGAAAGGGGATATTTGTCTAGGAGCATTGCATCTCAACGTGTAATTATATATGTGTTAAACTCTCAAAACTAACAAGTTTGTTCATTTCCATAATTCAAGCAGTTAGTTTCTCTAAAGAGTATACTGGCATATTATCATTATCACACGAGATCAAAAGGACCAATACCCGAAAGTATGTCTATCCCAGATGTTGACACAGGTATTGAGCTAGAGGAGATGGATGTCAGGAAAATGAAAGAAGAGATGTTTAAACTCAAGTAGCAAATGGCTGAGATGTACCAGGCCTGGTCTACAGGGCAGTTACCCCCATCTTACCCAACTAACCCTGCTCCATCAATGGCCCAAACTCGGGATAACCTTACCACTGAATTATCCCCAAATTTCCCCATCTACCAACACTACCGAGGAACCACCTCTCAGACACCGCAGTCTCCCCCTCCTAAACCAGTTCCATATTTTCCTCCACCTGTAACTCCTGTCTTTGTGGCACCTCCCACAGCTACACTCCACAAATCTCCTAGTGAGCCTACATCCCAGGCCCAGAACAACCAATATTACCCCCCGAATCCCACCCTTAAAGCCTCCGAAATCCATTCAACTACTCCTCGTTTTGACATCCCAACCGAAATTGACAAGCCAGCCAAAAATGCTGAACAAGAAGAGATGTTCAGGAAGGTCAAAAGCCTAAAACAATCGTTCCGAGACATGCGAGGGCTAGGTGGACAAGTCAGTGTAGCATACAAGGATTTGTGCTTGTTCCCAAATGTACAATTACCAGTTGGCTTCAAGATGCCTAAATTTGACCTATATAATGGGCACGGCAACCCAGTAGCCCACTTAAGGGTTTTCTGCAGCAAGATGCGAGGAGCTGGGGGAAAGGACGAATTATTGATGGCTTACTTCAGTCAAAGTTTAAGTGGATCAGCTTTGGAGTGGTATACACGCCAGGACCATGGGAAATGGTACACCTAGGATGACCTGGCACAGGCATTCGTATACCATTTCCAATACAATCTGGAAATCATCCCAGATCGACTATCTTTGACAAAATTTGAGAAGAAACACAATGAAAGTTTCAAAGAGTATGGCTTCCGGTGGAGAGAACAGGCAGCAAGAGTAGATCCTCCTATGAAGGAGAGTGAAATGGTAGACTACTTCCTCCAAGCCTTGGAACCAACTTACTATGCCCATTTGGTTTCAGCGGTAGGGAAATCATTCAACGAAGTAGTGAAGATGGGAGGTATGGTGGAAGAAGGCCTCAAGACAAATAAAATTATGAGCTATTCAGCAATTAAGGCAACTACTCAAGCTATTCAAGGCGGGGTAGGAGGAATCGGAAGAAAGAAGAGGGAGGAAGCAGCGGTAGTTGATTCAGGAATTTGGTCGGGACCCAGAGGTTCACCGCCTTACTATAATCAACAACGACCTCGCCAATCAACTTACCACCACAATTCATCCCAACACTACTATCACCCTTCGGAGCCTCATTTTTCCATTAACCATGCACAAGCATACAATCAGCCACCTGTTCACGCTAATTGGCATGCTCCTGCCATACCAGGTACTTACCCATGAGCCTATCCCAGACCAGGTTTCAGGCCTAGGCCAACATTCAGGGGAAAAAGGGAACAGAAAAAAGAAAACCTACACTCCATTGGGAGAGTCTTACACTAGTCTGTTCCACAGGCTGAGACAGCTGGACATGCTAAGACCAATACAATCCAAGCTACCCAATCGTCCTCCAAAGAATCTGGACTACACCATTAGCTGTGAGTATTGTTCCGGTACACCAGGCCATGATACGGAAAAATGTTGGCATTTAAAAAATACAATACAAGAGCTGATTGATACTAATAAAATCGAGGTTCAAAACCCCGAAGCTCCCAATATCAACAGAAATCCAATGCCAGCCCACAGGAGGCCAATATGATAGAAATTGTACAAGCTGATGGGGAGACAAAGAAGCCGTCACAAACTGTCATGATGATCAGGTCTCATGAAGCCAAGCCTGATAAGTAGTTAACATAGGAGAAGCCGGTACCTAAGCAGAACAGAAATGGTGATGAACCATCTGTGATAGACGAGAAGGGGTCTTCGAGCAAAGTTGCCACAAAGCAAGAAAGGTTGAAAGTGATAGTACCAGGGGTTGCCAGTAAACCCATTATAGTCGTGGAAGGAGACCGTATAGATCGGGTTATTATCAAACCTGTAACCCAGCTACCAGTGATCAACAACAAGGCCATTCCATGGAACTATGAACGGGTGACTGTAATGTACAAGGGAAAAGAAGTCAAGGAAGAAGTCTGTGAGGTGCAAGGCTTGACTCGTTCGGGAAGATGTTTTACTCCCGAAGAGTTAAGAAAAACTAAAAATAATCCAACACCAATAAAGAGAGCTGTGACGGAAGAAGAAGCGGAAGAGTTTTTAAGAAAAATGAAACTCCATGACTATTCTGTTGTGGATCAACTGAAGAAGACACCCGCTCAAATTTCATTGTTGTCATTACTGTCACACCTCCTTTTTCCGCGCCCGATGGGGGGCGCAGGGGTTTTTTTTTCCAATTAAAGGACAATCGAAACGGGATTGGTTTAATTATTTCAGAGTCGCCACTTGGGAGATTTAGGGTGTCCCAAGTCACCAATTTTAATCCCGAATCGAGGAAAATAATGACTCTATATTATAGTATGCGTACAAGAAATCCGGATAAGGAATTCTGTTAACCCGAGAGAAGGTATTAGGCATTCCCGAGTTCCGTGGTTCTATCACGGTCGCCCAATTGTTATATTTGGCTTGATTATCTGATTTTGTACATGTTAAACCTATGTGCAAGTTTTAAACTCTTGACCTCTTTTATTATTATTTTTTACGAGAATTGCAACGTCGTGAAAATAAATCTCGAACCACGTTACATCAATGCACCCGTGGTTATTGACATATCTCGACTCCGTTGAGATTTAGATTTGGGTCACATAAATGTGCACCCGAATTAAGAAAAATAAATTATTAAGACGCGCCTAAAGCAACTAACGCATTGTTATTTTGGGAAAGGCCGTAAAATTTGCTAAACGGCATGTCCCGGATTCTAAGTATTTTTAATGTATATACATTTAGAGGGCCCCGCAGCTTCTACATTTTTGTTTGTCGAGGCTCGTCTCATTTATTATTAAAAAGGAATTTGCAACGTCATGGAAATGCATCTCGGGCCACGCCACAATCAATGCGCCCGTGACTAGAGACACATTTCGACTCCGTTGAGATTTGGATTTGGGTCACATAAATGTGCACCCGAGTTTAGGGAGATAACATTATTAAAGGCGCGCCTAAAGCAACTAGCGCATTATTATTTTTGGGGTAGGGCCGTGAAATTTGCTAAAACGGCCCGTCCCGGAATCTAAGTATTTAATACATATATTTTGCGAGGGCCTCGCAATCTGTACATTTTTTTGGCAAAGCTAGCCTCGTTTTTTTTATATTTTATTTATTTATTTATTTTTTTTATTATTTTTTTTTAATAAAAGGACAAGGCTAAAATGACTACATTTCTTTGCTACTTCGCGAGGCCATGGGTTGTAGGTTAAACTTATTTGATGAAACGAATATCTTTCCGCGGCATTAGATTACTACTATGATTTTAACATTACTACTACACGTACAAACAACTATTAAGACAAATATTTAGATAACAATAATCTGAGCATGAAGAAACAAAATGCTGAATAACTACTAAACATGACGAAACAAAGGAAATGCATTCACGACCAAATTTCAATATCATACGGAGTTAATTAACAAGAAATAGTGATTTACAAACATCATATGAATATGTCTCGCTCATTTGCATACTATTCGCATGAACTAGGATTGTATTTCAACAAACACATATATATATTACTAACATAAAACATGAAGGACACGGGAAGGGATACCTACTTGCGATCGACGTCCGGTGCGTTGGACCTGCGACGAAACCTCGGACAACAACCTCGACGTACCGAACCTCGACGGAAAACAGAAAACTCGGCAAGGCGGGATCGCAGCGACCCACAACTGCTCGCGAAACGCAGTTACGACTGCTTGGAGATTGATGACCTTGGACTGAAAATGGCGGACTGAAAATGGCGGACTTGACGACGGGGGAAAACTGTTGGTCGTGGTGTTGGGTTGTGGTGAGGAGCTGGTGGGTTCGGACGTGTGGGCGTAGGGTTTTTGCTCTACTTTCTTCAGGAAGAAGAAGCAGGAACAGTGGCCGACGATGAGGAGTGGTCGTGGTCGACGGAACTGGGCAGCAAGGTATGGAGGTCGACGGACTGGAGGAGTGGTCGTTTGGATGACGGGGTGTGGTGGTGCGACTGGTTCGGACGTGAGGGAAGCTGGGGAAGGTGATGGTTTGTAGGTGGTCGTCCTTGCTGCGATAGTAGGGGTCGTTAATGGTGGTTTACCGGAGGTTTTGGACGCGAGGGTTTTGGGGTCGTTGGTTATGGCGTTTGGACGGTGGGGTTGCGGGCAGCATGGTGGTGGTGTTGAGGCGGAGAGGAGGATGACGGGGTGGTGTTTGGTGATGGTTTTGTGGTGGTCGTGCTTGGTGTTGATGGAGGAGCTGCTAGGGCCCTGGAGTTTTCTTCTTCTTCTTCTTCTTTTTAAGAAGAAAGAGGAACAGTAGTATATCTTTTAAAAAAATTCCCCCCCAGTCCGTTTTTGTTGGTCCGTGTTTTTGTAATGGGTTTGCCCCAAAAAATGAGCCCCACGCGTGGTGGGGTTCGAGGCATATGTCCCCCACGCGTGGTGGGGTTCCCCACGTGTCCTGGACACGGTTTATTATGGGCTAGGTCCGAAAATTAGGCTTAAAACCGGGTAGTTTGAACCCGAATATTATTCTTTTGCCCGGACCCGAGAAATAGGAACACGTTGCTTAACTAGTCCTATGTAAGCAAAATAACTACCAAAAATAAGACTAGCATTTAAACAAAACTATATCTTTTTAAATATTTTTCAAGGTTTAAAATAGCTACAAAATATTAATAAAACTATTTTTTATAATTTTCGTTTTTAAATATTAAGATAAAATATGAGGTAATATTTTTGTATTTTTCAAAGTTAAAAATGACTATAAAACCTTAATAGAACTATATTTTTTGTAATTTTCGAAATTATATAAAGTACAAAAATAAAGTGCAATTTTTTGTATTTTTCAAGTTTATGAGAAATACATAAACTAAAATTTATATATATATATTTTTTTGAAATTTTCTTTTTGCAACGAAATAAAGTAAAAATAGTTAAAATAGCTATACTAGACCCAATTTCACATATTCACGCTAAAAATGTGAAAATTCTCGGGGAGGGTCAAAAATCACGTGCTTACAGCTGCCCTCTTTGACTGGAAACACGAAGAGTTTTCCGACAAAGAACGACTAGCCGTGTTTTTGACCCGACCATTACTTGGACGGACCACACTTAAGGAAAGGGAGGGAATGTGACCGAGCCCTGGTATCTGAGCTGCCTACATATCCTTGGTTATACAGGAATCAGGCCACATGTAGTTCGGGATGAGAGAGATAGTGAAGTGTACCGAGGTGAAGAGCCGATCGAGGTGCCGTTCCGTTGAGGTTGCGGTCCGCGGTCCTGTCATTACAACAAAAATGAAAACTGAAAAAGACTAACTAAGCCTATCAGCTACTAGTTACAAGGATTCCTATCTCCTAAGTCTTCTGAAACTTGGTCTTGAGTCTTGAATGGTGCTTCATACAGACTTTGGATTTGAACCTTGATACTTGCTAGATGTAGGCGCTAGTTCTTGAGCAGATCACATCCGTTCTCCACTTCCGTGCTTCGGATTCATTCATTTTTCTTTTTTTTTTCTTTTTCTTCTTTTTTTTTTCTTTTTGTTTTTGTGACTAGCTTTTGTTGACCCTCTCAGACTGTTGACTCGCATTCTTGGGGCGAGATTCTTATTGCTTCTATCTTGGATTGAGTGCTAGGGATTTTTGTTGTGGCTTCTGCTTTCCAGTGGGTCACTGCTTGATCTTTGACAGGCGGACTCCTGACTTCTTCGATCTTTGACATACCACAAACTCCGTTCTACAGGCGGGTCCCTGACAATTAAAACAATCAAAACAAACAAAATTTCCTAACCCAGTTGGCACTGGGAAGGTTTGTGAGTCGTTAGCAAAATCGTAGCCGACTGATACTACTGATGCAGCGCTGAGAGTGAACTAAACACTAGATTAGGATGTATTCCCTTGTTATACAGGTGGGCGCCTAGCAAGAAATTTAAAGACTGAATGTATTCCTCTGTTATTATGGGCGGGCTCCCAATTTCAACACCTGAAAAGTAAAGACTGAAATGTATGCCTCTGTTATTATGGGCGGGCTCCCAATTTCGACACTTGAAAAGTAAAGACTGAAATGTATGCCTCTGTTATCTGGGCGGGCTCCCAACCTCAACACTTGAAATAAAAAGACTGAAATGTATGCCTCTGTTATCTGGGCGGGCTCCCAACTTCAACACTTGAAATAAAAAGACTGAAACGTATGCCTCTGTTATCTGGGCGGGCTCCCAACTTCAACACTTGAAATAAAAAGACTGAAATGTATTCCTCTCGTTATACAGGTGGGCGCCTGGTTTTAGGAAAATGACTCTTTTTTTCTTTCTTTTTTTTTTCTTTTTTTTTTTTCAAAAATGTTTTTTTTTCTTTTTTTTTTCTTTTGGCATCTTAGGAGAAAGATTCATCGGACTAAGATTTTGATCCTAGGAGAAGGTTCGTCAGACTAGGTCTTTTATTTTTTGGTTATCTTAGGAGAAAGATTCATCAGACTAAGATTTTGATCCTAGGAGAATGTTCGTCAGACTAGGTCTCTATCTTAGGAGAACAATTCGTCAGACTAAGATTTTGATCCTAGGAGAAGGTTCGTCAGACTAGGTCATTTTTGTTTTTGGTATCTCAGGAGAAAGATTCATCAGACTGAGATTTTGATCCTAGGAGAAGGTTCGTCAGACTAGGTCTCTATCTTAGGAGAAAAATTCGTCAGACTAAGATTTTGATCCTAGGAGAAGGTTCATCAGACTAGGTCTTGTTTTTTGGTATCTTAGGAGAAAGATTCATCAGACTAAGATTTGGATCCTAGGAGAAGGTTCATCAGACTAGGTCTCTATCTTAGGAGAAAGAATTCGTCAGACTAAGATTTTGATCCTAGGAGAAGGTTCATCAGACTAGGTCTTGTTTTTTTTTGGTATCTTAGGAGAAAGATTCATCAGACTAAGATTTGGATCCTAGGAGAAGGTTCATCAGACTAGGTCTCTATCTTAGGAGAAAAAATTCGTCAGACTAAGATTTTGATCCTAGGAGAAGGTTCATCAGACTAGGTCATTTTTTGTTGTTGTTTTTTTTTTTTATTTTTTATTTTGAATTATTTACTTACCTGTGTTGTCCTCCCTTGAAACTGTTGGGGATTATTTAGATGGGGATGGCTTTTTACCTTTTTCCTTTTTTTCATTATTATCTTTTTATTCTTTTTTTTTTTGATTTTATTCTTTTTTTTTCGCATAGCTTCTTCCTTCGAAGACTACCTCCCTTGAGAGTCGTTTTGCCTTTCCCTGAAAGGAACCGCTGAGGATACCGCCTTTCCAACCTTGTGTTGGACCCCTCGCAACTGCTAGGGATAACACTTTTGAGGAATTATTTACTTACCTGCTAGGGATAACACTGTTGGGTAAAATGTTATCAGCTGGGGGTACCTGACTTCCAGAAAATTTTCTAAATGGAAGGAAAATTTTCTGCCCCAGTTTGATAATATCCCTTGTGGCATGCAGTTCTGGCATCAATGCCATTTCCTTTACCTATTTCAAATCAAACAAAATTGTTAGTTTAAAACATGGTGGTTGGTTGTGATACTCCCAACGGGATGGCTTTCCCTTTCTCCTTCCTTGCTCTGCGTTCAACAACTTGTTGGGGATGATATTATGTGCTGGGGATAATCCCTTCCTGCTGGGGGATATCCCTCTTCTTTTGTGGCATAGCTTGGAAACTGGCATTTCCCCGCCCTTTTAGTCTAGTATGGATTTCGCCAAATCATGCTCACTGCTCTCCTTGCTTTGTTCACGGGCCTTGTCTTTGAGGTTTATAACCTTGGTTTTGGCAAGGATATCCCTTTTGATGCTCGTCAATCCTTTTGTCAATTCCCTTTTGCTGGGGATATCTTTATTGACACTGGCCTCGCGCTTGTTCCTTGCTGACTATACCATTTGGAGGTACTAGTCAGATCTCATCTGGCATAATTGGAAAGCTGATGGCATATTTTGAAGTCAATTCACTTGTTCTGACCAGACAGACTCTATTGGGGATTTTTCTATGAAAGGAAAAAGATAAAAGGGAACAGAATAAAAAGACAAAGGAAAAAAACATGACTCTTTAACAAAAGAAACTATAAATAAAAACCCTATCAAATGCAGATACCGACTCTAATGGCCATGACATGCATATGGGCCCATCCTTTACCGTCAATCATCTTTTAAGATCTTCCATTGGCGATTCCCCCTCTGATTCTCAATCTTATTCGACTTGTAGTGCCCGAAGGGTTTTCACTATCAAGTCTCTCTCATTTTGGTTTTCTCTCAGCTTTTATCGCCTTATGGTGCCTGTGAAGGTTTTCACCAATAAGACTCTCTCGTTTTATATCTCTCTCCAGCTGGGGATTTTGGAGTGTTTCTGGTATGACTCTTTCTGTTGGAGATTAGAGTCCTTTCTGCTGTGGAACAGAATATTATGTTCGCCAGTAAGACTCTTCATTTGCCTGACTTGGCATTTTTTCGAAGGCTGATCGGAAGGTCTTTCTTTGGACCGTAATGTGGGTTTTTGGATAGGGCTAGAAAGAAAGGGTATTAAAGGCTCAAAAAATGCATTAATTTTGGGTTATTATTTACAACTTTCGGAATTAGATTTATTCACAATAAACGCAATATTTGCCCCAGTTTCTTGCTTGGGGATATTTTACTTAATTAATTTTTTTCATTTTTCAAAACTATGACCGAGCCGTGAAGCGCCTACGTATCCTCTTTGAGGAATCAGGTCAAACGTAGTTCCCAATTCCTCTTCTCCATTTGACTTTCTTTTTTTTTTCTCTTTTTTTTTTTGCTTTTTGTTATCACTTTTCTTTTCTTTTCTCTTTTCTTTTCTCATTTCTCCTTTCTTTTTGTCGTTTTTTTTTCTTTCTCTCTTTTTCTTTTATTCTTCTTTTTCCATTTTGTTGTTTTCTTTTCTTTCTTTTCTCTTACCCGCCATGCTTGCGTATTTTATTCGTTGCTGCTAATTCCGAACGAGGGGTATGAAAGAAAAATAAATAAGGCTCAAAAGGGGTAACGAAGGATAAAGTGTTTAGGTAGCGGAACAAAATGCCTTCGTCATTTCAGCCTTCAAAACATGCCAAGTGAAAACAACACACTTTAAATTTGTAGTCTCTTCTGATGGTGCTGGACTTGACAATTATGTTAAACATTTTATTTTCCTTTGTCATTTCTAAGCACCGTTGGGCGACACTCTCATTATCATGACCGACCCTCATGCCAATTTGGCGAATCTTGCTTTTAACGGTTTTCTTTGTGCTTAACTTGCCCCAGTTCTACATGACTCAAGCTCTGAATAATCTCAAACTGTCCTTATTTTCTTTAAATGGTCTGATCGCCTTTCCAGGGTTTTATGATTAACTTTAAAGACTAGGCCCAAAGTGTGTGCGCATGTCATGTCCTTAGAATCGGCACCGAACAAAAATGGTAAAAGGACTAAACAAAAAGATGACTGGAAATAATAAAAGACCGGACTTTGTATTAGACTACCGGTGAAATGGTTTAAATAACAAAACAAACAAAACAATCCAGAACAAAATCCTAAAAACAAACTGGACAAGACAACATCCGACTCATAACCCTAATAATCCGAACAACAGAAATGACAACAAAATGAGCCACCACAAGCTTCTCTCTTGCTGACCCAGGAACAAAACGTCCTCCCACTTTATCAGAATTGGCATTTTAGCCACTGAGCTTTGCATCAATACTGCCGAGACCATTACCAGCTTCAACCTCATCAACCTCCGTCGGCAAATTCTCGATAGGGTTCGAGTGCTCCATGTCGCTGTTATTGATCACAATCAATCCTTCTTGGATCATTCTTTCTATTTCTCTTTTCAAATCCCGACAGCTTTCAACATTGTGCCCCTGGGCATTGGAATGGTATTCACACCTTTTAGAAGGGTCAAAGCTTCTTGCACGTGGGTCCACACGATTTGGAGGAATAGGTGCAATCATGTCATGATTCTTTAATTTCTCAAATAAGCTTTCATAGGACTCTCCTATTGGTGTAAAATTATCTTTCCACCTTTGTTCCCCTTTATACCACTGGCTTGGCTGTGGGTTATAGGGCACCTGAAAATTTTGTGGAGACCTCTGGAGACTTTGTGATGCTCGTGCTCGCCTCCTGGGGTGTTTTGGTGGCTGGACAACATACTGAGGTGGAGCGACAGAGTATTGAGCGTCCTGAGGTGGATAATACTGCTCAGGGGAGCCATAGAAAATTTGAGGAGGCTGCTCATACCCTCGAGATGTTCTCCTGGGACCTCTTCTAGACCCTGATGTCATCATGATTTCTTCAATCTCCTCATTTGTGCCGCTAAGATTATCTGACTCAACCCGGACAGCCTGAGTTGCGGCCTTAAGAACAGCTTGACTTATAATTTTGCCTGTCCTAAGACCATTCTCTACCATTTCTCCAATTTTGATTGCTTCCGAGAAGGTTTTGGCAACTGCGGACACCATGTTTTGAAAGTAATCTGGCTCTTGCGCTTGAAGGAAGACAGTAATTAGCTCGTGGTCATCCATGGGTGGATTAACTCGAGCTGCTTGCTCTCTCCATTTTATGGCATATTCCCTGAAACTTTCACTTGGTTTCTTCTTCAGGTTTGAAAGGGAAAGGCGGTCTGGGGGAATGTCGATGTTGTATTGGAACTGTCTGACAAAGGCCTGTGCCATGTCATCCCAGACATACCAGCGAGACGTGTCTTGATCCATAAACCATTCGGAGGCTACTCCCGTAAGGCTTTCCACAAAATAAGCCATCAACAATTTTTCATTTCTTCCTGCCCCTCTCAGTTGATTGCAATACCTTTTCAGGTGGGCTATGGGATCTCCATGTCCATCGTACTTTTCAAATTTTGGAGTCTTGAAACCAGGCGGCAAGTGGACATCGGGGAACATACATAGATCTTTGAAGGCAACACTCTTTTGGCCTGCCAACCCTTGCATGCTTTCCAACCATTGTTCTAAGCTTTTCACTCTTTGGGTCATTTCTTCTTGTACCATCTTTCGGGCAGGCTTCTCAGTTTTTGCAGCAAGATCAAACGAGTACGAGTGGTACTCAGGAGAGTGGTACTGCTCTTGTTGTGTCGCAAATTGTGACTCATGACGAGGAACCCTCCGACTCTGAGTCTCTGGAGCACTTGTAACAGCTTCGACGTTAGTTGTCATTTTTCTTTGAGGCGCAAACCAACCACCTCAACTTTCTTCACAATTCAAAACCAAATATGTTATTTTTCTTTTTCATTCTTTTTTCATTTCTTTTTTTTTTCATTTCTTTTTTTCATTTCTTTTTTCATTTCTTTTTTCATTTCTTTTTTTCATTTCTTTTTTTTGTTGTGGTCGAATCTTATGGAGATTGCCTACGTATCATGACCCCGCATGAATCAGACCTTGCGTAGTTCGGACCAATAAAAGATAAACAATAATGAACATTTTTTTCTTTTCACTTTTCATATTAAAACAAACTGGGTTTCAAAGGTTTAAAGATGACCTACCAACTTGAAAATCAAACAAACTGCATGTTTTAATCAAAAGATTGGTAGACTCAAAAACAAAAGGCTGACCCCCTTTCTCTGTTCGACAAATGCAACCAAATGGTTATTTTTGCAAATGTGGCCCCTTCCGAATTCCACATGAATTTTGAGGCCGGGGAGGATTATTTTATGACACTTTACCAACTTGTCCATTCTTTTACGAAAATAACCTTTCGACAACTGAAAGATACTCTAAGGCTATTTCGGCAAGAACGGTTTAAGACGCGGCCGAAGCTGGCTCGGCTTATTATGACAAAATTTGAACGGTATTCACCTGACCGTCGACTTTTTTTCAAATTATAATAAAAACTTGGTGTTGCAAAACACGGCCCTTCAGCGTCTCGGGGACGAAGCTTTCTTAAGGCTGTGTGGGTCCATATCTCAAAATGACCCAAAGGTGGCTGTTTATGCAAAGTCAGCCTTCCGGCGTCCCTTTTGGGAACATTTGGCTATTTATGACAAAGCAGAATCACCTGGCTTATTTATGACTCCTAAAATTTGACATATTTGTTTTGCTATTTTTTTTTTGTAAAAAGGGGGAAGTTACATCCCTAGACTTATTTACGACAAAATTAAAAATCTTTGACACATTTTTTTATTTTTTATTTTATATTTGTTTTTGGCTTTTTTAGCAAAAGGTGGGGTTGGACCCGATAAGGGTTGCCTACGTATCTCACATCCGGTGAGAATCAAACCCGCGTAGTTCGGGCAAAAGAACTACTTTAAAAGAAGAAAGGAAGCATTTTTGATTGATTTTCTTTTTTAAAAGAAACACTTCTAAGATATATTTTTTGAATTTTCATTTGCTCCTTTTTTCTTTATTCTAAAGAAGGAAAAAAAAAATATTTTTCGGAATTTTGCTTTTAATAAAAGAAATGCTTCTCAAAATATTTTTTTTTGATTTTGATTTTTTTCAATTTTGAAAGAGAATCAAAATATTTTCGGATTTTTTTTTATTTTATTTTATTTTATATTATATTATTCTTTGAAAACAATTAGAAAGACTTCTTAGAGAAGCCAATAATGGAGAAAATATTTTTGGATTATTTTAATTTTGTCATTTTCTTAAACAAATAAATAACACATATTTTTAAAACAAGACTCTTTTTTTTCATTTTTATGGCAAGACAAACAATTTTCTTTTCTATTAATGCTTTTTTTTTAATAAAACAAACTAATAAGACATATTTTTTTATTTTATATTCTCAAAATTTCGACAGAGTTCCGACACTACTTGGATATTTGTTTTTTTTCTTTCTAAAAATAAGTAGTTATATCTCTACACTGCCATTTCCTCATCTTTTCACGATTTTCTTATATGTGGAAAATGATGACAACATACAAAATCTTTTTTGAATTTTCATGCTTTGTTTTTATTTGTATTTTTATTTTTTATATTTATTATTTCTTTCAAAAATGTGGCATGGGAGACATAACGATTTCCAAGACTTCTTGGATTCCGCAAATGCTCCTCATGCGCTTTTCCCAACCTATGAAGCGTGGGGGACATATGGGAGTTCCAAAACTTCTTGGATTCCACAAATGTTCCCCATGTGCTTTCCCAAAAAGCAAGCGTGGGGGACATAGGGAATTCCAAGGCTTCTTGGATTCCACAAATGTTCCCCATGCTTTGATTAATATAATAGCATGCTTAATAAAAAATCGTGCAACTTTCTTATTTAACGTGATCAGCATGATAAGAAGTGTCATTTGTCCGCAAATATCATTGGTCCGCCAAATGACTCATTCACCCTTGAATAAATATAACATGTAGCACATAGGATGCCAAAGATGGTCTATTATTTTCAGGTTGCTTGTCCTAGACGGACCCAACCCCTATGTTGAGTCCCCTAAGTCAAATGCAGATGATGCAAATAAACGTTCCTACTAGGGATCCGGCATGTGGCTTTGTTATACTAAGTTCATAACCTGGGTATTTGTTCTAGACCTGGCTTACCCGAGCGGACAGCTCGAGCCGAGGAGGGGCAACTTACCGGGAACCAAAAGGCCGTCCGGCTTCGTAACTTATCCGTCCTCTTTCTTATTTTGGGTATTGACACTAACAGAATAGGGAGTCTCGACCAGCGAACTTCTCCCCGGAGGTAAGAAGTGAATGGTTTCGACACAGTGTATATACAGTTCAAATAATATCAAAGCGGTAAAAGCAGCATTTAGCACAATAGGCTCAAACATGTAAAAATCAGATAAAACCAAATATAACAATTTATCTAAGCTCGAATTTCTAACCCTGAACCAGTGGTTCTGGGTCAAAATCCCCAGCAGAGTCGCCAGAGCTGTCACACCTCCTTTTTCCGCGCCCGATGGGGGGCGCAGGGGTTTTTTTTCCAATTAAAGGACAATCGAAACGGGATTGGTTTAATTATTTCAGAGTCGCCACTTGGGAGATTTAGGGTGTCCCAAGTCACCAATTTTAATCCCGAATCGAGGAAAATAATGACTCTATATTATAGTCTGCGTACCAGAAATCCGGATAAGGAATTCTGTTAACCCGGGAGAAGGTGTTAGGCATTCCCGAGTTCTGTGGTTCTAGCACGGTCGCTCAATTGTTATATTTGGCTTGATTATCTGATTTTGTACATGTTAAACCTATGTGCAAGTTTTAAACTCTTGACCGCTTTTATTATTATTTTTTACGAGAATTGCAACGTCGTGAAAATATATCTCGAACCACGTTACATCAATGCACCCGTGGTTATTGACATATCTCGACTCCGTTGAGATTTAGATTTGGGTCACATAAATGTGCACCCGAATTAAGAAAAATAAATTATTAAGACGCGCCTAAAGCAACTAACGCATTGTTATTTTGGGAAAGGCCGTAAAATTTGCTAAACGGCATGTCCCGGATTCTAAGTATTTTTAATGTATATACATTTAGAGGGCCCCGCAGCTTCTACATTTTTGTTTGTCGAGGCTCGTCTCATTTATTATTAAAAAGGAATTTGCAACGTCATGGAAATGCATCTCGGGCCACGCCACAATCAATGCGCCCGTGACTAGAGACACATTTCGACTCCGTTGAGATTTGGATTTGGGTCACATAAATGTGCACCCAAGTTTAGGGAGATAACATTATTAAAGGCGCGCCTAAAGCAACTAGCGCATTATTATTTTTTGGTAGGGCCGTGAAATTTGCTAAAACGGCCCGTCCCGGAATCTAAGTATTTAATACATATATTTTGCGAGGGCCTCGCAATCTGTACATTTTATTTGGCGAAGCTAGCCTCGTTTTTTTTTTATATTTTTTATTTATTTTTTTTATTATTTTTTTTTAATAAAAGGACAAGGCTAAAATGACTACATTTCTTTGCTACTTCGCGAGGCCATGGGTTGTAGGTTAAACTTATTTGATGAAACGAATATCTTTCCGCGGCATTAGATTACTACTATGATTTTAACATTACTACTACACGTACAAACAACTATTAAGACAAACATTTAGATAACAATAATCTGAGCGTGAAGAAACAAAATGCTGAATAACTACTAAACATGACGAAACAAAGGAAATGCATTCACGACCAAATTTCAATATCATACGGAGTTAATTAACAAGAAATAGTGATTTACAAACATCATATGAATATGTCTCGCTCATTTGCATACTATTCGCATGAACTAGGATTGTATTTCAACAAACACATATATATATTACTAACATAAAACATGAAGGACACGGGCAGGGATACCTACTTGCGATCGACGTCCGGTGCGTTGGACCTGCGACGAAACCTCGGACAACAACCTCGACGTACCGAACCTCGACGGAAAACAGAAAACTCGGCAAGGCGGGATCGCAGCGACCCACAACTGCTCGCGAAACGCAGTTACGACTGCTTGGAGATTTATGACCTTGGACTGAAAATGGCGGACTGAAAATGGCGGACTTGACAACGGGGGAAAACTGTTAGTCGTGGTGTTGGGTTGTGGTGAGGAGCTGGTGGGTTCGGACGTGTGGGCGTAGGGTTTTTGCTCTACTTTCTTCAGGAAGAAGAAGCAGGAACAGTGGCCGACGATGAGGAGTGGTCGTGGTCGACGGAACTGGGCAGCAAGGTATGGAGGTCGACGGACTGGAGGAGTGGTCGTTTGGATGACGGGGTGTGGTGGTGCGACTGGTTCGGACGTGAGGGAAGCTGGGGAAGGTGATGGTTTGTAGGTGGTCGTCCTTGCTGCGACAGTAGGGGTCGTTTATGGTGGTTTACCGGAGGTTTTGGACGCGAGGGTTTTGGGGTCGTTGGTTATGGCGTTTGGACGGTGGGGTTGCGGGCAGCATGGTGGTGGTGTTGAGGCGGAGAGGAGGATGACGGGGTGGTGTTTGGTGATGGTTTTGTGGTGGTCGTGCTTGGTGTTGATGGAGGAGCTGCTAGGGCCCTGGAGTTTTCTTCTTCTTCTTCTTCTTTTAGAAGAAAGAGGAACAGTAGTATGTGTTTTCCAAAAAATCCCTAGTCCGTTTTTTGTTGGTCCGTGTTTTTGTAATGGTTTGCCCCAAAAAATGAGCCCCACGCGTGGTGGGGTTCGAGGCATATGTCCCCCACGCGTGGTGGGGTTCCCCACGTGTCCTGGACACGGTTTATTATGGGCTAGGTCCGAAAATTAGGCTTAAAACCGGGTAGTTTGAACCCGAATATTATTCTTTTGCCCGGACCCGAGAAATAGGAACACGTTGCTTAACTAGTCCTATGTAAGCAAAATAACTACCAAAAATAAGACTAGCATTTAAACAAAACTATATCTTTTTAAATATTTTTCAAGGTTTAAAATAGCTACAAAATATTAATAAAACTATTTTTTATAATTTTCGTTTTTAAATATTAAGATAAAATATGAGGTAATATTTTTGTATTTTTCAAAGTTAAAAATGACTATAAAACCTTAATAGAACTATATTTTTTGTAATTTTCGAAATTATATAAAGTACAAAAAATAAAGTGCAATTTTTTGTATTTTTCAAGTTTATGAGAAATACATAAACTAAAATTTATATATATATTTTTTGAAATTTTCTTTTTGCAACGAAATAAAGTAAAAATAGTTAAAATAGCTATACTAGACCCAATTTCACATATTCACGCTAAAAATGTGAAAATTCTCGGGGAGGGTCAAAAATCACGTGCTTACAATATTCCAATATCATAATATGGTTAATTGATGAAAAATAGGCTCTAATTGTGAATTGTATCTCTGTAAATCATTTGGGAAGAATAGCCAGCAGAATCTTTGAGGCAAACAGAATTACATTTTCTGATGATGAATTGCCTGTGGAAGGTACTGAGCACAACAAAGCTCTTTACCTCACCGTGAAATGTGAAAACTCCGTAGTAACCCGGGTATTGGTTGACAACGGGTCAAGTGCAAACATCTGCCCTCTCTCCACTTTAAGCAAATTGAAAATCAAAGAGGAGAGGATCCAGAAGAATAGTATTTGCGTAGGGTTTGACGGTGGAAGCAGAGATTCATTTGGCGACATAGTATTGGAACTGACAATAGGGCCAGTTGAATTCACAATGGAGTTTCAAGTACTGGACATAATTGTTTCTTATTATTTGTTGTTAGGTCGACCATGGATCCATGCCACTAAAGCAATCCCGTCAACACTACACCAGGCGGTCAAGTTTGAATGGGATCATCAAGAAATAGTTGTGCATGGGGAAGAAAGTTTGAATGCTCACAACAGTGCCATTGTACCGGTCGAGGGAATAGAAAATGACCAGGGACCATGGGTATACCAAGTGTCCGACACGGTGTCGGTAGAGAAAATTCTAGAGGGGAAGTACCTTCCGAATCCAAAGATAACCTCTGCATCAGTCATGGTAGCCTATGAAATGTTAAAAAATGGTTTTATACCCGGCAAAGGTCTGGGCTCATCTTTGCAAGGAATTATACAACCAGTATCTCTCCCCGAGAACTGGGGAACATTCGGTTTGGGGTTCATACCCACTATCACCGACGTGAAAAAGGCCAGAAAGCTGAAACAAAAGGCATGGGTTCTTCCAAAACCAGACCCACATCTATCAAAGTCTTTTGTCAAGACCGGTGCTAAAAATCGCCCGATAACAACAATTCCTAAATCCCTGGTCAATCCTGAGGAGGAATTAATTGAAAGATTCGAGAAATTATTTGACGATGTGAATATGGTGGAAAGCGGGGAAGGTTGTAGCAACGCAGGAGTTCAATTCGTTGGGCCAGAAACAAAGCTTAATAATTGGAAAGCCACTCCTCTCCCCATTCGAAAGGAGTCTTGGTAGTTTATTTTGATTTTCTTTCAGTTTGTTTGGGTTACCTCAGGGTTGTAATCCCAATGCTTATCTTACAGTTTGTTTGAAGTGTGCAAACCTTGTTATCTTTTATCATCCAATAAAATACAGTTTCCTTTTTCATTATCATTCCTGATAGTTTTCTTTTTCCCTTTTTTTTCTGTACAGTTCTTTTTACGCAGGCTCTAGTGATATGGCATGCATGAGGAATCCTCAGCCCCGTCTTAAAAATCAATCTGGTTCCGAAATATTAATTCAAGAAATATATTGTGATTATGAATCAGAATATGATGAAGATGAGATTTTTGAAGAGATTAGTAAAGAGTTAATTCACTTTGAGGAAAAAACCAAACCTAACTTGAGTGATACCGAGGACATCAATATAGGGGACACGAGTAATATCCGGGAAACTAAAATAAGTGTCCATCTCGAACCAAAGATCCTAGAAGAGTTAATTAAAGCACTCATAGAATTCAAAGATGTTTTTGCATGGTCATATAACGACATGTCGGGCCTGAGCACTGATTTAGTGGTTCACAAATTGCCCACCGATCCAACGGTGCCTCCTGTTAAGCAGAGGCTGAGAAAATTCAAGCCTGATATGAGTGTGAGAATTAAGGAAGAAATCACCAAACAGTTGGAAGCAAAGGTCATTTGAGTCACTCGATATCCTGTTTGGTTAGCTAATATCGTTCCTGTACCAAAGAAAGACGGCAAAATTAGAGTATGCGTCGACTACCGCAATCTCAACAAAGCAAGTCCGAAGGATAATTTCCCATTACCCAATATCCATATTTTGATCGATAATTGTGCCAAGCATGATATAGGATCTTTCGTGGATTGTTATGCCGGGTATCATCAAATTCTAATGGATGAAGAAGATGCAGAAAAGACGACATTCATCACACCATGGGGAACTTATTGCTACCGGGTAATGCCATTCGGTTTGAAGAACGCCGGAGCAACCTACATGAGAGCGATGACCACAGTGTTTCACGATATGATACACAAGGAGATTGAGGTATACGTGGATGATGTGATCATAAAATCAAAGCATCAGGACAACCACGTTGGGGATTTGAGGAAATTCTTCTTAAGACTTCGCAGGTACAACCTCAAGCTTAACCCTGCCAAATGCGCATTTGGAGTTCCGTCTGGAAAGTCGCTGGGATTCATAGTCAGTCGGCGAGGCATCGAGATAGACCCATCAAAAATCAAAGCCATCCAAGAATTGCCACCTCCAAGGAACAAAACTGAAGTAATGAGTTTGTTGGGAAGGCTGAATTACATCAGCAGGTTTATTGCTCAGCTTACGACAACCTGTGAGCCTATTTTCAAATTGTTGAAAAAAGATGCTGCGGTCAAATGGACCGATGAGTGTCAGGAGGCGTTTGATAAGATAAAAGGATACCTGTCAAACCCACCCGTGTTAGTCCCGCCAGAGCTAGGAAGACCTCTGATTCTTTACTTAACGGTTTTGGAAAATTCATTTGGTTGTGTATTGGGGCAACATGACCTCACTAGCAGAAAGGAACAGGCCATCTACTACCTTAGCAAGAAATTCACAGTTTATGAGGTTAAGTATACTCATCTGGAGAAGACATGTTGCGCCCTGACTTGGGTAGATCAAAAATTGAAACACTATTTGTCGTCCTACACTACTTACCTCATTTCGCGCCTGGATCCGTTGAAATATATTTTTCAAAAGCCTATGCCAGCGGGAAGACTTGCAAAGTGGCAAATATTGCTCACAGAATTTGACATCATCTATGTGACTCGAACTGCAATGAAAGCCCAAGCACTGGCTGATCATTTAGCTGAAAACCCGGTCGACGAGAAGTACGAGCCGTTGAAAATCTATTTTCCCGATGAAGAAATAATGCATATCGATGAGATGGAGCAAATTGAAAAACCTAGCTGGAAACTTTTCTTTGATGGAGCTATTAACATGAAAGGAGTCGGGATAGGAGCTGTAATCATTTCTGAAACAGGGCATCACTATCCTGTTACGGCTCAACTACGATTTTATTGCACCAATAATATGGCTGAATATGAAGCTTGTATTTTGGGGTTAAGGCTAGCCGCAGACATGGGTATCCAAGAAATCTTAGTCATGGGAGATTCAGATCTTCTGGTACATCAAATTCAAGGAGAATGGGAAACCCGAGACTTGAAGCTCATACCATACCGACAATGTCTACATGATCTTTGTCAGCGGTTTCAATCAGTTGAATTCCGGCATATTCCAAGGATTCATAATGAGGTTGCCGATGCATTGGCTACCTTGGCATCAATGTTGCACCATCCAGACAAAGCTTATATGGATCCACTACATATTCAAGTCCACAATCAGCATGTTTATTGCAATATGGTTGAAGAAGAATTTGATGGTGAACCATGGTTCCACGACATCAAGGAGTATATTAGGACGGGGATATATCCCGCACAAGCCACAGGAGATCAAAAGAGGACCATTAGGCGATTGGCAAATGGATTCTTCTTAAGCGGAGGAGTTTTGTATAAAAAAACACCAGATCTTGGATTATTAAGATGCATAGATGCCAGACAAGCTACAACTGTCATGTCTGAAGTACATTCGGGAGTTTGCGGACCCCACATGAGTGGATATGTGTTGGCAAAGAAAATCCTCCGAGCTGGTTACTATTGGCTTACCATGGAGCGAGATTGTATCAGTTTTGTGTGCAAGTGTCATCAATGCCAGATACACGGAGATTTGATTCATTCTCCACCATCTGAGTTGCACACAATGTCGGCACCATGGCCCTTCGTTGCCTGGGGCATGGATGTGATTGGACCAATTGAGCCGGCAGCATCCAATGGGCACAGGTTCATTCTGGTAGCCATTGATTATTTTACCAAATGGGTTGAGGCCAAAACATTCAAATCAGTAACCAAGAAAGCTGTGGTCGATTTTGTCCACTCAAATATCAAATGTCAATTCGGAATCCCAAAGGTGATCATCACAGATAACGGTGCTAATCTTAACAGTAACTTAATGAAGGAAGTATGTCAACAGTTTAAGATTACACATCGCAACTCTACCCCATATCGACCCAAGGCGAATGGAGCAGTCGAGGCAGCCAACAAAAACATAAAGAAGATACTTCGGAAAATGGTAGAAGGTTCAAGACAATGGCACGAAAAACTACCATTTGCGTTATTGGGATATCGCACTACTGTTCGCACTTCAATAGGAGCAACTCCTTATTTGTTGGTATATGGCACTGAGGTAGTAATTCCTACAGAAGTTGAGATTCCTTCCCTTCGGATCATCGCCGAAGCAAAGATTCATGATGATGAATGGGTCAAAACCCGTCTGGAACAGTTAAACTTGATTGATGAAAAATGATTGGCCACAGTATGTCATGGTCAATTGTATCAAAGAAGAATAGCAAGAGCATACAACAAAAAGGTGCGTCCACGGAAGTTTGAAGTGGGTCAACATGTGCTGAAACGTATTCTTCCACATCAGGTTGAGGCAAAAGGCAAATTTGCCCCGAATTGGCAAGGACCATTCATTGTGACCAGAGTATTATCGAATGGTGCACTATGTTTAACAGATATTGAAGGCAAATGCATAGACATGGCGATCAATTCTGACGCGGTAAAGAGATATTATGCATAACTTTTTGAATGTTTGTATTTAGCATTATTTTGAAGATTGGAATGACAAAGGCAATTTATTATGCTATCCAAACACTATACCATTTGCTTCCCCTTTGAGCCATAGTTGTTTCTTTCCTACCCTCTCTTGGAATCAATGAAAACCAAATATGAAATAATAAAAAAAAAATCACTATTATTTAGTGAACTGCGTTTGACCTGATTCCTCAAAGAAGGATACGTAGGCGCCTCACGGCTCGGTCATAGGGTGCACGATATGCTTAATATGCACAAAAATAAACATTAAGAGACCCCAATCAAGAAACTGGGGCAGGAATTGTATTGGAAATAAGAAAAAGATTCCAAGAGTTGTAATTTTAAACCCATATCAAAACTATTTAACTTTTTGATACCTTTCCATTTCCAACCACATACCAAAAAGGCCTTTCGATCAATCTTAGAAAAATGCTGAGTCAAGCAAATGAAGATGGTTCATAAAACTCTGGTCCAAACAAGAAAAGAAAGTAAAATGAGAGAGTCTTATAGGTGAAAACCCACACGGGCACCATAAGACGACGGAAGATGAGAGAGAGTAAAATGAGAGAGCCTTATTGGTGAAAACCTTCGCAGGCACCATAAGGCGAAAAGGAATTAAGAAATGAACAAATGAGGAAGGTTTGTCGGTGAAAAACTCTTTAAGATAGTGCAAGTCAAACAGGTCTGTAAAATGAAAAAAATGAAGTTGGGTTATGGAAATTTTGGGAAAACAAAATGAGACAATTGAAAGGAGATTGATTAAAAGACTGGGTTGATTAATCCAAAATGCATACCATGATCATTGGCGCCAGTGACTCCAATCAGATAAGTTCTTTATTCCTTCTCCAACAATCATCCAAATTTGGATTTTTCTTTTCATTTCTAGATTGTCGAAATCGTCATGTTTTCATCACTAATAATCTTACTCTTCTAAAAGCTTTTGAGATGAGCTTTGTTCCAAACAAATAAGAAGTAATGTCAAGGTATACTACCAAAATTCAAGGTTGCATAGGACAAAAATACGGCCATGCTGGGCAGGAGGTAATAAAAAATAATAAGATATGGGTGTAAGAAAAGTGGAATCAAAAGCGGATCAGCAATGTCAGGAGAGACATATGATTACGGTTAAAAAGGTTTGAAAGAAAACATACAGTTGGGGATCCTATAGTTAAGGATCAATTACAAGGACAGAACAGTCTTTTCAACCATTCCAAGGCAATAAAACAAGACGAAGAGAAGCCCCACCATCGGCAAGAATGCCAGAGTTAACCACCCTGTTTTAAACTAACGACGTTTTCTTTGATTTGAAACAGGGTCAAAAACAACATTTGTGTCAAGAAACACCCGGTGAAGAATTGAAGAGGAAGTCAGGCGTCCACCTGGAGAATGAGGATGAAGAATTGAAGAAATCAGGCGTCCACCTGGAGAATGAGGATGAAGAATTAAAGAAGAAATCAGGCGTCCACCTGGATAATGAGGATGAAGAATTGAAGAAAAAGTCAGGCGTCCACCTGGAGAATGAGGATGAAAATTTAAGAAGAAATCAGGCGTCCACCTGGGAAATGAGGATGAAAAATTTAAGAAGAAGAAATCAGGCGTCCACCTAGAGAATGAGGATGAAGAATTGAAGAAATCAGGCGTCTACCTGGAGAATGAGGATGAAAAATTTAAGAAGAAGAAAACAGGCGTCCACCTGGAGAATGAGGATGAAGAATTGAAGAAAAAGTCAGGCGTCCACCTGGAGAATGAGGATGAAAAATTTAAGAAGAAATTAGGCGTCCACCTAGAGAATGAGGATGAAGAATTGAAGAAGAAATCAGGCGTCCACCTGGAGAATGAGGATGAAGAATTAAAGAAGAAATCAGGCGTCCACCTGGAGAATGAGGATGAAAAATTTAAGAAGAAATCAGGCGTCCACCTGGAGAATGAGGATGAAAAATTTAAGAAGAAGAAATCAGGCGTCCACCTGGAGAATGAGGATGAAGAATTGAAGAAATCAGGCGTCCACCTGGAGAATGAGGATGAAGAATTGAAGAAATCAGGCGTCCACCTGGAGAATGAGGATGAGAATTTAAGAAGAAGTCAGGCATCCACCTAGAGAATGAGGATAAAAAATTTAAGGAAGAAGTCAGGCGTCCACCTGGAGAATAAGGGAATATAATTGAAGTATTGAAATCAAAAGCCCGCTTATATGAGAAAGGAGCACACGTAAAGTCAATAAAGCAGAGGATTCCAACCAAATCCCCAGCAAGAACAACAAGAAGTCCCAAACAAATAAAAGAAAAACGGGACACAATGAAAGGAAATGCAGAACAAGTCAGAAGCAAAAGATGCCCAAAAGTCACCAAGATATCAAGACAACAAGAAACGCAAGGGCATGATCTAGATAAGATTTTATAATTCATGTACCATAGTCTGATTTAGCTTTTTGTTTTACCTTTGAAGCAAGGTGTAATAAGGAGGTCAGCAAGCAGTAAAAGCAGCACAAAACAACAGTAACTTCACAGTCTCACGGTAGTCCCAGCTACCCAAAACTTCCCGAACTACATTGAACGATTCCTTTATAGCCAAGGATATGTAGGAAACCTTTGAAGCAGAGGTTCGGTCAAATCTTTCAAAAAAAAAATGCTTCCCACGGAGTATTTGAACGGACAAAAATCGCTCGTATCCGCTCACTTTATCTTTGCACGAAAACTCTTCGAGTTTCCGCACAAAGAGGGGCAGCTGTGAGCACGTGATTTTTGCCTCACGAAAACTACTCCAAAATAAATCAAAAATAAAATAAATTTCTTTTAGTGTGCAATTTTAGAATTTGTGTAGCGTTTATTAATTGTTTGTGTTTTGTCCGTAAATGTTAACGTTGTTATAATTAAACGAAAATAAAAATACATGTTGCATGCATATCTAGGATTTAATTATGCATTTAAAAGATAATTGAAATAAAATCACAAAAATATGCATTTATTCGATTTTAAATATGTCACTGTGTGATTAGTGTTTTGTCTATGTGTTAAATAGTTGTTAAAAAAGTAATTAATATTTTTGTAAGGTTAATTTTTGTTTTTATAATTTTAATTAGGATTTTTATAATTAGGATTAAAATAAGGAAATATAAAATAAGTTTTAAAGCTGAAAATTGGACCTGGACTGAAATCCAGGCCCAAACAAATTTACCCCCCCTCAACCCAATCCAAACAACCCAGGTCCGGTCCAACTCAGGAATAAATCCAAACGATGACGTTTGGTCACATTTCATCAAGGACCGTTGGATTAAATCAATCCAACGGTTGAGATCCCCTACCCTTACCCAGAACCCTCTACCCGACCCATTGCCCCGATTCAGCCCGACCCCAACGTTAAACCAAACGACATCGTTTGGCTAAGTAAACTGATCCTGACCGTGTATCATGCTTGATCTAACGGTCAAGATCAATCCACCCTTCCCCTATATAAACCCCAAATACCTACCCCGACCCCCTAACTAAACACCCCCTCCTCTCTACTGTTCATCATCCCCTCCAAAATCACACCCCTAACCCTAGCCGCCCTCATTCCCCACCGCCTGAAACCCGGCGACAACAACGCCACCGGTCACCACCTTAACACCCCGGAACCCCCTGACCATCCTCTATCCGAATCTGTTAGCCACTTGGCTCGAATCCTCCTGAAGATTCTCAAATCTTCATTTGAAGATTCGAGCCAAACTCAGATCCAAACCAACCACCCCCAAATTAACACCATGGCTTCCCCTAACTACCCTCGTTGTGGATCTGGTGTTGGTTTGGTTCGAATCACCTCAGAACTCTTCGAATCTTCTTTTTAAGGTTCGAATCAAATATGAACTCACTCAGATTCCTTCCAAACTAACACCAAATGACCCCTAGGCCTCCCTCACCCTTGTGTCATCTTTGGTTCCCTTCGAATCTGCCCAGAAGTGTTCGAATTTAAGATCCAAGAATCAGAAACCCTAAAAATTTCAATTTTTGGGTTCTGCCCCAAATTAAATAAAAGGTTGGGGTCTAATCGACCTTAGTCGAAGTATTTTCAGTTGAGAATACTTCGACTAAGGTCTGTTTGATTTCAAAAGTTCGAATCCAAGTTGCCCCTGTGTCCGTGTGAATTTGAAGAAGTAAAGGTATTTTCCCTATTTTTCTTTTGTTTCCTATGTGTATAATGTTGTTTGTTTCAGTAGCTGGTGTAATTTTTCATATTTGTTTAGTTGGTTCTGTGATTCTGTCTCATACCCGTCTATTTGATCAGAATTATACTATTGTTTCTGTTGGTATGATTATTTACAATGTGTGTAATCGACTCGATTAAGTTCGTCGATTAGTTATATTATGAATTCTCGTTTATGATAATACTGATTGAAACAATCTGTTTCTATTTTTATAGACTGTTTGTTGACAATTGTTGTAGATAATCAGTTTAATTAATACTCGTCAGTTAAATCACCCTTGTTTATATTTCAATGAGTCTGTCAAAATAAATGTTATATATATATTGTTTCCTGAACATTAAGTTTCAGGGCATTGTCAGTATATTGACAATGATCCTGTGTTTGTTTGATTTTAGTCCAATGTTGAAATTCAGTTTGAATTCAAGTTTACAAGGGTTGATTAGATACAACTGTGTTAGGAGGTTCATAGGATTGGTTATAGCTGTAAATCAAAAAGATAATTAAGTTTGAACAAGTTATAGAATCTGTTTTGTATTAGATTCTGATTTCTTTAAGGACAGTAATAACAAAAGGCTTTCAGGGGTACTATTGGGAATGAAACAGTAAGGGTAGTAGTGTGTTGATAGTGGAGTGTTAATGGCTTTTTAATTTAATGGGATAAGGGGAAACAAAGGGTAATGAGATGCTGAAAATCAGGGAAAAGATCACTTAATGGGATTTAAAGTAGAAAAACAGATTTTTAGTGGAGATTTCCTGATTTTTAAAAGAGAAAAGGGTCCAGGCAGCACTTAAGAGAAAGGGGGGCAGACCTATATAAATACAGGGACTGATTTTAAGAGAAGGATCAGATTTTGAAGAGAAGAAAAAAAAACCCAGAAAGATCAGAGATTTTAGAGGGAGATTTTTTTAAGAGAGAGACTGAGATTTTAATACACACAGAAATACATATACACAGAGAGAAAAATCTGGATAGAAGTTAAGAAAGGAAAACAGAAACAGTAAAACAGAATTCTACATCGGAAACTAGTATTGAAGCTGATTCTGTGTTTTGAAATTGAAAGCTTTTTCGGTCTGCTTTGTCCTAAGTCTCAAAATCAGAAATATTATTCTTTCATTGAATCTATCCGGATTTATTTGATCCCATTGTTCAGTTAAAAATCTGAAATTTCTTAAAAATACTGTTACTGTGCATCTGGGTTCCTCGGGTCCTATTATTGCTCAAATCTGTGGAAATACTGGTATTCTGCTGATTTTGTTACTGCTGCTACTACTGAAATTTTCTCCTTCTACCTTCATTTCCAGGTACATATCTTTTAAACTCATGTCATGCAAAGCTTTCAACATGACAAATAAATGAAGCTCGAATTGTAATTCTGTCTTTTATTCATTTAAGTTCGTTAGTTTAAATTTCAGCTTTGTTTTATGTTGGTTAACTAGTAGTGAGTTCGACACGATGCCTATAAGTTAATTGTCTTATTTTGAAATTCGTATAAAAGTTTTGTAATAATGTTATCCATTTCGAAATCTCATTAGTATAGTTATATTTGAATTGTCAAAATAGGGAATATGGCATAAAAATGGGCCATTGATTACATCCCGTAATATTTTTAGCTAAATGTAAAGTAGAATGGAAGTATCAAGAAATTACATTATTAGTATATCTTGTAAAAAATATGATTTTGTTTAGATTGATATAAGTTATATGTTCATATATGGCATGATGACGGGTATATATATAATCATATGAGGAAGGTGATTTGATATAGCTCGTTACGATGTTAGAATGTTATGAATGTTTCAGACGTACAATTATGTTGCATGTAAGGCAAATTTTATTGAATCGATTTGTATAATAATTCCCTTTCTTATCAACTTGATGCCTATCTACCATCGTAAACAAATTAACCAAACGATTACAACTTTGGATTAAAAACAAGTAATGTAGAAGGTGATTAGGTTTATAAATTATAACATTTTTTTAAAAAGTATAAAAATAGCATTCGCATTAAATAAAATAATGAAAATTCTTCGAAAACATCTCTTCCTTTCATAAATTAATATTTTTTTTAGTTTCACATGCAATTCACTTTTTGGGTATAGATATATTGGATTTACGAGAAAATGGTAGTATTAATCACACTTTGTTTATTTTTACTCCTAAAATTTGAATGGCTTGGAGGAATATAGTTCACACGCGAAAATATATTCAGCAGTCAATATTCAATAAATTGTGAATTATTTTCATTGAATTTAAGGGCATCTCAAATGGGATTTCTCATGATTTTCACATAAAAATTATATGGATGTAATAAACAATTTGTAAACAAATTTATACTACCATCAAGAATATTTTTGTGATTAGGGATACGTTCGCGTAATCTGATTATATTTCTAAAAGCAATTCAGATTATGCGTTCGCGCAACTTCGAGCGAACACTTAATAAAAATGGATTCGTTGGAGGATATTAAATTAACTTCATAAAACCCGAGATGTGCGGTTCACTATTTAAGAAAGACGAACGTTCTTAATTTTATTTTAAGAGCAATTTCGAATATCAAATAATTTTTTTTATAATAAAAATATAAAAATATTATCAACCTTTTTGTGTACACGTATGCGTGGCACGATTCTCTACAATTATAAAAGGTATATAATACGAATATACGTACGCGTGATTCGTTTATATTGTAAACAATAAACAGAAGCGGTAACAAAATCATGCAATAAAAATGTAAAATCGAGATAATTAAGCCAAGAATAAAAACAGTTAAGCGACCATGCTAGAACCACGAAATTCGGAAATGCCTAACACCTTCTTCCGGATTAACAGAATTCCTTACTCAGGATGTCTGGTTCGCAGAATAACAAATAGAGTCATATTCTCCTCGATTCAGGGATTAAAACCGGTGACTTGGGACGCCTTAAAATTCCCAGGTGGCGACTCTGAAACAAATAAACTAATCCCTTTTCGACTGTCCTTTAATTGGAGAAAACTCCTTACGCGCCCCTGCTGGCGCGGTAAAAAGGAGGTGTGACACCTCTCGGCAGAGAAAGTGATTTTGCCCAATTTACTCTCTCTCTCGACCAAATGGGTAGGCAAATTAGACCAAGTAACTAGGGTTCAAGTAGGGTAATTACTCTCTCGAGGTTTAACCCGTTAATTGGGACTATCATTTCTCATGAGTCCATCCCAATTCCTTGTTGGGTCAATTTTTGGGGTCATAGACTCTCTTTCTCAAGAAGAGTTAAACCCACAAAGCTTGAATCAGTATTTGCAACCACTAATTCTAGATTAAAACATAAAATCAACCCAAATAGCAAACACCCATAGTCAATCTAACACTAGATGGCGACATTCATCAATTACCCACACTAGGGTTGAGCCACAACCCTAGCTAATGGGTTTAGCTACTCATGCTTGAAGATGAAAATAAAGAAATAGATGAAGAACAAGGCATATTAATTAAATACTAATGTAAATACAGAGAATCTATTGTTAATTCGAAGCTAAGATGCCAAAAATGGCTACAAAATGATGTTCCCACGAGTGCAGCTCAACTATGATATATCTGATAACCTAAAAAATGATAAAATATTCTATTTATACTAGTCTGGAAAAACTAGACAAAAATACCCTTATAGGGTCAGTGCAGGCCATGATGTTCCCGCATGGCATTGGTTTTGCAAACTTTCATCTCTCTGAATCTCATAAATGTGGACCGTACAAAAGAGTAGTGCCGCCGCGGAGCCTTCACCGCGGACTGCGAGATCGGGTTATCAAGTATAACTTGTGAGCCTTTTAGGACTATTTTGTAATAATATATGATTAAAGTATAGGCAAGTAGGGGCATAAAACATGTTAAAATCCTAACTTATCAAAGGGCAAGCTTAGCCCTAGGTTCATTGGCCCGTTTGAGATTCTTGATCGAGTGGGAGAGGTGGCTTATAAACTTGCATTGCTGCCGAGCTTATCAGTCGTGCATCTAGTGTTTCATGTGTCCATGTTTTGGAAGTATCATGGCGATCCATCCCACGTGTTAGATTTAAGCACTGTCTAGTTGGACAAGGACTTGTCTTATGAGGAGGAGCCTGTGGCTATTCTAGACCGGCAGGTTCGATAGTTGAGGTCGAAGAGTTTTCCTTCGATTCGTGTTCAGAGGAGAGGTCAGATATGCGTAGCCGTTATCCTCATCTTTTCCCCGACTTAGGTACTTCTTTTTTCTGTCCGTTCGAGGACGAATGGTTGTTTTAGAGGTGGAGAATGTGACGACCCAAAAGGTCATCACTTGCTTTCGGTTGATTTTTGTGTCTCCGAAGCCTTGAAAACCTCATTAAATTGCCTTGATTTGCATGCGCAGTCTAGGCGCGTAGCCGAAAAGCTTAAATATGAAACTCTGTGAAAACAATTGCTAAGTTTTGATGTTAAAATGAATAGATTTGATTTCGGTCAATATTTTGGGTAAACAGACCCGAATTCATGATTCGATGGTCCCGGAGGGTCCGTAGGAAAATATAGGACTTGGGCGTATGCCCGGAATCGAATTCCGAGGTCCCAAGCCTAAGAAATGAATTTTTACTTGAAATTGTTTAAGGAAATTTGAAATGTAAATGGATTAGAAAGAAATGGTATCAGGTCCGTATTTTGGTTCCGGCACCCGGTACAGGTCTTACATATGACTTGAGTCATTCCTGTGAAAATTTGGTTAAAAACGGACGTCGTTTGATGCGTTCCGGACCTTAATTGAGAAATTTCATATTTAAAAGAGTTTTGAGAAATTTCATTGATCTCGAGGTTTAATTCGATGCTCGTGATGTTATTTTGGTAATTTGATTACACGAATATATCCGTAGGATGTTTTTGAGGTTGTTTGTATACTTGGGTTGGAGTTTCGAGGGCTCGGGTGAGTTTCGAGTAGGTTCCGGGATGTCTTAGGCTTAGAAAGTAAGATGTTGCAGGTTCAGGAAGCTGCAGTCTCTGAACTCTCTAGTGCGGTCCGCGAGAAATCGCGTGCGACCGCGGAGGGGCCAGCGCAGCCGCAGTCGCCTTGTGCGGTCTGCGGTGGAGGTTGTGCGGCCGCAGTCGGCCTTGTGTGGTCCGCACAGGGTACTGAACTGCACGTTTTCAGGAAGGCCTGCGCGGCCACGGTCGCCTTTGTGCGGTCCGCGGTGGAAGCCTGTGCGGCCACGATCCATTTGATATGGTCCGCACAAGGGGTATGAGAAGGGTATAAATAGACGGGAATTTCAGTTAATTTTCACTTTTCAAAACCCCAAAAATATAAGAGGCGAAATTTTAAATAACCTTTCTTTTCCAAAAACGTTGGTAAGTGATTTCTAACTCATTTTCTTCACTCCTTAATATCTTTTAACATGATTTCAAATTCAAATCAAAGATTTTCATGGGGGAAATTGGGTGTGTTGAGTAGAACCTAGGTTTTTCTAAAATTATTGATTTGGACCTCAATTTGAGGTCCGATTTCAAAACAAATTATATATTTGGATTCGTGGGGGAATGGGTAATCGGGTTTTGGTCCGAACCTCAGGTTTTGACCACATGGGCCCAGGGGTGATTGTTATTTTTTGGGTAAAACTTTGAAAAACTCATTTTTATGTATTGGCGTTGATTAATTTAGCACTTATTGATGTGATTAAGTAACTTGTGACTAGATTTGAGCGGATTGGTGGTGGAATCGAGGGGTAAAGTTATAATTGTGACTTGAGTGGTGTTCAAGGCATTGAGGTAAGTGTTTGGTCTAACCCTAACTTGAGGGATTAGGAGTTGAGTCATATTTGCTACTTGCTTCTTGTTGAGTACGACATATAGGCATGGTGACGAGTAGATATATGTTGGTGTCAAGCATGACCGTGAGTCTTAAATTGAAAGTTGTTGTGTTCTTAAATGATACTTGGGTGCTTTACTTAATGATCTTCTATGTTTGAGCATTTTCAACAATTGAACTGAGTACAAGCTAAGTTGAGATTGGTTATAGCTGATTCTCCCTTGTCGGGATGACTATTTCAATGTTATTGTTCCCTTGCCAGGATTCCTTGAAATTTAAGATATTATGAAATGGGAGCGGGTGGTATGCCTACCACAAGATATTATGAAATGGGAGCGGGTGGTACGCCTACCACAAGATATTATGAAATGGGAGCGGGTGGTATGCCTACCACAAGATATTATGAAATGGGAGCAGGTGGTACGCCTACAACAAGATATTATGAAATAGGAGCGGGTGGTACACCTACCACAAGATATTATAAAATGGAAGCGGGTGGTACGCCTACCACAAGATATGAGAAATGGGATCGGGTTGCACGCCTGCAACAAGATGGAAACTAAATGTCAGTTTCCTTATTTATTCCTTGCTATTTTGCTTTATTAGCTATCCCCGAGGCATGTTTCCCTTTCTAAGCTTTAATTGTTTATTACTTGTGTACTTTTCCGCCATATATTATATAACTGCACAGGTTTATCTGGAGTCTGGTCCTAGCCTCATCATTACTTCGCCGGGGTTAGGCTAGGCACTTACCAGCATATGAGGTCGGTTGTGCTGATACTACACTTTGCACTGTGTGCAGATCCCGGAGTAGCTTTCGGACAATAGTTGGAGGGCTTCCTTCAGCCCATTTGGAGACCCAAGGTAAACCTGCAGACGTCCGCTAGCCCTGGCGTCTCCCTCTATCTCTATTTCCTGTTTCCTTTATCTCTTGTTCAGGAACAGTACTATGTATTTTCTTCGGACTTTGTATGTAGTAACTTAGACAGTCTGTGGTACTGTGACACCAGATTTTGGGGTATTGAAGTTTAAAAGAAGTAATATGAAAAAGGTAGTAGATAGTTAAGGGTTGGCTTGCCTAGCTCACATTAGTAGGCACCATCACGACTCCCGAGGGTGGGAATTCCGGGTCGTGACAACTAAAAATATTACCTATAACTAAGTTTACAAATGCCAAGACTACATCTGAAAATAATATAATTATACTAATAATAACTATAATGTACTTTAAGATTTTTCTCGAACTTTTACATGTTAAAGCATAAACCCAATCAAATAAGTGATACAAAAATAAGATACTGAAATTTATATATCGAAATTATACTAATAAACTGTATGTATTTTGTGTAAAATTTAAGGATGAAATAGTAGGAAAAATATGTATTGTATTCTTTCCCTTGCATTTACTCCACCAAATGACGATACCTCACTATATTAAATTATTTGTAAGATATTAATTCAATCGTACTCATTTTTTAGATTTTACATTTTCAATATTAATTTTTATTTTCGAGCTATAAGACCAATCTTTTTATTCTCTTTTGTATTTTGTTTTCAGTATTAGGCAACTAAAATAACAATAATTTTCATAAAACCACACATGACCTCATAAATCATAATAAAGCATCTAAAAACTTATGTCAAATATAATTTCTTCATTTATTGGGCTAACAAAATGGGAACAACAATCAACCTTTTCAAGAATACTTGTTTAACTTTAGTTATATAATTTATATTAGACAAATACATAGTTTGATAATATTTACATAATTTTTAAAAGAATTATGTTCTCATTAATATGGATACACGCGTAACGTGCATATCATAAAGCTAGTATTCCAAATAAAGTAAAGCCGCTTCACATGTGTTGTTAGCTTTAGAATTTTTCATCCTTATACTATATGTTAAAAAAAATAAAATTAGGGACTTGAACCCTCAACCATTTGGTGGCAATGGCAGAAAAAACCAGCAGAACACTAATTGCTTATACATTAGAGCCACAATAAATAATAAAAGGTATCTATTTTATCTGTACAAGTTGTATTTTCTAGAATTCGCAAAATCGCATTATGCGATTTACAGAATCAAATAATGATGTAGTTTTGAGTGGTTGTTTGATACCTTATAGTTAAGAATCATTTAGTATTACTTCTAATGGGCCTATTATAATATATTAAAAAAATGAAAACGTGTCGAATAGAATTGTAATAGTGTACATGAATTGTGTTTATTCATATATTTCAGATTATGTTTTTAATTTTTTTTAAAATATGATGTCATTACAATGATTTGTTCATTTATTTACATCTTTAAGTGTCGATATCGGTTACAAAAAATCCTGCTTATGCCCCTTTAAACCGGGTTCATGTTGTGATGTTTGGGGTCTCAATGATTCGGATATGCAATTAAGGTGGGGTTGTAAGTGTATTCAAATCAAGGATTATTATTTAATATACTGATGTATTTTTTATATACTAGTCTCTGGGTACGCACATTGCGCGTGTACCCCATAAAATTAGTACAAAATTAAAAATATTTATATCATTTTGTACATAGATGGTAAAACTCTTTTAATCGTGATTGCATTTATAAGAAGAAAAAAAAGCGCACTTAAAAATCATAATAATCTGAATATTTAAACTAAGAAAAATAAAGGAGAAGATAATATAAGAACTGTAAATGTTAGCTCATAAAAAAATTATTATACGCACGGAATTCAAAAAGCTTAACTTCGTAAAGTGAAATATTTAGATATATGTACCTTAATAAATTCTTGGACAATCTCAAGTCAAAAGTAACGCTACAAATCTAACTTTTGTAACTTATATATTTTATTAATATTGAAGGTATTATTAATATAATTTTTAAGTGCATAAAGTCCAATAATATTAAAAGGTCATTTTAGTTTTTTCCAATTTAACTTTTGATTTTCATGCTTATAATATAGCATGATAGGATGATTATATGATATGCCAAGAATCATACTCTTTGTTTCTCATTTCCGAGTTAGTTTGATCATGACAATTGACCATCTTAAATTTACTTATTTAGTTAGGAGTATGTTATAGTTATTCATTTCAATTACTTTATTGGATTGGCCCCTTTGTCTTTGTGGAATCTCCGCACATATAGCATGAGTGTCCAAAAGTCATGAGTTATCTGCCATGCACATTTCCTGGTAGTCCTTTTTTTTTTTGTTTCCACCCGATGTTCGGTATTTGTATTGGAGCCCGATTATATTCGAATTTGCGCTGCTAAGGTCCCATTCGGGAGGAAGTACTCCCTACCAAGGATTTTTCCATATCCAGAACTCGAACTCGAGACATCTGATTAAACGAAGAGCAGTCCCGTCCACTGTAATCCTTTTCTGCCATGCAAATTCATGATAATGTACTCGTTTCCATTTATCTTAAAATTTAACATTGATCCGAAAGAAAATGGAAACCAAGAAAATGACTTGATACTAAAATCAGCCAGCTCTTAGAATTTGATTTTTTTTTCTTTTTATTATATGCCGCAGACACGTTTCGCGTTTCTTACCTATAAATAAACAGAATGAAGGCAAATTTGTCAGGTGTTTGCCGTAATTTTCTTATCATATTTGGTTTTCCTATTTATTGAAGGAAAGGGCAATATAATTACCTTAATTGGGTTTTCCTTTTTGTGGAAGAAAATTATAATTCTCCTATATTTGGCTAGTCCTTTTTCTTGTAGGAAAAGGTTTGGAGTTCTATAAATTGAATATCCGTCCTTCTCAGTCAGTAGCATCCACAATGTAGCCATAGGGGCTTGAGAGTAGTGTTTAAGGAGAGAACTTTACGGGACAAGTGTTAGTGAGTCACTTGTATTTTCCTCTTCGTGAGGTTGTTCTCTCGATATTTTGTACTCTTTTTATATAGTGGATTGCTCATCTCCGCGGTGGACATAGGTCAGTTGACCGAACCACGTTAAATGTTTGTGTCTCTTTTGATAGATTTCTCTTTTGTTGTCTGATTTATCGTCACTCAAAGTTTGCTTAGCTAGCTTCCGTATGACTCATACGTATTATATATATTCCAGTCAAAGCGGCAACAAAAATATTGTGAAAGCACTATGAATTTGTACACAAAGGCTTATAAAAAACTAACCCTATATAGCTTAATTAGTCCCACAAATAGTAAAACTACTTATTCTTTTCTCAAAAGGAGTCATCTAAGAGTCCAACTTAACCTAATTCCGAAATAATTGTCACACCTCCTTTTTCACCCGCGCCCGCAGGGGGCAGAGGGGTTTTTCCAATTAAAGGACAATCGAAACGAAATTTTATTTAAAGATTCAGAGTCGCCACTTGGGAGATTAATGGTGTCCCAAGTCACCGGTTGAATCCCGAATCGAGGAAAGGATTGACTCTGTATTACAGTCCGCGAACCAGAAATCTGAGTAAGGAATTCTGTTAACCCAGGAGAAGGTGTTAGACATTCCCGAGTTCCGTGGTTCTAGCACGGTCGCTCAACTGTCATATTCGGCTTATTTATCTGATTTTAATACATGTTGAACTTATGTGCAAATTTTAACTGTTTACCGCTTTTATTATTATCATTTTTAACGAGAATTGCAACGTCGTGAAAATACATCTCGAACCACGTCACATCAATGCACCCGTGGTTATTGACACATTTCAACTTTGTTGAGATTTGGATTTGGATCACATAAATGTGCACCCGAGTTTAAGAAAGTAAATTATTAAAGGCGCACCTAAAGCGACTAGCGTATCATTATTTTGGGTAAAGCTGTGAAATTTTGCTAAACGGACCATCCCGAAATCTAAGTAATTTTACCAACACGTATAGAGGGTCCCGCAGCTTGTGTACTTTTGTTTGTCGAGGCTCGTCTCATTCATTATTTTTAAAAGGAATTTGCAACGTCGTGGAAATGCATCTCGAACCACATCACAATCAATGTACCCGTAATTAGCGACACATTTCGACTTCGTTGAGATTTGGATTTGGGTCACATAAATGTGCACCCGGGTTTAAGAAGGTAATGTTATTTAAAGTATGCGCCTAAAGAGACTAACGCGGGGTTATTTTGGGAAATGGCCGTGAAATTCGCTAAACGACCCGTCCCGAAATCTAAGTATTTTAAAATATACAATTATCGAGGGCCCCACAATCCGTGCGTTTTATTTGGCGAGGCTCATCTCGTTTATTTTAAAAGGACGATCCTAAAGTGACTACATCTTTTCTATTAAGTTCGTCTCTAAACACAAAATGAAGGTCCCAACCAATTGTTATTTAACTCTATTGTATGATTTTTAAGGATGGTCTTGTGATCGAGCCCGTTTCCTACGACCAGATTTCATGCATTATTCGAGCCAAGTTCAGCGTTCGGCTCACATAAGCGGATTCGAGTCTGATTTAACATACACAGGCTATTGCCAATCGCTTTACATGATGAAGCCAAACCCAATATTTCAACTTTTGAGCAAATGTGCTGCCAACAATCATTATCCACCTACTGTTGACAACATTAAAACCTTCATAGCTAACGAAACTAACAAGTTTAAACAGGCGGGTTCAATAGAACAAACTCATGCTATCTTCATCTTATCCCACTTATTTAACTAAACAGTTTTGACAATAATGGGCATGCTTAACTATTCGGGAAAAGCACAATTAACTTGGAAGTTTGATTTTTCAATTCTATGCTACTAAAGTTGGTATTAAACTACTAAATTTACAACTAAGAAAGGCAAATTAATGGTCCAATACAGTCCTTATCAGATATAAACTCCACAGTCCACATTCTTCATTGAGTTATAAAGATAGACTATACAACTTATTATTTATCTACTAAATTACAGATGCACTAAGTACTCCACTACTCGAGCATTTTCTTTTCACTTTTACATCTCACAGCTACATCACAGTGTGATTCGAAAGTGTACCTGGTAATAGACAATAGAAGAAGAAGAGGAGGATCAACAGAGCAGTAGCAAACAGCAACAGCAACAACCAGCAACACAGTGACAGAACAACCCAGTAACAAATTTAAAAAGGAACCAGCAGAATTCCAGCAACACCTAATAAAACAATAGCAAATAACCAATAGCAAACTCAGGAAGAACCAATTGAAACCCCAGAAATACCAACCAGCAACACCAATAAAACAGTAACAGTTCTAGTTCTGATATTCAACAGTAAAAGAAAAGACCTCACTTTTCAGTTTCTTAGCTCTCAAACACTGAACCTTTTAGAATTAAAAACCAGCCTGTTTTTTACTCTCAAATTAATGAACTTTTAAATGTTGAAAATCCAGCCTAGACTCTCTGAAAAAAACTGAAAAAAACTGATTTCTCTTCTCAAAAAAAAAACCAGCCCCCTTAAACTATGTCAAACTTCTCTCATTTATAGCCAAACTTTTATTAACTTTCCAGCTCTTAGGAGCATTAAGCTAATTAAGAAAGTATTTCTGCCCATAATATTCCTCAACCACTACTACATGTTTTGTTCTCTTTTTAATTCACTTGTTCCCCACTACCCTTGTCTTTTCTTTATTTAATTCCCTTATTCCCCACTACTATATGTTTTGTTCTCTTTTTAATTCACTTGTTCCCCACTACCCTTATTTTTTCTTTATTTAATTCCCTTGTTCCCCACTACTATATGTCCCGTTTCAATAATTAATTCACATGTTATGGGTACTTTTTACTTTAATTACTCCCAATAAACCTCTCATACTATTATTGATTCCTATCCCACTATTATGGGACAATACACTAGTTTAATGGTTATATTGGTACCTTTACTGTCAGACCACTCTCATTAACCATTTCAAACTTCTCAAATCCCAAACTACCCTCCTGAATGCCCTGAACTACTATCCTACCTCAACCCCTTTCAATCTGTACCAAATCCATCAGCTATAACCAATTCAATTAAGTTAGAAATCCTAACAATTGAGTAATTAAACACATGAAATTAACTCCCAATCAACAACATTAGGATAATTCAACAAGGCCAGATTCATATCAAAACAAATTTAACAGAACAAACAAGTAGATCCAATTCACTAAACACAATCATCAATTGAACTCAAAACAGTAGGAAAGTCGTCAAAACGCACACACATATAATTTCAACGAATATGCAGTAGGATACTTCATGCGAAAATTTTATCAAAATGAACCCACATATTAAAATGAAACCACAAATAGGTCCGTGAATAGCATAGATTCGAGGTAAGAGATATGACCTTTACTACTGCACTTTCTTGCTCCGTTACGCATAGTGAAAACGAAACTCCAAAGAAAAAGCAAAAATCCGTGAACGAGCTATGGCTGACCTTTATGCTAACGATCCGACGTCGAACAATACTGAACTTCGGATGAAACACAGCTTCGTTCACAACACTGTTTCGACGCTTGACTAACAAACACGGACTCAGACGGAACCTCGACGCACTACCTCGACGTACGACTGAGCACGACCTTGGATGGCTGGTCTTGTTTTGGACTGGAGGGTGGTTATGGAGACGGTGAGTCGATGGGTTGGGGGTCATTTTGTTCGCTAGTCGTTCGTCTGTGGTCGAAGAGTTGATGGAGTCGACGGTGGTCGTTGGTAGTAGGGCTGGCGTGAAAGGGGGTGGTCGTTTGGACGAAGCTGGTGGTGGCTACTGGACGTGGTCGTGGTGGACATGAGGGGGTTGTTTCAGGTGGTCGACGAGTTGATGGAGTCGACGGTGGTCGTTGGTAGTAGGGCTGGCGTGAAGGGAAGTGGTCGTTTGGACGAAGCTGGTGGTGGCTGCTGGACGTGGTCGTGGTGGACGTGAGGCGGGCTATTTCAGGTGGTCGACGAACTGTGTGTGTGCGTGTTGGTGGTTCAGGCATTGCTGGGGTGGTCGTTCGAGTGTTGGGTGGTTGGCTGTGTGTGTGTATGATTTTGTTGAAGATGGGAGATGAAAGGGGGCAGGTGGTTTTAGGGTTTTTTTTTGTTAGGGAATGGAAATGAAAATGAAATGAAGAAAGGGGGTGGTCGTTTGGGCTATGGGGCAGACCGGGTCGGGGATGGGGTATGGGTTGGGTATCTGGGCTGTCTTGGACGGGTTTCAATTTCAAGGGGAAGAAAGTTGTTTGGGATGATGGACTTTAAATTGATTTGGCCCAAATATGACTTAACACTCTTTTATTTTGCGTTTCTTTTTCTTAAACTAATAAAACTAAAAATTCCAAAAATCCTAAATTAACTTATAGGACTAGATTAATTTATAACAGTACTAATTAACTTTTAATAACAATTAACACACACAATTAAATAAAATCACACAACTTAGACATTAAATGCTAAAAATGCAAAATACATTATTTTTGTGATTTTTTCATTTTTGTAAAACAAACTTAATTACTCCTAATTGTAGAATTAAATCCTAAATGCAAATGCGATATATTTTTGTATTTTTTATTAATTAAAAAAATAAACATGCACAGACAAATACAAATAATTATCCAAAAATGCCACGAAAATTCTCAAAATCGCACACAAAGGAAAATTGTTTTATTTTGAATTTTTTGGGAGTAATTTCAATAGGGCAAAAATCATGTGCTCACAGCATCCCCTCTTTGTTCGGAAACACGAAGAGTTTTCGTGCAAAGATAAAGTGAGCGGATACGAGCGATTTTTGCCCGTTCGGCTACTCCGTGTGAAGCATTTTCGAAAGATTTGACCGAACCTCTGCTTCAAAGGTTTCCTACATATCCCTGGCTAAAAGGGAATCAAGTCAATGTAGTTCGGGAAGTTTTGGTAGCCGGGACTACCATGGAGCTGTGGATTTACTGGTACTACTGTTGCATGCTGTTATTACTGCTTTCCGACCTCCTTATTACACCATGCTAAAAGAAAACAAGAAGCTAGACTAAACTAGGAATTATAAAATCTTATCTAGATCTTCAACCTTGCTCTTGTTGCCTTACTTTCTTGTTGGCTTGTGTTTCCTCTGATGTTTCTTTCTTTCTTGTGAAATTCGAATTGCTTCTCCTTCGACACGCGAATTATCTTTCTTTGACCATTGCTGCCTCTCTTTTGACTTCTGCACTTGAGTTTATGCTGGGGATTTTTTGTTGCAGTCCTCCGCTCTCCGGGCGAGCTCCTAACTTCTACAAATACCTTAAAATATAACACCTCCATTATCCAGGCGGGCTTCTGACTTCGACTAATAAAAATATAGTACCTCCATTCTCCAGGAGGGCTCCTGACTTTAACTACTTCTTAAAATATAACACCTCCATTCTCCAGGCAGGCTCCTGACTTCTACTACGACTTAAAAATATAACACCTCCATTCTCCAGGCGGGCTCGTGACTTCAACTACTTTTTAAAATATAACACCTCCATTCTCCAGGCGGGCTCCTGACTTCTACTACAACTTAAAAATATAACACCTCCATTCTCCAGGCGGGCTCTTGACTTCAACTACTTTTTAAAATATAACACCTCCATTCTCCAGGCGGACTCCTGAATTCTACTATGACTTAAAAATATAACACCTCCATTCTCCAGGCGGGCTACTGACTTCAACTATTTCTTAAAATATAATACCTCCATTCTCCAGGCGGGCTCCTGACTTCAACTACAACTTAAAGATATAATACCTCCATTCTCCAGGCGGGCTCCTGACTTCAACTATTTCTTAAAATATAATACCTCCATTCTCCAGGCGGGCTCCTGAATTCAACTACAACTTAAAAATGCGTTCTATCGCCGTGGTTCCTTCCTGCCACTTGATCCATTTTCCTTCTAACTTGAATCATCTTCTTTCAGAACTGCTTCCCTCAAAACTGGTGTTTCATTCCTCTGAAAACTGCTGGGGATAACACCGGTGTGTCAAGAATATGTTATTCTCCTCCTTCAAAGACTACTTCCCTTAAAACTGGTATTTTCCTTCCTCTGAAACTGCTTCCCTTACGACTTGTGTTATCTTCCTCCTGAAATTGCTTTCTTTAAACTTGTTTTTCCTTCTCCCGAAAACTACTGGGGATACCGCTTCCCTCAAAACTTGTGTTAGACTTCCAGAAAATTTTCGAACTGAGAGGAAATTTTCTGCCCCAGTTTGACAATCTTTCTTGTGGCATATCTTCCGGTCATCAATAACATTTCCAGTCCCTGCTTCAAATCAAAGGAAATTTGTTAGTTTAAAATGTGGGGGACGTTCCTGCTAGGGATGAATTTCCCTTTCCCTTTTTCCATTCTCTGCGTTGTTCGAACGTCTTGAAACTTGGCTGATAACTTTCGACCTTCTTGATGCTTCTGTATCCACCCACTTCTCGACCGATGTTTTTCACTTTTACTCCATACTTTCCTCGACATCTTAGAACAATCCGTCATTTGGTCTTATAATAACGTCTTTCTTGTCCCGTCACATTATCTTCGGCCTGTCTTATCCCCATTTACCTTGTCCCATGTTGGCGACTGGTAGTTGGCCTTGAAAATCCTTCTTAAAAACAAACTACTATAAAAATCTTTAACCAAAAGAAATGAAAGACGATGGCTTCAAAAGATAAAGAGAAAAATCTTCCTAAAGCATTGTTTGAAGAGAAAAAGGAAAAGGACTTATCTGAATGGTATAACCGATCTCAATGATCATGTCGTGCATTTCGGTTTGATCAACCCAGTTTATTATATCACTCAATCTTTCTGATGACCTTACTTTGCATTTCAAAAGGTCCCGCCACCCAACTCTTTTGCCGAATCAACATCTTTGTTCTGCTTGATGCCTCAACGAATCATTTCTGTCAACCTTACCTCGTTTTCCCTCTTTCAATTCCTTGTCGCCTTATAGTGCCCTTCGAGGGATTTTCACTAATAAGACTCTCGCGTTTCTCTCAACTCCCGTCACCCTATGGTGCTTGTGAAGGTTTTCCCCGATAAGACTCTCTCATTTTATTTCTCTCAACTTCCGTCGCCTTATGGTGCCTATGAAGGTTTTCACCGATAAGACTCTCTCATTTTATTTCTTTTCAGCTGGGGATTGGGGTGTTACTGATAAGATTCTCTCATTTCATTACTTTTCTGCCGGGGATTCTCTCATTTCATTTCTTTTTTGCTGGGGACCAGAGTGCTACTCCAGACTTCCATTTGCCCGACTTGACACTTCTCGGATACTGATCGAGAGGTCTTTTTGGACATTAATATGGGTTTCTGGTGTATGGCTAAAGAAAAATTTAAAATAATTTTGATGGGTAAAACATTACAACCCTTGGAATCAACTTTCTTTCCCAAAATTATAAACACAATTTCTGCCCCAGTTTTTCTTGCTTGTGGATTTTTGATTCTTATTACACTATGACCCAGCCGTGAGGCGCCTACGTATCCTTTTTGAGGAATCAGGTTAAACGTAGTTCCCAATTCCTTTGTTTTTTCTTGTGACTTTTCTTTTGTCTTTATTATTTCATTATTTTTCTTTTCCCCCTTTTTCATTTTCATTACTGATTCCAAAAGAGGGGTATAAAAGAATAAATAAGGCTCAAAAGGGGAAGCAAATGTTAAAGTGTTTGGATGGAAGAACAAATTGCCTCCGTCATTTCATTCTCCGATACCATTCCAAATGCAAACAAACAACAATTACAATTAAAAGAAATCATACATAATATCTCTTAACTGCGTCAAAATTGATATCCATGTCGATGCATTTTCCTTCGATATCTATTAAACATAAAGCACCATTGGACAACACTCTGGTTACAATGAATGGCCCTTGCCAATTCGGGGCGAACTTGCCTTTTGCCTCAGCCTGATGTGGAAGGATGCGTTTCAGCACTTGCTGGCCCACTTCAAGCTTCCGGGAACGCACCTTTTTGTTGTATGCTCTTGCCATTCTCTTTTGATATAACTGGCCATGCCACACAGCTGCCAATTTTTTTTCATCAATCAAGTTCAACTGCTCCAAACGAGTTTTGACCCACTCATCATCATCAATCTCAGCTTCAGCGATAATCCGAAGGGACGGGATTTCAATTTCCACAGGTATTACGGCTTCAGTTTCATATACCAACAAATAAGGAGTTGCACCTACTAAAGTACGGACAGTGGTTCGATAACCCAACAATGCAAATTTCGAAGTATCTTCTTTATGTTTTTGTTGGCTGCCTCAACTGCTCTATTCGCCTTGGGATGATATGGGGTGGAATTACGGTGTGTAATCTTAAACTTCTGACATACCTCTTTCATCAAATTGTTGTTAAGATTAACACTATTATCCGTGATAATCACCTTTGGGATTCCAAATCGACAGATGATATTTGAGTGAACAAAATCGACCACTGCTTTCTTGGTCACAGACTTGAAAGTTTTGGCCTCAACCCATTTGGTGAAATAATCAATGGCTACCAGAATGAACCTATGCCCGTTGGATGCTGCCGGCTCAATTGGTCCAATGATATCCATGCCCCAAGAGATGAAGGGCCATGGTGTCGACATTGTGTGTATTTCCGATGGCAGAGAATGAATCAAATCTCCGTGTATCTGGCACTGATGACATTTGCGCACAAAACCAATACAATCTCGCTCCATGGTGAGCCAATAATAACCTTCTCGGAGAATTTTCTTCGCCAGCACATATCCACTCATATGTGGTCCGAAGACTCCTGAATGTACTTCGGACATGACAACCATAGCCTGTCTAGCATCTATGCATCTTAACAATCCTAGGTCTGGTGTTATTTTATACAGAACTCCCCCAGTCAAGAAAAATCCACTTGCCAACCATCGAATTGTTCTCTTTTGATCCCCCGTGGCTTGCACTGGGTATATACCTATTCTGATGTATTCCTTGATATCATGAAACCATGGTTTGCCATCCAGTTCTTCTTCAATCATGTTACAATAAGCATGCTAATCTCGGACTTGAATATGCAAAAGATCGACCTAAGCTTTGTCCGGATGGTGCATCATTGATGCTAGGGTAGCCAAAGCATCGGCGACCTCATTATGGACCCTTGGAATATGCCTGAACTCCACTGATCTAAACCATTGGCAAAGAACATGTAAGCATTGTCGGTATGGTATGAGCTTCAGATCTCGCGTTTCCTATTCTCCTTGAATTTAATATACCAGAAGGTTCGAGTCTCCCAAGACCAAGACTTCCTAGACATCCATGTCCGTAGCTAACCTTAAACCCAAAATGCATGCTTCGTACTCAGCCATATTGTTGGTACAATAAAAATGAAGCTGAGCCGTAACAGGATAGTGATGCCCTGTTTCAGAAATAAGCACAGCTCCTATTCCAACTCCTTTCATGTTAGCAGCCCCATCGAAGAAAAGTTTCCAGCTTGGTTTTTTAGCCTATTCTAGTTCATCAACATGCATCACCTCTTCATCAGGAAAATAAGTCCTCAGTGGCTCATACTCTTCATCGACCAGGTTCTCTGCCAAATGATCGGCCAATGCTTGGGCTTTCATCGCAGTCCGAGTCACATAAATTATGTCAAACTCTGTGAGCAAAATCTGCCATTTTGCAAGTCTTCCTGTCAGCATAGGCTTTTGAAAGATATACTTCAATGGGTCCAAGCGTGAAATGAGGTAAGTAGTGTAGGATGACAAATAATGTTTCAACTTCTGTGCCACCCAAGTTAGGGCGCAACATGTCCTTTCCACGTGAGTGTACTTAACCTCATAAGCTGTGAACTTCTTACTAAGATAATAGATGGCTTGCTCCTTCCTGTCGGTGACATCATGCTGCCCTAGTACACAACCAAATGAATTTTCCAAGACTGTCAAGTAAAGAATCAAAGGTCTCCCTAGTTCTGGCGGAACCAGCACAGATGGGTTTGTCAAGTAACCTTTTATCTTGTCAAACGCTTCTTGACACTCATCAGTCCACTTGATCGCAGCTTCCTTTCTCAACAACTTGAAAATAGGCTCACACGTTGTTGTGAGCTGAGCAATAAACCTGCTGATGTAGTTCAGCCTTCCTAACAGACTCATCACTTCAGTCTTGTTCCTCGGAGGGGGCAAATATTGTATGGCTTTGATCTTTGATGGGTCCAACTCGATGCCTCGCCGACTGACTATGAATCCTAACAACTTTCCGGATGGAACACCAAATGCACACTTGGCGGGGTTAAGCTTGAGGTTGTACCTGCGAAGCCTCTAGAAGAATTTCCTCAAATCCTCGACGTGGTCGGCCTGATGCTTTGATTTTATGATCATATCATCTACATATACTTCAATCTCCTTGTGTATCATATCATGAAACACAGTAGTCATTGCCCTCATATAAGTTGCCCCAGCATTCTTCAAACCAAATGGCATTACTTGGTAGCAATAAGTTCCCCAGGGTGTGATGAATGCCATCTTTTCTGCATCTTCTTCATCCATTGGAATCTGATGATACCCGACATAGCAAACCACAAAAAATCCGATCTCACGCTTGGCACAATTATCGATCAAAATGTGGATGTTGGGTAGTGGGAAGTTATCCTTCGGACTTGCTTTGTTGAGATTGAGGTAATCGACGCATACTCTGATCTTGCCATCCTTCTTCGGCACAAGCACAACATTAGCCAACCAAACAGGATATCGGGTGACCCAGATAACCTTTGCATCCAACTGTTTGGTAACCTCTTCTTTAATCTTCACACTTATATCAGTCTTGAACTTCCTCAACTTTTGCTTGACGGGGGAGAATGCTGGGTCAGTGGGCAATTTGTGAACCACTAAATCAATGCTCAAACCCGGCATGTCTTCATATGACCACACAAAGACATCTTTGTACTTGATGAGTGCTTTGATTAACTCCTCCCGAATATTTGGCTCGAGGTGGACACTTATTTTAGTCTCTCAGACGTTGTTTGTGTCCCCTAAATTGATGGCTTCTGTGTCATTCAAATTGGGTTTGGGTTTTTCTTCGAAGTGAATTAACTCCTTACTAATTTCTTCGAAGGCTTCATCCTCATCATCATATTCTGATTCGTAATCACAATCTACTTCTATCATTTCGGAGTCAGATTGATTTTTAAGACTGGGCCAAGGATTCCTTATGCATGCCATGTCATTAAGACCAGTATAAAGAGAACTGTACAGAAAAAGAAAAGAAGAAAACAAAATTAAAATAAAATAAGAAATGAAGAAGAAAGTTTTTTATTTTATTGAATTACGGGATAACAAGGTTTCACACTTTGATGAACACAACAAAATAAAAGAAATCTGGACTACAACCCTAGAATAATCCAGAAAACTGGAATGAAAATCAGAGCCAACTACCAAGACTCCCTCCGAATGGAAAAAGGAGTAGCCATCCAATTGTTGATTTTTGCCTTTGGCCCCACAAACTGCACATCCCCCTTGCTGGACCCCTCCCCAGCTTCTACCATGTTGATTTCGGTGAATAATCTTTCAAAGCCCTCATTTAAGTCTCCATCTGCACCAATCAAAGGCCCTGTAACTTTGTACAACAATTGCTTTTTGATGCTCGGCCTGACAAAAGATCTGGACAAGTGCGGGATTGCCTTGGGAAGGACCCAGACTCTTTTCTTCAACTTGCGGGCCCGTCTCACATCTGCCATTGTAGGCTTGAACCCCAGCCCAAAGGCATCGCCCTACAAGTACATGTCCCACTTAGTATTATCATCCTTTAGCTCGGAAGCTGGAAACCCCTCCCTCTCTTCGAAGGAAAAAATAGTACACACGCATACCGTGATGTTTTGCTTCCCATATGCCCCGGTACATAGCTCACCACCTACGCTCGTCGCAAGTCGAGTGGGTCACCAGCTTCCGGACCCAACCAGGCAGATCAAGAATGTCACCCGGCACCCATGAAATTGCTGCAGAAAAGGAGGAAACATGGTTACGGAACTAGCTTTTGCTAAGAGCAAATTTGAGAAAGCACTGGACGTTCCAACAACACATGTAATTCCATTTCTCGAAGAATGACATAAGTTCCAACGATAATGTCAGTCGTTCGGATCCGGACGAAGCGACAAATCCACTCCCGATCTCTATCTTCCTCATCGTCAACAACAAAGGGCATGGACGAATGACACTGCAAGGTTAGCAGACCTCGGTGGTGAAAGGGCCGGTACAGCCTGACGAGATGGCTGAGCGTGAACTCAAGCCCCACCTTCTCCAGAAAGAACCTCATTATCAACGCTATTTTTAAAACGACGGGTGGAACTGCGCCAAAGTAACCCGATACTTTAAACAAAAGACAAGCACATCCATATCAAGGGGTCCCAGTGTGAAAGGGTACAAGTACACATTCAGGAATCCATCGATGTGGTACCTGACCTAGAAGACCTCCACCAAAAAGAAGTTAGGCTCCAGAAATCATTTAGCACCATTTTAGAGTTTGAGATGTTATCCGATCTCGAAGGTTCCCCTCAAAAAGAAGAACAAGCACTTCTAGCGCCGTCCATAAGGGCTCGACCTCAGGAACTGCCTAAATCTGGGTAACCCATCATCTGGGACCTATCTACAATGCCTTAAAAGGTTATCTATACCATGCTCAAAGCGAGGTTCCAGATGCATAAAGCTAACCCTCACTCAGGGACCTCTCTCAAAAATTCCAAGGCTCGAGGTACTATTTTCATGTGACTCGAGAGTCCCGATGGCCCGAGTCTATCGAACAAATTCGGGCTTATCCGAGGAATGATGATGGGCTCATAGAGGAGCTGTTGCTATCAACGAAAGACCAGAAATAATACTCGCACCCGAGTGACAATCATCTGCAGAGGCAGTCATTCAGAATCCCCACAAATGTAAAAGAATATGGCAAGCATCAAAGGCGAAAGTCAAGAAAATATATTTATATTCGTAAACATTTGAAACGGCCCTCGAGGGGTCATTACATATGATTACGAAAAGCCTACAAAGGGTGCTTACACAGACAAAAGAGGCAAAAGAGGTATACCTAAAAGCCGATAGCCTACTCTACTTTCGAAGGTCCATCTCCTGCAGCAACGCCTTCGGACATTCTCTCATCGGGCATGCGTCCTCAAAGACAATATCTTCCAAAGTGTTGTTTCCTCGGGAGCCTTATCCCGGTCTTCCACTCTGATATCCCCAAGGGATAAGCTGAAGAGGAGGGAAGGGGAGAAGCAGGAAGGGATGAAAAAACGTCATAGCCCGCCAAAGGTCGAGGACCCTCACTGGCCAAGAGAACCTTGGAGCGATAACGGACTTGGAGAACGTCGGCCTTGCTTGCACGACTACTTTTAATTCACTTCTTGGCAAATTGAGTCGATCAAGCTACCAGCCCGGGGAAAAGCGCCAAGCTGAGTTGGGGTTTGAAGGTAAGCATCGGTGTATAATCCGAGCCCACTCGTGAGCAATGGTGTATAGTCCAAATAATTTTCTAATGCTGAGAAAGTCGATCCCCCGTATATCATCATCCCATGCCAACAATGACAGTAGTAGATGTCGTAATAACAACAACAGTAACGACGAGACAGTATAATCTCATTCGACATAGAGAAACTCAAGTAGAAGGCCACCATACAGCTAACGAAAATGCCGCCATACAACCTTAAAGCCCTGAACCCCAAGCATGGTGGTTGACAATAAAGGAAGATGGTGAGAAAAAAGGGATGAATGAATGAAGAAGGGCACTTGGATAGAGAGATAGTATTGGAATGCTACCCATTTATAGGGGGTAATGACACGGCATCAATGCCTTTGAAAGAATGATTGGCAGGATCAATAAATGCGTTCTTGGAAAACCGAATCGACAGCGGTATTGTTACTTTGAAGAACGGGAATTGACAGTACATTGAATGGCGTCGAAAAGACAAGTCCATGAAATGTCCCGGTTATTGTGAACACTCACGTCATAGGTTGCATTGCTGGTATGATGTCATCACGGAGAAACAGAAGAGTTGGGCATCAAAATAGTTTCCTATCACTTTGTTCTAGGAAATGGGGAGGCTATCTGTATGCGACAAGATTAAAGGGTCCAATTTCTTGCTATTAGTTCATTTCAAAAGATCATCTTGAGGCCTCGAGGTCGCGAAGCTGTGACCGAGTTCCCTCCCTCGAGGCTCATCGATGCGCGTCCTGAAGGGAATATTGACCAAGTCTACATTAAAACTGGGGAGTTCCCAAGGCACACGACTAAGCATGACAAAACCTAGCCAACCTGCCTTAAACCCATATCAGGGTGTCACGTCTAGCCGTCCCATCTCCATAACTTTACAATTAATACACTTTGTACTATGTTGGGATTCCCCTTCTATATAAAGGGGATCCTTACAATTTTTTAAAGGACCGCTTGTTGCTCCAACTATTCTACACAAGATAAATAATAACTCTCTCTCTCTCTCTCTCTCTTCTCTCTAACATACTTTCTCGATACTATTGCTCCTATTTATTACTTTCATACTTGTTCTTCATTTATTGCATATCATAGGCCATAAAGAGCCTCTCGTAATTATATTATAACTGTTAGCCCTTTCCCAATTATCCCCAATAGCTCAAGTCCGAGCCCATGAATCAATCTCGAGGCCCCGCATCAGTCAGTCTGATGCCTGAATAGCTAAGTCTTTGGTTTGATTATAACTCCATTTTAGCTTGCGTTTCATCTTTAAACTTCATGCACCTAGCATCAACCGCTTAACAACCAGCATAAAAATAGATCACGTATTTTTAGAGTCCCATCAACAAATTTAATTGTTGTTACCATTTTCACGGTAAGCAATTTTCCATGTTATAATCTAGATATAATCCAAGTAATTAACTTGCAATAGGTGGGAATCACTTACCTTGAAATAGATGATGAAGACGGAGCTCAAAAATCGCTCCTAGTTCGTCTACCATGGAGAAAATGAGATGAAATGAGCCAAACTAATCTTTTCATACTTATACACTGCTAGGCAACCCTTCTTCACGTTCGTGGGTGTCCCATCGCGTTCGCGAAGAACAAAATTCTCGAAATTCATTCCCATACTCTTCTCAAACAACCTCTAGTATAATGGTCATAACATTTAGTACAAAACTCTAAATGATAAATAGTTTAACTTTTTGAAAATTACACATCAAGATATACAACTTTCTTGTTTTGGTAATCTCCCAATTCCTTACAGATTTCGAGATATAAGCCTCCAAATTTAGCCATGTGCAACACAAATTTCTTCTTCATCTTCACGGATAGCCTGTAGTATATCTGCCATAACTTTTTGTACACAAATACAAATGCTAAATGGTTTACCTTTATGCAAACTAGACACAAATGGCTACAATTTCCATTTTTGTATCATCTCCAGATATCTTGTAAATTGCGAGATGAGCCTCCGAAGTTAGACTTGTGCAACAGAGATTTCCCTCTTCGCAAACACGAGGATCCCTTCGTGAATGCGAATGACAAAGTTCCTGAAGTCAAATTCTTCTTCGTGAATGCTGGAGGATCCACGCGAACGTGAAGAACAACACTAGACACTAGCATGAGCAAAACAACCCGAAATGATCTGAAACACACCCGAAGCCCCTGGGTCCCCATCCAATCGCACAGACCAATCCCATAATATAACACAGACCAGATCGACGCCTCAAATCACATCAAACAATATAGAAATCATGAATCACAACCCAATACAAGCTTAATGAACTTTAGAACTTCAAACTTCTACATTCGATGTCGAAACCTATCAAATCATGTCTGATTGACCTCAAATTTTGCACACAGGTCACATTCGACATTATGGACCTACTCCAACTTCCGGAATTGAAATCTGACCCGGATATCAAAGAGTCCACTTTCGGTCAAACATCTCAAAAACTTTCAAATTTCTAACTTTTGCCAAAAGACCCCAAAAATGATCTACGGACGTCCAAATAAATTTCCGGGCGTGCTCCCAATACCAGAATCACCATACGAAGTTATTCCTAGACTAAAAATCCCAAGGGAACATCGATAACATTGAAATGCACTGCAACCCAAATTTATGAAATTCTTCTAAAATGTCAATTTCCACAATAGGCCCTAAAATGCTCATGGGTCATCCAAAACTCGATTCGGACATACTCCCAAGTCCAAAATCATCATACGACCTTATTAGAACCTTCTAATCCTGATTCTGAGGTCTTTTACTCAAAAATCAAACCTTAGGAAATTCTTTCAACTAAAAGCTTGTGAAATGAGAATTTTCTCTCAAAATCAACTTTGAACTTCCCAAAATTCAATTCCGACCATGCGTGCAAGTCAAAATGCCTAAAGTGAAGTTATGCATGGCCTCAAACTGCCAAACGACGTGCTAGAGCTCAAAACAACCGGCCGGGTCATTACATTCTCTCCCACTTAAACAAACGTTCGTCCTCGATCATGCTGACAATTGCACTGGAGTAGTCTGAAATTACTATTTAACACCTCGTGCACCTACCAGCGCTACCACAACTCAGTTGAGCACATTGGCTCGATCACATTTGAAGACATCCTCTTTCATTTAGGCAAATAAACCTTAAAACCCAGTTCCAACATCCGAAATTCTTCACCAAGCCTTCTTCCAATATGTGAATGCCGTATCAATCACCATATGCTGTATCAGAACATGAATGCATACCCTTGATGAATTCATACCATGCACCACATCATTCACAAGACCATAATAACACTCTCTAATCATAATAGTCGACATTTCTCGAAGCTGATGCTCACAATGCACCCCATGACATATATAAGTCTTGTTCCAACTTTCGCAATGCCTCCACGACGGAAGAGATGTGTAGAAATTTATAACCAACTCCCGAGTCAACAATCATTGAGTCTATACTCCTGACAAGAACCATTACCTCATTCTAAACCAAATAATGGTATTTGCTCTTTGATATATTTCATATAATCCGATAGCACTGATCCTAGATCCAATAATCTTGTCTCGCCCAGACATGACCAAAAAGTCTCGCATAATGCCATAATGTGCCAATAGGCTACATATTTGAATGTGATACATAAGGAAAACAAACTCTGGAAAAAACTACTCAACTCACACAACTAATTAGACAACCGAAAAGTCATTATAAACCTTCCTTTAATGGGAAATAAAACACACAAAATAGAATATTGGGGACTGTACCCAACATCACTCTGTTGTGGCGTGCAACCCGATCCAAGCAACATACCCGTGGCGGCGGTCCACCCGATCCACACATAAATCTATATAAAGAGATACATACCGAGCTAGAGTGCTCATTACTACCAAATAATGAATATCGGCCACAAGCACGCTAAGTGTATAATATCATCCCTAGGGAGACAGATAGTTCCATACGCTACAAAACTCAAGCGCAACTGAGGTACGATATATAATTTGAATGTCAAGAGCCATCCTGATCACATAACACCATTACTACATGGAACCTCAACACATAAGGAAATAATTAAGCCGCCTCACAACTCATACGACACAATATAGTATTACATGAAATAGTCGATGACGAGATAACATCCAACATCCAAATACTCCTCCATAAGGAGTGTTATGATGAAATGAACACATCTGGCCTGATATAGAGCCCATATTCATATTTAAATCCACCCATCGACCTCGAGCTTATTCTGACTGCATCGCACTAGGCTAATACCTTTCAAGGGTCTGTAATAAACCCTTTTTCCCATGACTCACAAGAACAACCCTCATATCCGAAGCAAACCTCACAAACCAATAAACCGAGTGCCCTCCAAGAAAAAATTCTCAAATTAGTGATACTACCACAATCTTAACACTTGGTTTAAATCTTTTATTAATTAAGTGACTACATATCACACTTATACAATCTTCTCTCTAGGTACACTCCCATGACTTTCTGTACTAGTTAACGAGTCTGCACATCTATACCACCGGTCACACTTATGTTGTAAAGTATATAAAAAATCTGTAACCAAGATGCAAATCCTCCAACACAAAATGTTGATCTCAGGTGACGCTGAAGACAATACCAACTTACTCCAAACATCCAAATCCCCTTCCTGCTCATCCAAGCTTGTGACATCCTCATCAAACACCGAACCGCAACCTTGATCCTCACTTTCAAATTTCATACCACTCACTGCACCTAAAAAGCCATTATACGATAGTACAAGAAATTCATCATAACTCCTAAATCACTAATATGGTAAACACTTCATCACCTAGAAACTATTTACATAACTCATTCCAAGATAACAATATCAATATGCGAGTAACTAGTCATAATCGTAGAACATTCAAATCCTCAAGTAGTGGTCTAAACCACCATAACCCTTTAGAAATCCCCCTACACATAACATGCCATAATACTTGAATACTTCCAAATAAAATCAATTACGGCGGCCGTTGAGCCTCGCACGTACCGCCACCACTATGCCAATTCAACCATGGCTAACCAATCCAACTTCTTCTAATTCATCCCTAACTTGCCTTAGAGATAATAATAGCTCTATTCCTTAGATCACCAACCTAAATCTGCACTCACCTAGAGTGACCCCATTCCACGAGACAACATTGTCTCCAAACCCATGAATTGTTTCATACCCTCCTTACACGCACATTCGCATCTTAAACTGATACACCCATTCTGATAATTCCTCTACAAATCCGAAGTCTTTTTCTCTTTTTCCTACCAATGCTACATTGCAAGTCGAAAACATCATTGAACATTCTGAGTCTCTTAGCATAATCTGCTACAAAAGCTCGATTCTTTACCATACTGTGGGCTTGAATCCTTTGGCACCACATTTTTAACCTTTGAATTCACTAGGACCGTTGTTGAGAGTCACCCACTCTGGCTTGGTCCCGAATATAATCAACTCCAAGGCTCCGCTGTCACATGAACAACCATCTTAATGAAGCACCCTACTGAATCACTTCCCTTGTAAGTCACCTCTGTACGAAACATAAATCTTGAATCTTCCCAAAGCTTGAACATAAGTCAATAAGGCCAACTATAGCACATCTTTATCAATTCCTTTGCTAAAATTACCACTTATATTCTTTTCCCTTAGCTATAATAACTCACCAATACGCCGATAACCCAAACTTTACAAGTAGGTAGCAATGTAACCTAATCATAGGCGGTGTGACCCTCCCACTTAGCTTGAAGCTACAATTACACAACTCTGGAACCCACCAAGATTCTTTCTTTATTGTTGACATGATCTTACACAACCAACCCGCCAAATTCCTCGAAATCCTTCTGTTAGCATTTCATAAACACTCTAAATATCTAGTAACATTCACATATTCGACTTCTTACTAGATAATTAGTAAAATCCTTCGCATAAGCTTTGCCAAACCACGCGACCGCTTACTTGTTCATAGGAGATAACCCACCTGTAGAAATTACACGCTAAAATTTTCCAACATCACTACACAGGGTACAATCCCTACGACGTCAATAACACATCCCGAGCCCATGCTTATTCACCAAGTATACTAGTCCGTTCACTTCTTATGGACATCAACTAAATGTGCGACAATATCTTCCAATTCAAAGTTATATTGCATCTTTCTTCGTACCAAGCAAATCCTTTTCTGTTTCATCCAATCTCCCACCGTATTATAACCAATATTTCAAATTAAGTCTGTGGACCCAATCACCGTCCACTAAAATTCCCAAATCACTCTAAACTTTTCCTCAAGGCATGTAGTTATCCTGCCACTGAACCCATATGCTACTCTGCCACTCTCCCACTTTGGTCAAAACTCACTCCTTTAAGCAACTACTTGACTTTCGCTTCTTACACCTGGCCTTCTAGAAATTTAACCACCGCTTGACACTTCCCACATGTCCTTCCTCATCATTTGCTGCCCAGTTGTTGCATTAGATGAATATCTATCTCTGTAGCACTTGAACTGACAGATTACTACTAACTTCAACCCTTTCCGAAAATCTTGCTTCTCGAGCTGTCAACATTAGAAATACCCATTCAATCCTGAACCACCACACCCCTGCGATCTCTGACAGTCGCTTCTCCAATAGTATCTCACAGTATCTTGGCCCAAAGGTGAATTGTAGAAGATCATAACGCCGGCGAACTTCACACATTCAATCGTGGACGTCGACACCAAGTCGTAGATAAAAATTCTACCATACTTGAAAACACCAAGTGTCGTTACCCCATCAACCCAAACCTAAACATTTATAGTCCGATTGCCTTTCTACCACCAGAAATAAAATACTGAATCTCTGAATCGTGCTCTGAGTAAACCTTCTTTCAAGTCATTCACTATCCCAACACATAGGCATCATAACAACTTGTGCATAGCCTCGCTCTATGAAGTATAACTACTGAGCTAAAATGATAAAATATCCTTCTGCAAGTCGACGACAATATCCCAAATATCTACGCAGGGAGAAACATGTCGCACCTTATCTATAGTACCATTAAAATTCCTCGATTTCTGATTTAGAACCACTGTTCACTTAAGATTGAATTGGAAAGAAATGAAGGCATAAGCCTCAAAGGAATAAAACCACATGATGAGGAATCAAGAAGGGAAGTGCTCCTAACAGCCTTGTAGCCTCTCGAAGATAAGTACAGACGTCTCCGTACCTATTCGCTTGACTCGCTCATGAGTCGTAAGACCTAAGGGAAGCTAGTGCACTAATACCATATTGTCATGAGCCAAAATCCATTAACGGTCGAGATGGCGTCGGACACCACTTGTCAGGCAAGCCAACACCAATAAGTTAAATAAATTCCTCATTCTGGTATTTTTGAAATCATTTCATTTCCTTAAATTAAACAATAAACAATGAACATAACTAAGAAAATAATGGCGTCTTTAACAAATTTAAATACTGAATAATCCCATAGTTATCCTAAAACCCAGTGTCACAAGTGCATGAGCAATTCCTAGAAAATAAAATTTAATACAATAACTGTACGGAGTACAAATTGGACAGAAAATGAAAGTACAATACTTTGAAGGAGACTTTGCTGGTTGCGGGTAGTCTCGAGAGATGCAGCTCACCTAAGTCTCTGTATCAACCATGCCGCTGCGCCCAACAATGCCACTAGACATACTTATGCATGTGCAATAAAAATGCACAATAGGTGTAGTATAAGTACTGTCACACCTCCTTTTTGCGCGCCTACCACGAAGGATAAATGCGTGAGGGAGTTTTTTTATTTTTAAGTGACAATATTCGAAATGGAATTATTTATTTATTTCAGAGTCGCCACTTGGGAAAGGTTTGTCTTTTGGTATCCCAAGTCACCGGTTTATCTTGAATCCCAATTCGAGAAAAATATTCGACTTTCCAAATGAAGTCTGCGAACCAGAAATTCTAAGTAAGGAATTCTGTTGACCCGAGAGAAGGTATTAGGCACCCACGGATCCCGTGGTTCTAGCATAGTCGCTTAATCGTTATAATGGCTAAACATCTGATTTTAATTCATGTTATAACTTGTGTGCTTTTATTAAGTTTAAACCGCTTGTATTATTATTATTTTTTTATGGAATTGCAACGTCGTGAAAATGCGTCTCAGACCACGTCACAATCAATGCGCTCGTGGTTGCTAATACATTCCGACTCCATTGAGATTTGGATTTGGGTCACATAAATGCGCACCCGAATTTAAGAATGTAGTTTAATTAAATCGCGCGTAAAGAATCTAACGCGTTATTATCTTTGGGAAAGACACTGAAATTCACTAAACAGTCCATCCCAAAAAAAATCTAAGTATTTATTATGACGAATTATTGAGGACCCCGCAATTTGCATTTTTATTTGGCGAGGATCGTCTCATTTTTATTTTTTAAAAGGATAAAACCTACAATGACTACATTTTTTCTATTATGTTGGTCTCTAAAAATGAAAGAAGAAAATATATGCTAATTAAATTACATGCTCGGCAAGCTCCGGACTATTATTAATTATTAGATTACAAAAGACGCTAACGGAAAATTGCACTCGAATTTGTAAAGCGGGGAATTATTTCGTGCCTTATTCCATGAGCGAAAAAAAAAGATATGCACACGAGATTGATAAAATGCTAAACTCACGCTCACCGTTCTCCAAGTTGAACTTAAACTAACATTTTTTTTCATGACTGTGATTAATGGAATTAACTACTAGAGGATGTTATTAACGGGATTCAAACATTGTCCTATAAACTGCCTAATGGAATCCGATTTTGATAGAGTTAGCTCAAATGATCTAAAGCTATATTGCATTTGGCGAGATTAGAAGCAGTCTGCCTTATATGTGTAAAATATGACTAGAGATGAAGTCCAGTTATCGATATACTAACTACTTGTGCATTCCACAAATTACATAACTATATCATATATGCAACTGAACAACTATAGATCACAGTATTAAACAAACTAAGTTTTAGTTAAGTACAAACTACCTAATGCATTTTTCTATAGAGTTATAACCCCAAAAAACTACACAATCCACTAACACTTTATAAAACTACAAGTACAATACCAAATGATTAAGATCCTTCGCATCTTTCAATTCATGCTCAACTTTACTGTTACATTCAGTGTGAAATTCAAGTGTGTACCTGGATATTGGACACAAGAAAGAAAAGAGGAGGATCAGCAGATGAAGTATGCAACAACACAGCAACACAAACAGCCACAGCAGTAGCCACTAACAAAATACACCCCAGTGAACAGAACCAGAATTGACTCAATGAAACAGTACTCAGATATCCAAACAAAAACAGGCCCCGGAGGCTCAGTTGAGACCAAGCAGAAATAGGTGGATCCGCAATAACAGTAGAACAACAGTTTCTGATTTTCGGACACTCAAAGAAAGAAACCTAGTATTGAAGTCCAGAAATGAGCTCTCTCTTTTATTCCAAGATCAGCTCCTTTGGGTTCTAACTCCCTCTTTGTCCGAAATCAGTCCCCTTTTTAAAGACTAGAGCTGGCCATTTTTTATTCAAACATTTCAACTTTCAGCCTGCTTTTATTCCCTCATCATGTGCATTTCTACCTTTTATCATTGAACCCATGCTGTTCCTGATTTCCCACCAGTAAAGTCACTAAGCCAGCTCAAGTAGTACTCTTTTTCACTAGTTAATTCAAAAATCTGTCAGTCTTTAACTAGCCTTTTCTATTTAAAATTAAACCCCATGCTCTTTCTGATTTCCAGCCACTAAAAGCACTTAACATATTATCAATCCCACTATTGATCCCTATTTTATTCATTAGCTTATATTGGTATTGAACTGACAGAACATTAAAACTGGACAATTTGCGGGTTTCTAACAACCAAACCTGTTAAAACTAATTGACGACGTTTATCCAATCGACTATACGAATTACAACATATAAGTTAACAGCAAACAATCAGAATCGAATAGTACACATAGGTGATTCAAGTTGTACTGACAAAAACAAAAAATTGCCCTGGAAACTAATTAATCGATCAAACTCATTCCAATCGATTATATAGTTTAAACACATACACTCATCAATGAACAGACGAAAATTTCGACCAAATAAAAGGCCTGATTTGGAGAAGAAAAAGAACAAAACAGCAAAAATGGAAATAAAATCATTCTGAACAACAAAACAAAATAAAAATAGATCAAATGGAAAGGGAGAAAGAATACCTCAAGTAACTAGGTGAAACAGTTCCGAACTCAGACTCGACCTTTTTGAGGTCGAATGGACCTTAATCAAGTGTTCTCAATGGAGAACACTTCGACTAAGGTCTATTAGACCCTCAAACCTCTGCTAATTCGGACAAAATCCTGGTTTCTGGATTTCTAGGGTTCTTGGGGCTCAAATTAGGGGTTCGAGCTTTTCTGGTTTGATTCGAACAAAACCAAGCTTGTTTTGGTCACGAGGGAGGTCAGGGGAGTAGCTGGTATGGATTTGGGGTGGTTTGGCATAGTTTGAGGTTTGGCTCGAATCTTCAGATGAAGATTCGAGATGATGTAGGTTGATTCGAACCCATCAGTTTGCAGATCTGTGTCCAGGGGGTCAAGGTGCACTAGGGGTGTTAATTTGGTGGTCACCGGCATCGTTGCCACCGGGATTATGGTGAGGGGGTGGAGAGGCGGTGCTAGGGTTCTTGAGGGTTTCGTTTTGGTTCAGAGACGGAAGGGAAGGGTATTTGGGAATGAAACGGGTAAGAGGGGTTTGGGGTTTTTTAGGTATATGAAACGTGACAATTAATTTGAGTCGTTAGATCAAATGATCTTAACGACTTGGATTAATTGGTGAGGGATGGGACGGGGTCGTTTGGTGTAGAAACGGGGTCGTTTGGTTTTAATGAGGGGTTGGGTCGACCCGGGTAAGCAGGTTGGGTTACGGGGCGAGATTGTGGACCCTTGGATGAGGATGGATGAACGGTCGAGATTCGCCGCTCTCGAAACGACGTCGTCTGAGGCGTCTTTGAGAGCTAAAGGTTTGGATCGGGTATAGGTCTCGTTTGGGCCTGATTTTGTCCCAAAAGGGAAATGGCCCAGTCCGAATTCCTTTTCTATTTTTTGTTCTTTTCCCTTTTAATTCCTAGTTTAAATTCCGAGTTTACAAAAATCCTAAAGATAAATTATAAAAACTAAAATTATATTACACGGACATTAATTGATTTTTAGCAAGAATTAACACACAATATCATATATTAATTAAACAAAATCAAACTTTAAACGATAAAAATGACAAAATTACCAAAGATAATATTTTTGTGATTTTCATTCATTTAAAAATCAAATACGATTTAATTAATTCCTAATAGTAGAATAAGATCCTAAATTTACACGCAACATATTTTTTTTGTATTTTTAATTAATAAAAATAAACAATCAAAGACAAAGACTACAAATAACTATCAAAATATGCTACGCAAATTCTAAAAATTGTACACAAAGACAATTTGTTTTATTTTTCGATTTCTTTTGGAGTAATTGTCGTGGAAACAAAAATCACGTGCTCAAAACTGCCCCTCTTTGTTCGAAAACACGAAGGGTTTTCGTGCAAAGATAAAGTGAGTGGATACGAGCGATTTTTGTCTGTTTGACTACTCCATGTGAAGCATTTTTTGAAAGATTTGGCCAGACCTTTGCTTCAAAGGTTTCCTACATATCCTGGGCTAAACAGGAATCAGGTCAATGTACTTCGGGAAGTTTTGGTAGCTGGGACTACCATGGGACTGCCATGCTGTTGTTACTGCTGTTGCTGCAGCCGCTACTTCTTTACCGACCTCCTTATTACAACCAAGGAAAATTGAAAACTAAACTAGCTACCTACGCCTGTCAACCACAAGTTACAAGATTCCTATCTATAATTCTTTTGCAACTTGATCTTGAGTCTTAGCTGATTCTGCTTGTAGACTTCGATCCGAATCTTGATGCTCACGAGTTGTAGGCGCTTGTCTATTTCTGCAGCGTTGAGTGAAACGGGATTGGCGGAGCTCGTGACTTCAATCAGGTTTTGAGCGATCCGCACTTTGTTTGCTCCAATATTTGGGAACATCTTCTTTTTGTTCTTTTTTCTTTATTCTGGATTGAGACTCACTCCATAGGTCATCTCGATCCATGTGCCTCGAGGTCAGACCTGCTCAGACAACAAAACAAACGAACGAACGAAATTTTTCTGCCCCAGTTTCACTAGGAAAATTTCGTGAGTTAATTGCCATAAATATCTACAGAATTGATGAGGGGATGGGAAACCTCAAATCTAAAAGGCGCAACTCAGGGATTGGAGCCCTAATGTTTGCAAAAGGCAAAACGCTCAAACTCAGGGATTGGAGCCCTAATATTTGGCTAAAAGGGAAAAACCGCTCGACTCAGGGATTAGAGCCCTAATGTTGGCTAAAAGAAAAAATCGCTCAACTCAGGGATTGGAGCCCTAATGTCGGCCAAAAGAAAATTGCTCAACTCAGGGATTGGAACCCTAATGTCGGCTAAAAGAAAATCGCTCAACTCAGGGATTGGAGCCCTAATGTCGGCTAAAGAAAAATCGCTCAACTCAGGGATTGGAGCCCTAATGTCAGCTAAAAGAAAATTGCTCAACTCAGGGATTGGAGCCCTAATGTCGGTTAAAGAAAAATCACTCAACTCAGGGATTGGAGCCCTAATTTCGGCTAAAAGGAAAACGCTCAACTCAGGGATTGGAGCCCTAATGTCGTCTAAAGAAAATTTGCTCAACTCAGGGATTGGAGACCTAATGTCGGCTAAAGGAAAAAATGCTCAACTCAGGGGTTGAAGCCCAAATGTCGGCTAAAGGAAAATCGCTCAACTCAGGGATTGGAGCCCTAATGTTTGCAAAAGGTAAAAAATGCTCAATTCAGGTGGTGGAGCCCTAATATTGGCTAAAAGGAAAATCGCTCAACTCAGGGATTGGAGCCCTAATGTCGGCTAAAAGAAAACTGCTCAACTCAGGGATTGGAGCCCTAATGTCGGCTAAAGGAAAATCGCTCAACTCAGGGATTGGAGCCCTAATGTCGGCTAAAGGAAAATCGCTCAACTCAGGGATTTGAGCCCTAATGTCGGCTAAAGGAAAATCACTCAACTCAGGGATTGGAGCCCTAATGTCGGCTAAAAGAAAATCGCTCAACTCAGGGATTGGAGCCCTAATGTCGTCTAAAGGAAAATCGCTCAACTCAGGGATTAGAGCCCTAATGTCGGCTAAAAGAAAACTGCTCAACTCAGGGATTGGAGCCCTAATGTCGGCTAAAGGAAAATTGCTCAACCTAGGGATTGGAGCCCTAATGTCAGCTAAAAAAATCGCTCAACTCAGGGATTGGAGCCCTAATGTTGGTAAAAGGCGACTAGGGAATGGAGGCCCTATGTCTAAAATTTTAACTTAGGGATTGGAGCCCTAATATTGGTAAAGACGACTAATGAATAGAGGCCCTATGTCTAAAATCTCAACTTAGGGATTGGAGCCCTAATACTGATGAGGGCGACTAGGGAATGGAGGCCCTTTGTCTAAAATCTCAACTTAGGGATTGGAGCCCTAATATTGATAAAGGCGACTAGGGAATGGAGGCCCTATGTCTAAAATCTCAACTTAGGGATTGGTGCCCTAATATTGATAAAGGCGACTAGGGAATGGAGGCCCCATGTCTAAAAATTTCAGCTTAGGGATTGGAGCCCTATTATTGATAAAGGCGACTAGGGAATGGAGGCCCTATGTCTAAAATCTCAAATTAGGGATTGGAGCCCTAATGTTGGCGAAAAATAGGTTGATACCGGAGATTCTAAACTAACATTTGTTTTTGGAATTTTCTTCTTATTTCTTTTTTGTTTTTTTTTTTGTTTTTTTTTTTAATTATTTTTGTTCAGTAAAATACAGGAAAGAATTTGGAGGAGACTTCCCTTTTGGGTTGATTCCTTGCTGCAAAGCTGTTTCTTTCACTTGTGCATTTCTTTTCCCTTTTAGTTGCACCTGCTTCTTGCACGGTTGCTTCGGATTGCACCTGTTTCAATTCTCCAAACAAAGAACAATTGTCAGTTTGAAAATGGTGGTTGGTCCGGCGGCCTTGATCATTCCAATTGCTTGGTCCTGGCCTCATTTCTGTTGAGAAACTTCGCCATTGATTGGCTTCAAAGGCATCCCCCTTTCGAACTAATAAGACTCGGATTTCAGGATTTCATGATGATTCGCCCGTGTAAGGCTTTGGTTCTTCCATCTCATTCTGTTTGGGGATTTTTACTGGGGCAGACTCATTGGGGATTTATTTTTACTTTGGAGGCAATCAACATCATGATCAGTCGGGATTGGACTGACGCACCACTGAGGCTGGGTATTTTCTTTACTTCTTGCTAGACGGAGCTCTGTGAAACCGGTCCTGCCACCTTTTCTTTCCAACACATTTTGGAATTTAGGGTTAAAGCGAAAGGGATTCGAGGAAAGGTAAACAAAGAGCGAAGAAACGAATTTAGAAGCGTCCCTTTCGGGGAAAAGAAGGACTTATCTGAGGTGCATGCTGGCTTCAAACTGACATGACATGCTTTTTGGACGGGATGCTTGACCCTCACGAACTTGCATTTCCTCGTGAACCAAAAATGGATCTATGTTTCCCAATCAGGGAACCTTGCTAGAACTTTCTGTGGTGAAATCATCTTTTCGGCCGACAGCGCCCTTTGTGGGTTTTCGCTAGTCGACCTCTCTCATTTCTCTTCTCACCGTCGCCTGATAGCACTCTTTACAAGTTTTTACTAAACAAGCTCTCTCATTTTCGATTTCTCTACTCGTCGTTGCCTTACGGTGCCCGTGTGGATTTTCACCAATAAGACTCTCTCGTTTTATTTCTCTCATTTTCTTGCCTCGGATCCAAGTAGCTGTAACCATTTCTTGCCTCACAACTTTGGAACCATTCAAAACGGGATTACCGCCGGACCATTATAACATCTGCCCCAGTTTCATTTTGAGGGAATTTGGATTTTTATTTTGGTGTGACTGAATCCCAGAGAGAGGCTGCCTACGTATCCTTTCGGAATCAAGTCAGACGTAGTTCAGGCAAATCATTTTTTTTTTCAACGGTGCTTTTGGATTCTAACGAGGGTAGCCAAGGGAATGTAACCGGCTCAAAGGGTTTGTAAAAAGAGTTGATAGTGTTTGGGTAGCGGGAATAAAAGCCTTCATCATCTCAAATGTGCCAACACATCACCGAAGTAAACTCAAACATAGTACCTCTTGACTGCATCCGCGTTCACAGCTGTTTCACGATCATTTCCTTCAATATCACCCAGATACAACGCTTCTCCTGGCAATATCTTCCTGATAATGTACGGGCCCTTCCAATTATGAGCAAATATTCCTTTCGCTTCCTGGTGATGTGGCAGAATGCGCCTTAATACCAGTTGACCTACTTCAAAATTCCGGGGTCGCACTTTCTTGTTGTAAGCACGGACCATTCTTTGTTGGTACAACTGTCCGTGATAGACTACAACCATTCATTTTTCATCAATCAAAGTCAACTGCTCCAATCGAGTCTTAACCCACTCGCTATCTTCAATTTCTGCTTCAACAATGGTCCGGAGCGAAGGAATTTCTACCTCTGCCGGTATCACAGCTTCGGTCCCATAAACCAACAAATACGGGGTTGCCCCTACTGATGTGCGTAATGTAGTGTGATATCCTAGCAAGGCAAAAGGTAATTGTTCATGCCATTGTCTAGAACTCTTGATTGTCTTCCTCAAAATATTCTTGATGTTTTTGTTTGCTGCTTCAACAACGCCATTGGCCTTGGGCCGATAAGGAGTGGAGTTCCTATGCACTATTTTGAACTGTTCGCATACATCCTCCATCAAGTGACTATTCAGGTTTGCCGCGTTATCTGTGATTATAGTTGCAGGAATACCGAAACGACAGATAAGATTTGAATGTACAAAATCCACCACGACTTTCTTAGTGACTGATTTGAGAGTGACAGCTTCGACCCATTTTGTGAAGTAATCAATAGCGACCAATATGAATCTGTGCCCATTTGAGGCTTTCGGCTCAATCGGACCAATGACGTCCATACCCCAGGCGACAAAAGGCCACGGTGCCGACATAGGATGTAGCTCTGTTGGAGGTGCATGAATGAGATCTCCATGTACCTGGTACTGATGACATTTCCAGACGAAACTGAAACAGTCTTTCTCCATGGTTATCCAATAATACCCAACTCGAAGGATTTTCTTCGCCAGGACATACCCGTTCATATGAGGTCCACACACTCCTGCGTGTACTTCATGCATGATTTTTCCTGCTTCTTCGGTGTCTACACATCTTAACAAGTTGAGATCCGGGGTTCTTTTATACAAATACATCACCGCTCAAAAAGAATCCATTCGCATGCCGCCTAATAGTTCTCTTTCGATCTCCAGTAGCATGTTCGGGGTATTCTTGTGTCTTCAAGAACCTCTTAACATCATGGTACCATGGCTGTGTATTTGGTCCTGCCTCGATTACATTACAATAACCGTGTCTTTCCCTGATTTGGATTTCCAAAGGATCGATGTGGGCATTGCCTGGGTAAGGTATCATTGAAGCTAAGGTGGCAAGTGCATCGGCTAGTTCATTGTGACACCGCGGGATATATCTGAACTCTATTGATTTGAATCGCTTGCTGAGATCCTCCACGTACTGTCGGTAAGGAATAAGATTGACATCTCGAGTTTCCCATTCACCCTGGGCTTGTCGGATAATCAAATCAGAATCCCCCATGATCAACAAATCTTCAACATCTTGATCGATCGCCATATTCATGCCCATGATGCAGGCTTCATATTCAGCTGTATCGTTCGTGCAAAAGAAACGAAGCCTAGCTGTAGCCGGATAGTGTTGACCAGTGGGTGAGATCAAGATTGCCCCAATTCCTACACCTTTAGCATTTACGGCCCCATCAAAGAACATCTTCCAATCATGAGCATCTTCCGAGACTACTTCTATGGTATTTATTTCTTCATCTGGAAAATAAGTACTCAATGGTTGGTATTCCTCATCAACCGGGTTCTCAGCCAAATGATCTGCTAGCGCCTGAGCTTTCATTGTCGTGCGAGTGACATAGACTATGTCGAATTCAGTAAGCAAGATTTGCCACTTTGCTAATCTCCCAGTAGGCATCGGTTTCTGGAATATATACTTCAAAGGATCCAACCTGGTTATGAGGTAAGTAGTATGAGCTTGGAGATAATGTCTCAATTTCCGAGCGACCCATGTCAAAGCACAACACGTTCTTTCCAACAAAGTGTATTTGACTTCATAATCGGTGAACTTCTTGCTTAAGTAATAGATCGCCTGCTCTTTCTTTCCAGTTATGTCATGTTGTCCGAGGAAACAACCGAAAGAATTTTCCAAGACCGTCAGATACAAAAACAAGGGTCTCTCTGGCTCCGGCGGGACCAAAACTAGAGGATTTGAAAAGTATTCTTTGATCTTGTCAAAAGCCTCTTGACACTCAGCTGTCCATTTGATTGCTGCATCCTTCCTCAATTGCTTGAATATGGGCTCACATGTGCTAGTCAGTTGGGCAATGAATCGACTGATATAGTTTAACCTGCCTAATAGACTCATCACGTCTTTCTTCGTTCTTGGAGGAGGTAGATCTCGGATAGACTTTATCTTGGTTGGATCTAACTCGATACCTCTCCTGCTTACTATGAAACCCAGAAGCTTTCCCGATGGGACTCCGAAGGTGCACTTAGCCGGATTCAGCTTCAGGTCGTACTTTCTCAGCCTATCAAAAAATTTTCTCAAGTCTCGAACATGATTCATCCTGAGTCCTGGACTTGACTATCACGTCGTCTATATATTCCTCTATCTCTTGATGCATCATATCATGAAAAATGGTAGTCATGGCTCTTATGTAAGGCCCCGACATTCTTTAAACCGAACGGCATAACCCGATAACAGTAAGTACCCCAGGGTGTAGTGAAGGTGGTTTTCTCGGCATCTTCTTCATCCATCAACACCTAATGATATCCAGCGTAACAATCTACGAAAGACTGTATCTCGTGTTTGGCACAATTATCAACAAGGATGTGGATGTTGGGCAACGGGAAATTGTCTTTGGGACTTGCCCTATTCAAATCTCGATAATCTACACACATCCGAGTCTTCCCATATTTCTTCAGTATCAGAACTACATTAGCCAGCCACGTAGTATACTAGACTACCCGAATTACTCCTGTTTTCAACTGCTTTGCGATTTCTTCTTTGATCTTATCACTGATATCAGTCTTGAACTTCCTCTGCTTCTGTTGAACTAAAGGACAATCAGGGTAAATTGGCAATTTATGCACTACTATATCAACACCTAATCCTGGCATGTCATCGTATGACCAAGCAAACACATCTTTAAATTCAAAGAGGAGTTGAATTATTGCATCTCGCGTTTTCTCATCTGTGTGAATGCTTATTTTGGTTTCTCGGATTTCTTCAAGAGTTCCCAAGTTAACTGGTTTGGTGTCATTCACATTCGGCTTAGGTTTATTCTCAAAGTATTCCAGTTCTCGATTTATTTCCCTAAAAGTCTCTTCTTCGTCATATTCCGGTTCTTGGTTCATTATTTCACAATTAAACAACTCGTTTGAATCTGGGCGTGAAGTCCGCAAGCATGTCATATTATTTAAAGCCGCATTATTATAACTGAAAGGAAAAGACAAAAGAAAAATAGCAAAAATCAAAAAGAATAAAGAAAAAATGATGAAATACTGATTTTATTCCTTGGAATTGGGAAGATAACAGGGTTTATATTTCAGGAAATTAAAACAGGAAACTAAAGAGAAACATCTGAGTTACACCCTGGGATAACTCGTGATGCAGGAAAGGTGGCAGGACAAGTCTACCCGGACTCCTGCCTAACTTGGAACGGTGTGGCCTCCCAATTTTGAAGCTTAGCATTTGGCCCCATGTATAGTACCTCAGCGGTGCTTGTTCCTTCTCCCAACTGAACCATGTGGGTTTCGTAAAGCATTTCTCTCATCACCCCATATATTTCCTCAATCTTTTCGGCCGTAAAAGCCTTATCATCTTCTTCTTCAGTGTACTTTGGTCTGACGAAAGTTTCGTACAAATGTGGCAATGGTTGAGGTAACTTCTATCCCTCATTTCTTCTCTTCTTCGCCCAATCTTCATATTTTGGAGTAGGGTGGAAGTCTATCCCAAAGAGTTTCTTAGTGGAAGGCAAAGTGATAGGTTCAGTTATTCCTTGCAACGATTTTCCAAGTCCTTCTTCTAGTTTGAATCCCTGTCGGATCATTTCTTTAGCAACCATGATTGAAGCGTTGGACAAGAAAGGTTGGGGACAAGGTTTTCCTTCTTCATACTGCTCTGCCAGCACAACTTCAAAAGCCTGATAAACTGTGTGCTCACTCCCTTCCCTTGCTTCAAGATATGGGATGGATGGGTCCCGATAAACAGATTGTTCGTCTTCTCCGTGGACCACAATTTCCCGGTATTCATATTCAAACTTCACCATTTGGTAGAGAGTGGAGGGTACAGCCCCTGCAGCATGAATCCAAGGCCTTCCGAGGAGAAAATTGTAAGATGTGTCCATATCCAGTACCTGGAAGGTTACTTCGAACTCCACCGGCCCGATAGTCAATATCAGGTCTATTTCTCCGAGGGTGTCCCTCTTGATACCATCAAAAGCTCTTACACAAACATTATTGGGGTGAATCCTTCCGGTCCCAATTTCCATTCTTTGCAGTGTGGAGAGCGGGCAAATGTCAACACCCGAGCCCCCATCCAACATTACTCGCTTGACGTAGTAGTCTTCACACTTGACTGTCAGATGTAAAGCCTTGTTGTGAGGTGCTCCCTCCGGAGGCAAATCATTATTGCTAAAAGAAACTTTATTAACCGCAAAGAACCTTTCCGTCATTCTCTCAAGTTGTTCAACTGAAGTCTCTGTTGGCACATACGCTTCATTCAAGGTTTTGAGCAGGATCTTCTGATGTTCGGCGGACCTCATTAGCAAAGATAACATAGACACTTGTTCAGGGTATTTGCGCAACTGATCCACCACTTCAAAGTCAAGCATATTCATCTTCTGGAAGAAAGTCTCTGCTTCTTTAGCGCTTACAGGCTTCTTGGGTGGGAAGCGCTTCCGTGTGGCATTGTTCACTTCTTGAATGTATGAATATTTCCCAGCAGAAGTATTTTCTGGAAGTTCCCCCGTGATTTCTTTCCCTTTGTATGTAACCAATGTTTGTTGATAATTCCACGGTACCGTAGACGGGTCTGTCATTGGCTTCTGTGGCATGCATTCGATAACCACTGGCTCATTCAGCCAAGGCGGTTTAATCGTCCCCCAGACCACATAGGCCCCTTTCGACACGTACATCGGTATTGCCTTTTTTTATTTCGAATCTCTGTGGCTTCTCTGATCGACCTCGTGGAATATAGAGAACCTCATTCATCGAAGGCACCATCTTTTCTATCTTTGTCTCTGCCTTCTTTTCGAGTTCAGTCTTGACAGTATTAGTCTTCTTTTCCCCTTTATCGTGCTTTGGGGCTGCTTTAGGATTTCTCTCTGCACTGACAATGGCGATTATAGCTTTCAGGGCAGGATCAAACTACTTGTCCTCACAGATCATCCCAATCAACGACCCTATTATTGTAAGCGGGTAACAGATTGTTGGTCACATTTGGGACCTCCTCGTCCCTTAATACTATCTTTCCCTGTTCTATTAAGTTCTCTACCACCCTTCTTAAAGTCCAACAATCATTGGTATCATGCCCTTCTGCTCCCGAATGATAAGCACACCTGACACCGGCTTTGTAAGCAGGTGATGTCGGATTGTGCCTTGTCTGAGGGACTGGTTGCAGGAAACGGTTCACCAATGGGTGTGAAAATTTGTCTTCTGGGTGGTTCTTGAGGACGGAAATTATTTTGGGGTAGTTGTGGATTATAGTGGTTTCGGTAAGGAGGCTGATTTCTGGGAGGTGGAGCTTGGCTCCGATTGGCTTGTTGCGGTGGCCGGACATAAGGCTGAGTATTCATGACCGAGTATGGCTGAGGAGTATAGGCCAGATCTTGGTGAGGGTAATAGTGCTGCGGGGTCCTCTCTTTGAAAAGGGGTCCGGGAGTATAACTTATCCTTGTGCCCGACGATGCCATGAACGTTTCTTCCCTTTTCTTTCCCTTTGCTATTCCTCCAGACCCACCCTAAATGGATTGGGAGGTAGCTCTGATAGCAGATTGGCTTAGAATTCGACCCGTTTTTAGCCCATTTTCTACCATTTCTCCGATCTTAATTGCTTCTGCGAAAGGTTTCCCCATGGCCGACATCATGTTTTGGAAGTAATCTGATTCTTGAGCCTGGAGGAAAGTAGTGACCATTTCTAATTCATCCATGGGAGGTTTTACCCTTGATGCTTGCTCGTGCCATTTAATAGCGTATTCTCTGAAGCTTTCTGAGGGTTTCTTTTTCAAGTTCGACAAAGAATTCCTGTCTGGCGCGATGTCAATATTATACTGAAACTGCCTCACAAAATCTCTAGCAAGATCATCCCAAATGTGCCATCGAGATATGTCCTGATCCATATACCATTCTGAGGCTATGCCCACCAAGCTTTCTCCGAAGTATGCCATCAACAATTCTTCTTTGCCGCCAGCCCCACGCAATTGGTTGCAATACTTTTTGAGGTGAGCAATGGGATCGCCATGTCCTCATATTTCTCAAACTTCGGTGTTTTGAACCCTACGGGTAGGTGCACGTGAGGGAACATGCACAGATCAGTATAGGAAATACTCTTTTGCCCGCTTAACCCTTGCATATTTTTTAAACTCTTCTCGAGGCTCCTCATTCTTTTCGCCATTTCATCTTGTTCAAGAGCTTTGGGATTTTGGTCTTGCCCAGGCGTAAGCTCGTATTGAGGCTGCTGAGGGTGAGCACTGGTGGTGAACCGAGTTGGTTCCAGCGAGAAGGATGGTGCTTGAAATGTGAATGAGGAAGAGTAAAAATTAGGCCTGTGAATAGTGGGTTGTGCCGCAATTGGACAGGGCGGTGCAGTGAATATGTTTGTAGCCACATCTGTTGTTGACACCCGGGGATAAGAATCGGAGGGCGATCCAGTGGAGTGGGCTGAAATGGTAGGATACCGGAATGGGGTAGTTGGATAACTTATGGGGACGCTGGAAGTCCCACTTGTCCTAGAGAACATCTCGGGGAATCCAGGGATTACACTCGGCGGTTCTTTTCCATTGTTCCAATCATCCAACATTTCCAACATGCGAAGCCACAAGATTCTGTTTTCTTCAGCAGTTGTTGATTCGGAAGTTGGGATGGCCGAGATTGAACTCTCTTCGGAGACAAGAATTGTTGGCAAAGGAATTTCTAAAGACATCTCTACACTTCCCTTTGATCTCGTGAAGTAGGTATGAATATTTTCTCTTGACTTAGTGACGGGCAGTTGAACACTTCATTTCGACCTCGTAAAGTATAAATGTGAGGCCAGACCTCCACCAAACCAAACCACCTTTCTAAAAACCTGGACTTAGCAGCAAGCAAACGGTTAGTTTGAAATAAATAACAGACAGGTAATCTCACGTTGGGGTGTGATGCACCTATACAGTTAAGTGAATTTCTACATGTTTGCATCAATGACATGTGTCATTCCGGCTTCTCTTTAAGCTCCCCTTTATTTATTATTATTATTATTATTATTATTATTATTATTATTATTATTATTATTATTATTATTATTATTATTATTATTATTATTATTATTGTCACAACTCCTTTTTCCGCCCCCGCGAGGGTTGAAGGAGTTTTTCCAATTAAAGGACAATCGAAATGAGATTTGTTTAATTATTTTAGAGTCGCCACTTGGGAGATTTTAGGGTGTCCCAAGTCACCAATTTAATCCCGAATCGAGGAAGAGAATGACTCCATATTACAGCCTGCGTACCAGAAATCCGGATAAGGAATTCTGTTAACCCGGGAGAAGGTGTTAGGCATTCCCGAGTTCCGTGGTTCTAGCACGGTCACTCAACTGTCATATTCGGCTTATTTGTCTGATTTTAATACAATTATGAACCTGTGTGCCAATTTTAACTTTTTACCACTTTATTATTATTATTTTTAAAAGAATGTGAACATCGTTTAAAACATGTCTTTGGATTGCGTCACATGAAATGCACCCACAATCCGGAACACATTTTATTTGATGTTTTGGGATTTGGATTTGGGTCGCATGAAATGCACACCCAAGCTTAAGAAAGTAAACTATTAAACACGCGCCTAAAGAGACTATCGCGTTATTATTTTGGGAAGGCCGTGAAATTCGCTAAACGGCCCTCCCGAATTCTAAGTAATTAACACATATTTTTGTGAGGGCCCCGCAATCTGTGCATTTTTATTTGGCGCGGCTCGTCTCATTTTTATTTTAAAAGGGTAAGCTTAAAGTAACTACATTTTACTTTATTTATTTAAAGAGTTAATTCAAGGTATATTGCAAGCCACGCTACATGAAATGCACCCATGAGTCACGACACGTTCTATTTAACCGTGCGGGAAATTAGAATCGTGTCACATGAAATGCGCCCCCGGATTTTAATAAATAAAAGAAAATCAATTTAAAGGACGCGCCTAAATCAAGTAGCGCATTTGACTTATTTTCCTAATCTTTGTGATGCCAAATTTATGGACAAGATGTTACTACTAACAAATTTTTCTTCCCTAAACATAGAGATACAAGATCAATTTTATCACTAAGTGGTAGAACAATTATTTACAATTACCTTGGGGGAAAACGTGGGCTAACCTGCTACACACAAAGACATAATTCCTTTATCTTTTAAAAGAACGCACGAGCAAACAATTAAAGTAAACACAAACAGAATAATAAAAAAGACTAAAAATCATTTAAAAGAGTACAATATATCCAAACAAACAAATTAGTAATCCAAAGAAAGCATATCGATAGTGGCGTAACAATAGTGACGTGAATCACTGCACAAACCAACACTCCTGAGGCATTTACTGGTGCCAATGTCTTTCATATCATTTAACAGGTTAATAGCAAAGACCAAGAAGAGTGAGAAATGGACCTCAAATGGCGACAATGAGAACCTCGGACAGAAAAACGGAATGCTTTGCCGGAGCCTCAACGAAGCTCGACCAAACCTCTTCGAACTCGGCTACGAAGGACACCTCGGCTAAACTTCTTGGACTTTGGACTGAAACGCTCGACTTCAACACAAGGTCGAGCCGCTCACCTCCATGAATTCCTGTTCAGCTGGTGGGCGTGAGGATGGGGAAATAGCCGCAATGCTGCTTGGCGTGAAGCTGACGGGTCGTTTGGTGGTGGACGACCGGAGCTTGGCGTCGCTTGTGGTCGACGAAGGAAGTTTGGACAGGAGGATGGTCGATGATGCAGTAGTGGTTGCTGCTGCTCAAAAAATGAGGGGTGGTGGGTTATGGAGGTGTTCGTGGGTGATGGACGACGGTGGGAGTTGGGGCTGGTTATGGCGACTGGGTCGTTTGGACAGAAACAGCGACGGAGGGTGGTCGACGGGATGTGTATGGTGGTGCGCGAGGATGGAGTTTCGAAGGGGTGGCGATGGTTATGGCATGAGGGTTTTTTAGTCGTGTGTGGTTGTTGTCACCAAGAAGAGGAAGCAAGGGGACTAGGGTCTTTTTTCTTAGGGTTCTTCCTCCCTCTCCTTTTTAAAGAAGAAGAAGATGAAATAGTGGTCCCTTTCCATCTCTTGTTCAAAGAACATGGACCTCACGTGTGTAGGGGTCCAAGACTTGTGTCCCCCATGCGTGGTGGGGTTCCCCATGTGTGGTGTTCCGTCCGTGTTCCCCATGCGTGTCCCCCATGTGTGGCGGGCTCGGATTATTACGGGCTAGGTCCGAAAATTAGGCCTAAAAACGGGTAGTTTGAACCCAAATATTATTCTTTGCCCAGACCCGAGAATAAAAACACGATGTTATTCAATTAATCCTATGCAAGCAAAATAACTACCAAAATAAGACTAACATTTAACACAAAACTATTTCTCTTTTTTTTTGTATTTTTTTCAAGATTAAAATAGCTACAAAGCATAAATAAAACTATTTTTATAATTTTCGAAATTATATAAAGTTCAAAAATAAGGTACTATTCTTTTTTATTTTTTCAAGTTTATGAGAAATACATAAGCTAAAATTTATATATATATTTTTTGTAATTTTTCTTTTGCGACGAAATAAAGTAAAAATAGTCAAAATAGCTATATTAGACCCAATTTAAATATTCATGCTAAAAATGTGAAAATTCCCGGGGAGGGTCAAAAATCACACGTCTATAGCTGCCCCTCTTTGACTGGAAATACGAAGAGTTTTCCGACAAAGAACGACTAGACATGTTTTTGACCCGACCATTATTTGGAGGGTCTACAATAAGGAAAGGAAGGGAATGTGACCGAGCCATGGTATCTGAGCTGCCTACATATCCTTGGCTATAAAGGAATCCGGCCACGTGTAGTTCAGAAATGAGAGAGATGGTAGAGTGTACCGAGGTGAAGAGCCGATTGAGGTGTCATTCCGTTGAGGTTGCGGTCCGCGGTCCTGCTGTTACAAAAAATGAAAAATGAAAAAGACTAACTAAGCCTATCAGCTACTAGTTACAAGGATTCCTATCTATAAGTCTTTTGAAACTTGATCTTGAGTCTTGAATGGTGCTTCATACAGACTTTGGATTTGAACCTTGATACTTGTTAGTTGTAGGTGCTAGTTCTTGAGCAGACCACATCTGTTCTCCACTTCCGTACTTTGGATTCATTTTTTTTTATACTTGCTTTTTTTTCTTTTCTTGTTTTTGTTTTTGTGACTAGCTTCTGTCGATCATCTCAAACTGTTGACTCGCATTCTTGAGGCGAGCTTCTGCTATTTCTAACTTGGATTGAATGCTGGGGATTTTTGTTGTAACCCTCCGCTCTCCGGGCGGGATCCTGACTTCAATAAACAACTCTGAAAATAAAACGCCTTTCCTCTCTTCAGGCGGGCTCCTGACTTCAACAACTTCTTAAAAATAAATCAACCTCCATTCTCCAGGCGGGCTCCTGACTTCAACAACTTCTTAGAAATAAATCAGCCTCCATTCTCCAGGCGGGCTCCTGACTCCAACTTAAAATTTAACAACCTTCGTTCTACAGGCGGGCTCCTGACTTCAACAATTTAAATTTTAACACCTCCATTCTCCAGGCGGGCTCCTGACTTTGACAACTTAAAATTTTACAACCTCCGTTCTACAGGAGAGCTCCTGACTTCGACAACTTCTTAAAAATAAATCAGCCCTCATTCTACAGGCAGGCTCCTGACTTCAACAACTTTTCTCAAAATAATTTAGCCTCCGTTCTCCAGACGGGCTCCTGACTTCTACAACTTTCCTAAAAAGAATTTAGCCTCCGTTCTCCAGGCGGGCTCCTGACTTCGACAACTTCTTAAAATAAATCAGCCTCTATTCTCCAGGCGGGCTCCTGACTTCAACAACTTTTCTCAAAATAATTTAGCCTCCGTTCTCCAGGCGGGCTCCTGACTTCTACAACTTTCCTAAAAATAATTTAGCCTCCGTTCTCCAGGCGGGCTCCTGACTTCGACAACTTCTTAAAATAAACCAGCCTCTATTCTCCAGGCGGGATCCTGACTTCAACAACTTTTCTCAAAATAATTTAGCCTCCGTTCTCCAGGCGGGCTCCTGACTTCTTCAACTTCTTAAAATTTAATTCAGCCTCCATTCTCCAGGCGGGCTCCTGACTTCTTCAACTTCTTAAAATTTAATTCAGCCTCCATTCTCCAGGTGAGCTCCTGACTTCAACAACTTTTTTCAAAATAATTTCGCCTCCGTTCTCCAGGAGGGCTCCTGACTTCTACAACTTTCCTAAAAATAATTTAGCCTCCGTTCTCCAAGCGGGCTCCTGACTTCGACAACTTCTTAAAATTTAATTCAGCCTCCATTCTCCAGGCAGGCTCCTGACTTCAACAACTTTTCTCAAAATAATTTAGCCTCCGTTCTCCAGGCGGGCTCATGACTTCTACAACTTTCCTAAAAATAATTTAGCCTCCGTTCTCCAGGCGGGCTCCTGACTTCGATGAACCCAAAATATCCTATTCGAGGGCGGATGAACCCAAAATATCCTATTTGAGGGCGGATGAACCCAAAATATCCTATTCGAGGGCGGATGAACCCAAAATATCCTATTCGAGGGCGGATGAACCCAAAATATCCTATTCGAGGGCGGATGAACCCAAAATATCCTATTCGAGGGCGGATGAACCCAAAATATCCTATTCGAGGGCGGATGAACCCAAAATATCCTATTCGAGGGCAGATGAACCCAAAATATCCTATTCGAGGGTGGATGAACCCAACTAGGAAGTGCGTCTCCTACGAGTAAAACTTGTATGAACTAAAATCAGGAAGTGCGTCTCCTAAAGCAAAATATAACCTGAAAGACCCAGCCTAGGAAGTGCGTCTCATAGGGGTGGAACTTCAATGATTCAAACTAGGAAGTGCGTCTCCTACAAATGAACTTAAATGAACCAGACTAGGAAGTGCGTCTCCTAGGGGTGAAACTTCAATGATTGAAACTAGGAAGTGCGTCTCCGACAAATGAACTTAAATGAACCAGACTAGGAAGTGCGTCTCCTAGGGGTGAAACTTAAATGATTCAGACTAGGAAGTGCGTCTCCTATGCATGAACTTAAATGAACCAGACTAGGAAGTGCGTTTCCTAGGGGTAACTAAACTTAGGAAGTGCGTATCCTATAGGTAAAACTAAACTTAGGAGGAAATGCCTCTCCTATGGGTAAAAATAAACTTAGGAGGAAATGCCTCTCCTATGGGTAAAACAAACTTAGGAGGAAATGCATTCTCCTATGGGTAAAACAAACTTAGGAGGAAATGCCTCTCCTATGGGTAAGACAAACTTAGGAGGAAATGCCTCTCCTATGGGTAAAATTAAACCTAGGAGGAAATGCGTCTCCTATGGGTAAAAATAAACTTAGGAGGAAATGCCTCTCCTATAGGTAAGACAAACTTAGGAGGAAATGCCTCTCCTATGGGTAACAATAAACCTAGGAGGAAATGCGTCTCTTATGGGTAAAATAAACTTAGGAGGAAATGCCTCTCATATGGGTAAAACAAACTTAGGATGAAATGCCTCTCCTATGGGTAAAACTAAACTTAGGAGGATATGCCTCTCCTATGGGTAAAACAAACTTAGGAGGAAATGCCTCTCCTATGGGTAAAAATAAACTTATGAGGAAATGCCTCTCCTATAGGTAAGACAAACTTTGGAGGAAATGCCTCTCCTATGGGTAACATTAAACCTAGGAGGAAATGCGTCTCCTATGGGTAAAAATAAACTTAGGAGGAAATGCCTCTCTTATAGGTAAGACAAACTTAGGAGGAAATGCCTCTCCTATGGGTAACAATAAACCTAGTAGGAAGTGTGTCTCCTATGGGTAAAATAAACTTAGGAAGTGCGTCTCCTAGGGGTAAAACTTTAATGATTTTAAGCTAGGAAGTGCGTCTCCTACAAACTTAATTTAGGAAGTGCGTCTCCTATGCATGAAATTTTAATTTAGGAAGTGCGTCTCCTATTCGTGAGCCATTTCCTTAAAAACTTGTGTTGTCTTCCCTAGCAACTGTCGGGGATAACACTGTTGGGGAATTATTTATTTATCTGTTGGGGGATAAAATGTTATCAGCTGGGGATAACGCTGTCGAGGATAACACTGCTGGGGGATTTTGATTCTTCAAAAACTAGTGCTTCACTCTTCGGAAGGCTGCTGGGAATAGCACTGGCCGGCCCTGTGCTTCTTCGAGCATAAGTTTCATCCTTTTGTTCCGTCCGCTGGGGAACAACTTCCTCCATTGAAACTTATTATGTTGGGGGCAACACTGGTTCAAAGACCACTTCCCTTGAGACTAGTGTTATCTTTATTCTTTCCCGAATGGGTACCTGACTTCCAGAAAATTTTCTAAATGGAAGGAAAATTTTCTGCCCCAGTTTGATAATCTTTCTTGTGACATGCATTCCCGTCATCAATGCCATTTCTTTTACCTGTTTCAAATCAAACAAAATTTGTTAGTTTAAAACGCGGTGGTTGGTTGTGATACTCCTACTGGGATGGCTTTTCCCTTTCTCCTTCCCTGCTCTGTGTTCCAAAACTTGTTGGGGATGATATTAATTGCTGGGGATATTCCCTTTCTGCTGGGGATATCCCTCTTCATGCTCATTGCTCTCCTTGTTTTGTCCACGGGCCTTGGCCTTGAGGTTTATCACCTTTGATTTCGGCAAGGATATCCCTCTTGACACTCGTCAATCCTTTTGTCAATTCCCTTTTGCCGGGGATATCTTTCTTGACGCTGGCCTCACGTTTGTTCCTTGCTGACTATACCACTTGGATGTACTAGTCAGATCTTATCTTGCATAATTGGAAAGCTGATGGCATATTTTGAAGTTATTTCTCACTTGTTCTGACCAAACAGACTCTAGTGGGGAATTTTTCTATGAAAGGAGAAAGATAAAAAGGAACAGAAAAAAGACAAAGGAAAAAGACGACTCTTTAACAAAAGAAACTATAAATAAAAGCCTATCAGACGCAGATACCGACTCTAATAATCATGACGTGCACATGTGGCCTATCCTCTGCCGTCAATCGTCTTTCAAGATCTTCACTTGGCGATTCCCCATCTGATTCTCAATCTTATTCGACTTGTAGTGCCCGAAGGGTTTTCACTATCAAGCCTCTCTCATTTTGGTTTTTCTCTCAGCTTTCATCGCCTTATGGTGTCCGTAAAAATTTTCACCGATAAGACTCTCTCATTTGTATCACTTTCCAGCCGGGGATTTGGAGTGTTGCCGGTATGATTCTCTCTGCTGGGGATTAGAGTACTTTCTGCTGTGGAACAGAGTGTTATGTTCACCGGCAAGACTCTCATTTGTCTGACTTGGCATCTTTTGAAGTCTGATCAAAAGGTCTTTCTTTGGACCATAATGTGGGGTTTTGGATAGGGTAGAAAGAAAGGGTATTAAAGGCTCAAAACAAAATAAACTTGGGGTTCAAAATTACAACCTTCGGAACCATATTTGCTTACAACAAGCGCAACTCTTGCCCCAGTTTCTAACTTGGGGATTTTTTATTTTTGTTATACTATGTTACATTATGCATACTATGCACATTATGCACATTATGCACCCTATGACCGAGCCGTGAAGCGCCTACGTATCCTCTTTGAGGAATCAGGTCAAACGTAGTTCCCAATTCCTCTTTTTTCATTTACCTATTATTTTCTTTTCTTTTCTTTCTTTTCTTTCTTTTTCTCTTTTTTTCTCGTTTTTTTTTGTTTACCTGCCACGCTTGCGTTTTCTAGTCGTTTCTACTGATTCCGAAAGAGGGGTACGAAAGAAAAATAATAAGGCTCAAAAGGGGTTAACGAAGGATAATGTGTTTAGGTAGCAGAACAAAATGCCTTCGTTATTCCAGTCTTCAAAACATGCCAAGTGCAAACAACACAATTTAAACAAAGATTTGTAGCCTCTTCTGATGGTGCTGGACTTGACAATTATATTCAACATCTGCTTTTTCATTTGTCATTTCTAAAGCACCGTTGGGCGACACTCTCACTCTCATTATCATGAACGACCCTCATGCCAATTTGGCGAATCTTGCTTTTAAACGGTTTTCTTTGTGTTTTACTTGCCCTAGTTCCACATGACTCGAGCTCCGAATAATCTCAAACCGTCCTTATTTCCTTTAAATGTTCTGATCACCTTTCCGGGGTTTTATGATTAACTTTTAAGATTAGGCCCAAACTGTGTGCGCATGTCATGTCACTAGAATCGGCGTTGAATAAAAATGATAAAAGGACTAAACAAAAAGATGACTGAAAATAATAAAAGACCGGATTTTGCATTAGACTACCGGTGAAATGGTTTGAATAACAAAACAAACAAAAACAAACCAGAATAAAATCCTAAAACAACCTGGACAAAACTTAAACAAACCACTATGACAAAGAGGAAAGATAAGACAGTTTGACACAAAACAATATCCGAATTACAATTCTAATAATCCGAACAACATAAATGACAACAAAATAAGCCACCACAAGCTTCTCTCTTGCTAACCAAGGAACGGAGCATCCTCCCACTTTATCAAAACTGGCATCTTATCCACTGAGCTTCGCATCAGTATTGCCTAGACCATTACCAACTTCAATATCATCAACCTTAGTCAACAAGTTTCTAATAGGATTCGAGTGCTTCTATCATCAGGCTTGATCCCCGCAAAGTGAGCTTCTGGATCTTGTATTTCCGGCTTACCACAAACCAACCACCTTAACTTTCTTTATGATTCAGAACAAAACAGGTTAGAATGGACTCAGTTGGTCCTCATTATTAACAACATCTTTTTTCCCCTTTTTTCTCTTTTTTTTTCTTTTTTTCTTTCTTTTCCTTTCTTTCTTTTCCTTTCTTTTTTTTCATCATTTTTTTTTCAGCATTTTTTTCATCATTTTTTTTGTTGTGTTGCGGTCGAATCTTATGGAGATTTCCTACGTATCATGACCTCGCATGAATCAGACCTTGCGTAGTTTGGCCCAATAAAAGATAAACAATAATAAATATTTTTTTTTCAATTTTCATCTTAAAACAAACTGGGCTTCAAAGGTTTGAAGATGACCTACAAACTCGAAAATCAAACAACCCACATATTCTAATCAAAAGATTTAAAAACTCAAAAACAAAAGGCCATCTCCCTTTCTCCGTTTGACAAATGCAACCAAACGGTTATCTTTCAAATGTGGCCCCTTCCAAATTTCACATGAATTTTGAGGCCGGGGAGGATTATTTTATGACACTTTACAAACTTGTCCGTTCTTTTACGAAAATAGCCTTTCGACAACTGAAAGACACTCTAAGGCTATTTCGGCAAGAACGGTTTAAGACGCGACCGAAGCTGGCTCGGCTTATTTTTGACTAAAAATCCAAACGGTATTCACCTGACCGCTGACTCTTTGTTTTTTTTTTCAAATTACAATAAAAACCTAGTGTTGCAAACACGGCCCTTCAGCGCCTCGGGGACGAAGATTTTTAAGGCTGTGTGGGTCAACTGGACCAAATCTAAAACAATGACCCAAAGGTGGCTGTTTATGCAAAGTCAGCCCTCCGGCGTCCCTTTCGGGAACATTCGGCTATTTTGACAAAACAGCATCACCCGACTTATTTATGACTCTTTTTGTCGTTTTTCAAAATAGAAAACTCGATATTGCAAACACGGCCTTTTAACGCCTCGGGGACGAAGATTTTTAAGGCTGTGTGGGTCAACTAGACCTAATATTAAACATGACCCAAAAAGTGGTTGTTTATGCAAAGTCAACCTTCCGGCGTCCCTTTCGGGAACATTTGGCTATGTCTTGACAAAACAACGTCACCCGACTTCTTTATGACAAAATTAAAATTTTGACATATTTTTTATTTATTTGTTTGTTTTTGGCTATTTTAGCAAAAAGGGAGGTTGGACCCGATGAGGGTTGCCTACGTATCTCACATCCGGTGAGAATCAAACCAGCGTAGTTCGGGCAAATAAACTATTTTTGAGAAGACCCTTTTCCATTTTCTATTTTTTTTCCACAACAAACAAACAAAAGAAGAAAGGGAGCATTTTTGCAAAGAAGGATTTCTAAAGAAAAAGATTTTAATTAATTTTTTTTTTGAATTTTGAAAGAAAAACTTCTAAAAAAGAAAGAAAATATTTTGGAATTTTACTTTCAATGAAAGAAATGCTTCTAAAAAATATTTTTGAATTTTGAATTTTCTTTGCAATTTTGAAAGAAGAATGAAAATATTTTCGGATTAAAAGAAAATATTTTAATTAAAAGAAAATATTTTTATTTTATTTTTTTTTAAACAAAAAAACAATTAAAAAGACTTTCTAAAGACATCAATAATGGAAAATATTTTTGGATTTTTTTCTTGAAAATTGGGGGTCTAAAAAAAACTTTTCTAGAAAGGAAATAAAGAAAAATACTTTTTGGATTTATATATATATATATATATATATATATATATATATATATATATTGCAACAAATAATAAAACCACGTTCAACGCAAGACTCTTTTTATTTTCATTTTTGGTATTTTCATAAACAAATAAATAAATAAATAAACCATTTTAAAAAAAAAGACTCTTTTTTCATTTTCATTTTTCATGGCAAGACAAACTATTTTTCTTTTTCTTTTTTTTTCTTTATTTTGAAAACAAGACAAAGTGAAGATTTTTTTTTCTTTTCGTTTCAACAAAATGACCAACCTATTCTTCAACCTAAAAATAAAAGACTCTTTTCTATTTTTTCTTTTGCTTTTATGAGTGAAACAAACTATATAAAAAAATATTTTCTTTTTTTTTTCATTTTCCCAAAATTTTGGCAGAATTTCGCCAGTATTTGGGGCATTGGGGTTTTTTATTTTATTTTTTCTAAAATAGGCAATTAACTCTCTACACAGTTACTTCCCTCTTTTTCGCAATTTTCCAATATTCCCGATCATTCGAAGATGGTCAGCATGCAAGTCTGAAACAAGTAAATGCATAAAGCACACAATATGCAGCAGGATGGTCTTTTCATTTTTTGATACACCTGTCCTAGACAAACTCAACCCCTGTGTTGAGCCTCCAAAATCAAATGCACGTGATGCAAACAAACGTTCCTACTAGGGATCCGGCATGAAGCTGAGTTATTCTAGGTTCATAACCTGGGTATTTGTTCTAGACTGTGCACCCGAGCGGACAAACCGAGTCGAGAAGGGGGCTATGTACCGGGGACCTGCGGGATCGTCCGACTTTGTGACTTGTCCGACCTCTTTCTTATTTCAGGTATTGACACTAACAGAATAGGTAGTCTCGACCAACGAGCTTCTCCCCGGAGGTAAGAAGAGAAGGGTTTCGGCACAGTTTATATACAGTTCAGATAATATCAAAGCGGTAAAAACATCATTTAGCACATTGAGCCCAAACATGTAACAAAATCAGATAAAATCAAATACAACAATTTATCTAAGCTCGAATTTCTAACCCTGAACCAGTGGTTCTAGGTAAAAGTCCCCAGCAGAGTCGCCAGAGCTGTCACACCTCCTTTTTCCGCCACCGCGAGGGTTGAAGGAGTTTTTCCAATTAAAGGACAATCGAAACAGGATTTGTTTAATTATTTCAGAGTCGCCACTTGGGAGATTTTAGGGTGTCCCAAGTCACCAATTTAATCCCGAATCGAGGAAGAGAATGACTCCATATTACAGTCTGCGTACCAGAAATCCGGATAAGGAATTCTGTTAACCCGGGAGAAGGTGTTAGGCATTCCCGAGTTCCGTGGTTCTAGCACGGTCGCTCAACTGTCATATTCGGCTTATTTGTCTGATTTTAATACAATTATGAACCTGTGTGCCAATTTTAACTTTTTACCACTTTATTATTATTATTTTTAAAAGAATGTGAACATCGTTTAAAATACATCTTTGGATTGCGTCACATGAAATACACCCACAATCCGGAATACATTTTATTTGATGTTTTGGGATTTGGATTTGGGTCGCATGAAATGCACACCCAAGCTTAAGAAAGTAAACTATTAAACACGCGCCTAGAGAGACTATCGCGTTATTATTTTGGGAAGGCCGTAAAATTCGCTAAACGGCCCTCCCGAATTCTAAGTAATTAACACATATTTTTGTGAGGGCCCCGCAATCTGTGCATTTTTATTTGGCGCGGCTCGTCTCATTTTTATTTTAAAAGGGTAAGCTTAAAGTAACTACATTTTACTTTATTTATTTAAAGAGTTAATTCAAGGTATATTGCAAGCCACGCTACATGAAATGCACCCATGAGTCACGACACGTTCTATCTAACCGTGCGGGAAATTAGAATCGGGTCACATGAAATGCGCCCCCGGATTTTAATAAATAAAAGAAAATCAATTTAAAGGACGCGCCTAAATCAAGTAGCGCATTTGACTTATTTTCCTAATCTTTGTGATGCCAAATTTATGAACAAGATGTTACTACTAACGAATTTTTCTTCACTAAACTTAGAGATACGAGATCAATTTTATCACTAAGAGGTAGAACAATTATTTACAATTACCTTGGGGGAAAACGTGGGCTAACCTGCTACACACAAAGACATAATTCCTTTATCTTTTAAAAGAACGCACGAGCAAACAATTAAAGTAAACACAAACAGAATAATAAAAAAGACTAAAAATCATTTAAAAGAGTACAATATATCCAAACAAACATATTAGTAATCCAAAGAAAGCATATCGATAGTGGCGTAACAATAGTGCCGTGAATCACTGCACAAACTAACACTCCTGAGGCATTTACTGGTGCCAATGTCTTTCATATCATTTAACAGGTTAATAGCAAAGACCAAGAAGAGTGAGAAATGGACCTCAAATGGCGACAATGAGAACCTCGGACAGAAAAACGGAATGCTCCGCTGGAGCCTCAACGAAGCACGACCAAACCTCTTCGAACTCGGCTACGACGGACACCTCGGCTCAACTTCTTGGACTTTGGACTGAAACGCTCGACTTCAACACAAAGTCGAGCCGCTCACCTCCATGAATTCCTGTTCAGCTGGTGGGCGTGAGGATGGGGAAATAACCGCAATGCTGCTTGGCGTGAAGCTGACGGGTCGTTTGGTGGTGGACGACCGGAGCTTGGCGTCGCTTGTGGTCGATGAAGGAAGTTTGGACAGGAGGATGGTCGATGATGCAGCAGTGGTTGCTGCTGCTCAAAAAATGAGGGGTCGTGGGTTATGGAGGTGTTCGCGGGTGATGGACGACGGTGGGAGTTGGGGCTGGTTATGGCGGCTGGGTCATTTGGACAGAAACAGCGACGGAGGGTGGTCGACGGGATGTGTATGGTGGTGCGCGAGGATGGAGTTTCGAAGGGGTGGCGATGGTTATGGCGTGAGGTTTTTTTAGTCGTGTGTGGCTGTTGTCACCAAAAAGAGGAAGCAAGGGGACTAGGGTCTTTTTTCTTAGGGTTCTTCTTCCCTCTCCTTTTTGAAGAAGAAGAAGATGAAATAGTGGTCCCTTTCTATCTCCTGTTCAAAGAACATGGACCTCCCGTGTGTAGGGGTCCAAGACTTGTGTCCCCCATGCGTGGTGGGGTTCCCCGTGTGTGGTGTTCCGTCCGTGTTCCCCACGCGTGTCCCCCATGTGTGGCGGGCTCGAATTATTACGGGCTAGGTCCAAAAATTAAGCCTAAAAACGGGTAGTTTGAACCCATATATTATTCTTTGCCCAGACCCGAGAATAAAAACACGATGTTATTCAATTAATCCTATGCAAGCAAAATAACTACCAAAATAAGACTAACATTTAAAACAAAACTATTTCTCTTTTTTTTTTTGTATTTTTTTCAAGATTAAAATAGCTACAAAGCATAAATAAAACTATTTTTGTCATTTTCGTTTTTATATAAAGATAAAATATAAAGTACTATTTTTTGTATTTTTCAAGATTAAAATGGCTGCAAAGCGTTAATAACTTTTTTGTAATTTTCGAAATTATACAACGATAAAAACATAAAGTACTATTTTTATATTTTTTAAGTTTAAAATGACTACAAAACATTAATAAAACTATATTTTTTGTAATTTTTCTTTTGCGACGAAATAAAGTAAAAATAGTCAAAATAGCTATATTAGACCCAATTTAAATATTCACGCTAAAAATGTGAAAATTCCCGGGGAGGGTCAAAAATCACACGTCTACAATTATTATTATTTATTATATATATTTTTTATTATTTGAAGTTAAAAACATGACCAGATCCGACGAGGATTGCCTACGTATCACGATGCCGCGTGAATCAGATCATTACGTAGTTCAAGACAAACAAGTGTAAAAATAAAGAAACATTTTTTTTATTACTAAAACAATCTATTACAAACTAACATTTTTGAAAAAAGGAGAATAACATACTTGAAATAAATACAAACTCAACAACTACTGATACACCCTGATGCGAAAAGACAGAAAATAGACGCCAAGACGGAAAATACAGACTCGACCTATAAATAAATTAAAGCCTTAAAAATTGGCGCCCGCGGGGCATCGTTCGGCCTCGCCGCGGGCTTAGGGGCGAGGTCCCTTTCAAGTTGTTCCAGCTCATACATGGTTTGCTTGACATAAATCATCACTGCCGAGAAGAAGGTAGTGCGAGTCATATCTTCGCATCGTAGACACCTCCTAATGATGGCATGGGCAATGGTCTTAATCTTATCCCTGGTTTGCCTCTTTTCTATGAGTAGGCGCTCTATTTGATCATTACGGGCCTTCAAAACCCGAGAATCCTGGAGATGTTGATTCTGCCACTGCTGAATTTCTACTTCCATTTGGGCCAGTAAATCATAGCAACATCTATTTTCAGCTTCAAAGGTTCGGGCTTGTTTAAACGCTCTATCCTCAAGAGTGGCCACCTTTCTCTTCAAATTGGCAATGGTTTGCTTGTGGTCTCTTTTCAACTGCTGCAGGTACCGGTTGCGCTCTTCTATTCTTTTTGCCCAGTGTGTCTCAAGTCCTGCTATGGTATTCTCAAGATTCTCCGACTCACTCCGGCACTCACCAATTTCCATTTTTAAACCTTTTATCAGTCGCTCATCCAACCGGCTCCTTTGTTGGTTATCAGCGGCTATCCTTATCTGCTAGATTTGGGCCCTGAGTATTTCGTTTTCCTGGGTCAACCTGTTCTTTTCTCCCAGATCAGTAGCAACTTGCACGTTGTGCTCATATTTTAGACCTTCAATTTGTTGTTTCAGCTTGCTGATTTCAAACCGATAGCCTTTTTCTTTTGCTAACCAATCCCATTGCTCCTGTGATGACTCGGCAAAATTCAGGATATGGGGTCTTTTAGCCGGCCTTTTGTGCTCAAGTTCTCTTCTATACCACGCAAGGTACCCTGACGCTACTTCACTTTTGGCCCGATCCTGCACACAAGTATCTGCTTTCAAACATTGGCATTCATTCCAGATCTGGCGGACTTTTGTTTCAGGAAATTGTCCGTCAGGGCTAATCTCAATTTCTTGAGCACTAAGATCTTCCTCGTGTGGCACTATCTGGCATCTCCCGAGTTGTCTCAAAACTCGATAGGGCGCGTAAGGCTGAATGCTCTTAAGTCCCATCAATAGAAACTGGGTCCTAGCGGTCGGCATATATATGACCTCATCAACAGACAACCATCCCAGTGTCCATTGTATTTGGCTGGCGGTGAGGATTCGAAAGAATGACGTCCATGCCGTAACTACCTCGGGCAGACTGACCCTCTTGATTCTTGTGTAAAACTCTTTTATGCAAGTCTTCTTCGAGGAACCATAACTCAAAAGCTCGGAACGGTGGCAGAGATGTTCAGTCATCCATATTTGTAGCAGCAAATTACACCCTTCGAAGAAATTCCCATGGCTTTGCAGGCTGTGAGAACTCGAAAGATATCAGATACTACCATAGGCGCGAGAGTGCTTTTATTTTGAGTGAGCAAAGTTCTGACGACCCCGGATATTTTCAGATCAATGTTTCCGTCTTTCCTCGGAAACACCAAAAGCCCCAAAAATGTTATCATGAAAGCCACTCGTCTATGCTCATCACACTTCTGACGGTCACCTTTGCTGCATAACTTGTTAACCGGATTGTTGAACCCTCCTACATGACCATATCTGTCGTATATGAAGCGCGGACTACAGAAACCTGCGGCCAAATCTGGGTTATGGACCGTCCTGGGTATCTTTAATGAATCTAGAAAACGATGCACAGTGACAGCTCTTGGGGCAACCAGGTATTTTTGCCTTAATGGACCTTCAGCATTTCCGATGTACCCGGCTATTTCCTCCAGAGTCGGGGTGAGTTCAAAATAGGAGAAGTGGAAGACATTGTGTGCCGGGTCCCAGTAGGTGACCAAAGCTCTTATGATATCTCCCCGAGGCTGGATTTCCAATAAACCCGTGAGACCTTTCAGATATTTCTTGACCTCATCTTGCCCTTCACCACCTAGATCATTCCACCAAAGCCGCAACTTGACAGAGATTTTAGTCGTTATCGAAAAGTATTCATTTTACATTGTGGTCATCCTGCACATTTATTAAGGTTATTTAAGCAAAAATGATTTGACTCAAAAATGATTTGACTATTTTTTAGAAAAGGGAGATCCGATTTTCGAACACGACCTTTCAGCACTTCGGGGATAAAGAATTTTAAGGTTGTGAGGGTCAATCGATCCAAACTCTAAAGGATGATCGAAAGTGGCCATTTATGCAAAGTCAGCCTTCCGCCGTCCCTTTCGGGAATATTCGGCTATTCTTGACAAAAACGGCATCACCCGACTTATTTATGTTGGCAATTAAAATTTAACATTTTTTGGCTATTTTGCAAAAAGGGAGGTTGGACCCGATGGGGGTTGCCTACGTATCTCACACCTTGTGAGAATCAAATCGGCATAGTTCGGCCGATCAGGAATAGAGGAAATAAACTAACCCCTTTTTTCGAATAAAATACTTACAAGGAAAAGGAGAAAATATTTTTTGGATTTCGATTTATGTTGTTGTTTTTTTATTTTGAAAAGAAACGACGACCTAAGAAATATTTTTCTTTGAATTTTAACCTTTTATTTTTTTGAAATTTTGAAAAATCTTCTAAGGAAATATTTGGACTATTAGTCTGAATTATGAAAGAGATACTACAAAAGAAAAAATATTTTTGAATTTTTTTTTAATTTTTAAACAAATATTTTTTGGATTTTGAGAGCGATTAAAAGGAAATATTTTTGTTGTATTATATATATATATATATATATATATATATATATATATATATATATATATATATATATATTATTTTTTTTATAAATCAAACTAAAAGACAAATTTTGTTTCATTTTTTAAAAAAAAAAAATTTCGGCGGGGTTTTGACACTACTTGGACATTGTTTTTATTTTTTCTAAAAATAAGTAATTATCTCCCTACACTGATATTTTTCTTTTCCTCTTTTTCACAATTTTCAAAAATTCCCGATTTCAGAAACCGGTCAGCACGCTGATCTGAAGCAAATAAATGCGTAAAACAAACAGGATGCAGCAGGATGGTCTTTTTCATTTCAGGTTGCTTGTCCTAAACGGACCCAACCCCTGTGTTGAGTCCCCTAAGTCATATGCAACATGATGCAAATAAACGTTCCTACTAGGGATCCGGCATGAAGTCAAGTTATTCTAGGTTCATAACCTGGGTACTTGTTCTAGACTGTGTACCCGAGCAGACAACTCGAGTCGAGGAGGGGGCTACGTACCGAGGACCCGCGAGATCGTCCGGCTTTGTAACTTGTCCTGCCTCTTTCTTATTTTAGGGTATGACACTAACAGAATAGGGAGTCTTGACCAGCAAGCTCCTCCCCAGAGGTAAGAAGAGAAGGGTTTCGGCACAATTTATATACAGTTCAGATAATATCAAAGTGGTAACATTTAACACATTAAGCATGAAACATGTAGTGAAATCAGATAAAGCCAAACACAATAATTTTTCTAAGCTCGAATTCTGAACCCTGAACAAACGTTCTGGGTTCTTGTCCCCAGCAGAGTCGCCAGAGCTGTCACACCTCCCTTTTGCGCACCTACCACGAAGGATAAATGCGTGAGAGAGTTTTTCCATTTTTAAGTGACAATATTTGAAATGGGATTATTTATTTATTTCAGAGTCGCCACTTGGGAAAGGTTTGGCTTTTGGTGTCCCAAGTCACCGGTTTATCTTGAATCCCAATTCGAGGAAAATATTCGACTTTCCAAATGAAGTCTGCAAACCAGAAATTCTAAGTAAGGAATTCTGTTAACCCGAGGGAAGGTGTTAGGCACCCACGGATCCCGTGGTTCTAGCACGGTCGCTTAAATCGTTATAATGGCTAAACATCTGATTTTAATACATGTTATAACTTGTGTGCTTTTATTAAGTTTAAACCGCTTGTATTATTTTTTTTTATGGAATTGCAACGTCGTGAAAATGCATCTCGGACCACATCACAATCAATGCTCCCGTGGTCGCTAATACATTCCGACTCCGTTGAGATTTGGATTTGGGTCACATAAATGCGCACCCGAATTTAAGAATGTAGTTTAATTAAATTGCGTCTAAAGAGTCTAACGCATTATTATCTTTGGGGAAGGCAGTGAAATTCACTAAACAGTCCATCCCAAAAAAAAATCTAAGTATTTATTATGACCAATTATTGAGGACCCCGCAATTTGCATTTTTATTTGGCGAGGCTCGTCTCATTTTTATTTTTTAAAAGGATAAAACCTACAATGACTACATTTTTTCTATTATGTTCGTCTTTAAAAATGAAAGAAGAAAATATATGCTAATTAAATTACATGCTTGGCAAGCTCCGGCCTCTTATTAATTATTAGATTACAAAAGACACTAACGGAAAATTGCACTCGAATTTGTAAAGCGGGGAATTATTTCGTGCTTTATTCCATGAGCGAAAAAAAATATATGCACACGAGATTGATAAAATGCTAAACTCACGCTAACCGTTCTCCAAGTTGAACTTAAACTAACATTTTTTTTCATGACTGTGATTAATGGAATTAACTACTAGAGGATGTTATTAACGGGATTCAAACATTGTCCTATAAACTGCCTAATGGAATCCGATTTTGATAGAGTTAACTCAAATGATCTAAAGATATATTGCATTTGGCGAGATTAGAAGCAGTCTGCCTTATATGTGTAAAATATGACTAGAGATGAAGTCCAGTTATCGATATACTAACAACTAGTGCATTCCACAAATTACATAACTATATCATATATACAACTGAACAACTATAGATCACAGTATTAAACAAACTAAGTTTTAGTTAAGTACAAACTACCTAATGCATTTTTCTATTGAGTTATAACCCAAAAAAACTACACAATCCACTAACACTTTATAAAACTACAAGTACAACACCAAATGATTAAGATCCTTCGCATCTTTCAATTCATGCTCAACTTTACTGTTACATTCAGTGTGAAATTCAAGTGTGTACCTAGATATTGGACACAAGAAAGAAAAGAGGAGGATCAGCAGATGAAGTATGCAATAACACAACAACACAAACAGCCACAGCAGTAGCCACTAACAAAATATACCCCAGTGAACAGAACCAGAATTGACTCAATGAAACAGTACTCAGATATCCAAACAAAAACAGGACCGGAGGCTCAGTTGAGACCAAGCAAAAATAGGTGGATCCGTAATAACAGTGGAACAACAGTTTCTGATTTTCGGACACTCAAAGAAAGAAACCTAGGATTGAAGTCCAGAAATGAGCTCTCTTTTGTTCCAAGATCAACTCCTTTGGGTTCTAACTCCCTCTTTGTCCAAAATCAGTCCCCTTTTTAAAGTCTAGAGCTAGCCATTTTTTATTCAAACATTTCAACTTTCAGCCTGTTTTTATTCCATCCTCATGTGCATTTCTACCTTTTATCATTGAACCCATGTTGTTCCTGATTTTCCACCAGTAAAGTCACTAATCCAGCTCAAGTAGTACCCTTTTTCACTAGTTAATTCAAAAATCTGTCAGTCTTTAACTGGCCTTTTCTATTTAAAATTAAACCCCATGCTCTTTCTGATTTCCAGCCACTGAAGGCACTTAACATATTATCAATCCCACTATTGATCCCTATTTTATTCATTAGCTTATATTGGTATTGAACTGACAGAACATTAAAACTGGACAATTTGCGGGTTTCTAACAACCCGACCTGTTAAAACTAATTGACGACGTTTATCCAATTGACTATACAAATTACAACATATAAGTTAACAACTAACAATCAGAATCGAACAGTACACATAGGTGATTCAAGTTGTACTGACAAAAACAAAGAATTGCCCTGGAAACTAATTAATCGATCAAACTCATTCCAATCGATTATATAGTTTAAGCACATACGCTCATCAATGAACAGACAAAAATTTCGACCAAATAAAAGGCCTGATTTGGAGAAGAGAAAGAACAAAACAACAAAAATGGAAATAAAATCATTCTGAACAACAGAACAAAATAAAAATGGATCAAACGGAAAGGGAGAAAGAATACCTCAAGTAACTAGGTGAAACAGATTCGAACTCAGACTCGACCTTTTTGAGGTCGAATGGACCTTAATCAAGTGTTCTCAACGGAGAACACTTTGACTAAGGTCTATTAGACCCTCAAACCTATGCTAATTAGGACAAAATCCTGGTTTCTGGATTTCTAGGGTTCTTGGGGCTCAGATTAGGGGTTCGAGCTTTTCTGGTTTGATTTGAACCAAACCAAGCTTGGTTTGGTCACGAGGGAGGTCAGAGGAGTAGCTGGTATGGATTTGGGGTGGTTTGGCATAGTTTGAGGTTTGGCTCGAATCTTCAGATGAAGATTCGAGACGATGTAGGTTGATTCGAACCCATCGGTTTGCAGATCTGTGTCCAGGGGGTCAAGCTGCACTAGGGGTGTTAATTTGGTGGTCACCGGCATCGTTGCCGCCGGGATTATGGTGAGGGGGTGAAGAGGCGGCGCTAGGGTTCTTGAGGGTTTCGTTTTGGTTCAGAGACGGAGGGGAAAGGTATTTGGGAATGAAATGGGTAAGAGGGGTTTGGGGGTTTGTGGGTATATGAAACGTGACAATTAATTTGAGTCATTAGATCAAATGATCTTAACGACTTGGATTAATTGGTGAGGGACGAGACAGGGTCATTTGGTGTAGAAACAGGGTCGTTTGGTTTAAATGAGGGGCTGGGTCGACCCGGGTAAGCAGGTTGGGTTACGGGGCGAGATTGTGGACCGTTGGATGAGGATGGATGAACGGTCGAGATTCGCCGCTCTCGAAACGACGTCGTCTGAGGCGTCTTTGGGCCTGATTTTGGCCCAAAAAGGAAATGGCCCAGTCCGAATTCCTTTTCTATTTTTTGTTCTTTTCCCTTTTAATTCCTAGTTTAAATTCCGAGTTTACAAAAATCCTAAAGATAAATTATAAAAACTAAAATTATATTACACGGACATTAATTAATTTTTTGCAATAATTAACACACAATATCATATATTAATTAAACAAAATCAAACTTTAAACGATAAAAATGACAAAATTACCAAAGATAATATTTTTGTGATTTTCATTCATTTAAAAACCAAATACGATTTAATTAATTCCTAATAGTAGAATAAGATCCTAAATTTACACGCAACATATTTTTTTGTATTTTTAATTAATAAAAATAAACAATCAAAGACAAAGACTACAAATAACTATCAAAAAATTCTACGCAAATTCTAAAAATTGTAAACAAAGACAATTTGTTTTATTTTTCTATTTCTTTTGAAGTAATTATCGTGGAAACAAAAATCACGTGCTCACAAGTACGAAAACAATGTGTTCCCAGTAAGTATCCAGTCTAATCTCGAAGAAGTAGTAACGAGAGATCGACTTTGACACTTACTAGTGGTCCAATAATATAATCAATCGTAGATTTATTAAAAATAGCAACAAACTCAAGTGAATCATGTAGTAAGTAAACAATAACTTCGATAATAAGAGATGTCCAAGTTCGTATTTCCTCAATTATCAATTTATCTCAGACCAGGAAATATCATTATTTATAATTTCAAGGCATGCAATACAAGCACGCGCAAATCATGTCGAGGTCGTACGATCCAATCCATCATAATATTTAAACTGTGCACTGCTATAGGGTCGAATGACGCGAACCATAGATTCATCTATTACCCCGCTCGCGAATCATACATGCGACGCGGTCAACTATAAATAAACACATCAAAACAATCAATCAAGAATTCATCAGGGAAACAATTACCCAAAGAAATGGCAACTTCTCTTTAACGGTCAAGAAAATGATGTTTAATTTCTTTAGAAATTCATTTACCAATTCGATATAATTTAGGCAATTTAAATTGTCAATAAGGTTACAAATACTTCAAGTATAGCATGTTTTCGGGTCCTAGGCTACCTGGACATAAGCATAATAATAACTACATACGGACCCTCGTCACCTCGTGCATACGTAGACCCCACAAATAAAAGCACATATTTAATCATTTTACCTATGGGGATAATTCTCTCTCACAAGGTTAGAAAGGAGACTTACCTCATTCTAAAGTTTCATAACCGGCCCCCAAGCCCTTCCGACGACTCAAACCGATGCTCAACACTCCAAAACTAGTCAATAATTATGCAAACACATTATTATATACTCAAACACCCATTATAATCCTATATACAACAATTTCCAACTCCGCTTGAAAAGTCGATAACATCATCCTCGGGCCCACGTGCCCAAATTTCGAAAATTTCCGAAGATAAACTTTACCCATAACACTAATAACTCAAATATATAATTTATTCCAAGTTCCATGTCCAATTTCGTGGTTAATATCCAAAAATATAAATTTCAAGGTTTATCTTCAAAACCCCAAATTTCCACTAATTCCCCATGAATTTCCATGTTAATATCAAGATATAATCCAAGTAATTAACTTGCAATAGGTGGGAATCACTTACCTTGATATAGATGATGAATATAGAGCTCAAAAATCACTCCTAGGTCGTCTCCATGGAGGAAATGAGATGAAATGAGCCAAACCCATTTTTGCATACTTATACACTGCCAGACAACCCTTCTTCACGTTCGCGGACATCCCATCGCGTTCGCGAAGAACAAAATTCTGGAAAGCCATTCCCAAACTCTTCTAAGACAGCCCCTAGGACAATATTCATAACTTTTCGTACAAAACTCCAAATGACAAATGGTGTAACTCTTTGAAAACTAGACACCAAGATCTACAACTTCCTTGGTTTGGTAATCTCCCAATTCCTTACTGATTTCGAGATATAAGCCTCGAAATTAAGCCCCGTACAACAAAAATTTCTTCTTCATCTTCCCGGACAGCCTGTAGTGTATCTGCCGTAACATTTTGTACACAAATCAAAATACTAAATGATTTACCTTTCTAAAAACTAGACACAAAGGGCTACAATGTTCAGTTTTTGCTCATCTCCGAATTTCTTACAGATTGTAAGATATGAACCTCCAAATTTAGACCTGTGCAACAGAGATTCCATCTTCGCGAACGCGAAGAAAAATGTTCTTGAAGCCAAATGCTTCGCGAACACCAGAGGATCCATGCGAACGTAAAGAATAACACCATACACCAGCATCAGCTATTGCAAAACAGCCCCAAATGATCTGAAACCACCCCAAAACACACACGATCTCCCCAGGGCCCCGTCCAATCACACAAACCAGTCCCATAACATAACACGGACCTTCTCGAGTCCTCAAATCACATTAGACAACATCAAAATCTTGAATTGCACCCTAATTCAAGCTTAATGAACTTTAGAACTTCAAACTTCTACATTTGATGTCGAAACCTATCAAATCACGTCCCATTGACCTCAAATTTTGCACACAAGTCACATTCGACATTACAGACTTACTTCAACTTTCGAAATTTTAAATACGACCCTGATATCAAAAAGTTCACTCCTGGTCAAACTTCTCAAAAACCTTCAAATTTCTAAGTTTTGCCAATGAACCCAAAATGACCTACGAACCTTCGAATCCACTTCCGGACATGCTCTAAATACCAGAATCACCATACGAAGCTATTCCCGGACTCGAAATCCCAAACAGACATCAATAACATTGAAATGTACTACAGCCCAAATTTATGAAATTCTTCCAAAATGCTAACTTCCATAATAGGGCCGAAATGCTCATGGGTCATCCAAAAACCAATCCAGATATACGCCCAAGTCCAAAATCATCATACGAACCTATTGGAACCTTCAAATCCTGACTTCGAGGTCATTTACTCAAAAATCAAACCTTTGTCAAAACACTCAGTTTAAAGCTTCCGAATGAGAATTTTCTCTCCAAATAAACTTCGAACTTCCCAAAATTCAATTTCAACCATGCGTGCAAGTAATAATGCCTGAAGTGAAGCTACTCATAGCCTCAAACTTCCAAATGATGAACTAGAGCTCAAAACAACCGGCCGGGTCATTACACTTTCCTCCTTGATCACTCATTTATGCTATGAGGACGGGGTGGAGAAGAGGCCTACAGAGAAGGAAAAGAACCCCAAGAAGCTTATTCATCTAATGGTGAGAAAGGGAGCTGGGAATGTACAAAGAAAAAGAAAGATTGATGTCGCATCTCCCTCATTTGGTCAGTTTCCTGACACGATTATTGTGATTCTCGATTCTCTCGCAGATGCCATAGGGACTTGTACAACTATTGTACTACTTGAGCAGGGACCTCTTACACTAAAGTATATCTCTCGTACAATCTATGTCATGGAGACACAGGTCCGCCATCTTGTAGCTGATCTCCCTTCTGGACCATCTGGAGAAAGCACTCTACAGGTCTACCTGGCAAAGCAAAGGTTCCATCTTTGACAAATATTGCTAAGGAGCAGCAAGCCATTAAAGCCAAATTAGGTATGATTGATCAGAGGTAGTTGAAGCAGAGAGAACATTAAAATAAGAAAAAAAAGTTCTTGACAAAGATGATGAGCACACTGAGGAAATTTTGTGGATCAGATGGCGGTGACAAGGATGACTTGGAGCTCGCATTTCCCAATACCTCCAGCTCGGAATGATGCAGTTTCAGGGAACACCTCTTTCATTTTATCTTTCTTTGTTTAGTTGCATTGAGGACAGTTCAACACTTTAGGTTGGGTGTGGCTCATTTATATGTGATGATGTAAGTGGATCATGATCATGAACTTGTGAACTTGTATAGGTTGGGTGTGGCTCATATCTAGCCACAAATAACTCTATAAAATCAACACAAGCTATCGAAATCAATTCCATATGAAAATGATAAGCTCTTTAACAGAAGTCAAAAATTCAAATCAAAAGGTCAACCCCAAGTCCACATCTCTGAATCCAACAAAATTAAGAAAATCTAAACACCCATTCAACCACGAGTCTAACCTTACAAAAATTACTGAATTCTGATCACAACTCGACCTTCAAATCCTCAAATTTAAGCCAATGAAGTTTTTACAATTCTTTCTCAATTTTCAACCCAAACACTAATTAAATGATTAAAATAATAATATATTTATGTATATTAACCAATCCGAGTTAGAATCATTTACCCCAATCAATTCCTTGAAACTCCCACTAAGAATTGCCTCAATTTGAGGTCCCAAAGTCTAATTATGAAATATAACTCTAACCTTCGTTTTTTATATTTAAAAGTCTGCCTAGGTGCTCTTCTTCACGATCACGGGAAACGTTTCGCGATCGCAAAGCACAAACTCACAGGCTACAAAATTAACTCTCCGCGAACGCGGAATCCCACGTACGAACGCGATTCACAGTCTTCTCAAGCTACGCGATCGCGGAACTATTCACGTGATCATGAAGAACAATTCGCGTGGACTCCCAGCCTCCTCCTTACTTCTTTGCAAACGCAGCCCAACATACGCGTTCGTGATTCACTAAATGCCAAAGCTCCGCGATTGGAGGCCTCATCTCGCGATCGCATTGAAAAATCTACCACCAGTGCCAAACAACTCTTCGCGATCGCGATACCCTACTCGCGATCGCGTATAAAGAAAACAGCAATAGAAATTAGCAGTTCTTCAAAGTTTAAAAATGCACCTATCGTGATATCATTATTCAAATCACACCCAAGGCCCCTGGGACTTCTACCAAACATATCAAAAAGTCCTAAAATATCATATGAACTCGCTCAAAGTGTCAAATTATATCAAACAATATTAAAACTACGAATCGCGCATCGATTCAAGCTTAATAAACTTATGAACTTCTAACTTCCAAAACTAATGTCGAAACATACCAAACCTTCTCCGATGAACCTCAAATTATACACACAATTCATGAATGACACTACGGGCCTATTCCAACTTCTGAAACCAAAATTTGAGCCCAATAACTACAAAGTCAACTCTCGGTCAAACTTCTCAACTCTCGGAACTTCCATTTTTCCAACATTCAACAACTCAAGCCAAAAAACATCTACAGCCCTCCAATTAATATTCGGACACACTCTTAAGTCCAAGATCACCATACGGAACTACCAGACTCGTCAAAAATCCATTATGGAGTTATTTATGTATAAGTCAATATCCGGTCAACTTTTTTAACTTAGGCTTCGAACCTTAGGACTAAGTGTCCCAATTCATTCCGAAACATCCTCGGAACCAAATCAACCACCCCACCAAGTTACATAACAACAAACAAACACAAAATAAGCAATAAATGGGGGAACGGGGCTACAAAACTAAAAATAACCGGTCGAGTCATTATAGTTCTTTGGGAACTACTTCTTGTATGATGGGTTAATGATATAGTCTTTGATCCAAATTTTCTTCTTGAACAATGTCAGGTATAAAAGTTGTTCCCCAGTACTGACAATAACAATTACAGGAATATTAAAATGTTCCTCTTCAAAGGCAAAATCCTTAACTCTCTCTTCCCCCACAAACTCAAGATCCTCAAAGAACCTCACCTTATTAAAAAAAGTAGTCTTAGTAGTGGGATAAAAGTTCTGAAAAATTAAGGAGATAAAAATATTATTGGACAGAAGTTTCTTAATTCTTCTTTAGAGATACGACCTAATCTCCGGTGCAATAAATAAGCTGACTACGGGATGGTTAAATTACCCTTATTACCAGTTATGTGAACATGCAAGGTTCATTGAACGAAATAATCATATCAAGTAAGTATTGATTATTGTAACTTGATAAAGAACCGGGACCAACCAATTTTGAATTATGAAAGAGACTATTTTTTTATTTTCAAATAAATATAAATAACCAAACTTATCTAATACAGAAACAGAAATCAAATCCCATCAAAAAATGACGCAACATAAGTCTTGTTCAAATTCAAATAAAGTCGGCTCTTAACAATTTCTAAAATTTCCAATTGCTTCGACTTCCACCAACTTGCTATCACCATTGTATATGTATCTTTCACCATTATTACGCTTTCGATAGTTCAGGCAACCCTGCATAGACACAGTGATCTGAGTTATTTTACTGAAATCTCTCCATCATTTGTGTCTTGGTACCGAAGTCAAATTAACCTTCGAACAAATAAAATTAAGAGGTGTACCTTTCTTTGCACGCCATGTGTGATAGTTGGAACAATCCTTCCTATTATGACCTGCAACTTTACAAAAGAAAAAATCATCTATAGTTGGTTCCTGATATTGTATCTTTTGTGCTGTTGTATCCACAACTTCCTTATTCTTTCTTTTTTTTCCTTAGGCACAATGGCTAAGTGAACATTTTCTATCTTTTCCTAGTTCAGTCTATACACAGTGAGAGATTAGATCATTTGGAGAGCATGTCTCTTTCTGACAATTATAGCTCACTTTAAACTGGCTAAATTGTGGTGGGAGGGATATCAAAACTCATACGATATATTGTATAGACTGAAATCGGCAGCAAACTATAATTAAATAACTGGAACTGAAAAAAAGTAGGACCTCGTACCAATAATTTAACCAACCACAACCACAATTAAATCTCTAACTTCATACACGAAAAAAAGCATGTGTCACGACCCGGATTTCCCACCCTCGGGTGTCGTGATGGCGTACTAATACGAGCTAGGAAAGCCAATTATTTGCACACTTTACCTTTTTACACATTTTATATTCATTAACAATTGCGGAGTAATAATATTTAAATAGCGGAATTTAACATAAGCGGAGGAAAAAGCAATAAGCTATATGAACATGAATCCAATACAACTGTTTGAGCCTCGACTACCCGGAACTGGTGTCACAGTTTCATAGACGGTCTAGGAATACTACAAATAGAGGTCTGAAAGAATTAAATACAGCACTGTCTTTGGAAATACAGGTAAGAAACAGGAAGGTAGATAGAAGGAGACGCCAAGGCCTACGGACGCCTGTAGGGTTACCTCGGGTCGCCTGATGAATGAGATTCAGCAATCTCACTGCGGTCCAAAGTCCACAACACTGGGGTCTGCACAAAAGAGTGCAGAGTGTAGTATCACCACAACCGACCCATGTGCTGGTAAGTGTCTAGCCTAACCTCGGTGACGTATGAGGCTAGGACCAGACTACCAAATAACCTTGGGCAGTTAAATGATATACAGCGGAAAGTAAAGAAGAAAAAAATAAGTAAAGATGGGAGGGAGAAACATGCTTCGGGGAATAACAGATAAGAATAGATTATCAAAGAACTATAAAGGAATCAAAATCCAACCATTAACAAGAATAAGGAAAACAAAGGCAGATTTCACTTTCTTTTCACGTCTTGTGGTAGGCGTACCACCCGCTCCCATTTAATTATATCTTGTGGTAGGCGTACCACCCGCTCCCATTTATAATATCATTGTGGCGTATAACCCGATCCACATATAATATTGTTGCGGCGTATAACCCGATTCATATATAATATTGTTGCGGCGTGCAACCCGATCCATATATAATATTGTTGCGGCGTGCAACCCGATCCATATATAATATTGTTGCGGCGTGCAACCCGATCCATATATAATATTGATAACAATCATAATAAGAGTCCCGACAAGGGATCAATAAGGTCTACACTATCCCGACAAGGGAGTCGACAGTATAACTAATCACGTCCCGGCAAGGGAGAAGCAACTATAACCAAACTCGTTACCACACCTAACTATCTCAGCTACAACCAAACTTGTTACAACACCTAACTATCTCAGTTATAACCAAACTTGTTACAACACCTAACTATCTCAGCTATAACCAAACTTGTTACAATACCTAACTACCTTAGCTATAACCAAACTTGTTCCGACCCCTATCACAAAGAATCATCAACCTAAGCATCCGTAATATCAATTAAGAACACAATGTAAGGGAGCCATAACTCAACAATAGCCCGGCAAGGGGGAAACATAATGATCTCTACTCTTTCTCACTTTTACTTTACAACTCGAACCAATGCTCTAGAGTTTCAGTTATCACTATACTTTCACAATTCGTTATACAATTGGAACCAACGCTCCTCAATGTTCAAAGGTCACAATCTTTCCACAACTTTACACAACAAATAGAAATCTTCACCAAGGCATGAATAATACAACGAAGTCATGAAAATTACAATATAAGAGTCACGGTCATGCTTGACACTAACGTATAGATACTCGGCACCATGCCTATACGTCATACTCAATAAGAAGAAAATAGCAAATAGGACACAACACCTAATCCCTCAAGTTAAAGTTAGACCAAACACTTACCTCAATGTCTCAGACACAACTCAAGTTTTAATTATAGCTTTACCTGTTGATTCCACCACCAACTCGCTCGTATCTAGCTACAAGTTACATAATTACATAAATAAACGCTAAATGAATCAATTGAATGTATGAAAATGAGTTTTTTCAAAGTTTTACCCTAAAAGTCAAAATCGTCCCCGGGCCCACGTGGTCAAAACCCGAGGTTCGGACCAATTTTTAAAAAATCTAGGTTCTACCCAAAACACCCAATTTCCCCCATGAAAATCATTGATTTGAAGTTGAAATCATCTTAAAAGATGTTTATGATTGAAGAAAACTAGTTAAGAATGACTTATAATTGATTTGGAGAAGAAAGGTTGTTTGAAAAATCGCGTCTTATGTTTTTGGGGTTTTGAAAAATGAAAAATAACTGAAAATCCCGTCTATTTATACTATTCTCAAGTGCCCTGTGCGGACCGCACAAAATGGACTGCGGCCGCACAGTCCTTCCTGGGATGCTGCAGATCAGCGCCCTGTGCGGACCGCACAAAACCGACCATAGCCGCACAACCCAGTGAAAAACTGTGCGGACCGCACAAAACTGACTGCGACCGCACAGTCTCCACCGCGCACCACACGAACCTCACATGGACTGCGCTGGCCCCTTCCGTGGTCGCACACAATTTCTCGTGGACCGCACTAGCAGGTTCAGAGACCCGCAAATTTCTCTGAACCTGCAACAAGTGTGTTTTTAGACCTAAGGCATCCCGGAACCTACTCGAAACTCACCCGATCCCTCGGGGCTCCTAACCCAACATACGTACTAACTCACTAACATCATACGAATTTATCCATACGATCAAGTCGCCAAAATAACCTCAATAACAACGAATTAAACCTCAAAATCCAAGAATTTTTCTCAAACTTCGTAAAACATCAACTTTTGCAATTTAAGTCCGAATCACGTCAAATGACATCTGTTTTCACCAAATTTTACAGAAATGTCTTAAATCATATATAAGATCGGTACCGGGCACCGAAACCAAAATACGGACCCGATACCATTATGTTCTAAGCAAATTTCATTTCAAAATCCTTTAAACAATTTCAGAAAACAATTTTCTTTGAAAATTCATTTATCGGGCTTGGGACCTCGGAATTCGATTTCGGGCATACGCCCAAATCCCATATTTTCTTACGGACCCTCTAGGACCGTCAAATCACAGGTCCGGATCCGTTTACCCAAAACGTTGACCGAAGTTAAATTTATTCATTTTACAGTCAAAACTTATCATTTTTCACAGACTTTCACATTTACGCTTTCCGGCTACGTGCCCGAACTGCGCACAGACGTTAAATGAGGTTTTCAAGGTCTCAGAACACAGAATTTCGTTTTTAAACAAGGTCATCACAGCATGGAACCAAAAATTGACTACAAAAAAGACATCAGAAGCGTTGAAAAAAACAAAGAATCTAAAAAGCATATGAAAACACATGGAAAGCAACACAAAATGCAAATTTCAAAAACTCTAAACCCTATATTATTCACCAAAATAATAGTTTATACTTACTTGAAAGAGGCATAACGAAGCAAAAATTCCAAAACTTGAATCCGATTATCACCCTCTTTAATCGGCAACCATTTTCGCTCTTAGCTAGTAGGGTTAGAAATGTTTTGATAAAGTGAATGTGGTCGGATGTGTTTAGGTTAAAACGAAGGGTTAGTATCACGGGAGGGTCGGTAATGGGACGGGTTACGAGTGGATAGTTTAGGACTTGATTTTAAATTGGGCCAATGAAAATATAACAAGTGGATTAAAAAGTATTTTTTTAATAGAAGGGTGTTAAAAATAAGGGTATAGCTAATGCAGAACACAAACGGTAAGTGCTTTTTTATTCAAAAAATTGGAAGGAGACTTTTATGGTACCAAATTCAATACTTCTCCCTAAATAAGGGTAATTTAGCCCTTTTCCGTAGAATTATTTAGTTATATTCTCCCTAAATGTGTAGTTGTTACGTCAGAAGTCAACCCAATGACCATCAATGTTGGAATATGCCACAATTTGCTGTCTAGTACAAAGATGGCTGGAGGAGATCAGACAATAATTTCGATAATTTAACTTAATGGGACAAATATGCTGTAGATAAGCTTTGAATTAGTCCATTATTAATATTTATTAATGGTAGGTAAACAACAATTATCGCTTAATTAAATATCTAGTGGTATTGTTAGGTATATAACAATTATTGCTTTAATATTAATAGTGCTACTGTAACTGCTGCCTGACTTTCGTTCTTATTGGTTGGTTTAGTAGAATGAAATACTATTAGGGTATACCTTGAATAGTTTAAATCAGTTTTTGGTCAGTACATTTTTTGCTTTTGAATTACTTCTTTTTGGGATTTGTACATATATGTACTATATTTGTATTTATTTACCCTAGCTATTGTTATCAAACTTGTATTGCTATACACAAAGATTTTCTTTTCTTATACCAACGAGGGACAAAGTGCATTAGTAAAATGAATTCATTCAAAATTTCACTTCCCTATATTTTTTTTCCCACCATTTTTCATTCACACCTCTTTTGTTATTAATAAATAATAACAAAACCCAACAATCCCCCACATGAATGGGGAATGACTATAAACTTAAAGGAATGCGCGGACGTGTGTGTGTTTTACATGCAAGAATTAATTGCATCTGGATAAGTAGGTTTCCCTTTGAACTTTTCATAGTGAACTTATATCGGATATACTCGGTCAATCGGTAGATTTGATATCTTTGAACCGCCGAGCTTTGTTATATACCTAGACAACATAAGTCACACAATCAATCATTAACCATCTATGGTTCTCACGGTTGTGTTCGTTTCAGCCATGAACACCGCCTTGTTTCATGATTGCTTAGAGGATGAGCCTTTACTTTCATTCTCCTTGAAGCGGCTTACACTTTACACTCACATAGGTGATTCCTAAAAGTATAATCCTAAAGACACACTATCTGGCCATATCCCGCCAGACTTAACAAATCATTAAAAAGCTTTAAGTTTTATTGACTCATCAAAAAGCCTTAATGCTTTACCTCGTTTTTTGAACATCGTCTTCATCACGTGAATGGGTTGTGTTACTGTTTACCGTGAAAATGGTAGCAACAATTAATTTATAAATGGAACTCTAAAAATATGTGATATATTTTTATGTTAGTTGTTAGAGTAGTAGATGCTAAAAGTATGAGATTTAACGAAGAAATACGAACTAAAGCGAGGTAGTAGTCAAACCGAGAAACTTGCAGCCCGAGCCTCGGACTGGTCGATGAAGGACCTCGAGATCGATATCTGGATCAAACTCGAGCTATTGGGGGTAGTCAGGAATGGGATAATAGTTAAGATACGATCATGCAAGGCTTTTTATGGCCAATACCTAGCAACACGGGGCAAGTCATGCCCGAAAACTGATGAACAAAGTGCAAAAGCTCAAAACGACCAGTCGGGTCGTTACAATCCCGCACCTTAGTTCAAATCACAACTACGTACAGGGGATCTCCTAGGATGTCGTCCCAAAGTAAAACACACAGCAGCAACACAAGAATACTCAATTAAGCTTAATTTCGTACCAGGTAAAACAGGTAATTCTAATTTAACATGCTTCACATAATTCAATTAAGGCAGTTTAAGCAAATAAACAGTTAAGTCAATTAGACATGTTTTTTCTACGCTAACAACACGAATAAATTGCAAGTAAAATGAAACAGGAAAAATAAACACAATTGAAATTACTTAAAGAAAATCGGATTTTCAATAATTAGTTCAAGTACGCACTTGTCACCTTACGTACAGGGAATTTCAATTATCAAATATACCAAATCCTAAGGGGAAGGTCCCTCGCACAAGGTTAGGCAAGCCACTTACCTCGAACTAGCTCAAATCAATCTGAACTCACGCTATTGCCATGAGTACTCGACTCCAAATGACCCGAATCTATTCAATTCAATTTCATAATGTAAATAACATTTCAAGTAACTGATTCTACAAAGAAATTCTAAGCTAATACACAAAATTAGGTAAAATGACCAAAATGCACCTCGGGCCCACGTCTCGGAATTGGGTAAAATTTACATTTCCAGAATCCTCACACTCTCACGAGTTTAGTCATACCAAAAGTACCAAAATTGGACCTCAATTGTCCCTAAAATCATCACTCAAAGGCCTCTAATTAGTCAAGCCCTAACCCACAAATTACCACTAATTTTTCATGCTTAAATTGATAAAAATCATTCCAATAACGAGTTTAGGGACCAAAGACCCTACCCCAATTAACTCCTCTGAAAATCCCTCTTGATGAGTTCTCCCAAGCTTCTTCCCGTTTGAAAAGATGTGAAAAATAGCTAAGTTTAGCGAAGGCAAGTGTGTATATGTTTCTGCCCAGTTAATCCGTTTCTACGCCCTAGGACCGCATCTGCGGTCCTCCTGTTGCGGACCAATGGTCGCATCTGCGATAATCACTAACTCAGCCTAATTCCGCACCTGCGACTCCCCATCCGAAGATGCGGTACCGCTCATGTGGAAATTCTACCGCTTTTGCGGCTCCTGTTGAACCTCCCCATTTCCGCTTCTATGATGTCAAATGCTGCTTTTGCGGCTCCGCACCTGCGGAATCCAACCGCATGTGCTGTTATGAAAGATACCAGCAGCTTCAGCTGCTTCAACCACTTCCAAATCCTTACGTCAACCATCTGAAATCATCCCGAGGCCCCCGGGACCTCAAACAAAAGCACAAACAAGTCTAATACCACTGCCCAAACTTATACCAATCCTTAAAACACCTAAAAAATATCGACACAATGAATCAACCACCGATTCAAGCCTAAGAACTCCAAAATTTTAAAAATATGCTTTCGATTATAAAGTCTATCAAACCTCATCTGAATGACCTGAAATTGTGCTCACACGTCAAATTTAACACTGCAGAGCTACTCCAACTTCCGGAATTCCATTCCGACCCTCGGATCAAAATCTCACTGTCGAACCAGAAACTTCAAAATTTTGACTTTCGGCATTTCAAGCCTAAATTAGCTACCGACCTCCAAAACACAATCCATTCACGCCTCTAAGCCCGAAGTCACCCAACGGAGCTAACGGAACAACTGGATTTCCATTCTGAGGCTGTCTTCACATTGTTCCGATTGCGGTCAAATTTACAACACTTAAGCTCTAATTTAAGGACTAAGTGTCCCAAAACTCTCCGAAACACAAAACCGAACATCCCGGCAATTTAAAATAGCAGAATTAAATATGGGGAAAGCAGATAACAGGGGATCGGGGCGTAAATTCTTAAGACAACCGGCCGGGTCGTTAGAATTTCCGTTATCAATTGCCATTTCTCACTGTCAACAACAGAAGAGTTCAATTAATGGCAAAACTAGAATAGTAAATAATACTGTAATTAATAAACAGTACGTAATAAAAAACAACCGAAGTTTTTATATACTGTTTTACAGAAAAACGATGAAGTTTTTTTGTTCTTCAAATCATTTTGTGAATTTCAATACTCTAATGAAGTTTTATATTCAAATCAGAATAGTAAATTTCAGATGGAGTAGAAAACCACACAGGTTTTAATCTCCACAAACAGAATACAAAATAAAATAAAAATAATTTCCTTAAGATTGTTATCAAACTGTATTGTTGTAAAATAAATAAAACAATAAATTTTCCGAAAACAGAAATAGAAAGTTAGTAGAAATAAATTCTGAAAACAGTATTTGAACTTCAAAATAAATTTTAAAAATGGTATAGGAACAAATCGAGCCCACTGAATACACAGTATGTCCTTAAGGAAATTATTCCCCTTATGTACCCGAGGTTTTGGAATATATCCTTCTAGGATAGAACGATTTAACTCACCGGAGTATTGGTGCCAAAAATGCCAATGAACAGCGAACCACTCGAAGGCTATAAAATATAGTGGATTTTTTGTGCAGAAGAAGAAGATTATCAGAAAATTTCGTAAGAAAATATTCTAGTATTTGAAGGAATATTTATAGCCAATTTGGTATTGTTTCTGAAAAGGTTTGCAACCTTTTAGAACAACCATAGCTATTGGAACAGGTTTGACATTGTTTCAGAACAGCCATAGCTGCTGGAAATAATGCGGGAAATGTAAAACAGATTTAGAATAATCCGGGAAAGAAAACGAACCGGATCGGTCATGGGTTATTCCAGATTGAATTTTCGTTAATTAATTTAATTAGTTAATTAAATATTTGAAAAGAATTTTGTCCAGAAAGATTAATCAATCAATCTTTGACCAAATCCGGAGCCGGAGCCGGAGCCGGAGCCGAGCGACGACGACGGCGCGAGACTTGCCTTCTTCTTAACTCTTTAAGAGCTAAAAGATGAGCTCATCTATATATACACAAAGATTTTCTTTCCTTCTACCAATGAGGGACAAAGTGCATTAGTAAAATGAACTCATTTAAAATTTCACTTCTCTCCATTTCTTTTTCCACCATTTTCCATTCACACCTCTTTTGTTATTAATAAATAATAACAAAACACAACAACTATTTAGATTTTAATTTATTAAAATTTAATATACAATTTACCACTTATACACAAATAAGTTTTAAATGAATATTCTTGATTGTAGCCTTTTAATGTGGAAATTAAATTCTACGGATCTATCTCCTCTCTCTCTATTTTCACGCTCCGGTCTCTTCTACTAATCCGCATGCGAAAGTTTCCGCACAAATGAGTATATACTTGAGAAACAAAGAAAATTGTGTCAAGAGAGAATCAAAATTACCATCTATTATTGAATCCTCTGGGGAAAAAAGAAGATTAAAAAAGATAAGAGAAGTAAATTTTTTAAAAATTATTATTTATTTTGGTTGGGTGTTGTTGCTAACCATCAGGAATATTCTTTGAAGTTCATATCTTAATTTTGAGGGCGTTTGGTGAAATAGAATTATTTTTGGATGAATTTTCATATTGAAACTCGAATGTGTATTAAAGTTGTATTATAATTATATGTAAATTGTATTTAAATTATGTTTTGTTTTAACTTTATATTCTTTTTATTTTGCTGTTGTAGTTGAAAAATAGTTGTATAATGTATAAATTATTGTACAAATTTTTTATTTAAATTACAAATACTTTCTTTGTACATAAAATTATTGATATGTGTCAAAATTGTATTAAAGACTTTAAAGAAATAGGAAAAGAGAAGAGGGGAGAAAAAAGAAAAGAAAAAGAGTGTAACTGAATTTCCTAACTTAAGACATTAATAATTGATTGTATATAAATTGTAAGCAGTCTTTGTTTAGTGCGGGAATATACAAAATTAGGACAATTATGATAAATAAGTTTCAATATTGTATAGAAACAAAAAATCCCTTAATTTTGTATGAAGCATATATCATGTGTGTCTTACAGCTCATTTGGATGGTTGTTACCTATTGTGTTCTGTCGTATTTTACTTTAAATACAATATTTATTTTGATTGCTACTTAAATTTTATTGTATTGTAATTGTTAAATTCGTTGTTATGTAATGACAAAAAGTACCATTTTATGTAACGATCGATATGTGATCGCGTCATTAACTTATTGTTTCTCTCATCCTGTCATTCCTTATTATTAAATAATCGTACTTTATCATTTACCTTGCCTTTTTATATAATAAATCTATCACGTACCTTACTTTTTCTTTATAACTTTATTCTTCATATTGCTAGTGCGTGATTACATTAAAAACAACGACAAATACAATTTATCCAAACGGTGTATTCATTAAAACAATACAGTACAATACATACAATACATACAATACCATACATTAAGAAACAATATCTAACAACCATCCAAACAACCTGTTAGGCACTAATGTCAGCTATACAATCTATATATATATTAAATGCACACATTCACCTTTTTTTTACCCTTCGTAAATATATTTTATGTTGGATAAAATTATAACATAACAAACCAAAGTTATCGAATTTGAACCAGGAATTAATGTCGATTTAGACTTAGGATTTGTTCACCAAAATTGTGCAAAGCACGTAATAAGGCAGCAATTTGCATCAATATCGCTAACAAATAGTGTCCAAGCAACTACGCTCAGTTTATACTAAGGATTCTTCTTCAAAAATTTGCGCAGCAATTAATGCTGTAGGACTAGGATTCTTTTACTGAAATTTTTGTATAATATCACGTTATAGTCTATTACGACCCGGATTTTCCGCCCTCAGGAATCGTGATGGCGCCTACTAGTGAAAGCTAGGTAAGCCAACCGTTGAACAAATTACCTTTTTCCCATTTTAATCATTTAACACATGTGAATCATTAGTTTATAAACAACTGAATTTTAACAAGCGGAAGAAACAAATAAACCATTTAAATAATTCCAATACGACTTCTTAAACAAAAACTACCAAGAACTGGAGTCACAACTTCACAGAAGGTCTAGAAATACTACAAACAAGGTCCGAAAATAAATGCAACATTGTTTCTGAATTACATAAATGAAACAGGAAGGAAGGATAGAGGGAGACGCCATAGCCTGCGGACGCCTGCAGGACTACCTTGGATCTCCGTATGGACTGAAGGCAGCCACCCAAAGCTAAGGTCCAAAAGCAGCTGCACCGGGATGTGCACACAGTGCAGAGTATAGTATCAACACAACCGACCTCATGTGCTGGTAAGTGCCTAGCCTAACCTCGGTGAAGTAGTGACGAGGCTAGGACCAGACTAACAAATAAACCTGTGCAGTTAAATCATATACATCAGAAAATAGAAGCGGGAATGTACAGTGAAGGATGGGAGGGGGAAAAATGTTGCGGGGAAACATCAATTAAAATAGAAAGACAACAAGTAAATACGAGGAACACCATATCTCAATTATCAGCAAGAATCAATAATCAAACAAGTGCACGACATCACCCTTCGTGCTTTTATTCTCGTCCTCACCATAAGAATCAATGTAAACTGCACGACATCACCCTTTGTGCTTTTACTCTCATCCTCACCATAAAATTAATATAATCGGCACAGAACTGTACATCGGGCGGCACGACATCACCCTTCGCGCTTTACACTCTTCCTCACAAAATCATACACGATATTACCATTCGTGCTTTAACACTCTATCACCAAACAATATACGGTAACACCCTTCGTGCTTTAACACTCTTCCTACCCAAACAACAATCACAAGCAACAGGGCAAGGAAGTAAAAAAAATTACAATAAAATCCCGGCAAGGGAACAATAGTTCAATAAAAAAATTCCGGCAAGGGAACAATATTAAAAGCATCAACGTCCCCGCAAGGGAAATAGGATTAAAGGCAACCACATCCTGGCAAGGGAGATAATATAATCAATCTCTTCTCTTTTTCACTTTTACTTCACAACTTGAACCAATGCTCTATAAGGTTTAAATACAAATTATACTTCCACAATCTTTACACAACGATATAAATCATCACAAAAAGGCATGAACAATACAAACTGAGTCATAATAATCATAACAAAAGACTCACAGGTGTGCTTGATACCAATGTATAGATACTCGTCACCATGCCTATGCTTCGTACTCAACAAATAACACATAGCAAATAGGACACAAATCCTAATCCCTCAAGCTAAGGTTAGACCAAACACTTACCTCGATGCCACGAACACAATTCAAGTCTCAACTATCGCTTTGCCTCTTGATTCCACCACCAATTCGCTCGTATCTAGCCACACGTTACTAAACTATATTAATAAATGCTAAATGAATCAATTTCAATGCATGAAAATAGGTTTTTCCAAGTTTTTCCCAAAAACTCAAAAATCGCCACCGGGCCCGCATGGTCAAAACCCGATATTTCAACCAAAATCCGATTACCCATTCCCCCACGAATCCAAATATATAATTTGTTTTGAAATTGGACCTCAAATCGAGGTCCAAATTTTCAAAATTTGAAAAACCTAGGTTTTACCCAAAACACCCAAATTCCCCAAGAAAACCTTTGATTTTGAGTTGAAATCACGAGAAAAGTTGTTAAATATTGATGAAAACAAGTTAGAAATGACTTACAATCGATTTGGAAGAGTACCTGTCTTTGAAAAATCGCCCAAGAGTGTTTTGGTTTTGAAAGGGTTTGAAAAATGAGAGATTTTCGGCTAAGTTATAATTTTGCAGGTTGCATGTGTCGCAATTTACGAACCACTCAGAAAACTGACCCCTTCGCATTTGCGGCCAAGTTCAATTTCCGGTCACCTTCGCATTTGCAAGGGACCTTCCGCAAATGCGTTATCGCATTTGCAATTGAACAGTCGCATTTGCGACTAAGGCAGCCCAGGTCCATTATCACATCTGCGAAGCCTGCAGACCTGCAACATACCAGCTAAAACCTGCAACTTCCTAAGTTCAAATTTCACTCTGTGGCCTATCCAAAACACATGCAAGCCCTCGGGGCTTCAGACCAAACATGCACATCAACCTAAAAACATTATACGGACTTGCTCGTGCAACCAAATCATGAAAATAACATGTAAAACTATGAATTAAACCTCAAAACTCATCATTTTCATCAAGAACACTTTAAAGTTCATAATTCTTCAACCGGAGGTCCAAATCACGTCAAATAAACTCCATTTTTTACCAAATTTCATTGTTATTATTTAAATACTATAACAAGTTTGTACCGGGCTCCGGAACCAAAATACGGGCCCGATACCAATGGTTTCAAACATTAATTCTTTTCTTTATTTCATAGATAATTCAGCAAAACAATTTCTTTCAAAAATTGATTCCTAAGGCTTGGGACCTCAGAATTCATTTCCGGGCTTACGCCTAAGTCTCAAACGGGCCAATGAACATAGGGCTAAGCTTGCCCTTCTTTCCAAATCTCATCACACCTTTCATAGGTGACACCCGAAGTAATACCTGCTCACTGACCAAGAATGCCAAATCACGAACCTTACGGACGGCATACCTATTTTGCCTGGACTGAGTTGTACGAAGCCTATCCTGAATGATCCTGACCTTGTCCAAGGCATCCTGTACTAGGTCTATACCCAACAACCGTGCCTCTCCCGGCTCGAACCACCTAACCGGCGACCGACACCGCCTACCATATAAAGCCTCATAAGGATCCATCTAGATACTCTACTGGTAGCTGTTGTTGTAGGCAAACTCCACTAAAGACAAGAACTGATCCCACGAGCCTCCAAAATCAATGACACAAGCTCGGAGCATATCCTCCAAAATTTGAATAGTCCTCTCGGAGTGCCCATCCATCTGAGGATGAAACGTTGTGCTCAACTCAATCCGTGGGCCTAATTCCCGCTGAACTGCTCTCCAAATGTGAGGTAAACTTTGCACCTCGGTCCAAAATGATAGACACGGGCACACCATGAAGACAAACGATCTCCCGGATATAGATCTCAACTAGCCTCTCGGAATAATAGGAGACTGCCACCGGAATGAAATGTGCCAACTTGGTCAGCCTATCAACAATAACCCACACTGCATCGAACTTCCTCTGAGTCCGTAGGAGTCCAACAACGAAGTCCATAGTGATATGCTCCCACTTCCACTCAGGAATCTCAATCTTCTTGAACAAACTACTAGGCCGCTGATGCTCGTACTTAACCTGCTGACAATTCAAACACCGCGCCGCATATGCAACAATGTCCTTCTTCATTCTCCTCTACCAATAATACTGCCACAAATCCTGATACATCTTAGCGGCGCCCGGATGAATAGAGTACTAGGAACTATGGGCCTACTCTAAAATAAACTCTCGGAGGCCATCCACATTAGGCACACAAACTCGACCTTGCAGCCTCAAAACTCCATCATCTCCTAAGGTAACCTGCTTGGCACCTCCTTGCTGCACCGTGTCCCTAAGGACACACAAATGAGGATCATCTTACTGGCGATCTCGGATACGCTCCAATAATGAATAACGAGCGACTGTGCAAGTTAACACATGGCTAGGCTCAGAAACATCCAACCTCACGAACTGATTGGCCAAAGCCTGAACATCCAAAGCAAGCGGTCTCTCACTGACTGGAATGTACGCAAGACTATCCATACTGACTGACTTCCTACTCAAAGCATCGGCCACCACGTTGGCCTTCCCCGATGATATAAGATGGTGATATCGTAGTCCTTCAGTAGCTCCAACCACCTTCTCTGCCTCAAATTTAGCTCCTTCTACTTGAACAAATACTGGAGGCTCTTGTGATCTGTGAACACCTCACATGCCACGCCATATAGATAATGCCTCCAAATCTTTAATGCGTGAACAATGGCTACTAACTCCAAATCATGAACTGGATAGTTCTTCTCATGAATCTTTAACTGCTGCGAAGCATAGGCAATGACTTTGCCATCCTACATCAACATCGCACCAAGTCCAATACGAGATGCGTCACAATAAACTACATAAGGCCCTGAACCTGTGGGCAAAACCAACACCGGCGTCGTAGTCAATGCTGTCTTGAGCTTCTGAAAGCTCACCTCACACTCGTCCGACCACCTGAACTGGGCAACCTTCTGGGTCAAACTGGTCACCGGGGCTACAATAGATGAAAACCTCTCCATAAACCGATGATAATAGCCTGCCAAGCCCAAGAAACTCCGGATCTCTATAGCTGATGCTGGTCTAGGACAATCCTTGACTGCCTCTATCTTTTTCAGATCCACCTGAATACCCTCTACTGATACAACGTGACCCAAGAATGCAACTGAACTCAACCATAACTCAAACTTCGAAAACTTCGCATAAAACTGACTATCTTTCAAAGTCCGGAGGACCACTCTTAGATGCTGCTCATGCTCCTCCCTACTATAGGAATAGATCAAAATATCATCAATGAAGACAATAACGAACTAATCCAAGTATGTCCTGAACACTCGGTTCATCAAATCCATAAAATCGACTGGGCATTTGTCAACCCGAATGACATCACCAAGAACTCATAATGCCCATACCGAGTGCGGAAAGTTGTCTTAGGGATATCGGATGCCCTAATCCTCAACCGATGGTAGCCAGATCTCAAGTCAATCTTCGAAAATACCTTGGCACCCTGAAGATGATCAAACAAATCATCAATCCTCTACAATGGATACTTATTCTTGATTGTAACCTTGTTCAGCTGCCGGTAATCTATACACATTCTCATCGATCCGTCCTTCTTCTTAACAAACAACACTAGCGCACCACAAGGCGAGACACTAGGTCTAATGAAGCCTTTTTCAAGCAAGCCTTGCAACTGCTCCTTCAACTCCTTCAACTCAGGTGGGGCCATACGATACGGCAAAATAGAAATGGGCCGAGTGCCCGGAGCCAAATCAATGCAGAAGTCAATATCCCAGTCAGATGGCATACCCAGCAGGTCAGAAGAAATACCTTAAGAAACTCACGAACAACCGGTACAGAATCAATAGAAGGAACCTCGGCACTAGAATCCCGAACATATGCCAAATAGGCCAAACACGCCTTCTCGACCATACACCGAGCCTTCATGTATAAGATAACACTACGTGTAGAATGACTAGGAGTTCCTCTCCACTCTAAATGAAGTAAACCCGTCAAGGCTAAGGTCACAATCTTGGCATGACAGTCCAAGGTAGCGTGGTAAGATGATAACTAGTCCATCCCCAATATGACATCGAAATCAACCATGTACAGAAGTAACATATCTACACGAGTCTCAAGACCCCCAATCACAACTATACATGAATGATGGACTTGATCTACCATAATAGAATCACCCACCGGTGTAGACACATATACAGGAGCACTCAAAGAATCACTAGGCATGACCAGATACGGTGCAAAATAAGATGACACATAGGAGTATGTAGACCATTGAACAAATAGAACTGAAGCATCTCTACTACAAACCAGAACAGTACCTGTGATAACTACAACGGAAGCCTCAACCTTAGGTCTGGCTGGAAGAGCATAACATCGGGGCTGGGCCCTATCACCCTGAACTACATCTCTGGTACAGCCTGCTACTAGTTATCCTCCAGCTCTAGCGACCTAAACTCCACCTCTAATGCCTCTACCTCCACCTATAGAACCTATACCTCCACCTCTAGCTAGCTGAGCGGGTTATAAAACACTCGGTGCATGAACCATGGCACGGGAACCCTGATGCTGAGAGCTGATCGATGCTCGAGGGCAAAACCTAGATGTATGCCCCATATCACCACAAGTATAACAAGTCCACAACTGCTGGGACTGCTAAACCTGATGACCTGAATGACCACCCCAAAAACTTTGGAGTCGCGATGCACTAATAGGAGTTGGTGGTGCACTGTAGGACTGCTGATCAGAATACTGCACATGAGAACCACGGCCACCTGAAGCACCGTGAGAAACCTGAAGTACTGACTGAAAAGGCCTAGGAGGATAGCCTCTACTATACGAATCCCTTCCTCCAGATGAGGTACCACCGAATCTGCCTGAATGATGAGGTCTCTTGTCAGACCCCTGACCACCCCCCTTGCGATAGAACTATCTCAACTCTCTTGGCCACATTGGCCGTCTCCTGAAAAGATATCTTACTCCCCTTCTCCTTGTCCATCTGAAGTCGAATAGGCTGGATGAGCCCCTTAATGAAACTCCTCACTCTCTCTCTCTCAGTGGGAAGTATAAGAAGAGCATGAGGGGCCAAATCAATAAACCTAGTCTCGTACTAAGTAACAATCATAGAACCTTGCTGGAGATGCTCAAACTGCCTCCGATAGATCTCCCTCTGAGTGACAGGACGAAACTTCTCCAGAAATAGCTGAAACAAATGCTCCTAAGTCAAAGCTGGTGATCCAACTAGTCTAGCCAAACAATAATCCCTCCACCAAGTCTTGGCGGATCTAGATAAGCGAAAAGTAGCAAAGTTGGCCCCATTGGTCTCCACTATCCCCAGTTCCTGAGAACCTCATGATAACTGTCTAAATAATCTTAGGGATCCTCAAAAGATGTACCGCTAAAAGTGGTAGTGAAGAGCTTGGTGAACCTGTCCAATCTCTATAAGGCATCGGCATACATAGCTGCTCCATCACCAGTCTGAACTACCACACCTGGCTGAACTGCTCCAACTGGCTGAGTCGTTGGAGTCTGAAACTGGGGAGCCATCTGCTCCGGAGTGCGAGTAGCAGGATTCTGGGCTCCTCCTCTAGCCTGAGAGACGGCTAGTGCTACAGGAAGCAAGCCTGCCCTGGTGACACTCGCCATAAGGCCCACTAGATGGACCAAACCATCCTAGAGTACTGGGGTAGCAATGAACCCCTCTAGGGCCTGAGATGGGCTTACCGGAACTGTCTGGGTCGGAACCTCGTCATCAAACTCAACCTGAGGCTCTGCCGCTGGTGCTGCTGCTCTGGGCTAAGCTCTTTCCCTACCTCGGCCTCAAGCACGGCCTCAGCCTCTACCCCTCGTAGGAGCTGCTGCTGGGGGCTCGGGCCGTTGGTCAGTGGATGAGGAAGCGTGTGTTCTCGCCATCTCCGAAAGAACAGAGTAAAAATTTAATTAGCATCGAGAAACCAAACCGCACGATAGGAAAGAATAGATGTGAAGCTTTTTCCTAACTCTGTAGCCTCTGGGGATAACTACAAACGTCTCCGTCACGACCTAGATTTTTCGCCCTCGGGAGTCATGATGGCGCCTACTAGTGAAAGCTAGGCAAGCCAACTGTTTGAACAAATTATCTTTTTTCCATTTTAATCCTTTAACGCATGCGAATCATTAGTTTATAAACAACGAAATTTAAACAAGCGGAAGAAACAAATAAACCATTTAAATAATTCCAATATGACTTATTAAACAAAAACTACCCAGAACTGGAATCATAACTTTACAGACGGTCTAGGAATACTACAAACAAGGTCCGAAAAATAAATGCAACACTAATTCTGAATTGCATAAATGAAGCAGGAAGGAAGGATAGAGGAAGATGCCAGGGCTTGCGGACGCCTGCAGGACTACCTTGGATCTCCGTATGGACTGAAGGCAGCTACCCAAAGCTAAGGTACAAAAGCAGCTGCACCGGGATCTGCACACAGTGCAGAGTGTAGTATCAGCACAACCAACCCCATGTGTTGGTAAGTGTCTAGCCTAACCTCGACGAAATAATGACAAGGCTAGGATCAGACTACCAAATAAACCTGTGCAGTTAAATCATATACAGCGGAAAATAGAAGCAAGAATGTATAGTGAAGGATGGGAGGGGGAAACATGGTGTTGGGAAACATCAATTAAAATAGAAAGACAACAAGTAAATTCGAGGAACACCAAATCTTAATTATCAGCAAGAATCAGAAATCAAACAAGTGCACGGCATCAACCTTCGTGCTTTTACTCTCATCCTCACCATAAAATCAATATAATCGGCACGGAATTGTACATCGTGTGGCACGACATCACCCTTCGTGCTTTACACTCTTCCTCACAAAATTATACACGACATCACCCTTCGTGCTTTAACACTCTCTCACCAGAACAATACACGGCATCACTCTTCGTGCTTTAACACTCTTTCACCAAAATAATACACGGCATCACCCTTCGTGCTTGAACACTCTTCCTCACCCAAACAACAGTCACAAGCAATAGGGCAAGGAAGTAAATAAAATTACAATAAAATTCCGGCGAAGAAACAATAGTTCAATAATCAAATCTCGGCAAGGGAACAATATCAAAAGCATCGACATCCCAGCAAGGGAGATAGCATTAAAGGCAACAACATCCCGGCAAGGGAGATAATATAATCATTCTCTCATATTTTCACATAAAGGCTTTTCGGATATAAGTTCGGACTACGCACACAAACCGAGGTGAGGTAAAAAAGAGGTTTTAAGGCTTCGAAACACTAAATTTATTTATAAAATGAGTGATGACTTTTTGGGTCATCACATAGTCTTTAAGTGCAGCTAGTTACTGTCCCCATTTTAATTTTCTTTTTGACCAAATTTCTTGAGAAAATGTATAAGTACCCCTTGACTTATAGTCGGATTCCCAACTGCACACTCTATCGTTGCGGAGGTTTTATTACCCCCTAAACTATTTTCACGTAGAATTATTTACACCCTTAAAGCTTACGTGACAGAGTGTGAGTACTTCTCTCTCCTAGAGAGTGAGAAAAGCAAGAAAAACGATTTTTAAGATTTTATTTTTTTGCTCTTTTACGATTTTAGTGAGATGCATAATTTCTTATGTTTTACCTTTTCCTTTTCTTTGTTTTTCCTTCTTCTCCTTCGCTCCGCCATTCCCCTCAATAACATACATCACTCTATGGAGCCTGCCGGCGACTTTTATGCCTTCTTCTATACTTATTTTGGTTAGTCAACTTCTTTCTATTTCTCTGCCTTTCAAACGCACAAATTACACTTTCATAAAAACCACTCAGATCTGGAAGTGTCCATTACCGAAAAATCTTTTTCTGCCGGAAAAAATGAAGTTTTTGAAATTTTAAATCGGAAGAAGCCTTTTCTTACCCAACACACACACATATATTCACATAATTCACTATCACTCGCCTCTAAATCATAAGAGACACCATTTTTATGCCCCACAATTACCATTGATAGAAACCATCCAAAATGCCATCACCACAATACCCATTTAAAGGCATCAAGCCTAGCTTAGTCGCCGGGAAAAAAAAAGGAAGAAGAAGAATAGATCTTGGGCCAAAAGTATGAACATGGGGTGAAAATTTGTTGTTTTGTTTGGTGGTGACGAGAGTAAATAAAAAAGATAAAAGAGAAAGAAAAGAAAAATAATTCTTTAATAAAATATACACTTGTCTAGGGCGTGTAGTTCACCTCCCAGCAGAAATCTGGTTATAGTATTTCAAGGGTGGATTTATTTTATTTTAAAATAGTCTGGGGTAATAAAATCATACAAAGATAGAATGTATAGTTGGAAATCCGGCTATAAGTCAAGAGCACATATGCAATTCCCCAAATTTCTTTCAAGACTCTTCTGCCTTTCCCCATTGTAAGCAACCACAATCAGATAGGTAATTTTTTGTCTCTCCCTTTGCCTTGCTTTTCGTTTTTGTGCAGTGTGTTTTTGTTTGATACGTTACTTGATATAATTGTCGTGATTCTACATAATTTATTTATATATATTTTCCTTTTGTTTTTGATATTCTTGAACTTAAAGATATGAAGTCTAATTTGTAGGAGTTTCAATAATTAATTCAGGGATGCACGTGTTGCTAGACGAGACTAAAGTCAAAGCCAACTCAAATCATTTGATTTTGAGGGTTCAGAAAAATTTCAAAACCTTTGAACTCAAAGATCTTTGAGTTGAGAGTAAAAGAGACAAAATATTTCTCCAAGACACACACATTTATGAGTTCATTAAAAGAAACCTAATAGTCGGTTCAACATAGTTCGATTTGAACGGTTTAATCGATTTTTGAAGATCCGTTAACACCCCAAACAATAATTATACAATTTATAGATAAATAACATATTGCAATAGTCTATTTTTATCTAATTTAGTCAATCTAACCAGTAAAGTGTTAGTACCCATTTTGTACATAAATAAAAAGATAAGATAGTAATTTTTAACAAGACTATTAATCTCACTACGTAGGTACAAGAAATGATATGTTTATGTAATCGTCACGCACAAATGAAGTAATTTAGAAAGAAATTTTTAGGTAGAATAAGATACAGTCAAATTAATATTTTTAAAGGATTGTTTGTAAGTATTTGTCGAATTTGGATGTCTTATGCGATACAAATGCATTTATTTGATAAAGGTACAAGTTTTATTACTCTCATAAATTGAATAATATGTGGATATATATATATATATATATATATATATATATATATATATATATATATATATATATATATATATATATATATATATATATATATATATATATATATATATATATATATATATATATATATATATATATATATATATATGTGTGTGTGTGTGTGTGTGTGTGTGTGTGTGTGTGTGTGTAAGTGGATGTAAAGTTAGGAGAACTTTTTATATTTCAATTGAGACAACTTATATAATAATTTTGTATGATGAAGCAAGTACCGAAATAAACTGAAGTAAGAACCACTCTAACCGAATTCCTAAAAATGACTAACGTTTATCAGTTTTAGAAACTTACAATTTTTTAATAAGTTTTGTTTTATAACGCAAACACATATTTTGGATATTATTCATGTAATATCACATACCGCTTGTGGTGATTACACCGGGTATGTTGTTGTTGTTGTATGATTAATGGAGTTATTGTAGTTCACTGATAGGTGAAAGATCTCATTCAGCAGATTTTAAGACATAATGAGCAAGGAAGTTTTGTATATTGTATTTGTTTATCCTAAAAATGAGTAACAATTAAACTTGTAATGTATTTTTAAGAATAAGTGATTTCACTTAATACTAATTGATTAATTTAGAGATAAGTGACAAAATTGACAAGCATATAAAAGAAACCGGTATTTGAACAGTGTCCTCGAGCTAGTGAATCCTCGAGCTTGATAGAATAAGAATAGTTAAAGAGCAATAAGTTGATGAGCAAAAGAAGGAAATATTATGTTGCTTTGATATTCGTGAATGTCAGGTCCTTACAAATGATGGGGACCCATCCATATATACTAGAGGAATCCTAACTGTGGTACAATTCTAATTACGAAAATAAATCCCATGATCGATATAAATAACCGCCCTTGATTTGATCTGCTTAGAGATTTTCGATGTGATCTCCGACCGGTTATGGATATTTCGCCTTTCTGTTATTACAATTCATTCAAAGTCGGTCATACTTAGTCTCGATTGCTTTTGGCCTTGGTCTCGACGGACACTTCAATCTTTTGACTCAGTGCCTCACTTCTAGCTTGGGTCTGATTCATTATGAGGTTACCCCCGATGCAGCTCCATTATTTCGATCAAATAGCAAAATCGGGTAGGCACGATTTTGACCGTAAACAGATAATGCCCTAATTTCTTGGAGTATAATGAGAAGAAACTAATCGAGCCTTCGATTTTATACCTCGACCAATCATGATCACCCTCGTGACGTAAGCGGCGGATCCTCGAACCCAAAAAGTATAATGGCCCTTAGGCTCTTTGAATTGGGCCGATATGGCCTCAAAAGAGTGGCTTCTTCTCTTTTCGGCTTAAAACGATTAATGATATGAGAATTTATTATGCGATAGCACGTGGTAACTTTGTACCCATTAGGATTCTCGGGGTTTAGAGTTATCTAAAACTTTGTTATGCCTCAACACAAGTTTGTTCGAACAATTTAATACCCCTTAAGGTTTTCGAGGGTTGATGTTATCGAAACCCTTTGTAATTTTTCCGAGGGTAGCCTTGTTTAACCGGTTTTGTGAAAATATTTGAAGTCTTGTTTTAATACGGAATTCGGGCGTCTATGAACCGTGTTAGTTCGGCCGTAGCCTTTAACTTGAGATTTGCCCTTTGGGCTTATTTCTCAACAGTACCTCGAACTTGTTCGAAGTACTAGTCCCCGAGTGGGATGGTCGTGGCCTGTACAATCTAGTGTTTCCTTTACAAGGTCTTATGATATCGAAGTTTAGTAATTTGAGAAGGTCAATTTTCAGATGGCAGACCCCGAGTACGAGGTTAATTGTCCGAGCTTTAGTTACGGTTGGCTCTTGAGTCGGTTTTAGTAATATATTGTAAGTACGAAATTATAAAATAGAAATATCACTGAGGCATTATCTGATAAGGAAAAAGTACTTCTTTCAATAGATCATTTATGCGTACATATTTTATCATTAGGGCTCGGGCAATTTGCGTGGGCATGGATCGTTTGGCCATTTGGCCCTCTACAAAATATTTCTACTAAAGCCCTGTTGACACGAGGTGTTTTCCTAAAAACATTAACATCTGAGGGTGATGCCCCCTTGTATTCGATGTTGATTGTAAAGAAGCCTCCGATACTGTTGAATTGTCCCCATGTAGCACATATAATTGTTGCCTCGTTAAAAACCTCACCGGAAAAACCATTTGGATAAAAACCGATCTAAGGGAAAAAGAGTGCAACATGTGCTTTAAAACCTAAGGTCTTCGTGTTGAAGATCTTCTCGACGTCTTCTATCGAACACTTAAATAAGTTAGTATCAAATACAAATGAAAAAAGAGAAGGTCATACCTTAGTAATAATATCGTTTGAGGAGTGATATGTTCCAATTGTTTGGAAACTATTCGCCCTCCATTGTGCCAAGTTTGTAAGATCCCTTTCCAATGACACCGAGGACCTGATATGGCCGCTCCCAATTTGAGCTGAATTTCCCTTCGTTTGGGTCTCGAGTATTAAAGGTGACTTTCCCTTCGTTGAAGATTGGCTCTTCGATTATAATATCTTTCGATTCACTATTTCTAGGCAGCCATTCGAACAAGGGCGGTTTCCTATTTTTCGTCTAACAATTCGAGGCTTGTGCTCACAACCTCACGATTTGGTTCTTCCGTTGTGTATCGAAACCTGACACTTGGTTTCTCGATTTCGATCAGTATCAGAGCTTCGGTGCCATATATTAAGGAGAACGGCATAGCCCCTATACTGGATTTTGTCATTGTTCGATATGCCCAAAGGACTTCCAGAAAAATTTCTCTCTGTTTCCCTTTAGTGTCGTTCAACCTTTTCTTTAGGTTTTGAATGATGGTATTGTTCATTGATTTGGCATGCCCATTCCCACTAGGATGATACGGCGTCGATAATTTCCTTTTTATTTTGTGATCTTTGAGGAACTTTGTTACTTTGATGTCGACAAATTGTTTTCCATTGTCGCACACTATCTCGGCGGGTATCCCCAATCGGTATACAATGTGATCCCAAATGAAGTTTATAACTTCTTTCTCTCTTTCTTTCTTGGAAGCCTGTTCTTCAACCCATTTAGAGAAATAGTCAGTCAAAAATATAATGAACTTAGCTTTACCTGGGGCTGATGGCAGAGGACCAACAATGTCCATCCCCCATTTCATGAATGACCATGGGGATAAGACTGAATGAAGTTTCTCTCCGGGTTGGTGGATCATCGGCGCATGCCTTTGGTATTTGTCATATTTTCGAATGAACTCCTTAGTATCTTTTTCCATAATGTCCTAATAATATCCTACTTTGATGATTGTGAGAACCAGTGATTTGGTGCTGGAATGGTTCCCGCAAGTGCCCTCATGAATTTCTTGTAGGACATATTCGGTGTCTCCCGGACCCAAGCATATCGCCAACAGCCCATCGAACATCCTTCTGTATAATGTTCCATCTTCGGCCAATGTAAATCGTGCAGCTTTGGTTCGAAGAGTCCTCGATTCCTTAGAGTCCGAGGGAAGTTTCCCGTTCTTCAAGTAATTGATATATTTGTTCCTCCAATCCTAAGTTAGGCTTGTGGAGTTTATTTCGGCGTTGCCTTCTTCAACTACCGATTTGAAAGTTGTACAATAGTCCCCGAGCTGATTTCATCATCTTCGACTTATGACCCTATGTTTGCAAGGGCGTCGGCCTCACCATTCAGTTCTCGAGGTACATGTTGTAGGGTCCGTTCTTTGAACTGGTGTAAGGTTACTTGCAATTTATCCAAGTTCCTTTGCATTCGATCTTCTTGGAGTCCGATGGTTTTATTGACCTGGTTAACCACGAGCTGGGAATCACACTTGGCCTCGATGACCTCAGCTCCCAAAATTTTATCCAACTCGATATCTGCAATCATGGCCTCATACTCGGCCATATTGTTAGTCAGCTTAGGGGTTTTGATAGATTGTCTAATTGTATTTCCTATTGGTGGCTTCAAAACGGTGCGTACATTCGAACCACCACCTGTGAAAAAGGTCCACACCTCCAAGGATGTGCTTGATTTTAGTAATAGCTCTTTTTTGACCTCGGGCACAAGGGCTGGTGTAAATTTGGCCACAAAGTCCGCTAAGATTTGAGACTTAATGGGCATTCGGAGTTGATACTCGATATCGTACCTACTAATTTCGACAGCCCATTTGGCCAATCGAATTGAGAGCTCGTGCTTGTGCAAAATGTTGCAAAGGGGATAGGTGGTCACAACACAAATTGGGTGACATTAAAAATAAGGTTTTAATTTCCTAGAGGCGCTTATTAGAGCTAGCGCTAATTTTTTAAGTGTGGGTACTGGGTGTCCAATTCGCCTAAAGTTCGGCTAACATAGTCGGTACCGCTTTAATTCTTCCAATGCTTGTTGGCATTCCGGGGTCCAAGTAAAATTATTCTCCTTTTTGAGAAGTGAGAAGAACATGTTGCTTCGATCGAAAGACATCGAGATGAACCGGCCTAAAACAAGTACGGCCTTAACATTGTCGAAGACTGTGATGTCTTCGATTGCCTTGATTTTATCGAGGTTGATCTCGATTCCCTAATTTGATACCATAAAGCCGAGGAACTTGCCTGAACCGACCACCGAATGCACATTTCTCGGGGTTGAGCTTCATGTTTTATTTTCTCAAGATGTCGAAGGTTTCCTGCATATGTGTCAAATGGTCATGTACACGCAGGGACTTAACTAGCATGTCATCAATATAATCCTCCATTTATTTACATATTTGTTCTTTGAACATTTGGTTTACTAGGGGTTGATAGGTAGCACCAGCATTTTAAGCCCAAACGGCATTACATTATAGCAATAAGTACCGTATTTAGTGATAAATAAGGTCTTTTCCCGATCCTCTAGGTTCATTTGTATTTTGTTGTACCCGGAGTAGGCATCGAGAAAACTGAGGATCTCATGGCCGGCCATGGAATCGATTATGCGATCAATATTCGACAATGGAAAAGAGTCCTTAGGGCATGCTTTATTTAAGTCTTTGTAGTCTACAATATTCTAAGTTTATTCCCCTTCTTGGGGACTACAACTACGTTTGCTAACCACTCGGGATATTTTACTTTCCGGATGGATCCTATTTTAAGAAGTTTGGTTACTTCGTCCTTGATGAATGCATGCTTTACATCGGACTACAACCTTCTCTTTTGCTTTACCGATCTAAACTTTGGGTCCAAACTCAATCAATAAGTGGTGATATCCAGTGGAATCCCTATCATGTTAGGGTGGGACCAAGAAAAATAACCCATATTTTTAATAAGGAATTTAATGTGTTTTTCCTTGAGCTTGGGAGTTAAACCCGTACCTAGGTCTATATTTCAATCGGGCAGATGCTCGATCAGCATGACTTGCTCCAACTTTTTGACCGTTGACTTCATGGCATCGGAATCATCAGGGATTACGAAGGTTCGTGGTATCATACAATCATCATCCTCAAGAGTCTCCTGCTGCTCTGATCCGGCCGAAGTCGGCGACTGTGGTTTCTATTTGACTCCCTAATTTTCCTTCGATTCTGATCCTTTGGTTGATGTTAGTGCCAACACTAGTATTACTTTATCGATTGCAAACATCTCTTTGGCTGTTGCTTGTTCACCATACACTGTTTTGACTCCTTCCGATGGTTGGAATTTAAAAACTTGATGAAGTGTTGAAGGTACTGCCCTCACATCCTGGATCCATGGTCTCCCGAGCAGCATATTGTATCTTATATCACCTTCGATTACATGGAACTTTGTTTCCTAGATAGTTCCGGCCACATTCACTAGCAAGATGATTTCCCCTTTGGTGGTTTTACTTGCCATGTTGAAACCGTTAAGCAATCGAGCTGCAAGCACGATCTGATTGTGATGGCCAAGCTGTTTCATGACCCTCGATCGAATAATATTTTTCCTAGATAACTAGATCAACCAACACACGTTTAACATGAATTTTATTCATAAGGATAGATATTACTAGTGTGTCGTTGTGAGGTTGTTCGATCCATTCTGCATCCTCATCGTTGAAAGATAAGGTATCTTCGGGCAAGTAGTCCTGGGTACACTTCTCCCTTGTGATTGTGACTGGTGCATTTAAATGTCGGAACCTGAGGGATATCGACCCCACCGACGATCATATGCATCACTTGCTATAGTTTCTCATGTTCGATTTTCCTATTTGCATCCCTGTCTCTGAAGTGATTTTTCGCTCGATCACTCAAGAACTCTCAAAGATGACCTTCGTTGAATAGATGAGCTACCTCCACCCTTAATTGTCTGTAGTCCTCGGTTCTGTGACCATGGGTTCCATGGTACTTGCACATTTGATTTGGATTCCTTTGAGCTAGATCAGTCTATAGGGGTTGGGTCCATCTAGTATCTTTGATTCGTCCAATGGCTTAGACAATAATACCCGAAACATTGACACTGAAGTTGTATTCCGATAACCGTAGTGCTTCCTTAGCCTCAACATTTTTATTGAATCCATTCTTACTCATGAGCCCTAGAGAATTTTGACCTCGAGCATTCCTTCGATCATTTCGAATAGGATTACATCATAGTCCGTTGTTCCTTCTATTTGCGTTATATGGTTGGTATCGATCTCTGTTCGATCGGGGCTCTTTGTCGATGTCCATTTGAATCCTTCCTTCGGACCTGTTTGGAATGGAACCAGATGAAGCTCCCAACTGGTCATCCTCGACTCTGATCTTCAATTGGTACCGATTATGCACATTGTCCCAAGTCACTGTTGGATACTCAATCAAATTCTGCTTTAGTTGACGTGATGCTATCGAACTTCGCTTGTTCAAAGCCTGAGTAAAGGCTTGGACAGCCCAATCATCAGTAAATGGGGGTAGGTCCATGCGTTCCATCTGAAATCGAGATACGAACTCCCTTAACATTTCATTGTCCTTCTGTCTCACTTTGAAGAGGTCTGACTTCCTGGTCGTAACCTTATTGCTCCGACGTGCTCCTTTACGAATGAATCAGCGTGCATGGCGAAAGAATCAATGGAATTAGGCGGCAAATTGTGGTACCATATCATTGCCCCATTTCATAAAGTTTCTCCAATTGTTTTTGTGACGACCCAAAGGGGTCATCACCGGTTTTCTCCCTTTTTCCGTGCTTCCGAGGCCTTGAAAACCTTATCTTTAGTTGCCTCGATTTGCGTGCCCAGTCCGGGCGCGTAGCCGGAAAAGCTTATGTGTTAAATTATGTGAAATTTGATAAATTGTGGCTTTAAATGGTTAAAGTTGACTTTGGTCAACATTTTAGGTAAACGGCCGGACCCGTGATTTGACGGTCCCGGAGGATCCATAGAAAAATATGGGACTCGGGCGTATGCCCGGAATCAAAATCCGAGGTCCCGAGCCCGAGAAATGAATTTTTAAAAGAAATTGTTTTCTGAAATTTAATTTGAAAGTGGTATCGAGCCCGTATTTTGGTTCCGGCGACCAGTACAGGTTTTATATGTGGTTTAAGCGCTTTCTATGAAATTTGGTTAAAATCGGATGTCGTTTGACGTGTTTTGGACTTAAAACTCTAAATTTGAAAGTTTTTGAAGTTTGAAGAAAAACTAGTGATTTTGAGGCTTGATTCGTTGTTTATGATGATATTTGGCGATTTGATCGCACGGATAAGTTCATATGAGGTTGTTGAGTTAGTACATATGTTTGGTTAGGATCCCCGAGGGCTAGGGTGTGATTCGGATGTGTTTCGGGATGGTTTTGGACTTAGAAAGGTTGCAGAAAATAGCAGTTCTGGTGTTCTGTTATCCAGTGCTATGCGATCGCATAGGCCTTTCCGCGATCGCATAGAGTGAGTTTCTAGGTGCCCTGTTTGTTCTATGGGGTCTCATAGATCATCCTGCGATCGTGTATAGTAGCCACTATTTGTTATATGCGATCGCATTCCCCTTCCGCGATCGCAATGCATAAAAACCAAACCCGGAATGGAGCCCATTTTCTTCTATGCGTTCGCAATACACTGTCCGCGATCGCAATGGGAAACCTTCCTCTCCCTATGCGATCGCATGACCTTCTTCGCGATCCCATAGAGCATTTTCTGCCCAGTTATTTTTTTTACCCAAAACAGAACAGTGACGAGATTTAATCCGTATTTCACACGGGTTCTTCTTCTCCATAGCTCTTGAGCGAATTTTTGAGCACTTCTTCACCAAAGCTTCTTGGGTAAGTAAATTCCCACTCATTTCCTTCATCTTCCTTCATTAATTAATGAGTTTCTAAACCTAAATCATGAAATCAAAGTAGAAATTAGGGGTTTTGGGTAGAGTTAGGGCTTTTTACTTTTCTTGATTTAGACCTCGTTTTGGGTCGAATTTGAAAACAAATTATATATTCGGGCTCGTGGATGAATGGGTGATATGAATTTGGTCCAAACCTCGTGTTTTGACTAAGCGGTCCCGGAGTCGATTTTTGGAATTTTGGGAAGAAAGCTTAGAAATCTATGTTTAGGCATTAGGTTTGATTTGTTTAGCTTATATTGATACTATAAAGATTTTATTTCATAGATTTGATTGAGTTGGAGCCGAATTCGAGAGGGAAAGCGGTCGTTGTGGATTAATTTAGCCGTGGATGTTGAGGTAAGTGTTCAGTCTAACTCTAGCTTGAGGGATTAGGAGTTGAGTCTTACTTACTACTTGCTTTGTGTTGTGTCCGACGTATATGCATGGTGACGAGTATCTATAAGTTGGGGGTCGAGCATGACCGTGAGTCCTAAATTGCTAAATTGTTGTATTCTTAAGTAATGCTTATGAGAACTTGGTTGAAGATCTTTGAAACTGAGCAAGTAAATGTTATGATTGAGCATTTGTATTAATTGTGTTAAGTATAAAATGAGTAAATTGGTTATAGCTAGATCTCCCTTGCCGGGATAGTTGATTTGATATCTTGTTCCCTTGCCGGGAAACTTATTATGTTATCTTGCTCCCTCGTCGGGATTATCCTGTGATATTGTGTTGCAATAAAATGGGAGGGGGTGGTACGCCTACCACAAGATATGATAAAATGGGAGCGGGTGGTACGCCTACCACAATATAAAATGAAATGGGAGCGTGTGGTACGCCTACCACAAGATATGATAAAATGGGAGCGGGTGGTAAGCCTACCACAAGACAAAATAAAATGAGTGCGGGTGGTACGCCTACCACAAGATAAAATGAAATGGGAGCGGGTGGTACACCTACCACAAGATAAAATGAAATGGGAGCGGGTGGTACGCCTACCACAAGATATGATGAAATGGGAGCGGGTGATACCCCTACCACGAGATGTGATGAAATGGGAGCAGATGGTACGCCTACCACAAGAGATGATGAAATGGGATCGGGTTACATGCCTGCAACAAGAGAAAACTGAGAAAAGTGAAAGTGGTTGTTTTTCCCTTATTCTACGGTAGAAGTGAGCTAATGCAGTTTTCCCTTATTATCTCTAATATTCTGTTTTATCTGCTATCCCCGTACGCATGCTCCCTCTCCCAGCTTTAATTTTTTACTTTCTACTATTTTCCATTGTACTTGTGTGTATATATATATATATATATATATATATATATATATATATATATATCTGCACAGGTTTATCTGGAGTCTGGGTCTAGCCTCGTCACTACTTCGCCGGGGTTAGGCCAGGCACTTACCAGCATATGGGGTCGGTTGTGCTGATACTACACTATGTGCTCTTTTGCACATATCATGGAGTTGGAGCAGCCTTTGGACAACAACAGTAGATTGGGAGCAGGCCTTCAGTCCAGAGACACCGAGGTAGCCTTGCTAACTTCCGCAAGCCCGGAGTCTCTCTCTCTTTATTCAGTTTGTTATCTTTTGTACCGAAACAAACAGTTTAAAATTTTCTTTCAGACGATTGTATTCAGTAACCTTAGTAGTTCGTGAGTATTGTGACACCAATCTTGGGTAGAGGATTATGTTAAACTTTCCGCATTTCTATTCAGTTCTTATATAAGTTAAGACTTCCGCTTGAAATTTTAATTATGTTGACTTTATTTCATGTTGATTATTTTGGAAAAGAATGTGTGTTAATCGGAAGGTAATGTAAGTTGGCTTGCCTAGCTCCTATTAGTAGGTGCCATCACGACTCCGAGGGTGGGAAATCCGGGTCGTGACAAGTTGGTATCAGAGCACTTGGTTACATAGGTCTCACAACTCATGGACAACCTTAGTAGAGTCTGAAGGATCGGTACGGAGACGTCTGTATTTATCCCAGAGGCTACAGAGTTAGGAAAACTTCACATCTGTTCTTTCTTGTCGTGTGGCGAGGAAACGCGCTTCTTCATCGATCGCGCAGCAGCCCGAGCCCCCAGCAGAAGCTCCTATTAGGGGCAGAGGGCGAGGCCAAGGCAGGGGCAGAGCTCAGCCCCGAGCAGCAGTTCCAAAGGTGGAGCCTCATGTTGATTATGATGAGGAGGTTTCAGCAGCTCCGGTGGGCCCAACGTAGGTCCCAGAGGGTTTCATAGCCACTCCAGTGCTTCAGGACGCTTTGGTCCGATTGGTAGGCTTCATAGAGAGCGTCTCTCGAGCGGGTTTGCTCCCAGTAGCACCAACCACTTCTCAGGCTGGAGGAGGGGTTCAGACTCCCGCTACACGTACTCCGGAGAAGGTAGCTCCCCAGGTTCAGGTTCCGGTGGTTTAGCCAGCAGTGGCAGTTCAGCCAGGTATAGCGGCTCAGACTGGCGATGGTGCGGCTATGTCCGCCGATGCTTTGTGGAGATTGGATCGATTCACTAAGCTATTCACTACCACAGGATCCCCAGGATTTCTTATATAGCTGCCATGAGGTTCTTCGGAACATGGGTGTTGTGGAGACCAATGGGGTCGATTTTGCCACCTTTTGTCTATCTGGACCCGCCAAGACTTGGTGGAGGGACTATTGCTTAGTCAGACCAGCAGGATCGCCGTCTTTGACTTAGGACCAATTTGTAGAGTTATTTTTGGAGAAGTTTCTCCCAGTCACTCAGAGAGAGGCTCTTCGCAGGCAGTTCGAGCGCCTCCAACAGGGTTCTATGACTATTATCCAGTATGAGACCAGGTTCATCGATTTAGCTCGTCGTGCTATCATTATACTTCCCACCGAGAGAGAGAGAGAGGGTGAGAAGGTTTATTGATGGTCATATTCTACCGATTCGACTTCAGATGGCCAAGGAGGTCGGGAGCGAGATCACATTTCAGGAGGCGACCAATGTGGTCCATAGAGTTGAGATGGTTCTATTACAAGGATGTGGTCATGGGTCGGATAAGAGGCCCCGTCATTTAGGTAGATTCAGTGGTACCTCATCTGGAAGTAGAGATTCGTATGGTAGAGTCCATCCTCCTAGGCCCTTTTAGTCAACCCTATAGGTCTCTCATGGTACTTCGAGTGATCGTGGTTCTTAGCCACATTATTTAGACCAGTAGCCTTACAGTTCACCATCAGCACCTATCAGTGCACCACCGCTCCAGAGTTTTTAGGGTCGTCATCCCTAGCAGCCGAGGGCTTGTTTCACGTGTGGAGACACGAGGCACATTGCCAGGTATTGCCCTCGAGCTTTGAGCAGCTCTTAGCACCAGAGTTCTCGTACTATGATTCAGGCACTAGAGGTTTCACAACCTGTCCAGCCAGCTAGAGGTGGTGGCAGGGGTGTTAGAGGTGGAGGTAGAGGTCATAGAGGTGTAGCTCAGGCCGCCAAAGGTGGGGTCCAGCCAGCAGCCGGTTGTCCCAGAGAGATAGTTCAGGGAGGTGGGGCCCAGCCTCGATGTTATGCTTTGCCAGCCAGGCCAGAGGCTGAGTCATCATATGCTATCATTACAGGTACTATTCTGGTCTGCGATAGAGATGCTTCAAGGCTATTTGACCCTGTATCTACGTATTCATATGTGTCGTCCTATTTTGCCCCTACTCAGTTATGCCTAGTGAGTCCTTGAGTATTCCTGTATATGTATCTATACCGGTGGGTGATTCTATAGTGGTTGATCGGGTTCATCGTTCCTGTGTCGTGGTGTTTAGGGGTCTTGAGACCTGTGTTGATTTGTTGCTCTTAGATATGGTGAATTTCGACGTTATATTAGGGATGAATTGGTTGTCCCCGTATCATGCTATCTTGGATTGCCATGCCAAGACCGTGACCTTGGCTTTACCAGATTTGCCCTGACTAGAGTGGAGAGGGACCCCAGGTCATGCCACTCGCAGTGTTATTTCATATGTGAAGGCTCGACGCATGGTCGAGAAGGGGTGTTTAGCTTATCTGGCGTATGTTCGCGATTCCAGCGCAGAGGTCCCTTCTATTGATTCTGTACCTATGGTTAGAGAGTTCCCCGAGGTTTTCCCTTCAGACCTTCCGGGTATGCCGCTCGACAGGGATATCGACTTTTGTATTGATCTGGCTCCGGGCACTCAGCCCATTTCTATTCCACCATATCGCATGGCCCCGCCAGATTTGAAAGAATTGAAGGAGCAGTTACAAGACTTGCTTGGGAAGTGTTTCATTAGACCCAGTGTGTCACCTTGGGGTGCGCCGGTTCTGTTTGTAAAGAAAAAGGATGGCTCTATGAGAATGTGCATTGATTACCGGCAATTGACCAAGGTTACAATTAAGAATAAGTATCCACTGCCGAGGATTGATGATTTGCTCGATCAACTTCAGGGTGCCAAGGTATTTTCAAAGATTGACTTGAGATCTGGCTACCATCAGTTGAGGATCCTAAGACAGCATTCCGCACTCGATACGGGCATTATGAGTTCTTGGTTATGTCATTTGGGTTGACCAATGCCCCAGTAGCCTTTATGGATTTGATGAACCGAGTGTTCAGGCCTTATTTGGACTCGTTCGTGATAGTCTTCATTGATGATATTTTGATATATTCCCGCAGCCAGGAGGAGCACGAGCAGCATCTTAGAGTGGTTCTTCAGACCTTGAGGGATAGTCAGTTATATGCTAAGTTCTCAAAGTGTGAGTTCTGGTTGAACTCAGTTACATTTCTGGGTCATATTGTATCAGCAGAGGGTATTCAGGTTGATCCAAAGAAGATTGAGGCAGTCAAGAACTGGCCTAGACCAGCATCAGCCACTGAGATTCAGAGTTTCTTGGAGTTAGCAGGTTACTATCGTCGGTTCGTGGAGGGGTTCTCGTCTATTACAGCCTGACCAGGTTGACCTAGAAGGGTTCCCAGTTCAGATGGTCAAACGAGTGTGAGGCAAGCTTTCAGAAGCTCAAGACAGCTCTGACTATGGCACCGGTATTGGTTTTGCCCACAGGTTCAGGGCCTTATACAGTCTATTGTGATGCATCTCGTATTGGACTTGGTGCAGTGCTGATGCAGGATGGCAAGGTCATTGCCTATGCTTTGAGACAGTTGAAGATTCATGAGAAGAACTATCCAGTGCATAATTTGGAGTTGGCAGCCATTGTTCACGCATTGAAGATTTGGAGGCACTATATGTATGGCGTGACGTGTGAGGTGTTCACGGATCATAAGAGTCTTTAGTATTTGTTCAAGCAAAAGGAGTTGAATTTGAGGCAGAGGAGGTGGTTGGAGTTGTTGAAAGATTATGACATCACTATCCTATATCACCCGGAAAAGGCCAATGTGGTGTCCGATACCTTGAGTAGGAAGTCAGCTAGTATGGGCAGTCTTGCTTATATTCCGGTTGGCAAGGGACCGCTTGCTTTGGATGTTCAGGCTTTGGCCAATCAGTTAGTGAGGTTGGATATTTCTGAACCTAGTAGAGTATTAGATTGCACGGTCGCTCATTCTTCGTTATGGGAGCGTATCCGTGATCGGCAGTTTGATGGTCCCCATTTGTGTGTCCTTAGGGACACGGTACATCGTGGAGGTGCCAAGCAGGTTACCTTAGATGCTGATGGAGTTTTGAGTTTGCAGGGTCGAGTTTGTGTGCCTAATGTGAATGGGCTTCGAGAGTTGATTTTAGAGGAGACCCATAGCTCCTGGTACTCTATTCATCCGGGCACCGCGAAGATGTATCAGGACTTGTCACATCATTATTGGTGGCGTAGAATGATGAAAGATATCGTTGCCTATGTGGCTCGGTGTTTGAATTGTCAGCAGGTAAAGTATGAGCATCAGAGGCCTGGTGGTTTATTTCAGAGGATTGAGCTTCCCGAGTGGAAGTGGGAGCGGATCACTATGGACTTCATTGTTGGGCTCCCACAGGCTCGGAGGAAGTTCGACGCAGTTTGGGTCATTATTGATAGGCTGACCAAGTTAGTGCATTTCATTTCTGTGGTAATCTCCAATTCATCCAAGAGGTTAGCTGAGATCTATATCTGGGAGATTGTTTCCCTTCATGGTGTGCCAGTGTCTATTATTTCGGACCGAGGTACGCAGTTTACCTCGCGTTTCTGGAAAGTAGTCCAACGAGAGTTAGGCACCCAGGTTGAGTTAAGTAGAGCATTTCATCCTTAGACGGACGGGCAGTCCGAGCGGACTATTCAGATATTGGAGGATATGCTCCGAGCTTGTGTCATTGACTTGGAGGTTCGTGGGATCAGTTCTTGCCTTTAGCAGAGTTTGCCTACAACAACAGCTACCAGTCGAGTATCCAGATGGGCTCCTTATGAGGCTTTGTATGGTAGGCGATGTCGATCTCCGGTTGGATGGTTTGAGCCGTGAGAGGCTCGATTGTTGGGTACAGATTTGGTTCATGAGGCTTTGGACAAGGTTAGGATCATTCAGGATAGACTTTGTACAGCTCAGTCCAGGCAAAAGAGTTATGCAGATCGAACGGTTCGAGATGTGGCTTTCATGGTTGGTAAGCGAGTATTGCTCCGAGTGTCTCCTATGAAGGGCGTGATGAGATTTGGGAAGAAGGGCAAGCTAAGCCCTAGGTTCATTGGCCCATTTGAGATTCTTGATCGAGTGGGAGAAGTGGATTATAGACTTGCATTGCCACCGAGCTTATCAGCCGTACATCCAGTGTTTCATGTGTCCATGCTTCGGAAATATCACGGCGATCCATCCCACGTGTTAGATTTCAGCACTGTCCAGTTGGACAAGGACTTATCTTATGAGGAGTAGCCGGTAGCTATTCTAGACCGGCAGGTTCGCCAGTTGAGGTCGAAGAGTTTTCCTTTGGTTTGTGTTCAGTGGAGAGGTCAACCTCCTGAGGCATCGACCTGGGAGTCTGAGTCCGATATGCAGGACCGTTATCCTCACCTTTTCCCCGACTCAGGTACTTTCTTCTTATGTCCGTTCAAGGACGAACGGTTGTTTTAGAGGTGGAGAATGTGACGACCCAAAGGGGTCATCACCATTTTCCTCCCTTTTTCCATGCTTCCGAGGCCTTGAAAACCTCACCTTTAGTTGCCTCAATTTGCGTGCGTAGTCCGGGCGTGTAGCCGGAAAAGCTTATGTGTTATGTGAAATTTGATAAATTGTGGCTTTAAATGGTTAAAGTTGACTTTGGTCAACATTTTGGGTAAACTGACTCGAACTCGTGATTTGACGGTTCCGGAGGGTCCGTAGAAAAATGTGGGACTTGGGCGTATGCCGGGAATCGAAATCCGAGGTCCCGAGCCCGAGAAATGAATTTTTAAAAGAAATTGTTTTCTGAAATTTAATATGAAAATTTGAAATAAAAATGAATTAGAAAGCAGTGGTATTAGGCCCGTATTTTGGTTCCGGCGCCCAGTACAGGTCTTTTATGTGGTTTAAGCGCTTTTTGTGAAATTTGGTTTAAATCGGACGTCGTTTGACGTGTTTCGGACTTAAAACTCTAAATTTGAAAGTTTTTGAAGTTTGAAGAAAAACTAGTGATTTTGAGGCCTGATTCGTTGTTTATAATGATATTTGGCGATTTGATCGCACGGATAAGTTCATATGAGGTTGTTGAGTTAGTACATGTGTTTGGTTAGGAGTCCCGAGGGCTCGGGTGTGATTCGGATGTGTTTCGGGGTGGTTTTGGACTTAGAAAAGTTGCAGAAAATAGCAGTTCTGGTGTTCTGTTATCTAGTTCTATGTGATCGCATAGGCCTTTCCGCGATCGCATAGAGTGAGTTTCCAGGTGCCCTGTTTGTTCTATGCGGTCGCATAGATCCTCCTGCGATTGCGTATAGTAGCCACCATTTGTATCATGCTATCACATTCCCCTTCCGCGATCGCAATGCATAAAAACCAAACCTGGAATGGCGCCCGTTTTCTTCTATGCGTTCGCAATACACTGTCCGCGATCGCAATGGGCAACCTTCCTCTCCCTATGCGATCGCATGACCTTCTTCGCGATCGCATAGAACATTTTCTGTCCAGTTATTTTTTTACCCAAAACAGAACAGTGATGAGATTTAGTCCGTATTTCACACGGGTTCTTCTTCTCCATAGCTCTTGAGCGAATTTTTGAGCACTTTTTCACCAAAGCTTCTTGGGTAAGTAAATTCCCACTCATTTCCATCATCTTCCTTCATTAATTATGAGTTTCTAAACCTAAATCATGAAATCAAAGTAGAAATTAGGGGTTTTGGGTAGAGTTAGGGCTTTTTACTTTTCTTGATTTATACCTCGTTTTGGGGTCGAATTTGAAAACAAATTATATATTCGGGCTCGTGGATGAATGGGTGATATGAATTTGGTCCGAACCTCGTGTTTTGACTAAGCGAGCCCGGAGTCGATTTTTGGAATTTTGGGAAGAAAGCTTAGAAATCTATGTTTAGGCATTAGGTTTGATTTGTTTAGCTTATATTGATACTATAAAGTCGTTATTTCATAGATTTGATTGAGTTGGAGCCGAATTCGAGAGGGAAAGCGGTCGTTGTGGATTAATTTAGCCGTGGAAGTTGAGGTAAGTGTTCGGTCTAACTCTAGCTTGAGGGATTAGGAGTTGAGTCTTACTTACTACTTGCTTTGTGTTGTGTCCGACGTATATGCATGGTGACGAGTATCTATAAGTTGGGGGTCGAGCATGACCGTGAGTCCTAAATTGCTAAATTGTTGTATTCTTAAGTAATGCTTATGAGAACTTGGTTGAAGATCTTTGAAACTGAGCAAGTAAATGTTATGATTGAGCATTGGTATTAATTTTGTTAAGTAGAAATAGAGTAAATTAGTTATAGCTGGATCTCCCTTGTCGGGATAGTTGATTTGATATCTTGTTCCCTTGCCGGGAAACTTATTATGTTATCTTGCTCCCTTGTCGGGATTATCCTGTGATATTGTGTTGGAATGAAATGGGAGCGGGTGGTACGCCTACCACAAGATATGATGAAATGGGAGCGGGTGGTACGCCTACCACAAGATAAAATGAAATGAGAGCGGGTGGTATGCCTACCACAAGATAAAATAAAATGGGAGCGGGTGGTACGCCTACCACAAGATAAAATGAAATGGGAGCGGGTGGTACGCCTACCACAAGATAAAATGAAATGGGAGCGGGTGGTACGCCTACCACAAGATATGATGAAATGGGAGTGGGTGGTACGCCTACCACGAGATGTGATGAAATGGGAGTGGGTGGTACGCCTACCACAAGAGATTATGAAATGGGATCAGGTTGCATGCCTGCAACAAGAGAAAACTGAGACAAGTGAAAGTGGTTGTTTTTCCCTTATTCTACGGTAGAAGTGAGCAAATGCAGTTTTCCCTTATTATCTCTAATATTCTGTCAGCTTTAATTGTTTACTTTCCGTTGTTTTCCGTTGTACTTGTATATATATATATATATATATATATATATATATATATATATATATATATGCAGAGGTTTATCTGGAGTCTGGGTCTAGCCTCGTCACTACTTCGCCGGGGTTAGGTCAGGCACTTACCAGCACATGGGGTCGGTTGTGCTGATACTACTCTCTGTGCTTTTTTGCACATATCACGGAGTTGGAGCAGCCTTTGGACAACAGCAGTAGATTGGGAGCAGGCCTTCAGTCCAGAGACACCGAGGTAGCCTTGCTGACGTCCGCAAGCCCGAAGTCTCTCTCTCTTTATTCAGTTTGTTATCTTTTGTACCGAAACAAACAGTTTAAAATTTCCTTTCAGATGATTGTATTTAGTAACCTTAGAAGTTCGTGAGTATTGTGACACCAATCTTGGGTAGAGGACTATGTTAAACTTTCCGCATTTCATGTTGATTATTTTGGAAAAGAATGTGTGTTAATCGGAAGGTAATGTAAGTTGGCTTGCCTAGCTCCTATAAGTAGGCGCCATCACGACCCCGAGGGTGGGAAATCCGGGTCATGACAGTTTCCAACAAAATGGATTCAATCTCATCATCTTCTAATTTATTTCCCTTTATTATGCATGTGTACGAAGTGATGTGTTAATTAGGATTGGTGGTCCCGTTGTACTTAGGTATATCTGGCATACAGAACTTTCTTAGGAATGGGCTTCGGAGCCGTACTTTGAGGAAAAGGGTTCTGCACGAACTTCTTCGAATGCAAACCCTTTAGGATCGGGGGTGCCCCAGTGTTTCGTCAACTCGTGTGTTGTACGTTTCTATATTTTTGTCATTAGCCTCAATTTTCTTTTCACCTGATTCTATCCATTTAGTGATTTCCTCGAGCATTTTCATGATGGCGGGATCAAATCCTGATCAATTTTCATTCAATTTTTCCTGCACGGGTTTGACCCTATGAGCAACTTCCTGTAATGTATCGAGTTCGATTCTTCTTGGGGCTCGATTATAATTTTGGAGTTGCACTATCGCGTTTTGCTGAGTTTGTAGCATGTCAAATATCATTTGAAGGCTAATTCCGCCTTCTTCACCATTTTTATTTTCCGATCGGCTACTCGGGCGTCTCTGCGAATGCTATTTTCAGGGTTAGCGCCTAAACCTCTATAAACGGCGACATGAGAATTGACATCAACTGGATCCATGGCCTGTGGTGCGTCGGGATTGAATTGAGGTACTTTGTTTCCCGGGGCGACTACGTACTCACTTTCGCCATGAAAACCAAGGCCTGTGTCAGTGTGAGTGGGTACTGCTTGAGAGTTCGACATGTTGATTCCTGAAATAAAAAATACTCACAAGAACAAGCGTAAAAGTAGTGTGTGTTAAGAAGTTTAAAATATTAAGCAATCACTATTATCCTTAGCCCCACGGTGGGCGCCAAACTGTTTATCCTAAAAATCGAGTAACAATTAAACATGTAATGTGGATTTAAGGATACATGATTTCAATTAATACCAATTGGTCAATTTAGAGATAAGTGATGAAATTAACAAGCATATAAAACAAACTGCTATTTGGACAGTGTCCTCGAGCTAGTGAACTCTCGAGCTTGATAGAGTAAGAATAGTTAAAGAGCAGTAAGTTGATGAGTAGAAGAAAAATATATTATATTGCTTTGATATTCGTGAACGCCAGGTCCTTACAAATGATGGGGACCCCTCCTTATATACTAGAGAAATCCTAATTGTGGTACAATTCCAATTACGAAAATAAATCCCATGATTGATACAAATAACCACCCTTGATTTGATCTGTTGTGAGATTTCTGCCGTGATCTCCGTCCGGTAAAGTATATTTCGCCTTTCTGTAATTGCATTCACTCGAAGTAGGTCATACTTAGTCTCGATTGGTGCAGGCATCGGTCTCGACGGACACTTCGATTTTTGGACTATGTGCCTCGTCTTCGAGCTCGGGTCTGATTCATTATGAGATTACCCCCGACGCAGCCCCTTTGTTTCGATCAAATAAAAAAATCGGGTGACTTGATTTTGACCGTATACAGTATTCGAGATGCAAACAGTGTAGCAGATTTCCTTGCTAATTTTGGAACACACTAAGAAGACACTTTCTTCATAGATGTAACACTCATAACGGAGGGAAGCGAGGGCGGGTCAAAGAATAGGACTGCCAGGTTTCTGAATAAGAGGTCACATGACACCTTAGGCGAATTGCTCATTAAGAAGAAAGAGAGAGGAAAGTAGATAGCTTTATAAAGAATAACCTAAGTTCAAATGATACACACGCTTTTGGGTTTGATAATGGCGTAAACCAAAGGACAACTCCGTGAAGTTTGTTAAGCCAAAACAGAGATTACGCATCATGGACTTGGGCTTGACAATGGTTGATTCAGATCTTCATGCTATAGCTAAAGCTTTCTTGAAGAATGATGTTGAAAGATTCCCTACCTTTAGATTTGGAACAAATGCTAAACATTTCACTCTTGACCAGGGATTCATGGTAGTGACATGTTGATAGCTTGTATAGCTTTTGTGTGTACAGGTAAAATCGGGGATCATGTTACCCCGATTTTCCGATAAAGAAATAAGAGGGACGCATGATCTAATGCAACCTCAAGTAAAGCTGAAGGATTCCTCGCTTCGGAGCCCGCGGAGGACGAACGGTACATTCGGGATCGGACACAACTGGACATCAGGTCCGGACAAAGTAAAGGTTCGAGACTAAGGAAAAACAGAAACGGTTGAGCACGATAATCGGGGAGCCATAATATCCGCTCTCAATCGGATATTACGTCGCAAATCCCGCCCAATATCAACTGCAAATCAACATTACCAAAAACAGAAATTTTTTACCTTATTTAAACTTCTAATATGATTAAACTCCCCTACTATATAAAGGGGGGAACTTTTTTAGTTTTAACCAAGATTAGCACGCATATCAAATCAATAAAGTTCAGTTTTGTCTGTTAGCTGTTGGTTAAAGTGTTCTTCAGTTCTTCTTTTCTTTCGTTACAACCGAGCCCGTATCGAGGGCTCGATCAGAGCCAATTTCAGTGTTCACCTTAAAGCCAGGCTTAATTGTTCCATAGTGTTTGGTTTGATCATATTATCTCTGTTTAATTTAATTATTTGTTGTTCATAAATCATTCATGTTAAATTAAATTATGTATCCTTTAAACCGTGATCAAATTTAATTGTTAATCATTTTAAGGATAAACATTTTGTTAATTTTGAAAGCGTCAAAGTTCAAGATGCAAAGGAGGAGGAGTCCTCATTTCTTTATCTGAAATTAGTAATCACTAACTTGATAGTCCGCGCGCATCTTTCTGTACAAGGATGAACTCTTCATTTTTCATTTAATTCAACAAAGGTTTGGACAAAAAACCACATCCAGGTTTAATCTTTAAGGTTCTAATTAGTATTCAATTCATTATATTTTTTAAGTTATAAATTTATATTTATTATTTGTTATAATTTTAGTGAATTTTTACATATAAATTTATGCTCTTTGTACTCTACATCCGCCTCTGCCTCCATGTACACACATTTGCTATGATATATACATTTTTAGGAAAGAAAATGAAAAGATAATATATATATATATATATATATATATATATATATATATATATATATATATATATATATATCAGGAATGTAAGAACAAAAATATAGTGCAGAAAATAAAACTTAGCTTAGACAAACACACAACACTTTACTTGGTTGTAATAACATGTCTTTCAACAAAACAAAAATACTTGAAACAAAGCAAATACAAGCATAACAGAATAGGAAACATGGAAACAATTTTACAACTGAGAAAGAAAACATCCCATAGAGACTAATTTTAAACTTCAGATTGAATAAGAAAAAAAGCCAAACTGGTTTTCTAAATATAACAATCTCATCAGATGACTGGATTGCAGAAAAACAGATTGCTTCCATAAATTTAAAAAGATAAACTGGTTTTTTTAATATAACAATCTCATTAGATGAGAAAAACATGAAATGCACACCATATCAAATACTTCATTACCCTCTCAGGAAGGACAATGTTGTCCTGATGCTCTCCTGCAGAAAAGAGGAAATTTAGTGCACACATATCGTATAGATACATTATACCAAATGAAACACACATATCATATAGATACAGATGATATCTTCTTCTAATCTCTATGGATAATGAATACCCTAAATGATAAACATGAATGTATAGACACATTTGGTGGAAAAATAATGAAGATTTAAAATCATCTCAAAATAAAATGAATTTGACTGACCTTTTTCAACTTCACTCTGTGGTTTCGCAATCAGCTGATTCGGGGGGAAATATAGTGAGCTTGAATTTGAAACTCTCTGGAGCTTGACTATCTGTTCCAGATTTTTTTTCTGCAACTTTTCGCATGAGTTCCTGCATCTTTGTCTTCCTGCCCTCTATAGCTTTTGCAGATTTATTTGCCTTCTTTGTGTTCTCCAGTGTCATCTCTTGAAGGCTACTTACACCAGCAAACTCAAATGGCACAGCCTCAAGCTTATCACATGATATTAGAACAAGGTACTTAAGTCTTTGAAATGAACGGTTTGAAGCTCTCCAATTTGTAAAATCTGCTCTTTCAATCCACAATACCTTGAGTTGGCTAAAACCTTCTGAATCCCAGGCCGTCCCACTAAATGCATTTTCTTTCAGCTTTAGGACCTGAAGGCATTCCAACCGCCCTAGTCCATTCGCATCACTCCAAACAAACTTTGTATTTGACAAAGTTAACTTCTTCAGTTTGCGTAGAAACTCAAGAAATGCTGGAGGAAGTTGAAGAACTTTGCTCTTGGACATGCCAACATCATTCAACAGCTTCAATTGCTCCAGGCACTTTAGTTTTCGAAAGTTGTTGAACCCACCCTTGTTAATTTCAAGAAAATCAGCCATTTCCCCTTGAATACTCACTTTTCTGAGATTACAAGCCCTTGCAAGCACATCTTCTCTGCAGCTTCCTGGTGCAACTTTAGACAGAGTTTGTAGGCATGAAGATTCTTCTGTTGTTTGCGTAGCAGGTGGCAATTTTGCAGGGACATTGGTGTGCAGATGCCTCAACCGTAGCATGTTCCATATGTCTGCCTTTATTTCAATGGAGGGTGCTTTTGTATTAACAATAAGAGTTTGTAAATTCCAAAACCTACCAAAGAAGGGCGGAAGAGCGTGGTAGTCACCTGAGATAGCTATGTACCTCAAATGAAATCGCTCTTGAAAATCCTTTGAGAAAGTGAAATTGAGGGATTCAACATCCAAGACCCTAACCAGTGGAAATGCTTTGTGGAGGAGTCGGATATTACCAAGCTGCTCACTTTCTTTTTGTTTTGTAGAAAAACATAAGAAAGACCTAACATGCTCAGCAGATGGTCCTTTGGAGATAAAAGATCTCAAAAGAGAGAGTTGAATACACAATCGACGGGAAGTATCTAGATCTGGTATAATAAGAGTACCAGGTTGATCAGTCTTTTCACATACTTCTTTAAAAAGACCTCCATTTTCCATCTTGCAGAACTGGTGCAACATGTCATGAAGACGACATGTTTTTACTTGACCGTCTACCCTTTTCTGCATTACAATCACTAAATTCCTGTTGACAAGTTCGTTCAAGTAAAAATCTGCTATATCCTCGGGTTTGCCATCTAAGTTGGAGTTTATCAGTCCCTCGGAAATCCACAAGCGGATCAACTTCCAAGCAGGGATTTCAAAGCCTTGTGGAAAAGCGCCACAATACAGGAAGCACGCCTTCATATCTTCGGGCAGATGACCATAACTCATTTCCACATATTTCAAGCAGCTTTTAGGGTCTTCCTTATTTATAAGGTGCTTTCCTACATTTTCTTTAACCATTTGCCACACTCTTTCGCTTGTACGTCCTTTTAGAGCTCCTGCAATTACCACTACAGCAAGTGGCAATCCATTACATTGTATAGCAATATTTTCTCCATAAGCTATTAAATCTTCTGGACACTTTCGAATATTACTGCCAAAAACTCTTATTTCCAAAAGTTGGAAACTTTCCTTGTCCGTCAGATATTTCAAGGAATGAGGTTCAGAATTGGCATATCTACCAATACGCAGGTCACGAGTGGTTAACATGATACGATGGCCTTTGCTGTTTTCCGGGAAAACTTTCATCACAGAATCCACAACGTCTGTCGCCCACACATCGTCCAACACAATGAGACATTTACCTCCTTTTAAAATGAATTCACGTATTGTGTTTGTCAAGTCACTGACAGCCATATTTTGATATTCTGTCGTGCGTTTCGTGAATCCTTCCAGTATACTAAGAAAGACCTCCTTTGGTTTGTATTGTTGTGGTCCTACGTAAACCCAAATGGTCTTGAAAAATTCGTAGGAAATCTTAGGATCATTATAGATTTTTATTGCCAGTGTGGTTTTGCCAAGTCCAGCCAAACCTACCACAGGGATAACATCTAAATCATTGGTTCCTTCAGCAAGACGGTCGATCACAATTTTGGCCTCCTCGTCAAAGCCGACAACTTCATTTTCTTCCAACACAGAATCCTGTTAATTAAAGAAGATCAAAATGGTTTGGATATTATCAGAATTTTCTTCTTTTCCAATCTTAAATTTCTTAATTTTAAAGAAGAAAAAAATACTAAAGAATTTTCAAATTTGTTGTTTTAAATATGCTAGTAATTGAACATTCATTATATATATATATATATATATATATATATATATATATATATATATATATAGGCGTAATGGCTTCCTGACCACTTAAACTTGTAAGGCTTTTGAAAGCCTATACACAAACTTTGGACTTTCCCATTTGAACACTCAAACTCGTGAAACCCTTAACTAATAAACACATTTGACCCTACGCGTGTGTATTACACATTCACAGACGTGTCCATCCAGTCAGCAAATGACCAACGGGATTGTTACACGTCAAGGGCAGCTGTGCTGGAATAAATTTATTAATTTCTACTTTTTCTTCTATTTCCCTTATTTTCTTCTTCACCAACTGATAGAATTAGGAGGCAGGAGCTTGAGATAGTGATGGGGAATGAGCACATATCATTCACTACACCTAAGATTGGTTCACTGATGAATGTGCAGACCAGTAAAGATCCTGACGGACTTCGTATCTTCTATTATTTTGCCCAGGATCTCAAGTGTTTTGTGTTCTCTCTTATTTCTCTCCATTCAAGTCGTGATTTTGCCATGGACAATCCTTCAAACAAGAAAAAATTAAAGATGATATTCATTTTAATTTTTGCAGAGAAGCTTTTAATGAAGAAAAATAATTGTCTATTTTGATTCTTAAGGATAATATGTTTTTGGGTATTTTTCAGCTGTTTTAATGGGGAAGGAGACAAAGGTTAGTAGGTGTAGGAGATATTGTGATGTTTAGGAAGCCAGACCATTGGTTTATTTGAGGTATTTTTTTCGAGCATAAATCCATCATTGTTGTGCAGTGAAGAGCTTCAAAGCCTCTAATGGAGATGGAAAAAAAGGGACAGATCTGTTTCTCTATCCCTTGCATGTATGTGTGTTTATCTTGCAGCCGTTTCTGGTGGTAGGCGGCTAGCTTTTAGATTGAGAACAAGAAAAGCTCAAAATCCGAAGAGCGAAGAAGGGGGGGAGGCACTGTTAGGCGTAGATGGGGAGGAGGGACTGGTTGGGTTCGTTTGGTCGTTGTTGTGGGTTATAGGTGAAGCCTTGTTTCTGGTCGTTGGGGATGGTGCGAAGATATAGGGGTGGTGTGTAGAAGACGAGAGACGAGATCCGGGGGTGTTTCTATTATGGAAATCGGCACACACGCGCCATTTGAATGTGACTTGTACGCACTATGTCCACGTAAGATAAGCCACCGCCACATAAGCATAGTCAATTGTCAAAGGTGTTTATTAGTTATAGGTTTCACGAGTTTGAGTGTTTAAATGAGAAAGACTAAAGTTTGTGTATCGGCTTTCAAAAGCCCTACAAGTTTAAGTGGTCAGGAAGCTATTTCTCCATATATATATATAAAGTAAAGTTATAAAGAAAATATAAAATAGGCTGACAATCATATATAGAGCCCGTTTGGATTAGCTGATTTGAAGTAGCTGATAAGCATTAGGTGTTGAAAAATAATTTTATGTGCTAAAACTGATTTAATAAATAAGCAATTACGTGTTTGGGTACAAGTGCTAAAATTGATAATAAGTTGCTGCAGTATTTGATAAAAAAAAGTGCCGATAAGCTTTTTTCTGTTAAAATAACTCAAATAACCTTAGAACTATTTACACTTACACGGGCGTAAATTCTTTAAAATTGTATATTCCAAATCGATTCAAATACAAAATATTCTATTTTTTATTTTATTTTAAATACAACCGTGCTTAGATAAGATAATTTTTACGATAAATATAATTTATTTTATGATAAGCATATAATCATAGGTTATAGTAATAATTAATAAATTGACAAAAGTTTCTCAGTAAAAAATAACCTAAATAGGAAAAAATATTTGAAGAGAAACAAACAATGTTTTCATATGTCCTCATTTATTACATGAGGTTCAAAGATTAATACACAATCACATACATATAAATATGCAAAGAAATAGAGAATTTATTTATCTTAAATAGTCAATGAGAATTGAAGACTTGAAGAGGTGTCGTCGGATTAGGCTGAAAAAAATACTTGAGGCCATGAGTATCAATGTTGGAGTTTTGTTCTAAAATAGAATATTTTAAAATTAAAATAGTAAAAATTTTGGTCAAACTTAAAGGGCTTATAAGCTAAAAATTCATAAGTTGGAGGTGACTAGCTTATAGCTTTTGGCTTATTTTTGACTTATAAACACTTTTAAAGATAAGCCGAAAAGTACTTATAAGCTAGTTTGACAAGCTTATAAGCTTAGACAAACACCCTCGTAACTAACGTTGAGATCAACAATAACAACATCATGATTCCGCAAGTATGGTCACGAGAGGGTAGAGTATTGCGTGATCGAGCTAGAGATCATAACAAGTTAGAAATAATAATTTTATACATACCTGTGGCCCGGGGGCAACGATATCCGGCTGATCATCAAGCATTGGCTTAGCCTGAAACGCCTCTGGATTTTCTTCACGAATTTTCTTCACTTGTTCAAGGGCGTCTCTAATCTCTTTTGCAAGATCCCAAACGGTTTTGGCATACTTAGCATCCAAGTTTTGCACAATTATATTTTTCTCTTGGTGCAGCTTCGCCTTAACCAGGAGCTTATCAATAAGACCCTCAGCTTTATATACCATAACTTGAACTTCTTTGATAAAGTATTTCCACTGTTCGCTGTTGCTTTGACGATATTTTGCAGCATCCTGTAGAAAGGCCTTTAACCGATTAAGCTCTCCCAATAGATGTGCAGATTCTTCTTTTGCACCACCAATTAGCTTCCAATTTTCAATTATAATCGGCACCAGGGTCTCCACTACAAATTGCAGTGCTACATCTGCCATTTTTTAGTAATTAAGCAACAATCTATGTAAATGGAGAGGATGATATATAGGTGCAGTGAGATCTTTACTTTACTAAACCTGTATATATATACAGAATGGAAGACATAAGTGTGAACATCCAATATAATTTCTTAACTTGACTTTGTAGCCAGAATTATTTAAACCGTCCTTTTATATTCTTATGTAATGTTCACCCACCGGCCAGGCCACCATCAATTTAGTATTCTAACAAAAACATTTAGCACATAAAAATATTAGCAAGTAGTTCATCCCACTGTCTGTGGTTCCCATCAATATATAATACTCGTTTTAGAGCCACAAAAAAGTACTTTTTTAAAAATTAGCATGGGCAAAATCAAACTTTGGTTTTGAACAGAAGGAGAAACATTTTTTTTTTTTTGCTTTGGGAAGAAGCTAAAAATTTTAACTTCTTTGACGAAGCTGAATGAGAAGTAAAAAAATTAATTTATTCAATAAAATAATATCATTACTGTTATAAAATAAAAGAATGCAGTAAAATGTAAACAAGAAGAGATAGAGAGAATGGAGAAGTGTTTTCTTCTTTCACTTTGGTGTGATTTTTCATTGCAATTACATGGCCTTTTATAGGCATAAAAAGTAAAGATGATGGACATAAAATAGGGAATTCAATCTTTAAGTTATTCACAACATGGGCATCCAATGTAGCATCCAATTTAGTATCCAATGTAGTATCCAATGTAGTATCCAAAGTAGTATCCAATGTACAAACTATTCATAACACACCCCCTTGGATGTCCATGTAAGATAATGTGCCTCATTAAAAACTTACAAAAAAAAATATTGGGATGTACATAGTTATTTATAATATGCATTGTTTGCTGCCTCATTAAAAACCTTACCAGGAAAACCCAGTGGGACAAAACCTTGGTTAAGGAAAAGAGTGCAGCGTGTAGTTACTCCCCCTGATGAAAAATCACTTAATGTCTCGAAAACGACGCATTCCAATCTTATATATCAGCTTTTCAAATATTGAGGTTGGTAATGCCTTAGTGAACAGATCAGCCAAATTATCACTTGAACGAACTTGTTGTACATCTATTTCACCATTCTTCTGAAGATCATGAGTGAAAAAGAATTTCGGTGAAATGTGTTTTGTTCTATCTCCTTTGATATATCCTCCTTTCAATTGAGCTATGCATGCAGCATTGTCTTCATACAATATTGTTGGAATATTCTCTTTCGAAGAAAGACCACATGTTTGCTGAATGTGTTGAGTTATAGATCTTAACCAAACGCATTCTCGACTTGCTTCGTGAATGGCTATTATCTCTGCATGATTTGAAGAAGTAGCAACCATAGTTTGTTTTGTCGAACGCCATGATATGGCTGTACCTCCACTTGTAAATAAATAGCCTGTCTGAGATCGACCTTTGTGTGGATCAGACAAATATCCTGCATCTGCATAACCAATCAATGATGGCTTGGATTCATTTGAATAAAATAAACTCATATCAATGGTCCCTTGGAGGTATCTGAATATATGTTTAATACCATTCCAGTGTCTTTGTGTTGGCGAAGTACTAAATCTTGCCAATAAGCATACTGAGAAAGCTATATCTGATCAGGAATTATTGGCAAGATACATTAATGCCCCAATTGCACTAAGATATGGTACTTCGGCACCAAGAAGCTCTTCATCATTTTCATGAGGTCGGAATGGATCTTTCTTTATATCAAGTGATCTCACAACCATCGGGGTACTCAATGGATGTGCTTTATCCATATAGGATCGCTTTAAAATCTTTTCGGTGTATGTCGATTGATGGACAATATTCCATCTTTCATATACTCAATTTGTAGACCAAGACAAAATTTTGTCTTTCCAAGATCTTTCATTTCAAATTCTTTCTTCAAACAATCTACTGTTTTTGGAAGCTCCCCAGGAGTTCCAATGATATTTAAATCATCTACATACACGGCGATTATAACAAATTCAGATCCAGACCTTTTTATAAAGACACAGGGACAAATTAGATCATTCTTGTACCCTTCTTTCAACAGGTATTCACTCAGGCGATTGTACCACATACGTCCTGATTGTTTCAATCCGTATAAAGATTTCTGAAGCTTTATTGAACAAGTTTCTCAAAAATGTTTATATGCTTCTGGCACTTTAAATCCCTCAGATACTTTCATAAAAATTTTGTTGTCTAATGATCCATACAAATAGGCTGTAACAACATCCATTAGATGCATATCAAGTTTTTCTTGTACTGCCATATTTATGAGATACCTGAAGGTGATAGCATCCACTACAGGAGAATATGTATCCATATAATCAATTCCAGGCCTTAGGGAAAACCCTTGTGCCACAAGTCGTTCTTTATATCTAATGACTTCATTTTTATCATTTCGTTTCGCACAAAAACCCATTTATACCCTACTGGCTTTATGGCTTTAGGTGTTCGAACTATGGGTCCGAAGACTTCACGTTTTCCAAGTGAAGTTAACTCTGCCTAGATAGCGTCTTTCCATTTTGGCCAATCATTTCTCTGTCTACATTTATTGACAGATTTTGGTTCAAGATCCTCATCTTGTTGCATTATTTCAATAGCAATATTATAAGCAAAAATGTTATCGATAACAATATTATTTCGGTTCCATCTTTTCCCGGTTGAGACGTAACTTATTGATATCTCTTCATTTTCATTATTTTTAGGTACCTGGACCTCCCCTAAGGTCTTATCATTTGTTACGTCTTGGGGATCTTCTTGAGCCACGACCTCTGTGTTATGTTTACTTTGATCACTTGCTCCTTTTCTTCTTCGAGGATTTTTATCTTTAGAACTGATTGATCTACCACGTTTCAAGCATGGCTTAGACTCATTTACTTCAATTAATTGTTCTGTCGGGATATCAACTCGAATTGGAGCATTAGCAATAGGAATATGTGACTTAGTCACCCTTGGTAGGTTAGTGAATGCATCTGGCAATTGATTTGCAATATTTTGTAAATGAATAATCTTTTGAACCTCTTGTTCACATTGATTTGTTCGAGGATCTAAATGAGACAGTGATAATGCATTCCAATCTATCTTCTTTTTCAGCTGCTTATTTTCTCCCCCTAATGTTGGATATACTGATTCATTAAAATGGCAATCAGAAAATCTTGCCGTAAATAAATCTCCAGTCATCGGCTCTAGATATTTTATAATAGAAGGAGATTCATATCCAACATATATCCCCAACCTTCTTTGAGGACCCATCTTTGTGCGTTGTGGTGGAGCAACTGGAACATATATCGCACAACCAAAGATCCTAAGATGGGAAATATTTGGCTCCTGACCAAAAGCCAATTGCAATGGGGAGACTTTATGATAACTTGCGGGTCTTATCCACACAAGTGTTGCTGCGTGCAAAATAGCATGAGCCCATACTGAAATGGGAAGTTTTGTTCTCATAAGCATTTGTCTAGCAATTAACTGGAGGCGTTTGATCAATGATTCTGCTAGACCATTTTGTGTATGAACATGAGCAACCGGATGCTCAATTGTTATCCCAGTTGAAATACAATAATTATTAAAGGCTTGGGATGTAAATTCACTAGCATTATCAAGACGAATTGTCTTAATTGCATAATCTAGAAATTGTGCTCTTAGCTTTATTATTTGAGCCAACAATCTCGCAAATGCCATATTGCGAGTTGATAGTAAGCACAAATGTGACCATCTTGTAGATGCATCTATCAAAACCATATAATATTTGAATGGTCCAGATGGAGGGTGAATGGGCCCACATATATCACCCTGTATACGTTCCAGAAATGCAGGGGATTCCATCCTAACTTTAATAGTTGATGGTCTAATAATTAATTTTCCTTGAGAACACGCAACACAAGAGAATTCCTTAAATTGAAGAATCTTCTGATTCTTCATTGCATGTCCATGTGAATTCTCAATTATTTTACGCATCATATTAGAACCAGGATGGCCCAACCGGTCATGCCAAATAATAAAATTATCTTGATTAGTAAACTTCTCGTTTACTATGGCATGTGTTTCAATCCTGCTAATACTTGTGTAGTATAAGCCGGAGGAAAGAGCAGGTAACATTTCAAGCACATATTTCTTACCGGACATTATTGTAGTAATATAAAGATATTCAATCTTTTCATCATTTGTAGTCTCAATATGATTGCCATTTTGGCGAATATCTTTGAAACTTAATAAGTTTCTTTGAGATTTACTACAATATAGTGCTTCATCAATAGCCAAATTTGTTCCTCCTGATAGTAATAAATTGGCTCTTCCAGAACCTTCAATTAATCTTGTACTACCGGATATTGTATTAACATTCGCTTCTTTCATTACCAAATAAGAGAAATATCTCTTATCTTTTAAAATAGTGTGTGTTGTAGCACTATCCAGAAGACATATATCATCTTTATTAATCTTGAGTCTAACTGAAGATTGGGGAATTTTCATATTCTTCATAAAAAAAAACAAATAATACATCATAAGAAATATGAAAGACAAGCGGAAAAAAAAATTAAGAAATACATTAGGAATGTAGAAACTAGCAACACATTATGCATTAGGAAAATACACTCAAGAAAAATAAACTAGTTGCAAACATAAAAAATAACAACTTTTATAGCTTCATTCCCCAGTAAGATGATTAGTTCTTCAGTCAATATCCTCAAAGAAGTCTCCAACTTCTAAATGAGTAATATTTGTTAGGCCTTCAAAATCATCATCTTTATATGCAAGATGTGCCTTAGAATCATATTTATTTGAGGGACATGCTTCATCATCATTATTTTGAAAGGTCAAGTGTGCCTTCACATTATTTTCTTTTTTCTTGAGGGAGGCTTGATAAAGTTTGACAAAATATTCTGGCATACGACAAATGCGTGCCCAATGACCTCTCATACCACATTGGTGACACATACTAGCTTTACCTTTTGAATGATTAATTTGAGAACCTTTATTGTTCTCCAATTTATTTCCATCATAATGACAATAATTGTTTCGCCCCCTGCCACGTCCACATTTACGACCATGTCCACGACCACGGTAATTATTTTGTTTTCTTTCAAACTTATCATATGTTACTACAGCATTCACTTTCGGAAATGGAACTGACCCGGTAGGACGAGCTTCATGATTTTTTATTAATAGAGTATTATTCTGCTCAGCCACTAGTAGGCATGTGATTAACTCAGAATATTTCTTAAAACCTTTTTCACGGTATTGTTGTTGTAGCACCACATTTGACGCGTGAAAAGTAGAAAATATTTTTTCCAATAAGTCCTCATCTGTGATAGTGTCTCCACATAATTTTAATAGAGAACTTACTTTAAAGATAGCAGAATTATACTCACTTACGGTTTTAAAGTATTGCAACCTTAAATGTATCCACTCATACCGAGGTTTCGGTAATACCGTAAGTTTTAGGTGGTCATATCGATCCTTCAAATTAATCCATAATTCAAGTGGATCTTTTACGGTTAAATATTCAGTTTTTAACCCTTCATGTAGATGATGACGAAGGAAAATCATGGCCTTCGCTTTATCCTGATTTGATGCTTCATTTCCTTGTATAATAGTATTTCCAAGACCTTTAGCGTCAAGGTGAATTTCAGCATCAAGAACCCATGATAAATAGTTCCTTCCGGTGATGTCAAGTGCCACAAATTCAAGTTTTGATAAATTTAACATAGTGAAAACTATCATAAAAGATGAATAAGTTAGAGAAATAATTATAATACTAAACAATTAATGAAAACAAAACGATTAAGGTAAAAGAAATGAAAATAGACCTATATCATGTTAATAATCTACTATTTTATTTTATTCTTGCCATAAAGTAGAAATTACATAATTGTTTCATTTCAATTTATATTATTGATATATATGTGTTAATAGAATTGAACGTGACTAACATTATTTATATGTTCCAATAAATATAAAGTAATTAAAAAATTATTGCTTGTCAATTCATTTCTCACGGTTCTTCAAAATACCTTAAAGATATGTTTTGATCCAGGGAGTCCATGACATTAGTGCACAGCTAGTTTGATGACTTTGAGGTCCTCTAAGAGTTGAGCACGGAAGGAAATAGTTATTTAATCACTGTAATGTACTTAAACTATTTAAGATGCCCAAGCGCACAAGTAATCTGCAAACAGTGAGCATATGATATGTACTGCCATAAATAAGATGATTATAATGATACATACCTTAATAAAATATGACTCAACTTAGCGGGAGTTAAGAATAAAATTAGAGCTTCGTGCTGATAACGTGTTATAAAATAAAAGCAATGCAGTAAAATGTAAACAAGGAGAGATAGAGAGAATGGAGAAATGTTTTATTCTTTCACTTTGGTGTGATTGTTCATTGCAATTACATGGTCTTTCATAGGCATAAAAAGTAAAGATGATGGACATAAAATAGGGAATTCAATCTTTAAGTTATTCACAACATGGGCATCCAATGTAGCATCCAATGTAGTATCCAAAGTAGTATCCAAAGTAGTATCCAATGTACAAACTATTCATAACATTTCTAACGATTTATGTTTTTCAAATTTCCCTCAATAATTTAGTATTTCTTTTTTCTTTTTTATTCTAACATATTTTTATTCTCTTTTTCCTTTTTCTCTCTGGAATTCACTCGACATAGTTCTCTTCTTTTTTATAATGATTTATAAGACTATATTTTTAATTTATATTGAAGGATGTATTTTGATATATTTAAATCGTCATGTACACAATAATTAATACTAGATGCCCAAATTATCGTTTTAGAATAATATATTTTATGTTAATTAAAAGCTATAAATTATATTTGTATTTTAATAAATATTAAATACATTTATCTCTTTTAAATAATACTAATTACAAACTAAACCTTCACGGTACTTTTTCGTAATTTGATAATCAAAAGTACTTTTAGAATAATTGTCTGTCACAATCCAAAATCCAACTAGTCGTGATGACACCTAACCCAAACCGCTAGGTAAGCCAATTAACAATTATCCATTTCCAATGAAATTAATAAAATAATTAAAGGGAAGAAATTATCTGATACTTATATATTTCTCAAGAACTGGTAGTACAAATCATGAGCTTCTAATAATAGAGTTTACAAAGCTGATATGAAGTAAATACATCTTTTATTTTGAAAAGTACATAAATAGAGTTTTATAAATCTAAGGCTACCATGAACAAGAGGCAGCTACAACATGGACGCGGATACACCTTCAAATCCAGCTACCATTGAACACAACAACAACATCAGCCAACATATGCACGCAATGTGTAGAAGTATAGTATCAGTACAACCAACCCCATGTACTAGTAAGTAACAGACTTAACCTTAGGTTGAAAGTTGTGACGAGCTGAAACATAAGTCAGGTCCAATACCAATAACCCACAACAGTTCATAACAGTATAAAGCAATTAAATAAAGAAGTAGCTCAGAGAAAAAAATGCTCAGCCTTCTCATAGTTTTCCAAAAATAGTTCCGCTTTTCAAGTATATCAGTAAAAACCCAAATCCTTTACCGAAATTGTCAAAAATATGAGTGAGTTTGAAAACTGTAATTTTCCCAAAAACCTGTCATCAGGTAAATGTTTCATTTTTAGATAGCATGAGGAAAGTACATCTCTATGTCTATATGTCAAGATACAAGTAAAATCATGAATGTCACCAAAATCGGGCAATAAAAAGAAATGCATCTCTAGGCATGTATCTCAAGTACGCTTGGCAGATGCAATGCCTCTCAGTGATGAACTCATGTACTCACACTCTCAGAGTACTCAATCCCACTATCTCGTATTTCTCTCTTACCGTGCTAAATACTCAGCACACTCAATCACTGAGCACTATACAATACTCGTTGCGGTGTGCAATCCACATATATATAGTTGTCACACCTCCTTTTTCCGCACCCGCGAGGGTACAAGGGAGTTTTTTCCAATTAAAGGACAATCGAAACGGGATTTATTTATTTATTTCAGAGTCGCCACTTGGGAGATTTAGGGTGTCCCAAGTCACCAATTTTAATCCCGAATCGAGGAAAAGAATGACTCTGTTTAACAGTCTGCGCACCAGAAATCCGGATAAGGAATTCTGTTAACCCGGGAGAAGGTGTTAGGCATTCCCGAGTTCCGTGGTTCTAGCACGGTCGCTCAACTGTTATATTCGGCTTGATTATCTGATTTTATACAAATATGAACTTATGTGCAAATTTTATCTTTTTACCGCTTTCATAATTGTTATTATTATTTTTACAAGAATGTGAACATCGTTTAAAATTATGTCTTGGATTGCGTCACATAAAATGCACCCGCGATCCGGAACGTATTTTTATTCAATGTTTTAGGATTTGGATTTGGGTCGCATAAATGTGCACCCGTGTTTAAGAATGTATTATTATTAAATCGTGCCTAAAGCGATTAGCGTATTATTATTTATGGGCAAGACTGTGGAATTCACTAAACAGTCCATCCCGAATTCTAAATACTCAGTTAAATATTTATTGAGGGCCCCGCAATTTGTGTGTTTTTATTCGGCGAGGCTCGTCTCATTTATTTTTAAAAGACAATCCTAAAATGCCTACATTATTCTCTATTAAATTTGTCTCTACAAAATAAAATAAAAAAAAACGTCTTAATTTATTTACAGGCTGAAATTGACCAATAATATTTAATTAAACAACATTCTTCCAAGTTCCAAAATGGTCTATTTTGATAAACTAACGTGTTTTTTGAGACATGATAATCATCCAACAATAGCAAATTAACTAGACGAAGTTACTACACCATTTATTTATTTTTAGGCAATATATAGGTAGTTCGTCCGTTAAGCTATCATCCGATGTATCACTATATGTATTAAATATCTACATGATTCTGATTTTTTGCAAGCTAAATAATTTATACATACAAATAAAATTCAGAATATAATTAAAGCTAATTCAGAATTTCAACTCTTCATTTTTCGTACTCATGCTTCATATTCGGATTACAATAACCAGCTTTTCAGTTGTGTACCTGATATTGGAAGCAAAAGAAAATGAAGATGAGAATCAGCAGCAGTAATAACAGTACAACACAGCAGCAACAATCCAGCAACAGTAACAACCCAGGAACAGAGTTTGCAAACCGGTGTAGTATTAATCCCAAAACAAAAGCTTCAAGCTTTGATGACACAACAACAATTAATGCTAATTTCAAACAATGAAAGAAAGCAGAAGATTCAGAATATTTTTTTTATTTGAAAGTTTAAATATTTTTTCGGAATTTTCTCTCTCTTAAATGTTCAGCCCTTTTTTTCTCTCTCTTATTTTCAGATTCGTTTCTCTCTCGTTCTTATTCTCTGTCTGTGTATTTTTCTTCTTTTGTCTATTCTGATTTCAAGACTTCTTATAACCCATCCCATAAATCTTTTAATCAATTAAAATCAACCCATTTTCTCTACCAAACCCATTATCTTCCCACTCATCCCCATTATATTAAATAAATATATCACCCCACCCCATTATATTTTGTCCACCATGCTTTCACTAAACAAATACAAGATTCCTCCCCACTAAATTTTGTCTTGTCCCCCTTTATATTAAACAACTATATCACAACCCACCCCATTTCATTTTGTCCCCCATGCTTCATATAAAAAATTACAAAATGAACAATTCCTAAACTACCCCTCTGACCTTATTGCAAATTACTATTTTACCCCCGAACGTACTACAAATTACCAAACTACCCCATCAGCTATAACAATCAATTAATCAAACTTAACCAAAATATAGACAATATGATCAATTTCTAACAATGTTTAAACAACAAATCACATGAACATGATTTCTTCAATATTTCAACAACAAATCACATGAACATGATTAACAACAAAACTCAAAATTAACGGAATGAATTAACCATATCGGGAACCAATCCTGGTTAATTTAGACCATGAATGTATGAGCAAGGATACAACAATACAAACGACACAATCCATGATTCATCAACGAATCAAAAACCAAAAACAAACATAACCTCACATTAAATCACTGGATTTAAACATGAACTTCAAACAAAGATGAACATGAATTAAATCTATTTTTAAGCAACAAAACATGACGGATTCACATGATTCAAACAACATTACTAATTTCTGGAAAATACATAACAACATGAAACAAATTGAAGAAATAATTAATTAAATTTTAATTTGAATCCAACAAACATTAGACTAACAAATATTTACATAAACAATAATACAAGCATGAAATAACATGAAAACAATTAATTAATCTTTCATTTGAAATCTGAAAAATTAATTTAACAAGAACACATGAACATGAACAAAACCAAAAATCAAATATCTACCGATTTTACTTGAACAAAACAAACATTTGCCGATTTTAGGTTCGAAAATATCAAAACAAAATACGGACAAAATAAAACTCAAAAATTACTAACCGGAGATGAACAACGATGAATTCGATTGTATGGACTGTTTCGACGAACCTCAAATGGGAATAAATCTGTCCGGACTCAACGACTAACTCAACGACGAACTCGACTTTAATAAATTGACTGAAGCAACGTCGAAACAATAGTAATGGTGGTTCAACGCAGCATCAGTGGAGGAAAAGGAAGAAACAACGGCGACAAAGTCGACAGGGAGGTCGACGGACAGCTGCTCGGTATTGAGGTGATGCAATGGTAGCCATGTCCACGCTGAAGCTGGAGCAATCAACATCCGTTTGGAGCAGTCATGGCTACTCGTCGCAGCTGGACACTCATGGTTGCTCGTCGCAGCTTGTCGCAGTCATGGCTGCTCGCCGAATCGTGAAGGCGCAAAAACGGGGGTTGACAACGCGATGGCAGCTGGAGGGAGCTGGAGCAAATACTCGACAGCAGCGTCGAAGGAAAATGGAAGAAGGTCGACGGGCTGGACGCAGCTGGGTTTTCACGGTGGATCCCGACGACGTAAGCAACCGTAGCGTGAAGCAGCTGGAGGCGCGCTTGGACGCGGGGGAGGCAGCCATAGTCGAGCAAGCTTTGAGCTTGACGAAAGAGATGAAGCTATGGTAGCAGCTATGGTTGGCTTGGGATGAAGTTTTTTGAAGAAGAAGGAGCAAAAAATTGGGGGGGGGGGGGCGGACTGTGTTAGACTTTTAGGGTTTTTGGGTTTTTTTTATTTATTTTTTGTTTTGTTTTGTGTTTTGACAAAAATGAAGAATGGGTGTTGTCACACCTCCACTTTCCGCACCCGTGAGGGTACGAGGGAGTTTTTTCCAATTAAAGGACAATCGAAACGGGACTGGTTTATTTATTTCAGAGTCGCCACTTGGGAGATTTAGGGTGTCCCAAGTCACCAATTTTAATCCCGAATCGAGGAAAATAATGACTCTATATTACAGTCTGCGTACCAGAAATCCGGATAAGGAATTCTGTTAACCCGGGAGAAGGTGTTAGGCATTCCCGAGTTCCGTGGTTCTAGCACGGTTGCTCAACTGTTATGTTCGGCTTATTTATCTGATTTTAAATACAATATGAACTTATGTGCAAAGTTTATCCTTCAACCGCTTTTATCATTTACTGTTATTTTTATCAAGAATTGCAACGTTATAAAAATGTATCTCGAACCGCGTTACAATCAATGTACCCGTGGTCGTCGACACACTTTGACTCCGTTGAGATTTGGATTTGGGTCACATCAATGTGTACCCGAGTTTAAGGAAATTAAATTATTAAAGGCGTGCCTAAAGCGACTAGCGTATTTATTTTGGGTAGGACCGTGGAATTTTACTAAACGGTCCATCCTGAAATCTAAACAATTTTTAAAGCAAATATTTACTGAGGGCCCCGCAATTTGTATTTTTATTTGGTGAGGCTCATCTCATTCTTATTTTAAAATTAATTTGCAACGTCATGGACACGCATCTCGAACCACGTCACAATCAATGTACCTGTGATTAGAAACACATTTCGACTCCGTTGAGAATTGGATTTGGGTCACATAAATGTGCACCCGGGTTTAAGAAGGTAAGATTTATTAAGGCGCGTCCTAAAGAGTCTAACGTATTGTTATTTTAGGAGGGTTGTGAGATTTGCTAAACGACCCGTCCTGGAAACTAAATGCTTCGATAATATACGTTTAACGAGGGCCCCGCATCTTGTGCATTATTGTTTGTTGAAGTTCATCTCGTCTTTATTTTAACAGGATATCCTATAGCAACTACGTTTCTTGTCGCATTTGTCTCTACTAGTTGAGGATAAAAATGACCCTATTCAATTACATGCTTGCAGGTTATTATAACGGAATTCCGAGTGCCTTTGCAGAATAAGAAAACATGGCCATGCCCATGGGCAGCTAATCGAGCATCGTGGGCCCAAACCCAGCCCACACAGTATCGGCTGGACCTGGGCCAATGCCTTTCTGATGAAAGGCTGCTGGGTTCGTTTGATTCGGGCTCGACCTTCGTGAGGTTGAGAAGTGCAGACTTGTGCCGTTTATTTTAAGGCAATGGTTTGCCAATTGTAAGGAGACAGTTTATCAAAAGGACATGAAATTAACTAACATGGATAGTTCTATGTTTTTAAGGACATGCTAACCATAAAAAACCTAAGATACAACCTACTGCATTGGAGACCCTTTTATCTATCAACCTACATATACAAACTAGCATTCAATCACCACATATTGACATCTACTGGGCACACAGGCTACCTTCAGTATCTAAACAAGAATGCAAACTATTACATATTACATGAATATTTAATGTAACAATCTATGTATAAAAGACATTCTTCAGGACTTTCATTTGTATTCATGCTCAAATTTCCCAATTACATTTTGACAGTGCATTGGTTGTGTACCTGGTATAGGAGACAAAGAAGAAAGGAATGATTAGCTGGGCAGTATGCAGTAAACACAGCAACAGCAGATACACAACAACAACACAGCAACAAATCAACAAACCAAGTGTTTTCCATAGCCCACAGACAACCAACAATATTTCCCAGAACAAAGAGAACCAGCAAATAGTCGAGCACCAAACGAGCAATCCCATGAAAGAATAATGAAACAACAGCAATAAGTGAGTGTTCAATGCAGCAAAACCACCAGTTCAACAACCACAAACAGCTCAGTCAATGCAAACAACAGAACTTGGCCAAGACAGCTTGACCAATATGCACTCTTATACAACTTTCAGGCAGTGTTTGGTTACAATGTTTATTGGAAACTACCTTATGCTTTTCAGTTTTCTTTAAACTCACTAGACCTCTCTTCAGACTAAAAGTTCCAGCCTCAAGACTAAAAATTCCAGCCCCCTTTTTTGTTCTGAGACAACTTATTTATAAGATAATAACCCAGTGCAGTCAAGCTGCCTGGATCCTGCAACTTGCAGTCTGCCCATACCTATTAAACCCATCCTTAAGCATCTTTTGATGCCAGCCCCTTTTGTTCCCCACGCCTGGTTTTTCTTTAATCAAGAGTTATGAGTTCATTTTAGTATTCATTTTAAACTCCCATGCTCTTATGTCTTGTTCCCCATTGGCATTAGTTTAATCTTAATTAGTACCTCACTTGTCAGTTCATTTAAACTAATCTTTTCTGTCCTTTTCAACACCCCAGAATACCCCTGCTTAACCTTGATTATTACTGCCCTGCCCATTGCATCATCAGGGTATTTTGAACTCGTGAAAGTTCAATTTCAGGATTGCCCTAGCCTGATCCTTTTAATTGTTTTTTTACAATGTAGTTACAAACTAGCATTCACAGATAATGTCCAATATTCATTTCACAATACAGGTCCATTCAGTCAAGTGAGGTTGTACATATCAGAACATTTGAACATTCAGTCGTAGGAAGTTAATCGACGACATTTATCAGGTCGACTATACTAATTATAACAAGTAATAATCAGTCGCTCATATAAACAATACGTTCAGGGACCTAAAGGGCTTCGGACAACTTTGGTCAATCACTGGGAACCTATATAAGTTAACTTATTTGACGATTAATCTAATCGACGAACATGTATATCACAGAGTACATTCAGAACACACACATAGAAAATCAATCGACCAAATAAAAGGTCTTTGCTAGAGATGGAAGAAAACAGAAAAAGTAACAGACAATAACAAATACTCACAACAAAGCATGCTAACAGCTCAATCAAAACTAAAACAAAGAGCAGGAAAACTTACTGAAAAAGTTTAAACCAAACTGTCCCAAATCCGACTTAGCTTTGACCATTTGAGGCCGAACAAATTTTAACCAGGGTGTTCTCACATGAGAACACCTTGGTTAAGATCCATTAAACCTCAAACCCCTTTCAAGACCGGCCGGATTCCCCAGGTGCATGTGTTCTAGGTTTTGGATCTTCAGATCTGATTTTTTAGGAGTTGTGGGTAGATTCGGACCAAACCAAGCTTGGTTTGGTCACGAGGAGGGTCAGGGGAGTGTCTGGTATGAAGATGGGGTAATTTGGTATAGGTCGGGGTTCGACTCAAATCTTCAAATGAAGATTCGAGACGAAGGAAAGTGATTTGAGGCAAATGGATAGCAGATCCATGTTCAGGAGAGTGAGGGGGTCTAAGGGTGTTCAGGAGGTGATCACCGGCGTTCGTGCCGCCGGCTTTAATGGCGAGGGAGACTAGGGCGGCGTTAGGGTTTGGGGGTTTCCGAGCTTGGGGAAGGAGATGCCTGAAGGGGGGGGGGGGTCGGATAGGAGGCGTGGGGTGAAGGGTTGAGTTTATATATGGTCTAGGGGTTTAGATCTTGGCCGTCGGATCAAATGAGATCTATGGCCAGGATCTATCCACTTAGGGAAGACGGTGTCGTTTGGGTTTTGGTAGTGGGTGATGCCGGGTATGGCTGGATTGGGTCAAAACTGGACGGGTTTAGGGGGGAAAACCTGGGTCCGTTGGATCAAGAGGTTGAACGGCTCAGATCAAATGCCTAAGACGACGTCGTTTGGGGTTGAATGAGTGGCTTGATCAGGACCGTTTGTTTGAGTCAGATCAACGACTCTAATAAGGATGCTGATACGGCGTCGTTTGAACCAACGTTTGGGCAGGCCGGATTTGGACTGGGTTTGAGTGCTGGTTTTGGGCCTTTTTTGTTTCACTTTCTGGGCCCAAATCAATTTTAATCCCTCTTTTCTTTGTTTTCTAAATATAACTAAATCAAATGAAAAATAACAAAAAAAAAATAAATAATAAAACAAATGAAATTAAAACAAACAACAATGTAACACCTCAACACAATTATCATACCAAATTAAAATGTTTAAGTAAGTTAAATCACAACCTAGAACGAACGATGCACATGTATACATTTTTTTGAATTTTCGTTCTTTTTTTTAACGACCGAATTATGATTTTGATTATCCTGACAGACATGCTTTGTATTTTGATCGGTGAGATTAAATGCAAAGCGGGCAGACCCACAAATGACTAACAACACATGTCTCGGAAAGCGACAAATTGTACAGTGAGGTCATTTATCACCATTTGTTTTCCTTTTGGAGTGATTGTTCGTGAAGCAAAAATCACATGCTTACAGCTGCCCCTCTTTGCACGAGGACACGAAGGGTTTTCGCGCAAAGATAAAGCGGGTGATTTTTGCTCGTCCGAGTACTCCGTGTGAAGCATTTTTTGAAAAAGATTTGACCGAACCTTTGCTTCAGAGGTTTCCTACATATCCTGGGCTTAACAGGAATTAGGTCAATGTAGTTCAGGAAATTTTGGTAGCTGGGACTACCGTGTGACTGTAGTGCTTGCTGCTATTGTGCGTTGTTGCATGCTGCTGTAGGATGCTACTGCTCACTGATCTCCTTGTTACATTGTTCTTGAAAAGAAAAACAAGAAGCTAAGCTAGAGTGTGAAATCTCATCTATCTTTAACTTGTTCTTGTTGCCTTGCTTTCTTGTCGGCTAACGCTTTCCTCTGTGCCCTTATTTTGTGAACTTTGGAGATGATGCTGGTCCTTCACCTTTTCTGAATGTCAGTTCTCATCACTTTGCTTGATTTGCTGGGAACATGGCTTTCTTCTTTAAATCTTTCAATGGCCTCTCCAGTGGTATGGCTTCCCTTATCAAAATTGTTATGTTGGGCATGCTATAATGTTCCCAAACTGCTTCATTTGAGACATGTCCCTTTTTCCTTTGAACTGCGCGCTTGCCTTTGCGGCCTTCTGCTTCTTGGTGCTGGGGATTTTATTGTTTCCTGCTTGGGGATCTCTATTGTACCCTTCTGCCTTCAGGTGAGGTTGTTGATTCCAAAATCTAGAGCTAAAAAGTATTCCCGTGTTATACTGGTGGGCGACCTAGAACTTAAATGTATTCCCGCATTATACTGGTGGGCGACCTAGAACTTAATGTATTCCCGCATTATACTGGTGGGCGACCTAGAACTTAAATGTATTCCCGCATTATACTGGTGGGCGACCTAGAACTTAAATGTATTCCCGCATTATACTGGTGGGCGACCTAGAACTTAAATGTATTCCCGCATTATACTAGTGGGCGACCTAGAACTTAAAAGTATTCCCGCATTATACTGGTGGGCGACCTAGAACTTAAATGTATTCCCGCATTATACTGGTGGGCGACCTAGAACTTAAATGTATTCCCGCATTATACTGGTGGGCGACCTAGAACTTAAAAGTATTCCCGCATTATACTGGTGGGCGACCTAGAACTTAAAAGTATTCCCGCATTATACTGGTGGGCGACCTAGAGCTTAAAAGTATTCCCGCATTATACTGGTGGGCGACCTAGAGCTTAAATGTATTCCCGCATTATACTGGTGGGCGACCTAGAACTTAAATGTATTCCCGCATTATACTGGTGGGCGACCTAGAACTTAAATGTATTCCCGCATTATACTGGTGGGCGACCTAGAACTTAAATGTATTCCCGCATTATACTGGTGGGCGACCTAGAGCTTAAATGTATTCCCGCATTATACTGGTGGGCGACCTAGAGCTTAAATGTATTCCCGCATTATACTGGTGGGCGACCTAGAACTTAAATGTATTCCCGCATTATACTGGTGGGCGACCTAGAACTTAAATGTATTCCCGCATTATACTGGTGGGCGACCTAGAACTTAAATGTATTCCCGCATTATACTGGTGGGCGACCTAGAACTTAAATGTATTCCCGCATTATACTGGTGGGCGACCTAGAACTTAAATGTATTCCCGCATTATACTGGTGGGCGACCTAGAACTTAAATGTATTCCCGCATTATACTGGTGGGCGACCTAGAACTTAAATGTATTCCCGCATTATACTGGTGGGCGACCTAGAACTTAAATGTATTCCCGCATTATACTGGTGGGCGACCTAGAACTTAAATGTATTCCCGCATTATACTGGTGGGCGACCTAGAGCTTAAATGTATTCCCGCATTATACTGGTGGGCGACCTAGAGCTTAAATGTATTCCCGCATTATACTGGTGGGCGACCTAGAACTTAAATGTATTCCCGCATTATACTGGTGGGCGACCTAGAACTTAAATGTATTCCCGCATTATACTGGTGGGCGACCTAGAACTTAAATGTATTCCCGCATTATACTGGTGGGCGACCTAGAACTTAAATGTATTCCCGCATTATACTGGTGGGCGACCTAGAACTTAAATGTATTCCCGCATTATACTGGTGGGCGACCTAGAACTTAAATGTATTCCCGCATTATACTGGTGGGCGACCTAGAACTTAAATGTATTCCCGCATTATACTGGTGGGCGACCTAGAACTTAAATGTATTCCCGCATTATACTGGTGGGCGACCTAGAACTTAAATGTATTCCCGCATTATACTGGTGGGCGACCTAGAACTTAAATGTATTCCCGCATTATACTGGTGGGCGACCTAGAACTTAAAAGTATTCCCGCATTATACTGGTGGGCGACCTAGAACTTAAATGTATTCCCGCATTATACTGGTGGGCGACCTAGAACTTAAAAGTATTCCCGCATTATACTGGTGGGCGACCTAGAGCTTAAATGTATTCCCGCATTATACTGGTGGGCGACCTAGAACTTAAATGTATTCCCGCATTATACTGGTGGGCGACCTAGAACTTAAATGTATTCCCGCATTATACTGGTGGGCGACCTAGAACTTAAATGTATTCCCGCATTATACTGGTGGGCGACCTAGAACTTAAATGTATTCCCGCATTATACTGGTGGGCGACCTAGAACTTAAATGTATTTCCGCATTATACTGGTGGGCGACCTAGAACTTAAAAGTATTCCCGCATTATACTGGTGGGCGACCTAGAACTTAAATGTATTCCCGCATTATACTGGTGGGCGACCTAGAACTTAAATGTATTCAAATTGCTTCCCCGTTCTTCCGAGAAAATTTTCGACAATCGGCAGAAAATTTTCTGCCCCGGTTTTTGGTGGTTTCCCTGGCGTTGCGTCTTGCTGCCATTATCAATCCTTTGTTCTCCTGCAGCAAACAAAAGGATTTAGTCAGTTTTAATTGTGGTGGTAGAGGGTGCCTCTCCGTCGAACGATTTTTCTCTCTTCCCCTTCTCGCTCTATGTCCCATAATTGATTAGTGGGCAAAGTTGCCTGCTGGGGGTCTCTAGCCTGCTGGGGATTGGCTTTCAATTAATTCCCTTTTCTGCTTTCTCTTTAAGCACATGCTGTGGGAGTCTGCTTTTAACTCCCGAAACCACTCCCTTTTAGGAGCTTACTTCCTCCAAAATTGCCGGGCACGATCACTGCATTGCCTGGGATCGGCTTTTAAGACTGTTTGTATTATCCTGCATTGGATGAATTCCCCTCCGGTCTCTGGTAGTAAGCTTTGAAAAATCCTTTTCAAGACAAATTTTAGGAAGAGAAATAAAAGCTAGAAGGAGAAAATCTTTCTGAATCCATATTTGGTGGGGGAGAAGAAACTCAGAAGAACTTATCTGGAGGACATGACTGGTCCCCGTGATCATGACGTGCACCATAGATTCTCGACCTAGTCTATTTGTATCAATCGATTTGCCCGGTGGTCTGACTTGCTGGGGATGATAAATGACTGTCCATTTCGTTGCAAATGTGGTAGCTTTTCTGATCTGTCTTGTCGCCTCATAGTGCCCTTCGAGGGGTTTTCACTAATGAGACTCTCTCTTTTCTCTCATCTCCTGGCGCCTTATGGTGCCTGTGAAGGTTTTCACTAATAAGACTCTCTCATTTCACATCCCTCATCTTACATCGCCTCTTGGTGCCTGTGAAGGTTTTCACTGATAAGACTCTCTCATTTTATTTCTTTCATCTTACATCGCCTCTTGGTGCCTGTGAAAGTTTTCACTGATAAGACTCTCTCATTTTATTTCTTTCGAGGAATCGGGGCGTTGTAGATACGACCCTCTCTTCTGGAGATTCCTTTGACCATCAATTCATTCCCAGTCTTACGATCCTCTTCTTTGCTGGGGATCGGTGTATTATTCTCGGCCTCATTTGCCTGACTCGACATCTCTTGAACATTGATCGGGAGGTCTTTTGGACGTTGATGTTGGTTTTGGTGTGGGGCTAACGAAAGGCTATAAAAATGAAAATAATTTGATGGGTGCTGTGTTACAACTTTTGGAATCAAACCTTTGTTGGAACTTAAAACATAACCTCTGCCCCAGTTTTCTTGCTTGGAGGATTTATTTTTTACACTTATGTTGCGCTATGTGCGTTACACACACTGTGTCTATTATGCACACTATGTACATTATGCATCATATATTCACTACGATGCATACTATGACCGAGCCGTGAGGCGCCTACGTATCCTCTTTGAGGAATCAGGTCAAACGTAGTTCCCACGGTTTTGTATTTTCTTATGATTTTATCTTCTTCTTTTTTCTTTTTCTTTTCATTTTCTTTCTCTTTTCTTTTTATCTTTTTTTTCATGTATTTTCCATTAGTGATTCCAAAATAGGGGTATGAAAGAATTACTTAAGGCTCAAAAGGGGAAGCAAGGGTTAAAAGTGTTTGGATAGAAGAAAAAAATTGCCTCCGTCATCTCATTATCCAACAAATGCCAAATACAAACAATTAAACCAAAAAATTGCCATAATTAAAGAAATTACGCATAGTATCTCTTGACTGCATCTGAATTGATAGCCATGTCGACACATCTACCCTCGACATCTGTCAAACACAAAGCACCGTTGGACAGTACTCTGGTCACGATATAAGGCCCTTGACAATTTGGGGCGAATTTGCCTTTTGCCTCGACCTGATGTGGGAGGATCTTCTTCAATACCTGTTGCCCTACTTCAAACTTCCTGGGGCGCACCTTCTTATTATATGTTCTTGCCATTCTCTTCTGGTACAGCTGACCATGGCACACTGCTGCCAATCTTTTCTCATCTATCAGGCTCAACTGTTCCAATCGAGCTTTGACCCATTCGTCATCATTAATCCCGGCTTCAGCGACAATTCGGAGGGACGGAATTTCGACCTCCACTGGTATTACGGCCTCATTTCCATACACCAACAAATAAGGAGTTGTGCCTATGGAAGTTCGGACGGTAGTGCGGTAACCCAACAAAGCAAAGGGTAATCTCTCGTGCCATTGTCTGGACCCTTCCACCATTTTTCGCAGTATCTTCTTGATATTCTTATTGGCTGCTTCGACTGCTCCATTCGCCTTGGGACGATATGGGGTGGAATTGTGGTGTGTAATCTTGAATTGTTGGCATACCTCTCTTATCAAGCTGCTATTAAGATTCGCACCGTTATCCGTGATGATCACTTTTGGGATCCCAAATCTGCAGATGATATGGGAGTGAACAAAGTCCACCACTGCCTTCTTGGTTACTGATTTGAAGGTTTTAGCCTCAACCCATTTGGTGAAGTAATCAATGGTCACTAGAATGAACCTATGACCGTTGGATGCTGCCGGCTCGATGGGCCCAATGACATCCATGCCCCATGCCACAAACGGCCAGGGTGCTGACAATCGTATGTAACTCTGTTGGCGGAGAATGAATCAAATCTCCATGTATCTGGCACTGATGGCATTTCCTCACAAAAGTGATGCAGTCGTGTTCCATGGTGAGCCAATAACACCCTGTTCGAAGGATCTTTCTTGCCAATACATATCCGCTCATGTGTGGCCCGCAAACTCCAGCATGTACCTCTGCCATAACCGTCGTTGCTTGACTGGCATCTATGCATCTCAACAATCCCAAATCCGGGGTTCTTTTGTACAATACTCCTCCACTGAGGAAGAAACCATTCGACAAACGCCGAAGGGCTCTTTTTGGTCTCTAGAGGCATGTTCTGGATATATCCCCATTCTGAGGTATTCCTTGATATCATGAAACCAGGGTTCGCCATCTGCTTCTTCTTCTATGGCATTGCAGTAGGCGTGCTGATCACGGACCTGGATGTGTAGAGGATCGACATACATTTTGTCAGGGTGGTGCAACATTGACGCTAAGGTGGCCAAGGCATCCGCCACCTCATTGTGAACTCTCGGGATGTGTTTGAACTTCACCGATCGAAATTGCTTGCTCAGATCATGCAAGCATTGTCGGTATGGTATGAGCTTTAGATCTCATGTTTCCCATTCACCCTGAATTTGATGTACCAAGAGGTCCGAGTCTCCCAAGACCAAGACGTCTTGGACATCCATGTTAGCAGCCAAGCGCAGACCCAGAATGCAAGCCTCATACTCGGCCATATTGTTGGTGCAATAGAAGCGTAGTTGAGCTGTAACAGGATAATGCCATCCTGTTTCAGAAATGAGTACTCCTCCTATTCCAACCCCTTTCGCATTTGCAGCTCCATCGAAGAAAAGCTTCCAACCCGGCTCTTCAGGTAATTCCAACTCATTTGTATGCATCACCTCTTCGTCAGGAAAATACGTTCTTAAGGGCTCGTATTTTTCATCAACGGGATTCTCTGCCAAATGGTCTGCCAGCGCCTGGGCTTTCATGGCTGTCCTCGTCACATAGATGATATCAAACTCTGTGAGAAGAATTTGCCATTTTGCTAACCTTCCCGTGGGCATAGGTTTCTGAAAGATATACTTCAATGGGTCCAAATGGGATATGAGATAAGTAGTATATGAAGACAGGTAGTGCTTCAACTTCTGAGCTACCCAAGTTAGGGCGCAACATGTTTTCTCGAGTTGAGTGTACTTGACCTCATGCACTGTGAATTTCTTGCTAAGATAGTAGATGGCCTGCTCTTTCCTTCCTGTGTCATCATGTTGCCCCAGTACACAACCAAATGAATTTTCCAAGACCGTCAGGTAAAGAATTAAGGGCTTCCCGGGCTTAGGCGGGACCAATACGGGTGGATTAGACAGATACCCCTTGATTTGGTCGAAAGCCTCCTGACACTCTGCCGTCCAACCTACTGCAGCATCCTTTCTCAGCAGCCAAAATATGGGCTCACAAGTCGCTGTGAGTTGAGCGATGAACCTGCTGATGTAATTGAGTCTACCCAGCAAACTCATTACCTCTGTTTTGTTCCTTGGCGGTGGAAAATCTCGGATGGATTCAATTTTGGATGGGTCTAACTCAATCCCCCGTCGACTGACGATGAATCCTATTAACTTTCCGGATGGAACCCCGAATGCGCATTTGGTCGGGTTAAGCTTGATATCATACGTCCGGAGTCTTTGGAAAAATCTCCTTAGGTCTGCTACATGGTCCTCCTGGCGCCAAGATTTGATGATCACATCATCGACGTACACCTTGATTTCCTTGTGTATCATGTCATGAAACACAGCAGTCATTGCTCGCATGTACGTTGCCCCGGCGTTCTTTAACCCGAATGGCATTACCCGATAGCAGTAGGTTCCCCATGGCGTAATAAACGTTGTCTTCTCAGCATCCTCCTCGTCCATTAGGATCTGATGATAACCCGCATAGCAATCCACAAATGATCTGATCTCGCGCCCAGCGCAATTATCGATCAGGATATGAATGTTGGGTAACGGAAAATTGTCCTTGGGACTTGCTTTGTTGAGGTTGCGGTAGTCGACGCACACCCTGATTTTTCCATCCTTCTTTGGGATTGGTACCACATTGGCCAACCACTCGGGATATCGAGTGACCCGAATGACCTTCGCTTGCAACTGCTTAATCACTTCTTCTTTGATCTTTACACTCATTTCTGTTTTAAATTTCCTTAGTTTTTGCTTGACCGGAGGGTATGCCGGGTCAGTGGGCAATTTGTGAACCACTAAATTGGTGCTTAATCCAGGCATATCGTCATATGACCATGCAAAAACATCTTTGAATTCCATGAGGGTTTTGATCAATTCTTCTCTGACATTCAGCTCAATGTGGATGCTAATTTTGGTCTCTTGGACGTTATCAGCGTCTCCTAGATTCACAGCCTCAGTGTGATTCAGGTTAGGCTTGGGTTTCTCTTCAAATTGGCACAATTCTCGGCTTATCTCTTCGAAGGCTTCCCCTTCGTCACATTCAGATTCATCGTCACAAACGACCTCTTGCATCATTGAGTTGGTTTCAGATTGATTTATTAGACTAGGTCGAAGATCCGCTGTGCATGCCATGTCATTAGAACCAGTAAAAAGAGAACTGTTCAGAAAGAAAAAGAACAAAACAAAATTAAGATGGGACAAAAGAAAAGAACTTTATTAAACTTGCGGGATAAAAGGGTTCACACTTTTACAAAAACGAAAGTAAAATTTGGATTACACCCTTGAATAATCCGAACAAACAAACAAACAAAACATAAATCAAAGCCTACTACCAAGACTCCCCTCGGACAGGAAGAGGAGTAACCGTCCAATTGTTGGTCTTGGCCTCAGGCCCCACAAACTGTATCTCTGCTCTGCTGGAACCTTCTCCAGCTTCCACCATACTGACATCCGCGAATAGCCTCTCAAAACTCTGATTCAGGTCTTCATTTATACCGATCAAAGGTCCTCGAATCTTTGGGACCGGCGACCCCTTGGCACTCGCTTTGACAAAAGACCTTGAGAGGCGTGGCACTGGTTTAGGTAGAAACCAGACCCTCTTCTTCATTTTTCGCGCTTGCTTCCTGTCTGCTGCGGTTGGTTTGAACCCCAATCCGAAAGTTTCCAGATTTTTAGGAAGGGAGACAGGTTGGACAATCCCTTGAAGCTCGACTCCCAGGCCTTTTCCCGGCACGAATCCATTACCCAGCATTTCTGAGACCATCATGACTGTTGCGGCAGCTACCCTAGGGTGCGGGATGATTTCTCCTTCAGAAATTTTGTTGGCCGACCCTGTATCGAAAATCTGGTAGACCCAAGGACCTTTGTCATCAGCGGTCTCTATGAAAGGTACAATGGCTCCGCCCGTGGTGCACGTTGTATCCTCGCCGTGTAACACGACCTCTTGTCTTTCCCACTCGAACTTCACCATCTGATGTAGGGTGGAGGGCACTGCTTTTGCTGCATGAATCCATGGTCATCCTAACAGCATGTTGTAAGATACCGTGGCGTCTAACACCTGGAATTCCATGGTAAACAGGACTGGACCAATGGTCAGTTCAAGTACAACATCCCCTACAGTGGCTGTTCCGTTTCCGTCAAACCCTCGGACACATATACTGTTCTTGTGGATCCTTCCGTGGTCGATCTTTAACTGGTTCAAGGTAGATAGTTGGCAAATATTGGCGCTTGAGCCGTTATCCACCAATACTCGAGTTACCACCGAGTCTTCACATTTGACAACTAGGTATAGAGCTTTATTATGCTCCGTACCTTCCGCCGGCAGGTCATCATCTGAGAATGTTACCCTGTTCACCTCGAAAATCTTGCTGGCAATGGTTTCCAGGTGGTTTACAGCAATCTCACTGGGTACATGAGCTTCGTTCAATATCTTCAGCAGGGCCCGACGATGCTCCTCAGAATGGATCAGTAACGACAACAGTGAGATCTGGGCCGGTGTTTTTCTCAGCTGTTCGACCACAGAATAGTCCTGTACTTTCATCTTCCTCAGGAACTCTTCAGCCTCTTCTTCGGACACAGGTTTCTTGGTTGCAACTGGGTTGGTTCTTCTTAGCTCCACCGGAGCAAAACATCGACCTGATCGAGTCAGCCCTTGCGCTTCACAACTGACTTCTTCCACCTGTTTTCCTTTGTACAACACCACCGCCTTTTCATATTTCCAAGGCACAGCCCTGCTGTCAATCATCGGCAGCTGGACCACAGGCTTTATGGTCTCCCGTTCTCTACATACCCCTTTCAACACGACCGCCGGTGTGGGCGGGATCCCTGGTACTACCAACTTGCTTGGCTCAGGTTTGCTTGTTATGGCGGACGGGCTCTTTCCCAATATCACTACCGGCTTGACGCCTTCTCCCTACGACTGTACACTTGTTCCTCCACTGGTTGAGACTTCTTTCGGGGCGGCTTGGATCATCATCACTATTTGTGAGGGTTTTCTCAATTCTCCTCCCTCACACACCAACTCAATCATGTGAGTTTCGTGGTGCGCTGGTAGTGGGTTTTGGTTGATGTTAGGAGCTTCTGGTGTCTGGACCTTGATCTTATTGGTGTCGATAAGATCCTGTATGGCATGCCTTAACTTCCAACACTTCTCGGTGTCATGCCCGAGCATCCCTGAGCAGTATTCACAACTGATTGATCGATCCAAATTCTGAGGTGGTGGATTTGGTTCTCGAGTCTGGACAGGACTAACCAAACCCAATTTCCTCAGCTTGTGGAACAAAGCGGTGTAGGTTTCTCCCAGCTCTGTGAAAGTTCTCTGCTTCCGTAACCTGTCATTCCTAGCATCTGGATTTCCCCGAAAACTTGCCCCTGAAGGGTTTCTATATGCCCTTGGTGGAGGGTAGGTATTTTGTGGTGGTGTATATATATTCTGGGGAGCCGGTGCGCGCCATTGTGGGCGAACCGGAGGCTGAGTGTATGCCTGGGCTTGGTGTACGGAACAATGTGGTTCTCGAGGTGGATAGAAATTTTGTGGTGGGTTGTATGGGTATTCTGACCTGTGAGGTCTGGGTTGGTTGTAGTGTGGCCTGCCAGCCCTGGACCAACTGCCTGCCTCGATCGTGGCAACCTCTTCTTTCTTTCTTCTCAACGCACCTCCCGTGCCGTTTTGAATAGCCTGGGTTGTGGCCTTGAGTGCCGAATAGTTCAAGATCTTGTCAGACCTCAAACCCTCTTCTATCATGACCCCTATCTTGACCACCTCGTTGAATGATTTTCCAACTGTTGTTACCAAGTGACCAAAGTAGGTTGGATCTAGTGTCTGCAAGAAATAGTCCACCATCTCTCCCTCTCTCATGGGAGGATCGACTCTAGCTGCTTGCTCTCTCCAGCGGAACCCGAACTCGCGAAAACTTTCCCCGGGTTTCTTCCCAGTTCTTAATAATGTGAGACGGTCAGGGACTATCTCGAGGTTGTACTGGAAATGACCTGCAAAAGCCTGGGCCAGATCATCCCACGTGTACCACTTGCTGGAATCCTGCCTAGTATACCATTCTAGTGCAGATCCGCTCAAACTTTGGCCGAAATAAGCTATCAACAGCTCATATTTGCCGTCTGCCCCTCTCATCTTGCTACAGAATCCCCACAAATGTGCCATGGGATCACCGTGCCCTTCATATAAATCGAACTTAGGCATTTTGAACCCAGCCGGGAGTTGGACGTCTGGAAAAGGGCACAGATCTTTGTATGCTACGCTGACTTGGTTGCCCAACCCGTGTAAGTTCCTGAAGGACTGCTCCAGGCTTTTGAACTTTCTCTGCACTTCATCCTGTTCAGGGGCCTTAGCCGGCTTTTCAATCTCTGCCGACACTTCCACATGTGGATTGTAAGCTTGGGGCTCGGGTGCATGGAATGTAGGCTCAGGGGGATAGTATTGTGTATCGTGAGCCTAAAACAATGGCTCACTGGTCGTTCTTTGCAAAGGGGCTGATGTGGGTCCCACAAAAATGGGAATATTGGGTGTTGGGAGAGGTTGATGGGGTGGTGGAGCTTGGGAATCATGAGGGCTTCTTTCTTGATGATAAAGGGGATTTGGACGGCTTGTGGAAGGGCCAGAGTGAGGGTATTCCGGCATGTGTCCCAGTGTTTCAGGGCTCTTTTGTGTTTTGGCTAGGGCTAGCTGCATTGCATTCATCTCTAGTCCCATCCTTTCAATCTTTTCCATCGCTTCTTTTAGCAACTGGCTCATTGGCCTTTCTTCCTCATTACTATTCTCTGAAGTAGTCATGCTTGTTGCTACCGGTCCTTTGGATCTGGTTTGGTAGGAGTGTGTTGCCAGAGTTCTTTAACAACTAACTTGTCTGATATAGACAACAACAAACTTTGTTAGCGTTAGATTTTAACAGATTTGATCATAACACATAGAGGATGCAATGCACCTAGGCAGTTAATCGTTTCTACATGCTTTGCCTCAAACAACATGCGTCATCACGGTTTGCTCATTTGTCCCTTTTAAAGTACTTTGGGAAACCCTGTGCTTTATTTTATTTTATATTTTTTCTTTTTTGAAAAAGCGGTCGAATCTTATGGGGATTGCCTACGTATCACGTCCCCGCGTGAATCAGACCAGGCGTAGTTCTGCCATGAGGCTAACATTTATAAAAAGAAAATGAACAAACATTACATTTGAAAAACTTTATAAAAACAATGTCTTGAAATACACACATTCAAATTGAAATAAACAGATACAATTCTTAACATCTCATAACGTGCCCCGCTTTCCACTTGTGTTGTAAATTATTAGATCATTTGCTCAAGGCGGGGCTTGACCCGGATGACCTCCCAATGTTCGATACATCCTTTCCAACTCCACTGCTAGATGACGGGCAAAGGTGGGTGCATGCTCGGTAAACCTTTCATAATCCATTCCTTGTCAGTTTACATAACTTTGAGAGGTGTAGACTGCCAGGTCGTGGATCTGTGCCCTGAAATCTTGGAGATGTTGGCCTTGATTCTGCAATTGCTGCTGGCGAGTGGTGGCTATATCTCGGATACGGCCTTCACGATCTAGGGCTGACTCTAATAGAGCTCGGAGTCTGGCCTGCTCTAATCTCATCTGCGCTCTTTCTCTATCAGTGTCCGCTTGTTGATGCTCTCTGTACCTTCTTGCCTCTTCTAGTTGTGCACGAAGTTGGTCTTCTGATCGTATCCGATGGTCTTTTTCCTTCTTGAATTGTGCCCTGTCTTTCTCGGATTGCCTATTTTGGCGTTCCTTATCAGATCTGGCTTCTTCGTTTAATTGTTGGATCCTTTCTTTTGCTTTGCTCAACGCCCTTTCTTTTGCAGCAAGAATGGAATCATAATCCTGCATTCTTTCAAAAAGATTGGCGATGGTTTTTTGATCCTTCCAATTCCTCATTGGCGTTTCAGAAGCCTTTTTCATTTTCAGAAATCGAGCATGAAGACTTTCATTCTCACAGGCTAGACTCTTCTTCTCGCCTTCAGCTTCTTGTGCTTGCAAATCCTTCTCCAGACTGAGGTTCCTTAGATTTTCCTTTAGGGCATGGATAGTTGCTTTGTACCCCTTCTCTTTTTCTCCCCAGATCAACCGCTCTTGGATTTTATCATTAAAGTTTTGAATATGGGGTCTTTTAGTTGGCCTTCTCAGCTCAGGTTCTGGTACATCATCCACGCGAGACCGTTTCTCGAACCACCTTGCATATCCAGGATTTATCTCACCCTTTGTAGTGTCTGGGACTTGAGTATCGCTTTTTAAGTATCGACATCCATTCCACATCTGCTGAAGTAACGCCTCAGGAATAGTGGCCTCTGGGTGTAATTCGATTTCTTGCGTACTCAAATCTTCATCATCAGGAACTACTTGATATCTTCCTAGTTGTCTTAGGACTCTCAATGGCGCGTATGGCTGGATGCTTCTCAATCCCAATAGTAGCAGATAACTATTTGAGTTTGACATATGTATCACTTCCCTCATCGGTAGCCATCCCAGAGTCCATTCAATTTGATTTGACGTTAGAGCCCTTAGCCGAGATACCCATGCTTCTATCCCTTCTGGAACCTGATAATTTTTCACTCTTTCCTCATAACCCTCGATGTAATTATCGTTGCTTGGCCCATATTGTATGATCTTAGGCTGTTGTTAGAGATGTTCAATCAACCACATCTGCAACAAAATTTTGCATCCTTCGAAGACTTTCGCTCCTGCTTTACATAAAGTTAAAGCCCGATAAATGTCTGAGAGAATGATGGGGACAAGGGTGTGGTTTTCCTTGGTGGTGAGGATTTGCACAACTTTTGCGGTGCGAATATCGATTGTTCGTTCTTTGTTTGGGAAGACCATGATTCCTAGAAAAGCCACCATGAAGGCGAAGCGACGGTGAACCTGCCATGCGTCTTTGTCTTGTTTGTTAGTAAGGCCTTTCTCATGAATTTCGAACCCATCTGACTTTCCGAACCTTGAATACAAAAAGTTGAAAGAACAACATCCGTTGACGACATTGCTTTTCCTGATTTGACTGCTGATGTTCAGAAGACTGAAGAATCGATGTACCGAGGGAGCCTTCGTGAATATCAAGCTTTGATTCCTTAAACTTCCGTCAAAACCAACATATCCAGCTACCTCCTCTAATGTAGGAGTAAGCTCGAAGTCAGAGAAACGAAAGACATTGTGAACAGGGTCCTAAAAAGTTACTAATGCCGCAATCAGATCATCACGGGGTTTAACTTTCATAATGTCTGGGAGATTTCCCAAATGCTTGATGACCCACTTTTGACCATCTTCGCCTAATTCACACCACCACATTTGAAGCTGGAACAGAAACTCCTCTGTATTTGCGGAGGAGGGGTTTTGTGTGGTGCTCATTTTGTATCTGAAATTTAATTTAATAAAGTCAAGACTCATTTTGAAAACATACTCTAATCATTTTCAGTCAAAACTATTTTCAAAATTTAAAACTATTTTTTTTTTTGGGGAATTTTTCAAACTATCTTCAAGATTAAATACCTTTCGAGATTAAATACCTTTATTTCAAGATTTGAAAACTATATTTTATTTTTATTTTATATATATATTTTAATTATAAAAAACCCATTTTATTCCTCGGCTCTTACCATGATTTCATTTAAGCCGGTCAGCAAGCATGTTCGAAGCAAGTGAGTGCGCATATAGCAAGTAGGATGCATCAGGATGGTCTTTTTATTTTGGGTTCACCTGTCTTAGACAGACCCAACCCCTGTGTTGAGTCCCCTAAGTCAAATGCACGTGATGCAAATAAACGTTCCTACTAGGGATCCGGTGCATGGCTGAGTTATTCTAAGTGTAACCCTGAGGTTGATTGTTCTAAACCTGGCTTACCCAAACAGACAGTTTGAGCTGAAGCGGGGGCAACGTACCGGGAGCACGAAAGTCTGCCCGGCCTAGTTACTTGTCCCAACTCCGTCTTATTTGGTATGACTTTAACAGAAAGGTGGGTCACGCTCACGTGTACACCATAAATTCAGAAGACTCAGAAAGAAGGGGGTTTCGTAACAGTTGTATATATTCACAATTCAAATAATATTAAAGCGGTAAAAGCATCATTTAGCACATTAGGCATATATCATGTAAAAATCAGATAATAAACAAAGCCAACCATAACAATTATTCTAAGCTCGAATTCTTAACCCTGAACCAACGGTTCTGGGTGGAGATCCCCAGCAGAGTCGCCAGAGTTGTCACACCTCCACTTTCCGCACCCGTGAGGGTACGAGGGAGTTTTTTCCAATTAAAGGACAATCGAAACGGGACTGGTTTATTTATTTCAGAGTCGCCACTTGGGAGATTTAGGGTGTCCCAAGTCACCAATTTTAATCCCGAATCGAGGAAAATAATGACTCTATATTACAGTCTGCGTACCAGAAATCCGGATAAGGAATTCTGTTAACCCGGGAGAAGGTGTTAGGCATTCCCGAGTTCCGTGGTTCTAGCACGGTCGCTCAACTGTTATATTCGGCTTATTTATCTGATTTTAAATACAATATGAACTTATGTGCAAAGTTTATCCTTCAACCGCTTTTATCATTTACTGTTATTTTTATCAAGAATTGCAACGTTATAAAAATGTATCTCGAACCGCGTTACAATCAATGTACCCGTGGTCGTCGACACACTTTGACTCCGTTGAGATTTGGATTTGGGTCACATCAATGTGTACCCGAGTTTAAGGAAATTAAATTATTAAAGGCGCGCCTAAAGCGACTAGCGTATTTATTTTGGGTAGGACCATGGAATTTTACTAAACGGTCCATCCTGAAATCTAAACAATTTTTAAAGCAAATATTTACTGAGGGCCCCGCAATTTGTATTTTTATTTGGTGAGGCTCATCTCATTCTTATTTTAAAATGAATTTGCAACGTCATGGACACGCATCTCGAACCACGTCACAATCAATGTACCCGTGATTAGAAACACATTTCGACTCCGTTGAGAATTGGATTTGGGTCACATAAATGTGCACCCGGGTTTAAGAAGGTAAGATTTATTAAGGCGCGTCCTAAAGAGTCTAACGTATTGTTATTTTAGGAGGGTTGTGAGATTTGCTAAACGACCCGTCCTGGAAACTAAATTCTTCGATAATATACGTTTAACGAGGGCCCCACATCTTGTGCGTTTTTGTTTGTCGAAGCTCATCTCGTCTTTATTTTAACAGGATATCCTATAGCAACTACGTTTCTTGTCGCATTTGTCTCTACTAGTTGAGGATAAAAATGACCCTATTCAATTACATGCTTGCAGGTTATTATAACGGAATTCCGAGTGCCTTTGCAGAATAAGAAAACATGGCCATGCCCATGGGCAGCTAATCGAGCATCGTGGGCCCAAACCCAGCCCACACAGTATCGGCTGGACCTGGGCCAATGCCTTTCTGATGAAAGGCTGCTGGGTTCATTTGATTCGGGCTCGACCTTCGTGAGGTTGAGAAGTGCAGACTTGCGCCGTTTATTTTAAGGCAATGGTTTGCCAATTGTAAGGAGACAGTTTATCAAAAGGACATGAAATTAACTAACATGGATAGTTCTATGTTTTTAAGGACATGCTAACCATAAAAAACCTAAGATACAACCTACTGCATTGGAGACCCTTTTATCTATCAACCTACATATACAAACTAGCATTCAATCACCACATATTGACATCTACTGGGCACACAGGCTACCTTCAGTATCTAAACAAGAATGCAAACTATTACATATTACATGAATATTTAATGTAACAATCTATGTATAAAAGACATTCTTCAGGACTTTCATTTGTATTCATGCTCAAATTTCCCAATTACATTTTGACAGTGCATTGGTTGTGTACCTGGTATAGAAGACAAAGAAGAAAGGAATGATCAGCTGGGCAGTATGCAGTAAACACAGCAACAGCAGATACACAACAACAACACAGCAACAAATCAACAAACCAAGTGTTTTCCACAGCCCACAGACAACCAACAATATTTCCCAGAACAAAGAGAACCAGCAAATAGTCGAGCACCAAACGAGCAATCCCAGGAAAGAATAATGAAACAACAGCAATAAGTGAGTGTTCAATGCAGCAAAACCACCAGTTCAACAACCACAAACAGCTCAGTCAATGCAAACAACAGAACTTGGCCAAGACAGCTTGACCAATATGCACTCTTATACAACTTTCAGGCAGTGTTTGGTTACAATGTTTATTGGAAACTACCTTATGCTTTTCAGTTTTCTTTAAACTCACTAGACCTCTCTTCAGACTAAAAGTTCCAGCCTCAAGACTAAAAATTCCAGCCCCCTTTTTTGTTCTGAGACAGCTTATTTATAAGCTAATAACCCAGTGCAGTCAAGCTGCCTGGATCCTGCAACTTGCAGTCTGCCCATACCTATTAAACCCATCCTTAAGCATCTTTTGATGCCAGCCCCTTTTGTTCCCCACGCCTGGTTTTTCTTTAATCAAGAGTTATGGGTTCATTTTAGTATTCATTTTAAACTCCCATGCTCTTATGTCTTGTTCCCCATTGGAATTAGTTTAATCTTAATTAGTTCCTCACTTGTCAGTTCATTTAAACTAATCTTTTCTGTCCTTTTCAACACCCCAGAATACCCCTACTTAACCTTGATTATTACTGCCCTGCCCATTGCATCATCAGGGTATTTTGAACTCGTGAAAGTTCAATTTCAGGATTTCCCTAGCCTGATCCTTTTAATTGTTTTTTTACAATGTAGTTACAAACTAGCATTCACAGATAATGTCCAATATTCATTTCACAATACAGGTCCATTCAGTCAAGTGAGGTTGTACATATCAGAACATTTGAACATTCAGTCGTAGGAAGTTAATCGACGACATTTATCAGGTCGACTATACTAATTATAACAAGTAATAATCAGTCGCTCATATAAACAATACGTTCAGGGACCTAAAGGGCTTCGGACAACTTTGGTCAATCACTGGGAACCTATATAAGTTAACTTATTTGACGATTAATCTAATCGACGAACATGTATATCACAGAGTACATTCAGAACACACACATAGAAAATCAATCGAGCAAATAAAAGGTCTTTGCTAGAGATGGAAGAAAACAGAAAAAGTAACAGACAATAATAAATACTCACAACAAAGCATGCTAACAACTCAATCAAAACTAAAACAAAGAGCAGGAAAACTTACTGAAAAAGTTTAAACCAAACTGTCCCAAATCCGACTTAGCTTTGACCATTTTAGGCCGAACAAATTTTAACCAGGGTGTTCTCACATGAGAACACCTTGGTTAAGATCCATTAAACCTCAAACCCCTTTCAAGACCGGCCGGATTCCCCAGGTGCATGTGTTCTAGGTTTTGGATCTTCAGATCTGATTTTTTAGGAGTTGTGGGTAGATTCGGACCAAACCAAGCTTGGTTTGGTCACGAGGAGGGTCAGGGGAGTGTCTGGTATGAAGATGGGGTAATTTGGTATAGGTCCGGGTTCGACTCAAATCTTCAAATGAAGATTCGAGACGAAGGAAAGTGATTCGAGGCAAATGGATAGCAGATCCATGTTTAGGAGAGTGAGGGGGTCTGAGGGTGTTCAGGAGGTGATCACCGACGTTCGTGCCGCCGGCTTTAATGGCGAGAGAGACTAGGGCGGCGTTAGGGTTTGGGGGTTTCCGAGCTTGGGGAAGGAGATGCCTGAAGGGGGGGGGGATTCGGATAGGGGGCGTGGGGTGAAGGGTTGAGTTTATATATGGTCTAGGGGTTTAGATCCTGGCCGTCGGATCAAATGAGATCTATGGCCAGGATCTATCCACTTAGGGAAGACGGTGTCGTTTGGGTTTTGGTAGTGGGTGATGCCGGGTATGGCTGGATCGGGTCAAAACTGGACGGGTTTAGGGGGAAAACCTGGGTCCGTTGGATCAAGAGGTTGAACGGCTCAGATCAAATGCCTAAGACGACGTCGTTTGGGGTTGAATGAGTGGCTTGATCAGGACCGTTTGTTTGAGTCAGATCAACGACTCTAATAAGGATGCTGATACGGCGTCGTTTGAACCAACGTTTGGGCAGGCCGGATTTGGACTGGGTTTGAGTGCTGGTTTTGGGCCTTTTTTGTTTCACTTTCTGGGCCCAAATCAATTTTAATCCCTCTTTTCTTTGTTTTCTAAATATAACTAAATCAAATGAAAAATAACAAAAAAAAAATAAATAATAAAACAAATGAAATTAAAACAAACAACAATGTAACACCTCAACACAATTATCATACCAAATTAAAATGTTTAAGTAAGTTAAATCACAACCTAGAACGAACGATGCACATGTATACATTTTTTCGAATTTTCGTTCTTTTTTTTAACGACCGAATTATGATTTTTGATTATCCTGACAGACATGCTTTGTATTTTGATCGGTGAGATTAAATGCAAAGCGGGCAGACCCACAAATGACTAACAACACGTGTCTCGGAAAGCGACAAATTGTACAGTGAGGTCATTTATCACCATTTGTTTTCCTTTTGGAGTGATTGCTCGTGAAGCAAAAATCACATGCTTACAGGTGTTGGGTAAATGGGTTAGTGGGGCGGACCGGGTCGACCCGGTCTGAAGTGGACTGGGTCATGGGGAAGATTGGGCAATTATTTGGGCCTGGGGTTGAAATTTGAAGAAGTGGCCCAATCCGATTTTTCTTTGTATTTTTGTTATTTTTTCTTCTTTTATTTTCTAAAACTAAATTATAAAAGTACTTAAATTATTATTAAGAACTAAATTAAGTTATAAAAGCGCAAATTAACTCCCAATAACAATTAACGCATAATTAAGTAATAATTAAGCATAAAATTGTTCATTTGGACATTAAATGCTAAAAATGCAAAAGATGCCTATTTTTTGTAATTTTTTTAATTTTTGTAAAACAAACTTAATTACTAACAATTGTAGAATTAAATCCTACATGCAAAATGCGACATATTTTTATATTTTTTATTAATTTAACAAATAAGCAAACACAGACAAATACAAATAATTATCCAAAACTATCACAAAAAATACTCAAAATTGCACACCAAGGAAAATCATTTTATTTTGCATTTTCTGGGAGTATTTCTCATATAGGGCAAAAATCACGTGCTTACAGATGCCCCTCTTTGCCGGAAGACACGAAGTGTTTTCGCGCAAAGATAAAGAGAGCGATTTTTGCCCGTCCGAGTACTCCATGTGAAGCATTTTTTGAAAAAAGATTTAACCGAACCTTTGCTTCAAAGGTTTCCTACATATCCCTGGCTAAAGGGGAATCAAGTTAATATAGTTCGGGAAGTTTTGGTAGCTGGGACTACCGTGGGACTGCATTGTTAGTGTTGTTGCATGCTATTACTACTGCTTACCGATCTCTTTGTTACACCTTGCTTAAAAGAAAACAAGAAGCTAAGCTATACTGCAATTTTTCTTGTTGCCTTGCTTTCTTGTCTGCTTGCATTTTTTCCGGTGCTTTTCTTCCGTTGCTTTTCTTCCTTTCGACACATGCACTTGAGTTTTTGCTGGGACCTCTTATTGCAACCTTCTGTTTCCCGGTGCTGGGGATTTTTATTGTTTCCTGCTGGGGATTCCTGTTGTAACCCTCTATTTTATTGTTCTCTGACTTGATTATGAAATGTATGCCTCTGTTGTATGGGCGGGCTCCCAACTTCAATACTTGAAAATTAATGCTGAATGTATTCCTCTGTTATATGGGCGGGCTCCCAACTTCAACACTTGAAATGAAAAGACTGAAATGTATGCCTCTGTTCTATGGGCGGGCTCCCAACTTCAACGCTTGAAATATAAAGACTGAAATGTATGCCTCTGTTATCTGGGTGGGCTCCCAACTTCAATGCTTGAAATGAAAAGACTGAAATATATTCCTCTGTTATCTGGGCGGGCTCCCAACTTTATAAAGACTGAAATGTATTCCTCAGTTCTATGGGCGGGCTCCCAACTTCAACACTTGAAATGAAAAGACTGAATGTATGCCTCTGTTATCTGGGCGGGCTCCCAACTTCAACGCTTGGAATGTAAAGACTGAAATGTATGCCTCTGTTATCTGGGCGGGCTCCCAACTTCAACACTTGAAATGTAAAGACTGAAATGTATGCCTCTGTTATCTGGGCGGGCTCCCAACTTCAACAACAACTTTAAAAATGCCACTCCTTTCTTTAGGTTGGCGAGGCTCCCAACTTCAATGCTTGAAATGAAAAGACTGAAATGTATGCCTCTGTTATCTGGGCGGGATCCCAACTTTAACTCTTGAAATGTAAAGACTGAAATGTATGCCTCTGTTATCTGGGCGGGCTCCCAATTGCTAACTTTGAAATGGAATGTCTCTATTCTCCAGGTAGACTCCTGACTTTTAACAACAACTTAGAAGGAAATGCCTCTCCTATGGGTAAAAACAAACTTAGGAGGAAATGCATCTCCTATGGGTGAAGCTAAACTTAGGAGGAAATGCCTCTCCTATGGGTGAAACTAAACTTAGGAGGAAATGCATCTCCTATGAGTCAAAGTAAACTTAGAGGAAATGCATCTCCTATGGGTGAAACTTTAATGATTTCAAACTAGGAAGTGCGTCTCCTATTAATGAAATCTTCATTTAGGAAGTGCGTCTCCTATGCGTGAACCATTTCCTTCTTCCTGAATTATTTACTTACCTGTGTTGTCTTCCCTCGAAACTGCTGGGGATTATTTTGCTGGGGATGACTTTTCCTTTTCTTCCTTACCCACTCTGGGTTGCCCGAAACTCTGTCGAGGATGCTTCTACATCTCGATGATCCACTGGGGATAACACTGCTGTGGATAACTCTGCTGAGTAAATATGTTATCTTACTCCTTCCAAAATTACTTCCTTTTGAGTAAGATGTTTCATTCCTCTGCAAACTACTTCCCCTTTTTTCTTTTTTTCGGTTGTTTTTTTTTCTTTCTTTTTCTCTTTTTTTTTTGAAATGAAAAGACTGAATGTATTCCTCTGTTATATGGGCGGGCTCCCAACTTCAACCAACAAATTCCTCTGTTATATGGGCAGGCTCCCAACTTCAACCAACAAATCACCATTCTATTTTTCAGAGGGGGCTCCTGATTACTTAAAATTTGAATTGTATTCCCTTATTCTCCAGGTGGGCTCCTGATTGCTGATACTTCCATTGTATTCCCTTATTCTCCAGGTGGGCTCCTGATTGCTGATACTTCCATTGTATTCCCTTATTCTTTAGGTGGGCTCCTGATTGCTGGGGATAATACTACTGGGGAAGTCTCCTTTCTTCCCCTCCTTCAAATTCAATTTTTTTTTTCTTTTTGTTTTTTTTTTGTTTTTTTTCAACACTGCTGGGGATAAAAGTGTTATCTTCTCGGGATAACGTTGTTGAGGATAACGCTGGTGGGGAATTTTATCCCTTCAAATCGATGCTTTATTCTTCTGGAAGCTGCTGGGGATGATAATAGCGTTTTGCTTTTCTGAGCACAAGTGTCATCCTTTTATTCTATCTGCTGGGGAATACTTCCTCCATTGAAACTTATTATGTTGGGGCAACACTGGTTCAAACACCACTTCCCTTGAGACTGGTGCTATTTTATTCTTCCTCGAATGGGTACCTGACTTCCAGAAAATTTTCCAAATGAAAGGAAAATTTTCTGCCCCAATTTGACAGTCTCCCTTATGGCATGCATTTCTGTCATCAATGCCATTTCCTTTACCTGTTTCAAATCAAACAAAATTTGTTAGTTTAAAACATGGTGGTTGGTTGTGATACTCCTACTGGGATGGCTTTTCCTTTTCTCCTTCCTTGCTCTGCGCTCCACAACTTGTTGGGGATGATATTATTTGCTGGGGATAATCCCTTTCTGCTGGGGATATCCCTCTTCTTTTATGGCATAGCTCGGAAACTTGCATTTTTTCGACCTTTTAGTCTCGCATGAATTTCTCCCAATCATGCTCACTGCTTTCCTTGCTTTGTTCATGGGCCTTGGCCTTGAGGTTTATAACCTTGGTTTTGGCAAGGATATCCCTCTTGACACCCGTCAATCCTTTTGTCAATTCCCTTTTGCTGGGGATATCTTTTTTGACACTGGCCTCGTGCTTATTCCTTGCTAACTATACCACTTGGATGTACTAGTCAGATCTCATCTTGCATAATTGGAAAGCTGATGGCATATTTTGAAGTCAATTCACACTTGTTCTGACCAAACAGACTCTATTGGGGATTTTCTATGAAAGGAAAAAGATAAAAGGGAACAGAATAAAAAGATAAAGAAAAAAATGACTCTTTAACAAAAGAATAAAAATCTATCAAATGCAAATACTGACTCTAATGGTCATGACATGCATATGTGGCCTATCCTCCGCTGTCAATCATCTTTCAGGGTCTTCAATTGGCAATTCCCCATCTGATTCTCAATCTTATTCGACTTGTAGTGCCCGAAGGGTTTTCACTATCAAGCCTCTCTCATTTTGGGTTTTCTCTCAGCTTTCATCGCCTTATGGTGTCCGTGAAGATTTTCACCGATAAGACTCTCTCATTTGTATCACTTTCCAGTTGGGGATTTGGAGTGTTGTCGGTATGACTCTCTCTGCTGGGGATTAGAGTCCTTTCTGCTGTGGAACAGGATGTTATGTTCGCTGGTAAGACTCTCATTTGTCTGACTTGGCATCTTTTGCAGACTGGTCAAAAGGTCTTTCTTTGGACCGTAATGTGGGTTTTTGGAAAGGCTAGAAAGAAAGGGTATTAAAGGCTCAAAAACAAAATAAATTTGGGGTTTTAAAATTACAACCTTCGGAACCAATTTTGCTTACCACAAGCGCAACCCTTGCCCCAGTTTCTTGCATGGGGATTATTTACTTATTTTTTATTATTTTTATTACACCATGACCGAGCCGTGAGGCGCCTACGTATCCTCTTTGAGGAATCAGGTCGAACGTAGTTCCCAATTCCTCTGTTTTCATTTGACTTTCTTTTTTCTTTTTTCTTTTTTTTTTGTTATCATTTTTCTCTTCTTCTTTTTTTCGTTTTTTTTTATTTTTTTTTCTTTACCTTCCAGGCTCGTATTTCCTAGTCGTTGCTATTGATTCCGAACGAGGGGTATGAAAGAAAATAAATAAAGCTTAAAAGGGGGGTAACGAAGGATAAAGTATTTAGATAGCAGAACAAAATGCCTTCGTCATTCCAGTCTTCAAAACATGCCAAGTGCAAACAAACAATTGATCATAGATTTATAGTCTCTTCCGATGGTGCTGGACTTGACAATTATATTAAACACTTGCTTTTTCATTTGTCATTTCTAAAGCACCGTTGGGAGACACTCTCATTCTCATGAACGACCCTCATGCCAATTTGGCGAATCTTGCATTTAACGGTTTTCTTTATGTTTTACTTCCCCCAGTTCCACATGACTCGGGCTCCGAATAATTTCAAACCGTCCTTATTTACTTTAAATGTTCTGATCACCTTTTCGGGGTTTCATGATTAACTTTTAAGATTAGGCCCAAACTGTGTGCGCATGTCATGTCATGAGAATCGGCGCTGAACAAAAATGATAAAAGGACTTAACAAAAAGATGACTGGAAACAATAAAAGACCAGATTTTGTATTAGACTACCGGTGAAATGGTTTGAATAACAAAACAATCAAAAACAAACCATAATAAAATCCTAAAACAACTTGGACAAAACTTAAACAAACCGCTTTGAAAAAAATGGAAAAATAAAAAGGTTTGACACAAGACAATATTCGGATTACATCCCTAAGAATAATCCGGACAACAGAAATGACCACAAAATAAGCCACCACAAGCTTCTCTCTTGCTAACCAAGGAACGGAGCGTCCTCCCATTTTATCAAAATTGGCATCTTAGCCACTGAGCTTCGCATCAGTATTGTCCAGACGATTGCCAACTTCAATATCATCAAGCTTAGTCAACAAGTCCCAATAGGATTCGCGTGCTTCTGTTATCAAGCCTGATCCCCGCAAAGTGTGCTTCTGGGTCTTGTATTTACGGCTTACCACAGACCAACCACCTTCTTTCTTTGTGATTCAAAACAACAGGTTAAAATGGACTCAGTCGGTCCTCATTATTAACAACATCTTTTCCTCTTTTTTCATTTTCTTTTTCTTCATTTTTTTTTCTTTTCTTTTTTTTCGATTTTTTTTCATTTTTTCTTTTCATTTTTTTGATTTTTTTCCTCATTTTTGTTGTGGTCGAATCTTATGGAGATTGTCTACGTATCATGACCCCGCATGAATCAGACCTTGCATAGTTCGGACCAATAAAGATAAACAATACTCAACATTTTTTTTTAATTTTCATATTTAAAACAAACTGGGTTTCAAAGGTTTAAAGATGACCTACAAACGTGAAAATCCAACAACCCGCATATTCTAATCAAAAGATTTACAAACTCAAAAACAAACGGCCAGCTTCCTTTTCCCGTTTGTCAAATGCAACCAAACGGTTATTTTTGCAAATGTGGCCCCTTCCAATTCTCACATGAATTTTGAGGTCGGGGAGGATTATTTTGACACTTTACAAACTTGTCCGTTCTTTTACGAAAATAGCCTTTCGACAACTGAAAGATACGTTAAAGCTATTTCGGCAAGAACAGTTTAAGACGCGGCCGAAGCTGGCTCGACTTATTTTTGGACTAAAAATTCAAACGGTGTTCACCTGACCGCTGACTCTTTTTGTTTTCAAATTTCAATGAAAACGTGGTGCTGCAAACACGGCCCTTCAGCGCCTCGGGGACGAATATTTTTAAGGCTGTGTGGGTCAACTGAACCAAATCTACAAAATGACCTGAAGGTGGCTGTTTATGCAAAGTCAGCCTTTCAGCGTTCCTTTTGGGAACATTCGGCTATTTATGATAAAACAACATCACCTGACTTATTTATGACCTTTTTTTTTATCATTTTTCAAATTAAAAAACTCAATATTGCAAACACAACCTTTCAACGTCTCGGGAACGAAGATTTTTAAGGCTGTGTGGGTCAAATGGATCAAATCTTAAAAAATGACCCAAAAGTGGCTGTTTATGCAAAGTCAGCCTTCCGGCGTCCCTTTTCGGGAATATTCGGCTATGTTTTGATAAAACAGCGTCACCCGACTTCTTTATGACAAAATTAAAATTTGACATATTTTTTTGGCTATTTTTTTTAGCAAAAGGGGAGGCTGGACGCTGCCCGACTTATTTATGATAAAATTAAAATTTTGACACGTTTTTTATTTATTTATTGGTTTTTGGCTATTTTAGCAAAAAAGGGGGTTGGACCCGATGAGGGTTGCCTACGTATCTCACATCCGGTGAGAATCAAACCCGCGTAGTTCGGGCAAATTAACCGAACTATTTTAAAACATGACTCTTTTCCATTTTTATTTTTTCCTGGCAAGACAATCTATTTTCCTTTTCTATTTTTGAAAAAGACAAAATAACGAATTTTTTTTCCATTTTCAACAAACAATAAAACAATCTATTTCCAAAAAATAAAAGACTCTTTGTTTTTCTATATTTTTTAGTAAAACAAAATAAAATATTTTCCTCTTTTTTTTTTTCAAAATTTCGGCAGAGTTTCGCCAGTAATTGATCATTGATTTTTTCTAAAATAATCAATTAACTCCCTAACTGATATATTCTTTTTCCTTTTTTTTTCAATTTTTCAACATTCCCGAGATTCAGAAACCGGTCAACATGCAAGTTCGCAACAAATATATGTACAGAGTAAGTAGGATGCATCAGAATGGTCTTTTCATTTCAGGTTGCTAGTCCTAGACGGACCCAACCCCTGTGTTGAGTCTCCTAAGTTAAATGCAACGTGATGCAAATAAGCGTTCCTACTAGGGATCCGGCATGAAGTCACGTTATTTTATATTCAAAACCTGGGTCAGTGTACTAGACTGTGTACCCGAGTGGACAACTCGAGTCGAGGAGGGGGCAACTTACCGGGAACCAAAAGGCCATCCGGCTTCGTAACTTGTCCGACCTCTTTCTTATTTCAGGGTATGACACTAACAGAATAGGGAGTCTCGACCAGCGAGCTTCTCCCCGGAGGTAAGAAGAGAAGGGTTTCAGCACAGTTTATATGTACAGTTCAAATAATATCAAAGCGGTAAAAGCAGCATTTAGCACATTAGGCTCAAATATGTAAAAATCAGATAAAACCAAATATAACAATTTATCTAAGCTCGAATTTCTAACCCTGAACCAGTGGTTCTGGGAAAAAGAAAATTCCCCAGCAGAGTCGCTAGAGCTGTCACACCTCCTTCTTGCGCCCCCGCGGGGGTGCAAGGGAGTTTTTTCCAATTAAAGGACAATCGAAACGGGATTTATTTATTTATTTCAGAGTCGCCACTTGGGAGATTTAGGGTGTCCCAAGTCACCAATTTTAATCCCGAATCGAGGAAAAGAATGACTCTGTATTACAGTCTGCGCACCAGAAATCCGGATAATGAATTATGTTAACCCGGGAGAAGGTGTTAGGCATTCCCGAGTTCTGTGGCTCAAATATCTGATTTTTATACAATTATGAGTTCATGTGCAAATTTTATCTTTTTACCACTTTTATCATTATATTTTTAAAAGAATGTGAACATCGTTTAAAAACATGTCTTTGGATTGCGTCACATAAAATGCACCCGCGATCCGGAACGTATTTTTATTCAATGTTTTGGGATTTGGATTTGAGTCGCATAAATGCGCACCCGTATTTAGGAATGTATTATTATTAAAATCGTGCCTAAAGCGATTAGCGTATTATTATTTCTGGGTAAGACCGTGGAATTCACTAAACAGTCCATCCCGGATTCTAAATACTCAATTAAACATTTATTGAGGGCCCCACAATTGATGCATTTTATTGGGCGAGGCTCATCTCATTTTATTTTTAAAGGACAATCCTAAAATGCCTACATTTTTCTCTTATTAAATTTGTCTCTACAAAATAAAAGAGAAAATATCTTAATTTATTTACATGTTATTACCTAGTTACATTATACTAGGCATGTTCTCAGTTTGTCAAATTAAAAAAAACTTAGAAATCTAATTTTTATCCTAGACTATTTGTATGCTGAAATTAACCAATATTATTTAACTAAACAATATTCCTACCAAGTTCCTACTAGATGGCCTATTCGTTTGATTTTTTGACTCGACGGAGTTACTACACCATTTATTTATTTTTAGGCAATATATATAGATAGTTCATCCGTTAAGCTATCGTCGGATGTTCCACTATATATATTAAATAGCTACATGATTCTGTTTTTTGCAAGCTAAATAATTTATACATACAAATAAAATTCAGAATATAATTAAATATAATTTAGAATTTCAACTCTTCATTTTTTGTATTCATGCTTCATATTTCGGTTTACAATAACCAGCGTGTCAGTTGTGTACCTGATATTGGAAGCAAAAGAAAATGAAGATGAGAATCAGCAGCAGTAATAACAATACAACACAACAACAACAGTCCAGCAACAGTAACAACCCAGGAACAGAGTTTGCAAACCAGTGGAGCAGTAATCCCAAAACAAAAATTTCTAGCTTGTATGAAACAACAACAATTAAAGCTGATTTCAAACAATGAAAGAAAGCAGAAGATTTTTTTTTTAGTGTTTTTTTATTTGAATGTTTGAATATTTTTCGGAATTTTTCTCTCTCTTAAATATTCAGCTCTTTTTTCTCTCTATTTGTGTTTTAATTCTCTCTCTTATTATTCTCTGTTATTCTCTCTTTTTTGTATTCTTCTCTTATTTTCTTCAAAAATCTGATTCAAGACTTCTATATATATCACATCCCATAAATCTTTTAATCAATTAAAATCAACTCATTATCTTCCCACTCATCCACATTACATTAAATAAGTATATCAACCCCACCCCATTATATTTTGTCCCTCATGCCTACCATAAACAATTACCATATTCCCCTCCATTATATTTTGTCTTGTCCCCCATTCAATTAAACAATAATATCAAAACTCACCCTATTACATTTTGTCCCTCATGCTTAACATAAAGAATTACAAAATGTTCAATTACCAAACTACCCCTCCGACCTTATTGCAAATACCATTTTACCCCTGATCGTACTACAAATTACCAAACTACCCCCATCAGCTATAACAATCAATTAATCAAACTTAACCAAAATATAGACAATATGATCAATTTCTAACAATGTTCAAACAACAAATCACATGAACATGATTTCTTCAATATTTCAACAACAAATCACATGAACATGATTTCTTCAACATTTCAACAACAAATCACATGAACACAAATTGAACAACAAAGAACAACTAAAATTTGATTGAACAATATTTTAACAACAAACAAACCTATTTTCAGATTCAACAACAACAACAACAAACAAGTATATTCAGATTTCTAAATTCAATAATATTGAACTTAAAATCAACTCTAACAACATTACAACCAACAATTCCTATATTAAACTTAAACAAGATTATGAGACAAATTCAAGAAATAATCATAAATGATTAACAAGAAATCAAACTATACAAATTTCGGATTCAAGATCAACCAAACAAAGTATGAACATGAATGAAAATATTCAATAACAATAACAAACAAACTTTGTTCAAACTTCGAATTAAACTTAAACAAAACAAATAAACATATTCAAATTACTAATCTTCAAATAATCAATTAATCTTTCTTAAATTAAATCCAACCAAAAATATAACAAAGATATATGATCCAAAATTAAAAAGCAAAACATAACTTCACATTAAATTACTAAATTAAAAACGAACTTCAAACAAAGATGAACATGAACTAAATCTATTTTTAAACAACAAAACATGACAGATTCACATGATTTAAACAATGTTAACAATTTCTGAAAATACATAAAACACATGAAACAAATTGAAGAAATAATTAATTTAAACTTCAATTTGAATCTAACAAACATTAAACTAACAATTCCCTTTTTACAAAAATGAATAAAATCAACATGAAATAAACATGAAAAACAACTAATTAATTTCCCATTTGAATCTGAAAATTAAATTAACAAAACACATGAACAAATTAAAAATTAATTCAAACGATAGACATGAACAAAACAAGGATCGAACATTTATCGATTTTTACTTTGAGAAATATAAAAACGAAATATGGACAAAAATAAAACTCAAAACCAACTAACCGGAGATGAATCAACGACGAACTCGATTGTAAACAAATCTGTCCGGGCCTCGACTCAATGAAAGACCTTCGAACTTTGACGAGACGAAGAAGACGAAGCAAGAGTAGAAGCCGAAACGTGAAGCAGGCGTAGCTGGCCATGGCAAAGAGGCAACAGTGGTCGCGGCAGCTGGAAGGAGGAAGGGAAGCAGCAGCGACATGGGCTGAAACGTGAGCAGCTGTGCGTGATTGTCCATGGCGGAGAAGCAGCAGCTCGGAGGAGAAGAAAGGAGGAAGAGAAGCAGCAACAATGGAGCGCGGGCAGCAACGGCTGCGTCAATGGCGGACGCGGGCAGCAGCTGCGATGGAGAAGGTGAAGGTCGACGAGCTGTTCGTCGTCGATGGAGCAGTGGAAACGCAGCAACAATGGAGGACAAAAAGCAGCAGCAATGAACGATGCAGAAACAGCTGCGACGATGGTCGTTTGGACGTGACGACGAAGAAGAAAGGCAGCTTGCTTGGCGTTTCGTTTGGAGAAGATGGAGTTCGTTGGAGCTGCTGGTTTTGTCGACGTTGGGCAGACATGGTTGGAAGGTTTGGATCTTTGGGAAGATGAAGAAAGAAAGAGGGGGGGGGGGATGGCTTAGCTCTTAGGGTTTTCTTGATTTTTCTTTTTTTTTGTTTTGCTTTGTTTTATGAAAAATGAAAGAAAAGGGGGTTTGAGTCTCTTTGGGTTATGGACTAGGTTGACCCAGTTCGAAATGGACTGGGTCGTTTGGGAAGATTGGGTATTTTTTGGGCTTGTAGCTTGAATTTGAAGAAGAGGCTCAATTCCGACTTTCTTTATATTTTTGCTCTCTTTTCTTCTTTTATTTTTCTAAAACTAAATTATAAAAATACTTAACTTATTATTAAGAACTAAATTAAGTTATAAAGCACAAATTCACTCCCAATAACAATTAACACACAATTAAGTAATAATTAAGCATAAAATTGTATATTTGGACATTAAATGCTAAAAATGCAAACGATGCCTATTTTTGTAATTTTTATTTTTTGTAAAACAAACTTAATTACTAACAATTGTAGAATTAAATCCTACATGCAAAATGCGACATATTTTTGTATTTTTATTAATTTAACAAATAAATATGCACAGATAAATACAAATAATTATTCAAAAATATCACAAAATATCACAAAATTGCACACCAAGAAAAATCATTTTATTTTTGAATTTTTGGGAGTATTTCTCATATAGGGCAAAAATCACGTGCTTACAGCTGCCCCTCTTTGCCGGAAGACACGAAGTGTTTTCGCGCAAAGATAAAGAGAGCGATTTTTGCCCGTCCGAGTACTCCGTGTGAAGCATTTTTTGAAAAAAGATTTAACCGAACCTTTGCTTCAGAGGTTTCCTACATATCCTGGGCTAAACAAGAATCATGTCAATGTAGTTCGGGAAGTTTTGGTAGTTGGGACTACCGTGGGACTGCAATGTTACTGTTGTTGCATGCTATTACCACTGCTTACCGATCTCCTTGTTACACCGTGCTTAAAAGAAAACAAGAAGCTAGGCTAGACTGCAATTTGTTCTTGTTGCCTTGCTTTCTTGTCTGCTTGCGTTTCTTCCGGTGCTTTTCTTCCTTTTGACACATGCACTTGAGTTTGTGCTGGGACCTCTTGTTGCAACCTTTTGCTTCCCGGTGCTGGGGATTTTTATTGCTTCCTGCTGGGGATTCCTGTTGTAACCCTCTGTTTTATTGTTCTCTGACTTGATCTTGAAATGTATGCCTCTGTTGTATGGGCGGGCTCCCAACTTCAATACTTGAAAATTAATGCTGAATGTATTCCTCTGTTATATGGGCGTGCTCCCAACTTCAATACTTGAAATGAAAAGACTGAAATGTATTCCTCTGTTATATGGGCGTGCTCCCAACTTCAACGCTTGAAATGAAAAGACTGAATGTATTCCTCTGTTCTATGGGCGGGCTCCCAACTTCAACGCTTGAAATGAAAAGACTGAAATGTATTCCTCTGTTATATGCGCGGGCTCCCAACTTCAGCACTTGAAATGTAAAGACTGAATGTATTCCTCTGTTATATGGGCGGGCTCCCAACTTCAACACTTGAAATGAAAAAAACTGAATGTATTCCTCTGTTATATGGGCGGGCTCCCAACTTCAATGCTTGAAATGTAAAGGCTGAAATGTATTCCTCTGTTATATGGGCGGGCTCTCAACTTCAACACTTGAAATGTAAAGACTGAATGTATTCCTCTATTATATGGGCGGGCTCCCAACTTCAACACTTGAAATGTAAAGACTGAATGTATTCCTCTGTTATTTGGGCGGGCTCCCAACTTTAACACTTGAAATGAAAAAAACTGAATGTATTCCTCTGTTATATGGGCGGGCTCCCAACTTCAACGCTTGAAATGTAAAGACTGAAATGTATGCCTCTTTTATCTGGGCGGGCTCCCAACTTCAACGCTTGAAATGTAAAGACTGAAATGTATGCCTCGGTTATCTGGGCGGGCTCCCAACTTCAACGCTTGAAATGTAAAGACTGAAATGTATTCCTCTGTTATATGGGCGGGCTCCTAACTTCAACACTTGAAATGTAATACTGAAATGTATGCCTCTGTTCTATGGGTGGGTTCCCAACTTCAACACTTGAAATGTAAAGACTGAAATGTATTCCCTTATTCTCCAGGTGGGCTCTTGATTGCTGATACTTCAATTGTATTCCCTTATTCTCCAGGCGGGCTCCTGATTGCTGATACTTCAATTGTATTCCCTTATTCTCCAGGTGGGCTCCTGATTGCTGATACTTCAATTGCATTCCCTTATTCTCCAGGTGGGCTCCTGATTGCTTATACTTCAACTGTTCTTCCTTGTTTTCCAGGTGGACGCCTGATTGCTAATATTTCAACTATTTTTCCTTGTTCTCTAGGTGGACGCCTGATTGCTGATACTTCCATTGTTCTTCCTTGTTCTCCAGGTGGACGCCTGATTGCTATTCAATTGCTCTTCCTTGTTCTTCAGGTGGACGCCTGATTGCTAATACTTCCATTGTTCTTCTTTGTTCTCCAGGTGGACGCCTGATTGCTGGGGATAATACCACTGGGGGAGTCTCCTTTCTTCCCCTCCTTCAAATTCATAATTTTTTTTTTTTGGTTTTTTTTTCAACACTGCTGGGGATAAAAGTGTTATCTTCTCGGGATAACGTTGTTGAGGATAACGCTGCTGGGGAATTTTATCCCTTCAAATCGATGCTTCATTCTTCTGGAAGCTGCTGGGGATGATAATGGCTTTTTGCTTTTTTGAGCACAAGTGTCATCCCTTTATTCTGTCTGTTGGGGAATACTTCCTCCAATGAACCTTATTATGTTGGGGCAACACTGGTTCAAACACCACTTCCCTTGAGACTGGTGTTATCTTTATTCTTCCTCGAATGGGTACCTGACTTCCAAAAAAATTTCCAAATGAAAGGAAAATTTTTTGCCCCAGTTTGACAGTCTCCCTTATGGCATGCATTTCTGTCATCAATGCCATTTCCTTTACCTGTTTCAAATCAAACAAAATTTGTTAGTTTAAAACGTGGTGGTTGGTTGTGATACTCCTACTGGGATGGTATTCCCTTTCTCCTTCCTTGCTCTGCGTTCCACAACTTGTTGGGGATGATATTATTTGCTGGGGATAATCCCTTTCCGCTGGGGATATCCCTATTCTTTTGTGGCACAGCTCGGAAATTGGCCTTTCCCCGACCTTTTAGTTTCGCATGAATTTCCCAAATCATGCTTATTGCTCTCCTTGTTTTGTCCATGGGCTCTGGTCTTGAGGTTTAATAACCTTTGATTTCGGCAAGGATATCCCTCTTGACACTCGTCAATCCTTTTGTTGGGGATATCTTTTTTTGACACTGGCCTCGCGCTTGTTCCTTCCTGACTATACCACTTGGATATACTAGTCAGATCTAATCCTGCATAATTGGAAAGCTGATGGCATATTTTGAAGTCAATTCTCACTTGTTCTGACCAGACAGACTCCACTGGGGAATATTTCTATGAAAGGAAAAGATAAAAGGGAACAGAATAAAAGACAAAGGAAAAATATGACTCTTTAACAAAAAAAACTATAAATAAAAACCTATCAAACGCAGACACCGACTCTAATGGTTATGACATGCATATGTGGCCTATCCTCCATCGTCAATCGTCTTTCAAGATCTTCCCTTGACTATCCCCCATCTGATTCCCAATCTTATTCGACTTGTAGTGCCCGAAGGGTTTTCACTATCAAGCCTCTCTCATTTTGGTCTTTCTCTCAGCTTTCATCGCCTTATGGTGTCCGTGAAGATCTTCACCGATAAGACTCTCATTTATATCACTTTCCAGCTGGGGATTTGGAGTGTTGCCGGTATGACTTTCTCTGCTGGAGATTAGAGTCCTTTCTATTGTGGAACAGAATGTTATATTTGCCAGTAAGACTCTCATTTGTCTAACTTGGCATCTTTTGAAGACTGATCAGAAGGTCTTTCTCTGGACCATAATGTGAGTTTTGGATAGGCTAGAAAATAAGGGCATTAAAGGCTCAAAAACAAATCAATTTGGGGTTCAAAATTACAACCTTCGAAATCATATTTTTTTTACAACAAGCGCAACCCTTGCCCCAGTTTCTTGCTTGGGGATTATTTATTATTATATATATTTTTTTTATTACACCATGTACACTGTGACCATTGTGGCCATTATGCACCCTATGACCGAGCCGTGAAGCGCCTACGTATCCTCTTTGAGGAATCAGGTCAAACGTAGTTCCCAATTCCTCTTTTTTCATTTGACTTTTTTTTGTTTTTTGTTATCATTTTTCTCTTCTTTTCCTTTTTTTTCGTTTGTTTTTTCAGACTCATATTTCCTAGTCGTTGTTATTGATTCCGAACGAGGGGTATGAAAGAAAATAAATAAGGCTCAAAAGAGGAAACGAAGGATAAAGTGTTTAGGTAGCAGAACAAAATGCCTTCGTCATTCTAGTCTTTCAAACATGCCAAGGGCAAACAACGCAATTGAACATAGATTTATAGTCTCTTCCGATGGTGCTGGACTTGACAATTGTGTTAAACACTTGCTTTTTTCATTTGTCATTTCTAAAGCACCGTTGGGCGACACTCTCACTTCTCATTATCATGAAGACCCTTATGTCAATTTGACGAATCTTGCCTTTAACGGTTTTCTTTATGTTTTACTTGCCCCAGTTCCACATGACTCGAGCTCCGAATAATTTCAAACCGTCCTTATTTCCTTTAAATGTTCTGATCACCTCTCCAGGATTTTATGATTAACTTTAAAGACTAGGACCAAACTGTGTGCACATGTCATGTCACGAGAATCGGCGCTGAACAAAAATGATAAAAAGACTAAACAAAAAGATGACTGGAAATAATAAAAGATCGGCTTTTGTATTAGACTACTGGCGAAATGGTTTGAATAATAAAACAAACAAAAACCAGAATAAAATCCCAACACAGCCTCGACAAAACTTAAACAAACTGATATGACAAACTGGAAAGATAAGAAGGTTTGACCCAAGACAATATTCGGATTACAACCCTAAGAATAATCCGGACAACAGAAATGACAACAAAATAAGCCACCACAAGCTTCTCTCTTGCTAACCAAGGAACGGAGCGTCCTCCCACTTTATCAAAATTGGCATCTTAGACACTGAGCTTTGCATTAATATTGTCAAGACCATTGCCAACTTCAATATCATCAACCTTAGTCAACAAGTCCCAATAAGATTCGAGTGCTTCTGTTATCAAGCCTGATCCCTGCAAAGTGTGCTTCTGGGTCTTGTATTTCCGGCTTACCACAAACCAACCACCTTAACTTTCTTTGTGATTCAAAGCGAAACAGGTTAGAATGGATTCCGTCGGTCCCCATTATTAATAACATGTTTTTTTCTTTTTTCTTTCTTTTCTTTCATTTTTCTTTTTTTCGATTTTTTCTTTTTTTCGATTTTTTCTTTTCCTTTTTTCATTCTTTTTTTTTGATTTTTTTTTGATTTTTTCTTTTCTTTTCTCTTTTTTTCATTTTTTGTTGTGGTCGAATCTTATGGAGATTGCCTACGTATCATGACCCCGCATGAATCAGACCTTGCGTAGTTCGGACCAATAAAAGATAAACAATATTAATCATTTTTTTTCAATTTTCATATTAAAACAAACTGGGTTTCAATGGTTTGAATATGACCTACAAACTCGAAAATCGAACAACCCACATATTTTAATCAAAAGATTTACAAACTCCAAAACAAAAAGGCCAGCTTCCTTTCCCCGTTTGTCAAATGCAACCAAACGGCTATTTTTGCAAATGTGGCCCCTTCCAAATCTCACATGAATTTTGAGGCCGGGGAAGATTATTTTGGCACTTTACAAACTTGACCGTTCTTTGACGAAAATAGCCTTTCGATAACTAAAAGATACTCTAAGTCTATTTCGGCAAGAACGGTTTAAGACACGGCCGAAGCTGGCTCGGCTTATTTTGACCAAAAAATTCAAATGGTATTCACCTAACCGCTGACTCTTTGTTTTTTTTTTCAAATTACAATGAAAACGTGGTGTTGCAAACACGGCCCTTCAGCACCTCGGGGACGAAGATTTTTAAGGCTGTGTGGGTGTTCCGGAGTTCCGTGGTTCTAGCACAGTCGCTCAACTGTCATATTTGGCTCAAATATCTGATTTTTATACAATTATGAGCTCATGTGCAAATTTTATATTTTTACCGCTTTTATATTATCTGAACTGTATAGAAACTGTGCCGACACCCTTCTCTCTTCACCTCCGGGGATGTGCTTACTGGTTGAGACTCCCTATTCTGTTAGTGTCATACCCTGAAATAAGAAAGAGGTCGGACAAGTTACGAAGCCGGATGGCCTTTTGGTTCCCGGTAAGTTGCCCCCTCCTCGACTCGAGTTTTCCGCTCGGGTACACAGTCTAGTACACTGACCCAGGTTTTGAATATAGAATAACGTGACTTCATGCCGGATCCCTAGTAGGAACGCTTGTTTGCATCACGTTGCATTTGACTTAGGGGACTCAACACAGGGGTTGGGTCCATCTAGGACTAGCAACCTGAAATGAAAAGACCATCCTGATGCATCCTACTTGCTCTGTACATATATTTGTTTCGAACCTGCATGTTGACCGGTTTCTGAATCTCGGGAATGTTGGAAAATTGAGAAAAAAAAGAGAAAAGAGAAAAAAAAAATATCAGTTAGGGAGTTAATTGATTATTTTAGAAATAAAAAATCAATGACCAATTACTGGCGAAACTCTGCCGAAATTTTGAGAAAAAAAAGGGGAAAATGTTTTATTTTGTTTTACTAAAAAAAAAGCAAAGAGAAATAGAAAAAAAGAGTCTTTTATTTTTGGAAAGTTGGTTGTTGAAAAAGAAAAGGATAAGAAAAGTTTTTGTTTTAGTTTGAAAAACATAAGTTGTTTCATTATTTATTGAAAAAGGAAAGGAAAAAGAGTCTTTTATTTTTAGTTTGGAAAACAGGTTGTTTTATTGTCTGTGGAAAATGAAAAAGAAAAAAAGAGTCTGTTATTTTTATCTTAGAAAAATAGGCTGTTTTATTTGTTGAAAAGAAAAAAGAAAAAAGAGAGTCTCGTTTCTAAAAATTGTTTTTATTCGCTTATGAAATGCCAAAAATAAAAATGAAAAAGAGTCATGTTTTAAAATAGTTCGGTTAATTTGCCCGAACTATGCGGGTTTGATTCTCACCGGATGTGAGATACGTAGGCAACCCTCATCGGGTCCAACCCTTTTTTTTGCTAAAATAGCCAAAAACCAATAAATAAATAAATAACGTGTCAAAATTTTAATTTTTGTCATAAATAAGTCGGGCGGTATCCAACCTCCCCTTTTGCTAAAAAATAACCAAAAAATATGTCAAATTTTAATTTTTGTCATAAATAAGTCAGGGTGATGCTGTTTTTGTCAAAAATAGCTGAATGTTCCCGAAAGGGACGCCGGAAGGCTGACTTCGCATAAACAGCCACCTTTTGGGTCATGTTTAGGATTTTGGTCCAGTTGACCCACACAGCCTTAAAAATCTTCGTCCCCGAGGCGCTGAAGGGCCGTGTTTGCAACACCACGTTTTCATTGTAATTTGAAAAAAAAAACAAAAAGAGTCAGCGGTTAGGTGAATACCATTTGAATTTTTTGGTCAAAATAAGCCGAGCCAGCTTCGGCCGTGTCTTAAACCGTTCTTGCCGAAATAGACTTAGAGTATCTTTCAGTTATCGAAAGGCTATTTTCGTAAAAGAACGGTCAAGTTTGTAAAGTATCAAAATAATCCTCCCCGGCCTCAAAATTCATGTGAGATTTGGAAGGGGCCACATTTGCAAAAGTAGCCGTTTGGTTGCATTTGTCAAACAGGGAAAGGAAGCCGGCCTTTTTGTTTTGGAGTTTGTAAATCTTTTGATTAAAATATGTGGGTTGTTTGATTTTCGAGTTTGTAGGTCATATTCAAACCATTGAAACCCAGTTTGTTTTAATATGAAAATTGAAAAAAAATGATTAATATTGTTTATCTTTTATTGGTCCGAACTACGCAAGGTCTGATTCATGCGGGGTCATGATACGTAGGCAATCTCCATAAGATTCGACCACAACAAAAAATGAAAAAAGAGAAAAGAAAATAAAAAATGAAAAAAAGAAAAATGAAAGAAAAGAAAGAAAAAAGAAAAAAAGATGTTATTAATAATGGGGACCGACGGAGTCCACTAACATGTTTCGCTTTGAATCACAAAGAAAGTTAAGGTGGTTGGTTTGTGGTAAGACGGAAATACAAGACCCAGAAGCACACTTTGCAGGGATCAGGCTTGATAACAGAAGCACTCGAATCCTATTGGGACTTGTTGACTAAGGTTGATGATATTGAAGTTGGCAATGGTCTCGACAATATTAATGCAAAGCTCAGTGGCTAAGATGCCAATTTTGATAAAGTGGGAGGACGCTCCGTTCCTTGGTTAGCAAGAGAGAAGCTTGTGGTGGCTTATTTTGTTGTCATTTCTGTTGTCCGGATTATTGTTAGGGTTGTAATCCGAATATTGTCTTGGGTCAAACCTTCTTATCTTTCCAGTTTGTCATATCAGTTTGTTTAAGTTTTGTTAAGGCTGTGTTAGGATTTTATTCTGGTTTTTGTTTGTTTTATTATTCAAACCATTTCGCCGGTAGTCTAATACAAAAGCCGGTCTTTTATTATTTCCAGTCATCTTTTTGTTTAGTCCTTTTATCATTTTTGTTCAGCGCCGATTCTCGTGACATGACATGTGCACACCATTTGGGCCTAGTCTTTAAAGTTAATCATAAAATCCTGGAGAGGTGATCAGAACATTTAAAGGAAATAAGGACGGTTTGAAATTATTCGGAGCTCGAGTCATGTGGAACTGGGGCAAGTAAAACATAAAGAAAACCGTTAAAGGCAAGATTCGCCTAATTGACATAAGGGTCTTCATTATAATGAGAAGGGAGAGTGTCGCCCAACGGTGCTTTAGAAATGACAAATGAAAAAAGCAAGTGTTTAACACAATTGTCAAGTCCAGCACCATCGGAAGAGACTATAAATCTATGTTCAATTGCGTTGTTTGCACTTGGCATGTTTTAAAGACTGGAATGACGAAGACATTTTGTTCTGCTACCTAAACACTTTATCCTTCGTTACCTCTTTTGAGCCTTATTTATTTTCTTTCATACCTCTCGTTCGGAATCAATAGCAACAACTAGGAAATACGAGTCTGGAAAAAAAAATGAAAAAAAAGGAAAAGAAGAGAAAAATGATAACAAAAAACAAAAGAAAGTCAAATGAAAAAAGAGGAATTGGGAACTACGTTTGACCTGATTCCTCAAAGAGGATACGTAGGCACTTCACGACTCAGTCATAGGGTGCATAATGGCCACAATGGTCACAGTGTACATGGTGTAATAAAAAAAATATATAATAATAAATAATCCCCAAGCAAGAAACTGGGGCAAGGGTTGCGCTTGTTGTAAAAAAAATATGATTTCGAAGGTTGTAATTTTGAACCCCAAATTGATTTGTTTTTGAGCCTTTAATACCCTTTCTTTCTAGCCTATCCAAAACTCACATTATGGTCCAAAGAAAGACCTTCTGATCAGTCTTCAAAAGATGTCAAGTCAGACAAATGAGAGTCTTACCGGCAAATATAACATTCTGTTCCACAATAAAAAGGACTCTAATCTCCAGCAGAGAAAGTCATACCGGCAACACTCCAAATCCCCAACTGGAAAGTGATATAAATGAGAGAGTCTTATCGGTGAAGATCTTCACGGACACCATAAGGCGATGAAAGCTGAGAGAAAGACCAAAATGAGAGAGGCTTGATAGTGAAAACCCTTCGGGCACTACAAGTCGAATAAGATTGGGAATCAGATGGGGGATAGCCAAGGGAAGATCTTGAAAGACGATTGACGACGGAGGATAGGCCACATATGCATGTCATGACCATTAGAGTCGGTGTCTGCGTTTGATAGGTTTTTATTTATAGTTTCTTTTGTTAAAGAGTCATCTTTTTCCTTTGTCTTTTATTCTGTTCCCTTTTATCTTTTCCTTTCATAGAAATATTCCCCAGCAGAGTCGCCAGAGCTGTCACACCTCCTTTTTCCGCCCCCGCGGGGGGCGTAGGGAGTTTTTTCCAATTAAAGGACAATCGAAACGGGATTTGTTTATTTATTTCAGAGTCGCCACTTGGGAGATTTAGGGTGTCCCAAGTCACCAATTTAATCCCGAATCGAGGAAAATATTCGACTTTCCAAATGAAGTCTGCGAACCAGAAATTCTAAGTAAGGAATTCTGTTGACCCGAGGGAAGGTGTTAGGCACCCCCGAATCCCGTGGTTCTAGCACGGTCGCTTAAACTGTTGTGATGACTAAAATATCTGATTTTAATACATGTTCAAAAACTATAGTGCAATTTTAACTTTTAACCGCTTTTATTGTTATTATTATTATTTTTACAAGAATGTGAACATTGTTTAAAACATGTCTTTGGATTACGTCACATGAAATGCACCCGCAATCCGGAACACATTTTATTCAATGTTTTGGGATTTGGATTTGGGTCGCAAAAATGCGCACCCGTGTTTAAGAATGTATTATTATTAACATCGTGCCTAAAGCGATTAACGTATTATTATTTATGGGTAAGACCGTGGAATTCACTAAACAGTCCATCCCGAATTCTAAATACTCAATAAAACATTTATTGAGGGCCCCGCAATTGGTGCATTTTATTGGGCGAGGCTCATTTCATTTATTTTTAAAAGACAATCCTAAAATGCCTACATTATTTTCTATTAAATCTGTCTCTACAAAATAAAATAAAAAAATGTCTTAATTTATTTACATGCTGAAATTAGCCAATAATATTTACTCTAAACAATATTTCTAGCAAGTTCCTACTAGATGACCTATTCGTTTGATTTTTGACTCGACGAAGTTACTACACCATTTATTTATTTAGGCAATATATGCAGATAGTTCAACTGTTAAACTATCGTCGAACGTTCCACTATATATATTAAATAGCTACATGATTCTGATTTTTGCAAGCTAAATAATTTATACATACAAATAAAATTCAGAATATAATTAAATATAATTCAGAATTTCAACTCTTCATTTTTTGTATTCATGCTTCATATTTCGGTTTACAATAACCTGTGTGTCAGTTGTGTACCTGATATTGGAAGCAAAAGAAAATGAAGATGAGAATCAGCAGCAGTAATAACAATACAGCACAACAACAACAGTCCAGCAACAGTAACAACCCAGGAACAGAGTTTGCAAACCAGTGGAGCAGTAATCCCAAAACAAAAATTTCTAGCTTGTATGAAACAACAACAATTAATGCTGATTTCAAACAATGAAAGAAAGCAGAAGATTTTTTTTTTAGTTTTTTTTATTTGAATGTTTGAATATTTTTCGGAATTTTTCTCTCTCTTAAATATTCAGCTCTTTTTTCTCTCTATTTGTGTTTTAATTCTCTCTCTTATTATTCTCTGTTATTCTCCCTTTTTTGTATTCTTCTCTTGTTTTCTTTGTCTGTGTCTGTTTTTTATCTGTCTGTTCATTTTGATTTCAAGACTTCTTATAACCCATCCCATAAATCTTTCAATTAATTAAAATCAATACTTTTTCTCTACCCAACCCATTATCTTCCCACTCATCCCCATTACATTAAATAAACATATCACACCCCCATTATATTTTGTCTCCCATGCCTAACATAAAATAATACAAGATTTCCCCCCACTAAATTTTGTCTTGTCCTCCCTTTATATTAAGCAACTATATCACAACCCACCTCATTTCATTTTGTCCCCCATGCTTCATATAAACAATTACAAAATGTACAATTCCTAAACTACCCCTCCGACCCTATTGCAAATTACTATTTTACCCCCGAAAGTACTATAAATTACCAAACTACCTATCAGCTATAACACATTAATTAATCAAACTTAACCAAAATATAGACAATATGATTAATTTCTAACAATGTTCAAAGAACAAATTTCATGAACATGATTTCTTCAACATTTCAACAACAAATCACATGAACACAAATTGAACAACAAAGAACAACTAAAATTTGATTGAACAATATTTTAGCAACAAACAATCCTATTTTCGGATTCAACAACAACAACAAACAAGTATATTTAGATTTCTAAATTCAATAATATTGAACTTAAAATCAACTACTCCAACAACATTACAACAAACAATTCCTATATTAAACTTAAACAAGATTATGAGACAAATTCAAGAAATAATCATAAATGATAAACAAGAAATCAAACTATACAAAATTCGGATTCAAGATCATCCAAACAAAGTATGAACATGAATGAATCTATTTTAACACAACAAACATGACGGATTAAAACGATTAAATCAATATATTTCCTTTAACACAACTAAATTCTTTTTAGACAAATAACAAGATCGACGAATAAACAATTATGAACTTAAGCTTGAACTTAACAATATTAACAATTTCTAACAATACATAAACACATGAAACAAATTGAAGAAATAGTTAATTAAATTTCAATTTGAATCTAACAAACATCAAACTAACAAATATTCACTTAAACAATAATACAAACATGAAATGACTATGAAAACAACTAATTAAACTTCTATTTTGAAATCTGAAAATTAATTTAACAAAGCACATGAACATGAACAAACTAGAAAAATGATTTCAACGATGAACAACGAACAAAACAAGAATTGAATTCTTTAACGATTTTGGATCCGGAAAATATCAAACAAAAATATGGACAAAAATAAAACTCAAAAAAAAACAACTAACCGAAGATGAATCAACGAACTTTGATTGTAAACAAATCTGTCCGAGCCTCGACCAAAACTCGAACAAATGACGACGAAGACGAAGAGAAATGAAGCAGCCCGCAGCTGGAACGATGAAGTGAAGCAGCAGCGCCGATTCAAAACAGCAGCAATAATTTAAGCGAAACAGAAGCAACGTTTGGTTGTTTGATCGGAGAAGATGAAGCAGCCACATCATCGTGGCCATGGCGGAAACGCGAGCAACTCGACGTGAAGATGGAGGGGAAGAAGCAGCGTCGCGGCAGCATCGGTGGCGACAGGCAGCAGCAGCGTCGCAGCAACGACAGCATCAATAGCGGCTTGTTTGGACGACGCAACAGTAGGGGAAACCATGGACGACGCAACATCAAGGTGACGAAGAAGCTCGTCCATGGCTGGACGTAACAGAAGGAGCAAAAGCTAGCTGAAACGCAGCGGGGAAGCAGCCATAGTCGAGCAAGCTTTGAGCTTGACGGGCTTCAATGGCGGATAAGGCTGGGGTCGTTTAGTTGAGCCGTGGTCGTGAGGGTGACGTGCGTGTGTGTGTGTAGCCATGGCTTCTTGAGGTTGAAGGCAAAGGGAAGCCATGGGAGGTGGAGAAGCTTGAGGAAGAAGAAGAAGATAGGAGGGGTGGGGGCGGATGACTTCTTAGTTTTTTAGGGTTTTTTCTTCTTTTTTTCCTTGTTTTGTGTTGTTTGTAAGACAATAGGGGTGTTGGGTTATGGATTGGGTCGACCCAGTTCGAAATGGACTGGGTCGTAGGGAAGATTTGGCCATTTTTTGGGCCTGTGGCTTGAAATCGAAGAAGAGGCCCAATTCCGACTTTCCTTATATTTTTGCTCTCTTTTCTTCTTTTATTTTTCTAAAACTAAATTATAAAAATACTTAAACTATTATTAAGAACTAAATTAAGTTATAAAAGTGCAAATTAACTCCCAATAACAATTAACGCACAATTAAGTAATAATTAAGCATAAAATTGTATATTTGGACATTAAATGCTAAAAATGCAAACGATGCCTATTTTTGTAATTTTTATTTTTTGTAAAACAAATTTAATTACTAACAATTGTAGAATTAAATCCTACATGCAAAATGCAACATATTTTTGTATTTTTATTAATTTAACAAATAAACATGCACAGACAAATACAAATAATTATTCAAAATATCACAAAATATCACAAAATTGCATACCAAAGAAAAATCATTTTATTTTTGATTTTTTTAGGAGTAATTATCATATTGGGCAAAAATCACGTGCTTACAGCTGCCCCTCTTTGCCCGAAGACACGAAGGGTTTTCGTGCAAAGATAAAGCGAGCGATTTTTTGCCCATCCGAGTACTCCGTGTGAAGCATTTTTTGAAAAAGATTTGACCGAACCTTTACTTCAAAGGTTTCCTACATATCCTGGGCTAAACAGGAATCAGGTCAATGTAGTTCGGGAAGTTTTGGTAGCTGGGACTACCGTGAGACTGCAATGTTACTGTTGTTGCATGCTATTACCACTGCTTACCGATCTCCTTGTTACACCATGCTTAAAAGAAAACAAGAAGCTAGGCTAGAGTACAATTTGTTTTTGTTGCCTTGCTTCCTTGTCTGCTTGCATTTCTTCCGGTGCTTTTCTTCTTTTGACACATGTACTTGAGTTTGTACTGTGACCTCTTGTTGCAACCTTCTGTTTCCCGGTGCCGGGGAATTTTATTGTTTCCTGCTGGGGATTCCTATTGTAACCCTCTGTTTTATTGTCCTCTGACTTGATCTTGAAATGTATGCCTCTGTTATCTAGGCGGGCTCCCAACTTCAATACTTGAAAATGAAAGACTTGAAATATATGCCTCTGTTATCTGGGCGGGCTCCCAACTTCAATGATTGAAATGTAAAGACTGAAATGTATGCCTCTGTTATCTGGGCGGGCTCCCAACATCAACAACAACTTTTAAAAATAAGCGCCATTCCTCTCTTCAGGCGGGCTCTTGACTTCAACAACAACTTTGAAAATAATCGCCATTCCTCTCTTCAGGCGGGCTCCTGACTTCAACCAATACATCGCCATTCCTTTCTTTAGGTTGGCAAGATTTCAACGCAATTGAACATAGATTTATAGTCTCTTCCGATGGTGCTGGACTTGACAATTGTGTTAAACACTTGCTTTTTTCATTTGTCATTTCTAAAGCACCGTTGGGCGACGCTCTCACTTCTCATTATCATGAAGACCCTTATGTCAATTTGGCGAATCTTGCCTTTAACGGTTTTCTTTATGTTTTACTTGCCCCAGTTCCACATGACTCGAGCTCCGAATATTTTCAAACCGTCCTTATTTCCTTTAAATGTTCTGATCACCTCTCCATCATTTTATGATTAACTTTAAAGACTAGGCCCAAACTGTGTGCACATGTCATGTCACGAGAATCGGCGCTGAACAAAAATGATAAAAGGACTAAACAAAAAGATGACTGGAAATAATAAAAGACCGGCTTTTGTATTAGACTACCGGCGAAATGGTTTGAATAATAAAACAAACAAAAACCAGAATAAAATCCTAACACAGCCTCGACAAAACTTAAACAAACTGATATGACAAACTGGAAAGATAAGAAGGTTTGACCCAAGACAATCGGATTACAACCCTAAGAATAATCCGGACAACAGAAATGACAACAAAATAAGCCACCACAAGCTTCTCTCTTGCTAACCAAGGAACGGAGCGTCCTCCCACTTTATCAAAATTGGCATCTTAGCCACTGAGCTTTGCATTAATATTGTCGAGACCATTGCCAACTTCAATATCATCAACCTTAGTCAACAAGTCCCAATAGGATTCGAGTGCTTCTGTTATCAAGCCTGATCCCTGCAAAGTGTGCTTCTGGGTCTTGTATTTCCGTCTTACCACAAACCAACCACCTTAACTTTCTTTGTGATTCAAAGCGAAACAGGTTAGAATGGACTCCGTCGGTCCCCATTATTAATAACATCTTTTTTTCTTTTTTCTTTCTTTTCTTTCATTTTTCTTTTTTTCGATTTTTTCTTTTTTTTTTCTTTTCTTTTCCTTTTTTCATTCTTTTTTTTTTGATTTTTTTTGATTTTTTCTTTTCTTTTCTCTTTTTTCATTTTTTGTTGTGGTCGAATCTTATGGAGATTGCCTACGTATCATGACCCCGCATGAATCAGACCTTGCGTAGTTCGGACCAATAAAAGATAAACAATATTAATCATTTTTTTTTAATTTTCATATTAAAACAAACTGGGTTTCAATGGTTTGAATATGACCTACAAACTCGAAAATCAAACAACCCACATATTTTAATCAAAAGATTTACAAACTCCAAAACAAAAAGGCCAGCTTCCTTTCCCCGTTTGACAAATGCAACCAAACGACTATTTTTGCAAATGTGGCCCCTTCCAAATCTCACATGAATTTTGAGGCCGGGGAGGATTATTTTGTCACTTTACAAACTTGACCGTTCTTTTACGAAAATAGCCTTTCGATAACTGAAAGATACTCTAAGTCTATTTCGGCAAGAACGGTTTAAGACACGGCCGAAGCTGGCTCGGCTTATTTTGACCAAAAAATTCAAATGGTATTCACCTAACCGCTGACTCTTTGTTTTTTTTTCAAATTACAATGAAAACGTGGTGTTGCAAACACGGCCCTTCAGCGCCTCGGGGACGAAGATTTTTAAGGCTGTGTGGGTCAACTGGACCAAAATCCTAAAAAAATGACCCAAGGTGGCTGTTTATACAAAGTCAGCCTTCCGGCGTCCCTTTCGGGAACATTCGACTATTTTTTACAAAAACAACATCACCCTGACTTATTTATGACAAAAATTAAATTTTGACATATTTTTTGGTTATTTTTTAGCAAAAGGGGAGGTTGGATACCGCCCGACTTATTTATGACAAAAATTAAAATTTTGACACGTTATTTATTTATTTATTGGTTTTTGGCTATTTTAGCAAAAAAAGGGGTTGGACCCGATGAGGGTTGCCTACGTATCTCACATCCGGTGAGAATCAAACATGACTCTTTTTCATTTTTATTTTTGGCATTTCATAAGCGAATAAAAACTATTTTTAGAAACGAGACTCTCTTTTTTCTTTATTCTTTTCAACAAATAAAACAACCTATTTTTCTAAGATAAAAATAACAGACTCTTTTTTTCTTTTTCATTTTCCACAGACAATAAAACAACATGTTTTCCAAACTAAAAATAAAAGACTCTTTTTCCTTTCCTTTTTCAACAAATAATGAAACAACTTATGTTTTTCAAACTAAAACAAAAACTTTTCTTTATTCTTTTCTTTTTCAACAACCAACTTTCCAAAAATAAAAGATTCTTTTTTTTCTATTTCTCTTTGCTTTTTTTTTTAGTAAAACAAAATAAAACATTTTTCCCTTTTTTTTCTCAAAATTTCGGCAGAGTTTCGCCAGTAATTGGTCATTGATTTTTTATTTCTAAAATAATCAATTAACTCCCTAACTGATATTTTTTTTCTCTTTTCTCTTTTTTTTCTCAATTTTCCAACATTCCCGAGATTCAGAAACCAGTCAACATGCAGGTTCGAAACAAATATATGTACAGAGCAAGTAGGATGCATCAGGATGGTCTTTTCATTTCAGGTTGCTAGTCCTAGATGGACCCAACCCCTGTGTTGAGTCCCCTAAGCCAAATGCAACGTGATGCAAATAAGCGTTCCTACTAGGGATCCGGCATGAAGTCACGTTATTCTATATTCAAAACCTGGGTCAGTGTACTAGACTGTGTACCCGAGCGGACAACTCGAGTCGAGGAGGGGGCAACTTACCGGGAACCAAAAGGCCATCCGGCTTCGTAACTTGTCCGACCTCTTTCTTATTTCAGGGTATGACACTAACAGAATAGGGAGTCTCAACCAGTAAGCACATCCCCGGAGGTGAAGAGAGAATGGTGTCGGCACAGTTTATATACAGTTCAGATAATATAAAAGCGGTAACATTTAGCATATTTAGCATAAAACATGTAGGAAAATCAGATACAATTAAATACAACAATCCGGATAAGGAATTCTGTTAACCGGGAGAAGGTGTTAGGCATTCCCGAGTTCCGTGGTTCTAGCATGGTCGCTCAACTGTTATATTCGGCTTGATTATCTGATTTTATACAAATATGAACTTATGTGCAAATTTTATCTTTTTACCGCTTTCATAATTGTTATTATTATTTTTACAAGAATGTGAACATCGTTTAAAAATATGTCTTTGGATTGCGTCACATAAAATGCACCCGCGATCCGGAACGTATTTTTATTCAATGTTTTAGGATTTGGATTTGGGTCGCATAAATGCGCACCCGTGTTTAAGAATGTATTATTATTAAATCGTGCCTAAAGCGATTAGCGTATTATTATTTATGGGTAAGACTGTGGAATTCACTAAACAGTCCATCCCGAATTCTAAATACTCAATTAAATATTTATTGAGGGCCCCGCAATTTGTGTGTTTTTATTCGGCGAGGCTCGTCTCATTTATTTTTAAAAGACAATCCTAAAATGCCTACATTATTCTCTATTAAATTTGTCTCTACAAAATAAAATAAAAAAACGTCTTAATTTATTTACAGGCTGAAATTGACCAATAATATTTAATTAAACAACATTCTTCCAAGTTCCAAAATGGTCTATTTTGATAAACTAACGTGTTTTTTGAGACATGATAATCATCCAACAATAGCAAATTAACTAGACGAAGTTACTACACCATTTATTATTTTTAGGCAATATATAGGTAGTTCGTCCGTTAAGCTATCATCCGATGTTTCACTATATGTATTAAATATCTACATGATTCTGATTTTTTGCAAGCTAAATAATTTATACATACAAATAAAATTTAGAATATAATTAAAGCTAATTCAGAATTTTAACTCTTCATTTTTCGTATTCATGCTTCATATTCGGATTACAATAACCAGCTTTTCAGTTGTGTACCTGATATTGGAAGCAAAAGAAAATGAAGATGAGAATCAGCAGCAGTAATAACAGTACAACACAGCAGCAACAATCCAGCAACAGTAACAACCCAGGAACAGAGTTTGCAAACCGGTGAAGTATTAATCCCAAAACAAAAGCTTCAAGCTTTGATGACACAACAACAATTAATGCTAATTTCAAACAATGAAAGAAAGCAGAAGATTTTTTTTTAGTTTTTTTTTATTTGAAAGTTTAAATATTTTTTCGGAATTTTCTCTCTTAAATGTTCAGCCCTTTTTTTTCTCTCTCTTATTTTCAGATTCGTTTCTCTCTCGTTCTTATTCTCTGTCTGTGTATTTTTCTTCTTCTGTCTATTCTGATTTTAAGACTTCTTATAACCCATCCCATAAATCTTTTAATCAATTAAAATCAACCCATTTTCTCTACCAAACCCATTATTTTCCCACTCATCCCCATTACATTAAATAAATATATCACCCCACCCCATTATATTTTGTCCCCCATGCCTAACATAAATAAATACAAGATTCCCCCCCACTAAATTTTGTCTTGTCCCCCCTTTATATTAAACAACTATATCACAACCCACCCCATTTTATTTTGTCCCCCATGCTTCACATAAAAAATTACAAAATGTACAATTCCTAAACTACTCCTTCGACCTTATTACAAATTACTATTTTACCCCGAACGTACTACAAATTACCAAACTACCCCATCAGCTATAACAATCAATTAATCAAACTTAACCAAAATATAGACAATATGATCAATTTCTAACAATGTTTAAACAACAAATCACATGAACATGATTTCTTCAATATTTCAACAACAAATCACATGAACATGATTAACAACACAACTCAAAATTAACGGAAGGAATTAACCATATCGGGAACCAATCCTGGTTAATTTAGACCATGAATGTATGAGCAAGGATACAACAATACAAACGACACAATCCATGATTCATCAACGAATCAAAAACCAAAAACAAACATAACCTCACATTAAATCACTGGATTTAAACATGAACTTCAAACAAAGATGAACATGAATTAAATCTATTTTTAAGCAACAAAACATGACGGATTCACATGATTCAAACAACATTACTAATTTCTGGAAAATACATAACAACATGAAACAAATTGAAGAAATAATTAATTAAATTTCAATTTGAATCCAACAAACATTAGACTAACAAATATTTACATAAACAATAATACAAACATGAAATAACATGAAAACAATTAATTAATCTTTCATTTGAAATCTGAAAAATTAATTTAACAAGAACACATGAACATGAACAAAACCAAAAATCAAATATCTACCGATTTTACATGAACAAAACAAACATTTGCCGATTTTAGGTTCGAAAATATCAAAACAAAATACGGACAAAATAAAACTCAAAAATTACTAACCGGAGATGAACAACAACGAATTCGATTGTATGGACTGTTTCGACGAACCTCAAATGGGAATAAATCTGTCCGGACTCAACGACTAACTCAACGACGAACTCGGCTTTAATAAATTGGCTGAAGCAACGTCGAAACAATAGCAATGGTGGTTCGACGCAGCATCAGTGTAGGAAAAGGAAGAAACAGCGGCGACAAAGTCGACGGGGAGGTCGACGGACAGCTGCTCGGTATTGAGGTGATGCAATGGTAGCTATGTCCATGCCGAAGCTGGAGCAATCAATATCCGTTTGGGGCAGTCATGGCTGCTCGTCGCAGTCATGGCTGCTCGTCGCAGCTCGTCGCAGTCATGGCTGCTCGCCGAATCGTGAAGGCGCAACAACGGGGGTTGACGACGCGATGGCAGTTGGAGGGAGCTGGAGCAAATACTCGACAGCAGCGTCGAAGGAAAATGGCAGAAGGTCGATGGGCTGGACGCAGCTGGGTTTTCACGGTGGATCCCGACGACGTAAGCAACCGTAGCATGAAGCAGCTGGAGGCGCGCTTGGATGCGGGGGAGGCAGCCATAGTCGAGCAAGCTTTGAGCTTGACGAAAGAGATGAAGCTATGGTAGCAGCCATGGTTGTCTTGGGATGAAGTTTTTTGAAGAAGAAGGAGCAAAAAATGGGGGGGGGGGGGGGGGCGGACTGTGTTAGACTTTTAGGGTTTTTGGGGTTTTTTTTTTTGTTTTGTTTTGTGTTTTGACAAAAATGAAGAATGTGTGTTGGGTAAATGGGTTAGTGGGGCTGACCGGGTTGACCCGGTCTGAAGTGGACTGGGTCATGGGGAAGATTGGGCAATTATTTGGGCCTGAGATTGAAATTTTGAAGAAATGGCCCAATCCGATTTTTCTTTGTATTTTTGTTATTTTTTCTTCTTTTATTTTCTAAAACTAAATTATAAAAGTACTTAAATTATTATTAAGAACTAAATTAAGTTATAAAAGCGCAAATTAACTCCCAATAACAATTAACGCACAATTAAGTAATAATTAAGCATAAAATTGTTCATTTGGACATTAAATGCTAAAAATGCAAAAGATGCCTATTTTTTGTAATTTTTAATTTTTGTAAAACTAATTTAATTACTAACAATTGTAGAATTAAATCCTACATGCAAAATGCGACATATTTTTATATTTTTTATTAATTTAACAAATAAGCAAACACAGACAAATACAAATAATTATCCAAAAATATCACAAAAAATACTCAAAATTGCACACCAAGGAAAATCATTTTATTTTGCATTTTCTGGGAGTATTTCTCATATAGGGCAAAATTCACGTGCTTACAATAGTCATAAGGCTCGTTGTGGCGTACAACCTGATCCTTATATAAAAAGCCATAATGCTCATTGCGGTGTGCAACTTGATCCATATATAAATATATAATCAACTGCGCTCACTGAGGGGTGCAGCTCCGGAGGGGCTCCTTCAGCCCAAGCGCTATATCATTGCGGCGTGCAGCCCGATCCCATAATATCACTCTCACTCAGGCCCTCGGCGTCACTCAGTCATCAATCTCTGGTCTAACTCACAGACTCACAATGTCATGAAATTAGCCCGACAACAATGATATGATGTATCAATAAACAACAATTGAGACTAAGAAATGATATGAATGCATGAATATGACTGAGTACAAAATATCAATGAAGTCAGTGAGCCTAAATATGATATCTAGCATGATTGACAGTTTTGTTACTTTATCACATGGTGAAAATACAGATATCAACAAAATGAGACCACTATACAGTACCATGGGAACAACGGAGTCACAATTCACAAGGTGCACGTCCGTCACCTAGCATATGTGTCACCTCAATACAAGTCACACAACACTTAATTTGGGGTTCCATACCCTCAACACTAAGTTTAGAAGAGTTACTTATCTCGAACAAGCTAATTTCAATACCGAGCAAGCCAAGTGATGCTTCAAAAATACCATCTTGTGCATACGGACCTCCGAACGGCCCAAAACTAGCCAAAAACAACTCAAATACATCAAATAAAGCCCAAGGAAATAATTCCAAATGATAAAGATCAAATCCTTAGTCAAAACTCAAAATTGGCCAAAAATCACACCTGGGCCCGTGCCTCGAAATCCGACAAAAGTCACGAAATATGAACACCCATTCACTCACGAGTCCAACCATACCAAAATTAGCCAATTCTGATCGCAACTCAACCTTCAAATCCCTAATTTATACTTTATGAAGTTTCTACATTTTTTCTCAAATTTTCATCTCAATTTACTAATTAAATAATGAAATCAGTGATATATTCATGTATATTAACCAAATCCGAGTTAGAATCACTTACCCCGATGATTTACTTGAAAAAACTCATGAAAATCATCAGATACCGAGCTCCCAAAGTCCAAAATGTGAAATAATACCCTAACCCTCGTTTATATAGTTCCAAAGCTACCTTCCAAAGTGAATACCGCACATTTTGCAAGTGTGGTCCTTATCCCAGGTCCTGCAGCGGCAATCCGAATTGTGCGACCGCACTTCAGCAATTTTTGCCCTACCAGGCTTTAGTAAAATAGTCATAACTTTCTGTACAAATGTCCAAATCATGATTTCTCTACCTTTATGGAAACTAGATATGAAGGGATACAACTTTTATTTATGAAACATATTCAAATTCCTTGTGGATCAATAGATATAAACTTCCGAAGTCGGACCAGAGAATCTACAGAACACCATAAGTGCGTCCATAGACAAAATTGCGTGGTCTGCACTTTTCCTCTGCGGTCCGCACATTTTCATTTACTGCAGCACTTTTTCATTTGCTGCAGCACTCAAAAATGTGCCTCAGCACATGGAATTGTGTGATCCACACTTCCACCGTTCTAGAATAACATCAAAGTGTCGAAATACCTGGACTTGCTCAAAAATCACCCTGAAACTCACCCGAGCCATTCGGTATACAGTTCAATTATACCAACAAGTCCTGTAAAATAATATAGACTTACTCGGGGTCTCAAATCACACCTAACAAGGATAAAACACGAATCACCCGTCGATTCAAGCCTAAGAACTTATGAACTCTAAATTCCACATTCGATGTCGAAACCCATCAAAACATGTCCGATTGACCTTAAATTTTGTACAAAAGTCATAAATGATATAATGGAGCTATTTCAAATTTTCAGAATAAGATTTCAATCCCGATATCAAAAAGTCAACTACCTGATCAAACTTCCAAACTTAAATTTTCGTTTTAGCCATTTCAAGCCTAATTATACTACAGACTTCCAAATAATTATCTGAATATGCTCCAGAGTCCAAAATCACCTAACGACACTAACAGAACCATTAGAAATCCAATCCGAGGTCAAATACTAAAAAGTCAAACTTGGTAAACTCTTTCAAATTTAAAGCTTCTAGTTGAGAATCATTCTCCCAAATCGATTCTGAATAACCTGAAAACCAAAACCGATGATTCGCATAAGTTATAATACATCATGCGAAGCTATTCATGCTGTCAAGCAACCGAGCAGAGTGAAAATACTCAAAATAAACGTTCGGGTCGTTACATTGACCAAACACAATTTACTTGCAAAAAATACTACTTAATGAATTCGCCAAACACAAATTGCTAGCTTGCAAAAGTACTTTTTCGAAAGCACTTTTGAATAAAAGTACTTTTAAAATAATCAATTTTTGGCAGCTTGGCAAAAGGGCTCTTAGCCCCAATTAGTCCCAAAATATTTGTTGCTTTAGAAAATCAAGACAAAATTAATTAATGTTTTTCAAGTTTACCCTTGCTAGTAAAGAGATCAAACATGATTAATAATACTCACTTCTAATTAATAGGAATACATAAAGTGAAAGGAAACAAGCAATAAATAAGGGTAATTTAGTAAACTATTCTTTGTACTTAGTATTTTCATAATGGTCGTGTTAGAACCTTAAACGACTCTTAAAATGGGAGGGAGTGAGCATTATTAGTACAGAGAGAAAGCTCATTGGCATGTGAGTATCCATTCTCTTTGGCCTTCCAAAATCAATGGTTGTACTATGTCATGAATAACACGGGATTATCAATGGTTTCTTGGTTGTCCTTTTACCGTATATGTATTGGTTCAAACCGATTAAGGAACCATGATGGATTCATCAGAACATTAAAAAATGTTCGATACATACCGGAATTGAAGAAAAATTTCATTTCTGTATGAACCCTAGAGTCAAAGGGGTTAAAAGTCGTTGCACAAAATGGGATAGTGAAAATATATAAGCTCAGGTGCACTAGTGGTAATGAAGGAAATTTGGCGAAATAATAACATGTACCACTATCACGGGTGTATAGTTATTGGGATAACAACAGTGTCATCCAGCGATGACAAGGAGGCAGAAGAAACCAAGTTATGGCACATGCGTTTGGGACATGATAGAGGAAAATCCTTGAAATTTGTATCAGATCAAAGATTTTTAAAAGAGGTAAACACTTATAATTTGGAGTTTTGCGAGCATTGTGTCAAGGAAAACAGACAAGGGTTAAATTTGGAATAACTATCCATAATACTAAAGGTATCTTGGTTTACATTCACTCTCTTCCAAAACACCTTCATTAGGTGGGAAACACTATTGTGGAACCTTTATTGATGACATTTTCTAGAGAGTCTGGGTGTATACTATGAAAATCAAATATGAGGTGTTGGGAATTTCCTCAAATGTAGGGCGACTGGTACAACCAAAAAGGAATAATAAGCAAATCTCTAAGAAACCAATGAAGAGAATGGTTTCTGAACAAGTATTTGCAGAGAGTAAATTGAGAGTTCAGAGAATAGAGAAGAGAAAGAAGATTGACTTTATTTTCATTACCCCTAACTGGTACAATCCATCCCATATACCATGTATCCAATAACAAACTGACCATCCACTTAACTGACTAACTGTTCGTTACTTGCAATATGGTAATTGACAACTATATACCTTACTTATTACATCAGGGACAAAATACCCTCTTGTATAAAATGAATATAATAACTATTCCCCATAGAAATTATCCCTGTCCTCAAGGATTGCAATGAGGAAGTTGTTGCCGTAGGTCTTGTAAATCCATCCAGGTGTAATCAGTAGCTGAGCAATTAAACCACTTGACAAGAACTTGAGTGACTGGTCGATGGTGCTTCTGGACCATTCTTCTTTCCACAGTAGCCTGAGGTTCCAATAGAATGTGACCATCAGAAGATAATGAAATAAGAAGGTAAGGAAGCAATGGCTTATCTCCTAGCTTCTTTTTCAACTGCGACAAATAAAAAGTGTGGTGAATTTTGGCATTAGGGGGTAGATCCAGCTGATACACAACCTGCCCAATCTACTTGATCACTCAAAATGGACCGAAATACTTTGGACTGATCTTACAATAATCATCCCCACGTATAAAATTTTTCTTATAAGGTTGCAATTTAATATACACCCAATCATTGACTAGGAAAGACCTCTCTGATCTTCTTTTATCTACTTACATTTTCATCCCGTGTCGAGACAACTTCAAATGATGCTTCAAAACCCTGATTGTGGATTCCCTTGATTATAAGCTTCTATCAACAACCTCTTCCATTGAACTCTAAGGTAAATATGGAAGATTAAGGGGAGGGCTCTGTCCATACAATACCTCATAAGGGTAGTTTTAGTGGAGCTGTGAAAGTTGGTGTTGTACCACTATTCAGCAAGTGACAACCAAGCTGCCTAATTCTTTGGTCTTTCTCCACACATACACCTCAAATATCCTTCTAAACACTTGTTAATAGACTCCGTTTGCCCATCACTTTGAGGATGATAGGTTGTAGAATAATTCAAGGCGACTCCTTAAAGGCCGAAGAGTTCCTGCCAAAAATTACTCAAAAATATAGTATCTCCGTTAGACACAATGGTTTGCGGAATTGTCAGCAGGTAAAGTACGAGCATCAGATACCTGGTGGTTTGTTTCAGAAGATTGCGATTCTTAAGTGGAAGTGGGAGCGTATCACTATGGACTTCGTTGTTGGACTCCCACAGACTCAAATGAAGTTAGATGCAGTGTGGGTTATTATGGATAGGCTGACTAAGTCAGCGTATTTCATTCATGTTGCAGTCTCTTATTTTTCGGAGTGGTTGGCAGAGATCTATATCTGTGAGATCGTTCGTCTTCATAGTGTGCCCGTGTATATCATTTCTAACCGAGGTACATAGTTTACCTCACATTTCTGGAAGGCAGTTCAACGTGAGTTAGGTACTTGGGTCGAGTTAAGAACATCATTTCATCATTAGGCGGACGGACAATTCGAGCGTACTATTCAGATCTTGGCCGATATGCTCTGAGCATGTGTTATTGACTTTGGAGGTTTGTGGGATTAGTTCTTTCCATTATTAGAGTTTGCCTACAACAACAGTTACCAGTCGAGCATCCAGATGGCTCCCTATGAGGCATTATATGGTAGGCGGTGTTGGTCGCCGGTTGAATGGTTTGAGGCGAGAGAGGCTCAATTTTTGGGTATAGATTTAGTTCAGGATGCCTTGGAGAAGGTTAAGATCATTTAGGATAGGCTTCGTACAACTCAGACAAGGGAAAAGAGTTATGCCGGTCGTAAGGTTCGCGATGTGGAATACATGATCGGAGAGTGAGTGTTGCTTCGGGTGTCGCCTATGAAGGGCATGATGAGATTTAGGAAGAAGGGAAAGCTAAACCCTAGCTTCATCGGTCCTTTTGAGATTCTTGATCGAATAGGAGAGGTAACTTACAAACCTTCGTTGCCGTCGAGTTTATCAGCTTTGCACCCAGTGTTTCATGTGTCCATGCTTCGAAAGTATCACAGCAATACATCCCACGTGTTAGACTTCAGCACTGTCTAATTGGATAAGGACTTGATCTATGAGGAGGAGCTGGTAGCTATTCAAGATCGGCAGGTTCGTCAGTTGAGATCGAAAAATTTCCCTTCAGTTCGTGTATAGTGGAGAGGTCAGCCTGTTGAGGCAGCAACCTAGGACTCCGAGTTCGATATACGGAGCCGTTATCCTCATCTTTTCACTGACTCAGGTATTTTTGTATGTCCGTTTGAGGACGAATGATTGTTTTAGAGGTGGAGAATGTGAAGACTCTAAAGGTCATCTCTTATTTTAGTAGTCAAATCTGTAGCTCGAGGCCTTAAAAACACCTTTTGTCTCACCTCGATTTGCATGCACAGTCTGGGCGTGTTTCCGGAAAGCTTTTATGTGAAATTAATGAAAAATAATGAATTTGGCCTTTAAAATTGATTAAAGTTGACCTTGGTCAACATTCTTGGTAAACGGACCCGAACCGATGATCTGAAGATCCCGTAGGGTCCGTAGTAAAATATGGAACTCGGCCATATGCCCGGAATCTAATTTCAAGGTCCCTATCCCGAGAAATGAATTTTTAAAGAAAATTATTTGCTGGAAAATATAAAGAGTTTTTGAAATGAAATGATGCATTTTCTTGATAGTATCGGGCCCGTATTTTGGTTCTGGGGTCCGGTACAGGTTTAAAATAATAATTAAGTCGAATATGTGAAATTTGGTAAGAATCGGAGTTAATTTGGTATAAACCGGGCCTTTAGTTAAGAAAATGAAAATTTCAATGTTCTTAGGGAATTTCATGAATCTGAGGTTAAATTCGTAGTTGATGATGTTATTTTGATGATTTGATCGCACGAGCAAGTCCGTATGATGTTTTTAGACTTGCATGCATGTTTGGTTTGGAGCCCCGAGGGCTCGGGTGAGTTTTAGATAAACTACGGAGTGAATTTGGACTTGTGGAGATTGATGGTATGTTGTAGCTGTGTAACAGGCCTCTCATCTCGCAATTACGAGATCAGGCATCGCAATTGCGAAGTGGTCAGGCTTGGGAAATGCGACCAAAGTGTCGCAATTGCGAACCAAGCCTTGGCAGGCCCTCATCGCAAATGCGAAGTTTGGGCTGGGAATTGCGATTGGCCCTCTGTCGCAAATGCGACATATTCTTCGCAAATGCGAAGATAGTAGGATTTCAAAGGGTTCGCAATTGCAAACCCCTGATCGTAATTGCGATAACCGCACCTGTTAAGTGGGATTTCATACGGGATTTTTCATCATTTTTCAACTTTCGCAACACCCTTAGGCGATTTTTCAAAGGCTCAAACTTCTCCAAATTATAAGTAAGTGGTTTCTGACTCATCTTCTTTAATCTAATCCATCTTTTTACATAATTTCACTTCAAAATCTAGGATTATTCATTGGAAATTGGGTGTTTTTGGGTAGGAATTAGGATTTTTAAATTTTAGGGTTTTGGACCTCGATTTGAGGTCGGATTTCAAAACTAATTGCATATTTGAGTTCGTGAGTGAATAGGTAATCAGGTTTTGGTTCAAAATTCAGGTTTTAACCAAGCAGGCCCGGGGGTCTATTTTGACTTTTGGGAAAAACAATGGGAAATCTATTTTCATGCATTAGAATTGGTTTATTTAGCACTTATTGATGTTATTAAGTAAATTATGACTAGATATACGCGAATTGGAAGTGGAACTGAGAGGTAAAGTGGTAATTGAGGCTTAATGTTGTCCGTAGAATTGAGGTAAGTGTTTGGCGAATTGTGAGTGAGTGTTAATACACGAAGGGTAATGTCATGCCGATATTGTGAGGAATAATGCACGAAGGGTGATGTCGTGCCATGATTATGAGAGGTAATGCAAGAAGGGTGATGCCGTACCGTTTCTGTTGTTTCATACGATAATGATGATTGCTCCTTCAATGATGATAGTAAAAGCATGAAGGGTGATACCGTGCACGTGTTACCATTTTATTATTTTTGTTGATTTAGATATGATGTTCATTATGCTCCTTTATTGATACATCTTTATTGGCTTATTGTTAGAATTTGATATTCCCCGCAGCATGTCCCCTTCCCACCTTATCCTATTGATTCCTTCTACTATGATTCTGTTTGTACAAGATTTAATTGCACAAGTATATATGATTTTCGTGTCCTAGCCTCGTCACTACTTCGCCGAGGTTAGGCTCGATACTTACTTAGTACATGGGGTCGGTTGTACTAATACTACACTCTGCACTCTTTTGTGCATATTTCAATACCGGACCTGATGAGTAGTTGAGGTAGCTGCCTTTAGTCCAGGGAGACCAAGGTAGATCTGCTGGCGTCCGCAGAGCCTAAAGTCCCCCTTCTCTGTTTTAGCTTTCTGCTGTCTCTTTTCATTCCGAGAACAGTTGTACTTTTCTTTTCAAACTAGTGTTTGTAGTAATTCGTAGATGTTCGTGAATTTATGACACCAGATTCGTGGGTAGAGATGTATTGGTTCATTAGAATTTGTTATAACTCTTCCATATTTTTCATCCGTTTAACTGTAGTTATTGCTTATATCTGATTTGGGTTGACTGCTAATGGGTTAAAACCTTAATAGTTGGCTTGCCTAGCTTTCACGAGTAGGCGCCATCACGACTCTCGAGGATGAGAAATCCGAGTCGTGACACTTTTAAACTTTCAATTGCAATTGCCTTTCACAGAAAGGAATGAAAAGATCTCTTCCCAATATCAATTTCCGATTAAACTCAGAATAAGCCTAGAAAAGTCTGAACAAGAAAAAGGGTTTTGATTATTATTTGCAAAAAATCATTCGTCCTCGTCGTTTCCCAATTGGGGCCTTCGGCCTTTCACTGCTTTAGGTAGTGAGATGGGTGAGGGGAGTCCTATTTTTTTAATTAATCAATTTTACATAAAAGAGAGAACAAGGAAGAAGAATTGGTTGTTGATTGATAGAAAGTTTTCTAGGAGCTCACTATTTTTCTATCTGCTTCTCCAACCAAAATAATTTCACTACTTCACTTGTGGGTCGGGGGATGGGAGAAGGTGGGTTGTGTGAAAAGGGAAAAAGAATTTTAAAAAATACAAAAAGTGAGTTGGAAAAGGAAGTAGATGAAAAAAAATGATTTTAGTAGGAAATATAAATGTCAGGTGCGTGTATTTCATCACCTAACACGGATGTGGTATTGGCATTTTAGGGTGATACTAATTCCATTTAAAATTAGTTTAGAAGGGTAATAGGACCCCCACAAAAATAAAGTGTGTAGTTAGAAATCCGGCTATAGGTCAGGGTTACTTATGCATTTTCCCTATTTATAATAGTTTTCTCAATCTTATTATATATATGACCTTGTTGTAGTCAAATAGTTTGATCATGTACTCTTGGTTTTTATAAGTACTAAATATCCACCACACAAAAAAAAAGGTTCATGTAAAGTTTATTGAATATATATGAAACTATTATTAAACACATTATTTAATATATTTATGTTATTTTCATAAAATTATATATATGGGATACACGCGCGAAGCACGTGCCCAGAAACTAGTTATAAGTATAAATTCAAATTGGGAGTGGAGATCCTGATTTCTCATAGTCCTCATTTTCCTCACTTGAAAAAAAAAAATAGTGGGACGGGGCGGGTTGACACAGGTGTTGTGCGGGGCAGGACGAGTTGAAATTTTATGGGTTAATATAGAATCCCCGCCGTATTCGCGCTGCCTCACACCGCTTGCCATCCTTATATCTGATCTAATCCTAAAAATGAGCGGAAAAAATAATAATTAAACTTTACAATTATGATTAAAAGCAGGTTCCACCAAGTTGAACCTGCTTAAAAGAATGATTAAAAGGGTGATAGAAATGATCAGGTCAACCAAATTAGAGTTATTAATCAGATGAACACTGAACTATCCTAAAGTATGGAGCAAAGCTTTTTTTTTTATTTGTAACAAGAAAGTTACTTAACCATATCCCTATTGCACACTATAATCACTCAAACAGATTTCTTAATATTTTTGGTGGAAGAAGCTGACTTGGCAGTCCACATGGACTTTTTATATTTTTGGACCACATAAAATAATTAACACCCAAACAAAAAATAAAATTTCACCCATAAATCCAACCCGACCTGCTAAAGGTAAATTCACCCTAAATAAATTTTTACTCCTAAACGCATCTCTTTTTCACAAACTCTTGGACCCATTATTATTTTGTATAATTCTTTTCTTTTTCGCTTGAACCATCAATCTTTTATTAACATATCATACTAATAAAATTAGTTACAGTTTTTCTTTATTTTTTTCGTTTGTTTAATCTTACGTTATAGTTCATTTATTGTATTTTCGTCCTACTTTTTTAAAAAAAAAATCTTGTCTCACTCCTTTTATATAGAAGCATCCATATTGTTCTCCCTCATACTCATGATTATTTTAAGAAAATAATATTAAGAGAATAATAGACCCAATGACGGAACCAAAATAATATTGAGGGAATCAAATGAGTCAAGAAAAGTTAATAGTCTTACTTTTCAAATAGTACTAGTCCAACCGTACGTGTCTTACGCTTGTACCCTATCTCAATAACTATAAGATGTTAAAAATTACATAAATATTTTATTATAAAGTATTTGAGTTATGAAAAAAATAAAAATGAAAGAGGTACAGTGTCTTCACAAATCCAAGCAAGAAAGAATATTGCAATAAATTATCAATTAAGCTTTCAATTTAAAGAAACACTTACAAATTAATTTTATGAAAATAACTACAATTTGTAAACATAATAATAGATACTATCTAAAAAATATTTACGAAATACTTACGGTGTCAAATTTTAAGAATAATCAAAAGTATAAATTAGCAATCAAACTTTTAAAAAAACGTTTGCAAATTGAGCTTTATGAATATCCTTAGTACGGAATACTAAAACCTACCAAATTAAGCTTTAACATTAGAAATAACTTGTCACGACCCAAAAATCACAAGTCGTGATGACACTTAACTCAACCTGCTAGGTAAGCCAGCTAACAGAAAATACAACTCAACTGAGATTATAAGAGAATAGAAAATAGATCACTGAATATTTACAAATTTACCCAAGACCTGGTAGTACGAATCACGATCTTCTTAGATTTGGAATTTCAAAACTGATACAAATAAATACACGCATTGTTTGAAGGTTACATAAGCAGGTTAGCAATAACCTAAGCCACCAAAGACAAGTGACAGCTATATCCAAACGCACGAACATCTTCCGAATCAACACCCGACGTCACCAGCAGCTCCGATCCAAAATTTGCACGCAATGTGCCCAAGTGAAGTATCAGTACAACCGACCCCATGTACTGATAGGTATTTGGTCTAACCTAAATGAAGTAGTGACGATGCTTTTAGTTAAAAAATGCTTATTATTATTACATGTACATTAGTTTAGCAGTAAAATAGTCCAAAGCATAACAGATAAAAGTATTATATACAACTCGGCGAGACAATCAACAATTACTAAAAGGAACCACAGTAGAAGATTTACGATCTTTCCTAGTATGAGAAGTATATCCAAAATACCAAATCACATGGTACGGTAACACCCTTTGGGCTTTTATCTCATCCTCACCATGTATAAATAAATTTATTGTGACAACCGAAAGAGTCATCACCTGGTTTCTTATCTATTCTATGCTTCTGAGGCCTTGAAAACCTCATTTAGAGTTGCCTCAATTTGCGTGTGCAGTCCGGGCGCGTAGCCGGAAATCTTAAACATGAAATTCTGTGAAAAATACTAAGTTTTGAGTTTAAAATGAATAAGTTTGACTTTGGTCAATATTTTGGGTAAACGGACCCGGACCCATGATTTGACGGTCCCGGAAGGTCCGTAGAAAAACATGGGACTTGAGCATATGCCCGGAATCGAATTCCGAGGTCCCGAGCCTGAGAAATGAATTGTTGAGTAAAATATTTTTCTGAAATTGTTAAAGAATTTTGAAATGAAATTTGATTAGAACGTGTTGGTATCGGGCCTGTATTTTGGTTCCGACACCCGGTACTAATTTAAGATGTTTCTATAAAATTTGGTGAAAAACTGATGTCATTTGACGTGATTCGGACCTAATTTGCAAAAGTTGAGGCTTAAGAAGTTTTGAAATATTTCTTTGATTTTAAGGTTTAATTCATTTTTTATTATGTTATTTTGGCGATTTGATCGCACGGGTAAGTTTGTATGATTTTTTGAGTTAGTATGTATGTTTGGTTTGGAGCCCTGAGGGCTCGGGTGAGTTTCGGATAGGCGTCGGAGTGTTTTTGGACTTAGAAAATCTGGTGTTTTTGCTGGTTGCTGGTGTCCAGGTTTTTGTTCTATGCGATCGCATTGATTCTTCCGCGATCGCATAGAGTTAATTTTGGTAGTCATCGATTTGTTCTATGTGATCGCATTGATTCTTCCGCGATCACATAGAGTTAATTCTTCCGCGATCGCATAGAGTTAATTTTGGTAGTCATCAATTTGTTCTATGCGATCGCATTGATTCTTCGCGATCGCATAGAGTTAATTTTGGTAGTCATCAATTTGTTCTATGCGATCGCATTGATGTTTCCGCGATCTCATAAAGTTAATATTGGTAGTCATCAATTTACTCTATGCGATCGCATTCCTTTCTTCGCGATCACATAGAACAAAAATCCGTCCAGTTATTTAAGCTCAAAAACAGAATGCATTACGGGGAATTGGCCATTTTTCATAAACCTCTTCTTCTCCAAAGCTCTTAGGAGATTTTTGAAGCACTTCCTCACCATAATCTCTTAGGTAAGTAATCTTTAACTTGTTTTCTTCCATTTTCATCAACATCTATTGAAATTCTAGGCCTAAAACATGTATATAAGGGTAGAAATTAGAGAATTGGGTAGAGTTAGGGCTTTTTGATTTTTCTTGATTTAGACCTCGTTTTGGGGTCGAATTTGAAAACAAATTATATATTCGGGCTCATGGGTGAATGGGTGATTCGATTTTGGTTCGAACCTCGTGGTTTGACCAAGCGGGCTCGAGGTCGATTTTTGAGTTTTTGGAAAGAATGCTTGGAAAGCTATAATTAGGCATTAGGTTCGCATTGTTTAGCATTTATTGATGTATTGAAGTCATTATTGAATAGATACAATCGATTTGGAGCCAAATTCGAGAGGAAAAGCGGTAATTGAGGATTGAATTGGCCGTTCAATGCTTCGAGGTAAGTGTTTGGTCTAACCTTAGCTTGAGGGATTAGGAGTTGAGTCTTATTTGCTACGTGCTAATTGTCGAGTACGACGTATAGGCATGGTGATGAGTATCTATACGTTGGTGTCTAGCATGACCGTGAGTCTTTATATTGTGAATATTTTGATTTTTGTTGTATCTTTCATGCCTTAATGATGATTTCTATATGTTGTATAAAGCATGTGAAAGAAATTGTGATCTTTGAACTTCGAGGAGCATTGGCTCGAGTTATTATACGAATTGTAAAGGTATATGAGATAATTGAATCATTGGAGCATTGGCTCGAGTGGTAAAGTGAGTTATAAAGTAAGACGTAAAAGAAAGAAAAAGAGTTATTGAATTGTTCCCTTGTCGGGATGTTTGTTGTTCTGTTGATTATCTCCCTTGCCAGGATGTTGAGATTTATTGATATTGTTCCCTTGCCGGGATTTAGTTGTTTAATTGTATTCCCTTGCCGAGATTTAGCTGTTTAATTATATTCCCTAGCCGGGATTTCTACAATTAATTGTCTACTCCCTTGCCCCTTTGTTTGTGATTGTTGATTGGGTGAGGAAGAGTGTAAAACACGAAGGGTGATGATGTGCACTGCTTGCTATTGTGAGGAAAGAGTGTAAAGCAAAAAGGGTGATACCGTACACTGTTTGCTATTGTGAGGAAAGAGTGTAAAGCATGAAGGGTGATGTCGTGCCGTACGATGTACCATTCCGTACCGATATTCATTGACTATATTGTAAGGAAAGAGAGTAAAAGCACGAAGGGTGATATCGTGCACATTATTATGATACGATTGATTTGGTGAGGACGAGAGTAAAAGCACGAAGGGTGATGCCGTGCAAATTGTCAATTTCTGATTCTTATTGATATTCTGGCTTTGTTATTTCTTTCTGTTATTGAGGTTTTCCATTTGGAACTGTTACCACCCCCACAGCATGCTTCCCCTTCCCATATTGACTGGTTACTTCCTGTATTTTTTGTTTTGCTGTATATGTATATTTGAACCGCACAGGTTTATTTGGTAGTCTGGTCCTAGCCTCGTCACTACTTCGCCGAGGTTAGGCTAGGAACTTACCAGCATATAGGTTCGGTTGTGCTGATACTACGCTATGTGCTCTTTTGCACAGATTCAGACCTTGGACAACAACAGTAGCGCGAGAGCCAGCCTTCAGTCCAGTGAGATACCGAGGTAGCCTTGCAGGCGTCCGCATGCCCGACGTCTCCTCTATCTTTATTTCAGTCTGTTATCTCATGTATTCGAGACAAATAGTTTATATTTTTCTTTCTAACGATTGTATTTAGTACTCTTAGAAGTTCGTAAGTAATGTGACACCAGTTCTTGGGTAGAGGCGCATGTTGATTTCCGCATTATTGTTAATTTACTTTAATTTAAGTCTTCCACATATTTATTTAATTCAGTTGTTTTTATGATATTACTGATAATTGTTAAAAGAAGTAATTTATTAATGAAAACGGTAGTTAAGAGTTAGCTTGCCTAGCTCTCATCAGTAGGCGCCATCACGACTCCCGAGGGTAGGAATTTCGGGTCGTGACATATATGTACAATTCAATTAGCACGGCAACACCCTTCGTGCGTTCAACTCATCCTTCAAAATAAACGTATAATAGAACCAACCATATGACAGAAACATGATAATAGGAATTACAAAGTAGGAAATACACAAGTAACAACAATAGACCAGGATATCCATGTGGGCAACAGTAAACGACTAAACAGAAACAACAATTGGAAAGCAAAAGAGTATCAACGTCAATTAACTAGTATATTGGAGGCCTAAGTACAGATATGACAAATAAGAAGGAAACACATAATCTTTACAAGTTAACAAGTAAAGGCATAAATGACTGTCATGATGGAATGATTAGACTAGATTGCAATAGAATAGGTATGACATGAGTATAATTTCAATGCAGGAAATAGGTATGGTATATGCAAGTTAAGAAAGTAAAAGACATGGAAAACACAACAACATTTGAGATAGAGGTCAAGTATGGAACAATAACAACATATCACTCAGAATATTTAATTGCTACAATATCAGCTCAAGGTAAGGGCACAAACGTATACACGGGGAACAGATATCACATCATAATGCATGTCCCTCGTCCTCACGAGCACGGAAACACCCTTCGTGCCATGACCTCACAATAACATACACGTATAACAATATAAATGAAATGTCACTATATCATCCTTCATGCTTTTACTCTCCAATGATATGGCACGACATCACCCTTCATGCTTTTACTCTCAATAATATGGCACGAAATCACTCTTCATGTTTTTACTACCAATAACGTGGCACGACATCACCCTTCGTGCTTTTACGCTCAATAATGTGGCAAGACATCACCCTTCGTGCTTTATACTCTCCCTCACATGATAATATATAAACAATGGCACGATATCACCCTTCGTGCTTTACATTCTTCCTTACCAAGCATATGAATAACAATGACAAACAAGGAAGGAAGCATAAATGACATCAAGGAGAGTGTTTTAACGGATATTCCAAATAATTTTCAATCACAATCTTCATTCAACAACCCTCAAGAACTGTATGATTCAAATACTTCCACAAATCTCACAAATGATCCACAACACAATTATATAGTCTAGTATCTCAAGAATATTGTCTGTAGTAATATAGTAATGATTTCGCATGGAGATAACCGAATTAGACACATCAATGTATTCTCAGAATGTCCATCAATTTTGATCAAGTTATAATAAGCTAAGTCTTAATTCCTATCATTTAAGATCATGTTTTTGGTATCTAAGAGTCTAGTAAAGCATGAAGCAAGAGGTCACGAAATTCTACAAACATAAATGTAACATAATCCAACCCTCGAGCATGATTAACCTTGGCACATACATGTACGCTCGTCACCTCATATATGTATCACCCCCGCATGTAGCAAACAATGACAAATATGAGGAAACATTCCCTCAACAAAGTTAGGCAAAATACGTACCTCGATCCGGCTAACTCAACACTCAACCTAGCCTTTTCCTCTACAAATTAGCTTCCTCTCGACTCAATCTAGCCAATGACGACTTGAATACACTATATAATGCAAGAGAAAACAATTTCAATTAATAAAGTTATGATTTTTTAAATTTTGAAAAAGTCAAACCTCGGGCCTGCTCGGTCAAAACCCGAGTTCAATGGTAGGTATTGAGTACCCATATCCCCACAAGTCCAAATATGTATTTTGTTTTCAAATCCGAGTCTTATTCGACTCTAAAATCTCAATTTTTCATTTTTCAAAACTTTGACAAAATTCCCAAAATTTTCCATAGTCTTCTCATGAATTTGATGTTAAATCTTGTATAAAATCATAAAATATGTTGAAAATTGATTAAAGATACTTACCCAATAATTTGGCATGAAAATCCCCTCTCAAAATCGCCTCACCTCGAAGCCAGGGTTCAAAAATATGAAAAGAATGAAGCAAAAACTCGGAATTCTCAGCACTTAACAGGCAGGAGATGTCGCATTTGCGAAAAACACTTTGCATCTGCGAATGAACGGTGTTGTCGCAATTGCCATAAAAGGTTCGCAATTGTGGATGAACAGTGTTTTTTCAATTTCCATAAAAGGTTCACAATTGCGAATGAACAGTGTCGCACCAGAAACCAGCAAAACCCAAACTTCTCCGAAATGATCCTAAACTACCCCAAAACTCATCAGGAACCTCCCAAACACAAACCATATATGAATTTCAATCATAAAACATGCTACGAACCTACTCGCGTACTCAAAACACTAAAAAGGTCGTCTTAAGCCGATATTAACCATGTTCAAACTCCCAAATTTCTTAACTTTACTAGTTTCTCAACCAATGATCCAAAAATATACCCTAGCCCCTCGGGACTCCAAACCAAAAGTGCACACCAGTCTAAAAACATCATACGAACTAGCTCACGCGATCGAATCGCCATAATAACACCTAGAACTACAAATTGGACACCAAATCAAATGAAATTTTCGAGAAAGCTTTAAAATCTCTATTTTTACCACCGGACGTCCGAATCACGTCAAACCGACTCCGTTTCCCACCAAATTTCACAGATAACTAAAAAATATTATATTGGATTTATACCAGGATCCAAAACTAAAATATGGTCCTGGTATGAACAATGCCAAATATTCAACCAATTCTTAAAAATATTAGATTTTTCAGATTTTTAATTTTTAATAAAAATTCATAACTCAAGCTAGGGACCTCGGAATTTGATTCCGAGCATACACGCAGATCCCATATTTCAATACGGACCTATCAGGACTGTCAAAATACGGGTCATGATCCATTTACTCAAAACATTGACCGAAATCAACTAAAATTAACTTTTTAGGCAAAAATTCTACTCCCTGCGTTCCAGTTTATGTGAACCTATTTTCTTTTTGGTCCGTTCCAAAAAGAATGAAACCTTTCTAAATTTGGAAATAATTTAGCTTAAACTTACAATTCTATCCTTAATGAGAAGCTTTTATAACCACACAAATTCTTTGGGCCCCTTTTTAACTTGTTTAGTACCACAAAAGTCTTCATTTTTTCTTAAACTCCGTACCTAGTCAAACAAATTCACATAAATTGGAACGGAGGAAGTAGTTTTTATCAGTGTTTTTAGCATATAAACCTCTCGGGTTAATACCCAGACTGCGCCATGCAAATCAAGGAAGGCTAAAATGAGGCTCTAAAGGCTTCAAAACTTAGAGTTTGGTTCTAAATCACCGAGCGAAGTGCAGATACTCAAAATGACCAGTCGAGTCGTTACATCCTCCACCACTTAAACATACGTTCGTCCTCAAACGTGCCAGGAGTCATTCCAAAGCTATCAAATCATGGTGTAACCTGACTATGTATAACCCGGGGGGTGATCCCACGTCACTCTGTTCCACATAAGCCCACCAACACAACACAGTTAGAGATCTTTATTTCAACCTTGGTCCTAAAACCTTAGAACTCAATCTCTATCATCCAGAATTCATTGCAAAACCCGAATCCCACATCTACACACTGTATAGGTCTGAACAAGTTGTATCAAGTTACAACCATAACCCAAGATGTAATCACATGATATACCCCATCATTTTGACACTCATAGTAGGATCTGCTGACAACCATTACTGCCCAAAACAAATCCAAAACAAATTCGGTACCAGTAGCAAACCTCATATCGATTAGAACCTTGTTCAAAACCTCCATACCCTACCGGTGATGAAAGAAACATGCATAACTGCTTAACCACTCAACTAATCAATAAGCTTTCGCCCGATTAGGGCCATTGTCCACGTCCTTAATTCTTCCAACCCTTCCTCATCCCAACACAATAGCGTAAATCTCAGGTCTAGAAACCTCATCTCAGCCAAGACGAGTAGCCATACCGAAAAAAATCAACAATAATCATATGGAGCCACAAACAACCGGGTTCCGTACACTAACAAGTAATAATTAAAACATGACAGATAACGGTAAGAAAGCTACTAAGAAAGTTAAGCAGGCAGGGAAATTTTAGCATTTTAATATGAACTATTCTCAACAAAGTGGAAGCAAAATACACGAAATAGAAATAAGGAGCCAGATTTCATCACTATACCGTTGAGGCATGCAACCCGATCCCATCATATCAATCCATATAGGGTACTCTTCGAGCCATAATACTCGGGCTCACTAATACATGTGCATCAACATCAAGCAAAATAGAGTGCACAAAAATATAACTATGGGGAAAATCATTAGGAACAAACAACATCGAGAAGGACAAGCACAACTATAGTGCAATAAGCAAATCAACATCACAAAGGCCACCTCAACCATAGTGCCATGAAGTCTAAACTGAATCACAATATGCATCTGAAGAATCATGTAACCATCACAACTCGCCATAGTATAAGAGAGAAACATATAACATAAACCAAGGCATGAATGACATCCATTCCACCTAATGATATACACATAGAAACAATTATGTAAAACAAACAAGTCTGATCTGATACAAAATACACATTCTCATTAGGCTCAAAATAATCCCCAAACCAAATTCTGATCTTCCTCAAACATGTAATAAACCTTCCAAAAGTCTATAGCAACCTTTCCATAACACATACTATAAATCATCCAATCCTCTACATTTCTTCTCAACTCACAATCCAGGAATAATTTGTCAACAAGAATGTTTAGTATATGAGCCTCACGAATACCAGAATTTTCATCGCGCCTGCAGGGGCATAGGGGCATTTTTCCAATTAAAGGACAATCGAAACGGGATTTATTATTTAATTTAGAGTCGCCACTTAGGAGATTTATGGTGTCCCAAGTCACCGATGAATCCCGAATCGAGGAAAAGATTGACTCTGTATTACAGTCCGCGAACCAGAAATCCGGATAAGGAATTCTGTTAACCCAGGAGAAGGGGTTAGTCATTCCCAAGTTCCGTGGTTCTAGCACGGTCGGTCAAATGTCATATTCGACTTATTTATCTGATTTTAATACATGTTGAACCTATGTGCAAATTTTAACTTTTTACCGCTTTTATTATTATTATTTTTATGAGAATTGCAACGTCGTGAAAACACATCTCGAACCATGTCACATCAATGCACCCGGGGTTATTAACACATTTTGACTCCGTTGAGATTTGGATTTGGGTCACATAAAGGTGCACCCGAGTTTAAGAAAGTAAATTATTAAAAGCGCATCTAAAATGACTAGCGCGTTATTATCTTTGAGGAGGGCTGTGAAATTCACTAAACGGCCCCTCCTGAATTCTAAAGGTTTCATTTTAACCATTTATTAAGGGCCCCACAATTTGTGTATTTTTGTTTGGCGAGGCTCGTCTCATTTATTATTTAAAAGGCAAACCTAATGCGACTATGATTTGCTATTTTTATTTTTGTCTCTAAAAAATAAAGAAAAAGGCCCTAATTAATTAATGCGTCAACAACCTTACTATGAGAAAGGTTGCCTCCAACATTGGGCCTACAAGGACGTTTGCAGCCCAACGAGCCCGTGGTTCGAGCCTGGACGGGAACATCACAACATGAGTCTGGGTAGCCCAATCAGCTCCAAACGAATCATCTAATGGCCTAGACCCAAACAGTACTTTATTTACATTATCAGTGCTAACTAGTACTCGATTAACTTGGTATTTTAAACTATTGGGATACAGAAGTGAACTATATGAAATTCGGAGCTATTTGAACATGTTTTTACAATTATTGAAACGAATCAATGCTTAAGAACTGTCATGAAAAAAATAAACTAACATTAACCACTTTAATGATTCACGATTTCTTAATAGAACTGCTGAAGGACACATTGAGACTAAAACCATTCAAGCCTATTTTATAACTACTGAAATTAAACATTCAAGGTGGGCCCTTTAACTAAGGTTCTAGGAGAACTACTGAAATCAAGTCACACTATACAGCCGTAGTAAACCATCCAGGGAAATTTTGGCAGTCTAATACAATCCCTATACAGCCTGGTCATATTTAAATCACCTGTTGAGAATGAAACAAAACAACCACTCCAGGTTTTATCTTATACTACGCTAAACGGATTCACGAAGATCATTAATGCGAAATTAACTATGATTGGTGATTTACTAGGAAAACCAATCCAAGAAAACTAAGCTATAATAGTCTATGATCCAGTTATTGTATAGCCCAGTTCAGTTCAGCCAACGCAACTATAAACAAGAATCTAAACATCCTTAGCGAACAAAAACGTTCAAATATAAAAGTCAGAAACTGAATTAAATTAAAATCTTCAGGCTTCAATTACAAGTTCATCCTTTACATGTCAGCTTCACAATTATTGAAGTCAAGTTGTGTACATGGAAATCAGTTACAATGGAAGAAGAAGAGGTCAGCCACAACAATGAAACAGTAGCAGCAACAAACAATACCACCAGCAGGTTGACAATCAACAGCAACAAACAGGGCCAAGCTCAAGACCAAACCACTGTCACAAAGCCCAGGAAAAAATAATCTTAACCAAAACACTAAATCTACTAGAAATTAGACTAGGCAGTCATAGGACACCTTTCAGCAATCAGATAATACCCAATACCCTCGGGTAAATCACCAAATATCTTTAAATGCCCTGAACATCCAAGCACAGAACATGAACAGAGAGATTTGAACTATTTCTGCTCTTGAAATCAATGTAACAATGTGAGATGATTATCTAAAGCACTCTCTCAAACTCTTAAGGTTTCAAAGTGTAGAAGAATTCAGCTTTAAAAGCTCTCAAGAAAACTGATCCTCAAACTCTCTCTATAAGTTCTAGTTCTCAGAAACTGATTCAAGAAGGAAGACTCTCTCAAAGACTGAAAAAAACATCCCCTAACTCTATCCTAAGTCCCTCCATTTATACCCAAACACTGACCCTGCCATCTTGTAAGAACACTACACAGAATTAAAAAACTAATTCTGCCCATGATCCCTTTAAAACTCCACTAGAGTATGTTTTCCCCATTAACCCTTGTCTTTCCTTTATTTAAAGTTCAAGCAGGTATGGGCAGCATATTTTAATCAATCCCTTTTAAGCCTCCCCATACCATTATATTTTGTTTCCCACTAACTTATTAGATTAATGGTTAATTAAGTACTTTACTGACAGCCCACTAGCAAGGCCATTTGCCAAACTTTTAAACCTACTGTGATTTACTATCCTAGTCCAATCACTTTGAACCTGTATGAAACCTCAACTATAGCCAATTTTAAGCCTATCAATTGTCTAATTAGATACATGAAACTAAATCCCAATTAGGACAAATCAACAAGGTTAGATTCATACCAGAACAAACTTAACAGAACAAACAAATAGATTCGAATCATTAAACTTAATCATCAATTGAACTCAAATCAAATCCAATAGCATTTCAACCAAGATGGGGGGGTTCAATGATTCAGGACAATAGCCAGACTGGACTATTAAGGTCAAGAAACTGATTCATACAGATGCATGAGAGTAAGCTATATATATATATATTGGGAACAAATACAACTCTAAATTAACCTCGAACAAAATGCTGGAACAACAAGTATACTGGCTATGAGCCCCGAGGCTGAAAATACAAAGGTCAGAAGGTAAGACAACATCCAATAACTTGAAGAGAACAACTGAACTACAGACATGAACAGGTCAATCGACGAGACCATTTAATTGATTCAACATATGCCAATCGACCAAGATGAGAAAAACTGGTACCAGAAAAAGGTCCGAAAGAGGAGGAGGATTAATTGACCTAAATGAGGAACTAATCAATCAGAAATAAAACAACAACAAAAGAAAAAGGCAAACAAAAGAAATACCTCGAAACTTCAGACCAAACCCAATCCGTTTCAGTCTGAACTTCGCCTTGAAACTTTGAAGCCAAAACGGACCTTAATCGAGTGTTCTCGACTGAGAACACTCGGCTAAAGCCGATTAAGACCTCAAATTTCCCCTTTACTCGGACAGGTTCCAGGTTTTGGCTCTCTAGGGTTCTTCAATAGATTTAAAATTCGACCAGTTCTAGCAAGATTCGAGCCAAAGTAGGGGTGGTTTGGGAATGAGGGAGGTCAGGTGGAGCTGGGGTGTGAACTTGGGACTGGTTGGGTAGGTTTAGGGTTTTGCTCGAATCTTCGATTGAATATTCGAAACAAACCGGGATGATTCGAGGTTAAAGGGGTAAGAATTTGTGTTGAGGGTGGTTAGAAGGTTCAGGGGTGTGAATTTCGTGGTCACGGGCATCTTCGCCGCCGGCTTTCAGGCGAAGGGTTATGAGGGCGGCTAGGGTTTGATTGGGTCGTCTAGTTCGTCTCTGAAAGAGACGAATGGGTGAAAATGAGGCGGGTGAAAGGGGTTTGGGTGTTTTGATATACTGAAAACAAGTTGATTAATCTGGGTCGTTGAATGATGGGAACCCACATTCCAGATTAATTCCCTTAAACCAAACGGGGTCGTTTAGTAGCAACGAGGTCGGGGCGGGTATAGGTACGGGTACGGGGAATGGGTCAAAACGGGTTATGGGAGGGGTGATTTGGACCGTTGGATCAAGTCATATCAAAGGCCCAGATTGGGCGTTAGAGAACGGTGTCGTTTTGGCCGTCTCTGAGACCAGCCGGTTTGGGCCTGGGTTGGGGTGTAACATTGGGCCTGAACCTTTCTTTTAAAACCAGCCCAGTCTAATTTTTAACTCTTCTTCTCTTGTTTCTTCTTTTTCTTTTATTTTCTTTTGATTCCTAATTACCAAAATTCAAAATTAACTTAGAAAATACTAATTAACCCTTAATAATAATTATCACACAAAATTAAATACAAAGATAATCACACACTTTGACATTAAACCCTAAAAATGCGAAGTACGTTATTATTTTTTCGATTTTCGTGAAACAAATTACTATTTATTTAATCCTAAATTGTAAATGCAAATGCAACACATATATTTTTTGTATTTTTTATTAATTAAAATAGAATAAACATTCATAGACAAAAAATCCAAAAAATGCCACGAGAATTCTCCAAATTGCACACAAAGAAAAATTATTTTATTTTGAATTTTTGGGAGTAGTTCTCATAGGGCAAAAATCACGTGCTCACAGCTGCCCCTCTTTGTCCGGAAACACGAAGAGTTTTTGTGCAAAGATAAAGTGAAAGGATATGAGCGATTTTTGCCCGTCCGGTTACTCCATTTGAAGCATCTTTGAAAGATTTGACCCAACCTCTACTTTAAAGGTATTCCTACATATCCATGGCTAAAGAGGAATTAGGTCAATGTAGTTCGGGAAGTGTTGGTAGCTGTGACTGCCAGGGAGCTGTGGTTTTACTATTACTGTTGTTGCCGCTGCTGCCGCTACTTACTGATATCCTTATTACACCATGCTAAAAGAAAACAAGAAGCTAGACTAAACTATAGTCTATGAATTACAAAATCTTATCTAGATCTTCAGTCTTGCTCTTGTGTCTCTTGTTGCTTTGATGTCTTGCTGACTAGTGTTTCCTCTGACGTCTCTTTCTTTCTGTCTTAACTCGTAGTCCTCTCTAGATTGTCGAATTTAAACTGCTTGTTTCCTTCTTGTGAGCTTCGAATTATTTTTCCTTCAAAGCTTGAACTGCCTTCTTCTGACAAGTGTTGCCTTCCTTCTGACTTATGAACTTTAATTTATGCTGGGGATCTTTGTTGCAACCCTTCGCTCTTCGGGCGGGCTCCTGACTTCTATTATGACTTAACAAGACAATACCTCCATTCTCCAGACGGGATCCTGACTTCAATAAACCTTAAAATATAACACCTCCCTTCTCCAGGCGGGCTCCTGACTTCAACTACAACTTGAAAATATAAAAACCTCCATTCTCCAGTCGGGCTCCTGTCTTCGACTACAACTTGAAAATATAACAACCTCCATTCTCCAGGCGGGCTCCTAACTTCGACTAAAACTTGAAAATATAACAACCTCCATTCTCCCCATTCTCCAGGCGGGCTCCTGACTTCGACTACAACTTGAAAATATAACAACCTCCATTCTCTAGGCGGGCTCCTAACTTCAACAACTTCTTGCAAATATAACACCTCCATTCTCCAGGCGGGCTCCTGACTTCAACTACTTTCTTAAAATATAACACCCTCCATTCTCCAGGCGGACTCCTGACTTCAATAACTTCTTACAAATATAACACCTTCATTCTCCAGGCGGGCTCCTGACTACAACTACTACTTAAAAACATAATACCTCCATTCTCCAGGCGGGCTCCTAACTTCAACAACTTCTTCAAAATGCGTTCTATTGCCGTTGCTCCTTCTTGTCTCCTGAACCATTTTCCTTTTAACTTGAATTATCTTCTTTCAGAACTGCTTCCTTGAAAACTGGTGTTTCATTCCTCTGAAAACTACTGGGGATAACACCGGTGTTTCATTCAAAAATATGTCATTTTCCTCCTTCAAAGACTACTTCCCTTAAGACTTGTGTTATCTTCCTCCCGAAATTGCTTTCTTTAAGACTTGTTTTGTCTTCTTCTGACTGCTGGGGATATAGTTTCCCTCAAAATTTGTGTTAGACTTCCAGAAAATTTTCAACCCCAGTTTGACAATCTTTCTTGTGGCATGTCTTTCCGTCATCAACAATATTTCCTGTCCCTGCTTCCAATCAACAAAAATTTGTTAGTTTAAAACATGGGGGACGTTCCTGCTGGGGATGGTTTTTCCCTTTTTATTTTTCCATGCTCTGCGCTGTTCGACTATCTTGAAACTTGGCTGATAACTTTCGACCTTCTTGATGCTTCTGTATTCACCAACTTCTCAACCGTTGTTTTCCACTTTTACTCCATACTTTCCACGACATCTTAGAGTAATCCATCATTTGGCCTTATAATGACGTCTTTCTTGTCCCGTCACATTATCTTCAGCCTGTCCTATCCACATTTTACTTTGCACCATATTGGAAACTGGTAGTAAGCTCCGAAAATCCTTCTCAAAAACAAACTACTAAAAAAAATCTTTAACCAAAAGAAATGAAAGATGATGACTTCAAAAGATAAAAAGAAAATTCTTCCTAAAGCATTGCTTGAAGAGAAGAAACGGAAAAGGACTTATCTGAATGGTATAACCGATCTCAAAGATCATGTCGTGTATTTCGGATTAATCAACCCAGTCTATTATATCAATCAATCTTTCTGATGGCCTTACTTTGCATTTCAAAAGGTCATGCAACCCGACTTTTTTGCCGAATCAACATCTTTGTTCAGCTTGATGCCTCGACGGATCATTTCTGTCTACCTTACATCGTTTGTCTACTTTCAATTCCTTGTCGCCTTATAGTGCCCTTCGAAAGGTTTTCACTAATAAGACTCTCTCGTTTCTCCCATCGCCTTATGGTGCCTGTAAAGGATTTCACCGATAAGACTCTCTCATTTTATTTCTCTCAACTTCCGTCGCCCTATGGTGCCTATGAAGGTTTTCACCAATAAGACTCTCTTATTTTCATTAATTTTCCTGCTTGGACCGGAGTACTACCCTGATATGAATCACTTCTGTTTTCTCGACTTGTCATCTCTCAAAAAACTGATTAGAAGGTCTTCCTTTGGACCGTAATGTGGGATTTTGGATGAGATTAGAAAGAAAGGGTATCAAAGGCTCAAAATTATTTGACACGGGTTTAAAATTACAACTTTTGGAATCACATTTCTTATTACAAAACAACCTCTGCCCCAGTTTCTTGCTTGGGGATCTTCTGACTTTTATTTTACTATGACCGAGCCGTAAAGCTGCCTACGTACCCTTAACAGGGATCAGGTCAAACGTAGTTCACATTGAATTTCCCTGTTGTTATATTTTTTCACTTCTTTTCTTTTCTCTTTTCTTTTCTTTCTTTTCTCTCTTTTTCGTTATTGATTCTAAAATAGGGGTATAAAAGAAATAAATAAGGCTCAAAAAGGGGCACAAAGGGTAAAGTGTTTAGATAGTAGAACAAATTGCCTTTGTCATTTCAATCTTCGAAATAATGCCAAATACAAACAATCAACAATTGTACCAAAGAAGTCATACATAATATCTTTTTACTGCATCAGAATTGATAGCCATGTCTATGCATTTTCCTTCGATATTTGTTAAACATAAAGCACCATTGGACAATACTCTGGTTACAATGAATGTCACTTGCCAATTCGGGGCAAACTTTCCTTTTGCCTCAGCCTGATGTGGAAGGATGTGTTTCAGCACTTGCTGACCCACTTCGAATTTCCGGGGCCGCACATTTTTGTTGTATGCTCTTGCCATTCTCTTTTGATATAACTGGCCATGGCACACAGCTGCCAACCTCTTTTTGTCAATCAAGTTCAACTACTCCAAATGGGTTTTGACCCACTCATCAACATCAATCTCAGCCTCAGTGACAATCCGAAGGGATGGGATTTAAACATCCGTAGGTATTATAGCTTCAGTTCCATATACCAAAAAATAAGGAGTTGCACCTACCGAAGTACAGACAGTAGTGCGATAACCCAGCAACGCAAATGGTAATTTTTCATGCCATTGCCTAGAACCTTCTACCATTTTCCGAAGTATCTTCTTTATGTTTTTGTTGGCTGCCTCAACTGCTCCATTCGCCTTAGGACGATATGGGGTAGAATTGCGGTGTGTAATCTTAAATTGTTGACATACCTCTTTCATCAAATTGTTGTTAAGATTAGCACCGTTATCTGTGATGATCACCTTCGGGATTTCGAATCGACAGATGATATGAGAGTGAACAAAATCGACCACTGCTTTCTTGGTCACAGACTTGAAAGTTTTGGCCTCAACCCATTTGGTGAAATAATCAATGACTACCAGAATGAACCTATGCCCGTTGGATGCTGCTGGCACAATTGGTCCAATGATATCCATGCCCCAAGCGACGAAGGGCCATGGCGCTGACATTGTGTGTAATTCCGAAGGCGGAGAATGAATCAAATCTCCGTGTATCTGGCACTGATGACATTTCCGCACAAAAATAATACAATCTCTCTCCATGGTGAGCCAATAATAACCTGCTCGGAGAATTTTCTTTGCAACACATATCCGCTCATATGTGGTCCGCAGACTCCTGAATGTACTTCGGACATGACAAACGTAGCATGTCTAGCATCTATGCATCTTAACAATCCCAGGTCTGGTGTTCTTTTGTACAAAACTCCTCCACTCAAGAAAAATCCGCTTGCCAACCGTCGAATTGTTCTCTTTTGATCCCCCGTGGCTTGCACTGGGTATATTCCCATTCTAATATATTCCTTGATATCATGGAACCACGGTTCGCCATCCAATTCTTCTTCAATCATGTTGTAGTAAGCATGCTGATCTCATACTTGAATGTGCAAAGGATCGACATAGGCTTTGTCCGGATGGTGCAGCATTGACGCTAGGGTAGCCAAAACATCATCAACCTCATTATGGACCCTTGGAATATGCCTAAACTCCACTAATCTAAACCATTGACAAAGATCATGCAAGCATTGTCGGTATGGTATGTGCTTCAGATCTCGCGTTTCCCATTCTCCTTGAATTTGATGTACCAGAAGGTCCGAGTCTCCCAAGACCAAGACTTCCTGGACATCCATGTCTGCAGCTAACCTTAAAACCAAAATGCATGCTTCGTACTCAGCCATATTGTTGGTACAATACCGAAGCTGAGCCGTAACAGGATAGTGATGCCCTATTTCAGAAATAAACACAGCTCCTATTCTGACTCCTTTCATGTTAGCGGCCCCATCAAAGAAAAGTTTCCAGCCTGGTTTTTCGGCCTGTTCTAGCTCGTCAATATGCATCACCTCTTCATCGGGAAAATAAGTCCTCATCGGCTTATACTCTTCATCGACCGGGTTCTCAGCCAAATGATCGGTCAATGCTTGGGCTTTCATCGCAGTCCGAGTCACATAGATTATGTCAAACTCTATGAGCAAAATCTGCCATTTTGCAAGTCTTCCTGTCGGCATATGCTTTTGAAAGATATACTTCAACGGATCCAAGCGGGAAATGAGGTAAGTAGTGTAGGATGACAAATAATGTTTCAACTTCTGTGCCACCCAAGTTAGGGCGCAACATGCCCTTTCTAGGTGAGTGTACTTAACCTCATAAGTTGTGAACTTCTTGCTAAGATAATAGATGGCTTGTTCTTTCCTGCCGGTGACGTCATGCTGCCCCAGTATACAACCAAATAAATTTTCCATGACTGACAAGTAAAGAATCAGAGGTCTCACCGGTTTTGGCGGAACCAGCATAGGGGGGTTTGACAAGTAACCTTTTATCTTATCAAATGATTCTTGACACTCATCAGTCCACTTGATCGCAGCGTCCTTATTCAACAACTTTAAAATAGGCTCACAAGTTGTCGTGAGCTGAGCAATAAACCTGGTGATGTAGTTCATCCTTCCTAACAGACTTATCACTTCAGTCTTGTTCCTCAGAGGGGGCAATTCTTGTATGGCTTTGATCTTTGATGGGTCCAACTCGATGCCTCGCCGACTGACTATGAATCCTAATAGCTTTCCGAATGGAACACCAAACGCACACTTGGCGGGGTTAAGCTTGAGGTTGTACCTGTGAAGCCTCTGGAAGAATTTCCTTAAATCCTCGACGTGGTCGGCCTGATATTTTGATTTTATGATCACATCATCTATATATACCTCAATCTCCTTGTGTATCATATCATGAAACACAGTAGTCATCGCTCTCATATAAGTTGCCCCAGCATTCTTCAACCCAAATGGCATTACTCGGTAGCAATAAGTTCCTCAGGGCGTGATGAAGGTTGTCTTTTCCGCATCTTCTTCATCCACTAGAATCTGATGATACCCGGCATAGCAATCCACAAAAGATTCAATCTCGCGCTTGGAACAATTGTCAATCAGAATGTGGATATTGGGTAAAGGGAAGTTATCCTTCGGACTTGCTTTGTTGAGATTGCGGCAATCGACGCATACTATGATCTTGCCATCCTTCTTCGGCACATGCACGACATTAGCTAACCAGACAGGATATCGGGTGACCCGAATAACCTTTGCATCCAACTGTTTTTTAACTTCTTCTTTGATCTTCACACTCATATAAGTTTTGAATTTCCTCAGCGTTTGCTTGACGGGAGGGAACGCCGGATCAGTGGGCAGTTTGGGGACCACTAAATCAGAGTTTAAATCAGGCATGTCATCATATGACCATGTAAAAACATCTTTGTACTCGATGAGTGCTTTGATTAACTCCTCCCGGATTTTTGGCTCGAGGTGGACACTTATTTTAGTCTCTCAGACATTGTTTGTGTCCCCTAAATTGACGGTTTTTGTGTCATTCAAATTGGGTTTGGGTTTTTCTTCGAAGTGAATTAAATCCTTACTAATCTCTTCGAAGGCTTCATCCTCATCATCATATTCGGATTCGTAATCACAATCTACTCCTTGAACTAACATTTCGGAATCAGATTAATTTTTAAGATTGGGCTGAGGATTCCTTATGCATGACATGTCATTAGAACCAGCATAAAAAGAACTGTATAGAATGAAAAGAAAATAAAAGGGAAAACCATCAGGAATGATGAATAAAGGGAAATTGCATTTCATTAAATGATAAATGATAACAAAGTGTGCACACTCAAACAAACTGAAAAGAAAAACAAAAAAACGAAATCTGGATTACAACACTGGAATAATCCGTACAGACTTAAAGGAAAATCAAAGCGAACTACCAAGACTCCTTCCAAGTGGGGAGAAGAGTAGCCTTCCAATTATTAAGCTTTGTTTTTAGCCCAACAAATTGCACTTATGCGTTGCTAATACCTTTCCCAATCTCCACCATGTTCACACTGTCGAACAACTTCTCAAATCTTTCAATCAACTCCTTGTCAGGATTAATCACAGAACTGGGAATTGTTGTCACTGGGCGACTCCTTGTACCGGACTTGACAAATGATCTAGAAAGACGTGGGACCGGCTTTGGAAGGACCCATGTCCTCTGTTTCAATTTCCTGGCTCTTTTTATATCAACGGCTCTGGGCTTGAATCCTAGACCAAATGTTCCCAAGTTTTCATAAAGAGATACGGGCTGTATGATGCCTTGCAACACTGATCCCAAACCCTTTCCTGGTACAAAACCATTCTTCAACATTTCATACGCTACCATGACTGATGCGGCATTTATCTTTGGATTCGGGATACATTTCCCCTCTGGAACTTTCGCGACCGACATTGCGTCTGAAACCTGGTAGACCCATGGTCCCTTGTCATCTTCCACTTCAATAAATGGCACAATGGTGCTGTTGTGAGCGCACAAATTATCTTCGTCGTGCACCACTATTTCCTGTCTGTCCCATTCAAACTTGACCATCTTATGGAGAGTTGATTGCACTGCTTTAGCGGCGTGAATCCACGGTCGCCCTAATAGCAAATTGTAGGAAACGAATATATCCAGCACTTGGAATTCCATTGTGAATTCTACTGGACCTATAGTCAGCTCCAACATTATGTCCCCGACTGAGTCTTTGCCTCCGCCGTCAAATCCCCGCACACAGATACTGTTCTTATGGATCCTCTCCTCTTCTACTTTCAGCTTGCTTAGAGTGGAGAGAGGACAGATGTTTGCACTTGAACCATTGTCAACCAATACCCGGGTAACCACGGCGTCCTCGCATTTCATTGTCAAGTAAAGGGCTTTTTTATGCTCAGTACCCTCTACCGGCAATTCATCATCGGAAAAAGTGACTCTATTTACTTCGAAAATCTTCTTGGCTATCTTTTCCAGATGGTTTACCGAGATCTTGTCGGGAACATGGGCCTCATTCAGGATTTTCATCAGGGATTGGCGGTGTTCATCTGAATGGATTAGCAATGAGAGTAACGAGATCTGAGAGGGCGTTTTCCTCAACTGCTCTACAACAGAATAGTCATTCACTTTCATTTTCCTCAAAAATTCCTCTGCCTCTTCTTTAGTTACCGCTTTTTTTACCGGCGTTGGATTATCTTTAGCTCTTCTTAAATCCTCTGGAGCGAAACACCTTCCTGAGCGAGTCAAACCTTGCGCTTCAAAAACTTCTTATTTTACTTTTTTCCCCTTGTAAATCACCGTCACCCGTTCATAATTCCAAGGAACAGCCCTGTTGTTGATTACTGGAAGCTGAGATACTGGTTTTATAATAACAGGCTTTGTGCGAGAACCCTTCACAACCACAACAGGTTTACTTGCGACCCCTGTCACTACCACTTTAACTTTTTCTGGTTTCACTGCAATAATGTTTGACGACCCTCTCTCGACTACCTCAGCTGGCTTATCATCTACCCCTCTCAACTGGACCACTAATTTCCCACTAAATACTTTTTCTTTTGAGCTGGTTTGCTGGAACGGATCATCATTACCGTCTGTGAGGGCTTCCTAGGTTCCCCCTCTTTGTGTATCAACTTAATCATGTGTGTCTCATGGTGCGTTGGCAGTGGGTTCTGATTGATATTTGGTGCTTCTAAGGCTTGAACCTCGATCCGATGAGTATCAATAAGATCTTGCACAACTGTTTTTAGTTTCCAACACTTCTCTGTATCATGCCCAGGAGCCTCTGAACAGTACTCACAACTCACTGAGTGGTCAAGATTTCTAGGGGGGATTTGGCATTTTAGGCTCAATTGGATTCAACATGCCCAACTGCATCAATTTGTGGAAAAGACTGGTATATGATTCCCCCAGTGGAGTGAAAGTCTTTTGCTTCTATGACCTCTCATTCTTGAGGGCTTGGTTTGGTCGGAAACCTGTCCCGGGGGGATTTCTGTAGGCCCTTGGGGTGGGTATGTGTTTTATGGAGCTGGCACACGCTATTGCGTGTGTACCAGAGATTGGGTATAGGTTTGTGCATGATGGACAGAAAAATGGGGATCTGGCGGTGGGTAGCAATGTTGTGGAGGGCTATATGGAGTATGGGGGTAATTTTGGTGGTAGGGTCGTGATTGGCTATAGTAGGGTGACAGGCCTCTAGATCCGAACCAGGCCCCAGACTCAATAATCGTGACATCTTCTTTCTTCTTCTTCCCAAGTACACCCCTAGTGCCGCTTTGGATGACCTGAGTGGTTGCCTTGATCGCTGAATAGCTCATGATTTTGTTGGACTTAAGCCCCTCCTCGACCATGCCTCCCATTTTTACAACCTCATTAAAAGACTTGCCAATTGCGGACACCAAATGACCAAAGTAAGTTGGCTCCAAAGCCTGCAAAAAGTAATCGACCATCTCACTCTCTTTCATTGGTGGATCTACCCTTGCTGCTTGCTCCCTCCACCGGAAACCATATTCTCTAAAGCTTTCACTGTGCTTCTTTTCCAGTTTGGTCAGGGACAATCGGTCCGGAATGATCTCAAGATTATATTGAAAGTGACAAGCGAATGCTTGGGCCAAATCGCCCCATGTGTACCACCTGCTATGATCTTGTCTGATGTACCATTCTAACACCGACCCACTTAAACTTTGGCTGAAATACGCCATCAGTAATTCATCTCTTCTACCTGCTCCCCTCATCTTGCTACAAAAACCTCTCAGATGAGCCACCGGATCACCGTGTCCGTTGTACAAGTCGAATTTGGGCATTTTGAAACCTTCCGGTAGTTGTACATTTGGAAAAAAACACAAGTCTTTGTAAGCTACACTCACCTGACCTCCTAACCCTCTCATATCCCTGAAGGATTGTTCTATGCTTTTCATTTTTCTGAACATCTCTTCCTGTTCAGGATTTCTGGCCGGTTTTTCTACTTTCCCCGGTAGGTCAGAATGTGGATCATGTGGATAGGCTTCAGGAACTTTGAAGGTAAGCTTTGGGGGATAATACTGGTTGTCCTGTGCTTGGAACACAGGTTCACTCGGAGATTTATGGAGTGCATCTGGTGGAGATGCCACAAAGACATGGGTGATTGGCGGAGGAGGGTATGGACTTGATTTTGGTGGTGGAGCTTGTGGCGTATGAGAAGTAGTGCCATGGTAGTGTTGATAAATGGGAAAACCTGGATCGGTGGCGGGATGATCCTGAGACTGAGCTAATGGTGGGGTAAAAGCCGGGTTAGCAGGGTAAGCTAGCGGTGATTTCCCTTTCGACCAAGCCTGGTACATTTCGGCCATCTGTTGCTTAAGCTTGAGCATCTTATCATTCATTTTATAGACGTCCAACTCCTCTACCTCAACACTAGTGTCGACATCTGGGATAGACATGATTTCTGGTATTGGTCCCTTCGATCTAGTTTGGTAATGATAATGTGCCAGTATCCGCTAAATAAACTAACTGCTTGAATTCTCTGGAAATCAACAAACTTGTTAGTTTTTATAGAGTTTAACACATATGCAATTACACGTTGGGATGCAATGCACCTAGGCAATTAACCATTTCTATCATGCATTTGCTTCGGTTGCGTGCGTCATTCCGGCCTCTCACAATTGTTCCTCTTCTTTTAAACTTTCTTTATTCTATCCTTCTTCCTTTTTAATTTTCCCCTTTTTCTTTTTAGTAGTGGTCGAATCCTATAGAGATTTCCTACGTATCATGTCCCCGCATGAATCAGACCGTGCGTAGTTCTGTCAGATAAGTGTGCAAGTGAATAAAACATTTTTGGGATTTTTAGCTTTTATAAAACAGATGCTTCGGTTACACATACTCAATATCAACAAATTTCAAAAGTCCAACAGACTCTGACGCAAAGATGACAAATAGACTCCGAAATCAAGCTATCATACTCTAAAGAAATGCAGACTCGGAACAGAAAGAAAATGCAAACCCAACATGACTCACAGACTCAGACAGAAAAGGAAATACAAATTAAAACGGAAAATTATGAGTACATAAATGCTCCTGGTGCCCATGGGACATCATTCGGTCTCGCCACGGGCCTACGTGTAAGATCCCTTTGAAGTCGGTCCAAATTGTTCATTATTTGCTTAACAAAGGTCATCACTGCTGCAACAAATGTAGTGCGAGTCATATCCTCACAAATGTGGCACTTCATAACGATGTAGTCAGCTATGTTTCTAATTCTCTCTCTTATGATGCCTTTCTCCTGAAGCAGCCGCCCTATTTGCTGATTACGGGCTTCTAACACTCGAGAGTCCTGAAGGTGTTGATTTTGTAACTGCTGCATTTCTTCCTCTATCCGAGCCACCAGATCATAACAACGTTCCCTATCAGCTTTGAAATCTTGAGCCTGCTTGACTGCCTCATTCTTGAGAGTGGTTATCCTTCTTCTTAGGATAGTGATGGTCCCTTCATAAAACCGTACTTGCTCTTCTTCCTTCTTTATCCATTTCGCCTAGATTCTCGCTAGACCAGCTTCAGATTTTTCCAGGTTTTCTTGATACTCGAGGGCTTTCTTCTTCAGACAGTTTATGAGCCTTTTATCAGATCGGCTTCTCTCCAAGTTTCTTTTCATTTTCTGGATTTGAGCTTTGAGGACTTCATTTTCCTAAGCTAATTTTTTCTTTTCGCCCTTATTTGCAGCGGTTTGAACACCATTTTCAAACTGAAGATCCATGACTTGCTTCTCCAATCTGCCTATTGTGGCTCTATACTCGTGTTATTTAGTCAACCAATCCCATTGGCCTTGCGACGCCTCGACGAACTCCTGGAGATGGGGTCTTTTGGCTAGCCTCCCAAACTTGATTTCTCTCTTATACCAAGCAAGGTATCCCGACGAAACTTCACCTTTGGACCGATCACGTACACACGTATTTGCCGTTAAGTATTGACACTAGCTCCAAATATGGCGGACTGCTGCTTCATGAAATTGTTCGTTGGGCGCGATCTCGACTATTTGACCACTAAGATCTTCATCTTTCGGAACTATTTGGCATCTCCCCAACTGCCTCAAAACCCGATAAGGGGTATAGGGCTGGATACTCCTGAGAAGCATCAAAAGGAAATGAGGTCCAATGGCTGGCATATATATGATTTCATCTATAGGCAACAATCCAAATGTCCATTCTATTTGGCTCGCAGTGACAGAACGGAGGCGCGTTGTCCACTCTATGACCCCTTCTGGTAAGCTGATTACATCAACCCTCGTAGGAAATTCCTCTATGCACGTTTTCTCCATCGACCCATAACTCATAAATTGAGGGCAACGACATAGGTGTTCGATCATCCACATCTGCAGCAACGTGTTGCACCCCTCAAAAAAGTCTCCCCCGGCTTTGCAGGCTGTGAGAGCACGGAAGATTTCAGCTACTATCATGGGTGCGAGGGTGATGTTGTCCTGAGTAAGTAAAGTGCTGACAACCCCAGATACTCGTATGTCAATGTTCCCGTCTTTTCTAGGAAACACCAGGAGTCCCAAAAAGGCTACCATGAATGCAAAACACATATGTTCTTCCCACTTAAGGCGATTTCCTTTGCTACAGATTTTGTTTTTCGGCTTGTTGAACCCCCATATGTGGCCATATCTGTTGTATATAAACCGTAAAGTACAAAAACCAACTGCCAAGTCTGGATTGTGGACCCCCCTGCTTATTTTCAAAGAGTCTAGGAACATGTGTACGACTACGACCCTTGGAACGATCAGACACTGGTGTCTCAGAGGAACCTTGGGACCCCCGATGTATCCGGCTATTTCTTCCAATGTTGGGGTAAGTTCAAAATCCGAGAAGTGAAATACGTTGTGAGCCGGGTCCCAGAATGCGACCAAGGCCTTTATGATATCCCCCCTAGGATTAATCTTCAGCAACCCAGTGAGGCCTCCCAGGTACAGATTGAATGCGTCGCACCCTGATTCGCCCAAGTCATCCCACCACATGTTCAACTCCAAAGGGATCTTGTTCACAATTGTTACGTGTAAATTCTGACTTGTGCTCATTCTACACATTTATTAGGGTGGTTAAGTAAAATCACGATTTAATTGACTCAAAGATAACATGGACACTTTTCTCTCTTTTTTTCATTTAAAATAAGACCCAGTTTTGCCAATACGGCCTTTCAGCACCTCGGGGTCGAAGATTTTAAGGCTGTGTCGGCTAACCGGTCCCTAAAAAAAGACCACAGGTGGCTGTTCTTGCAAAAATAGCCTTCTGACACCCTTTTAGGGACATTCAGCTCTTTCTAGCAAGAATGGCATCACCCTAATTATTTTTAAATAATTTTTTTGTTCTTTTGGCTAATTTCGCAAAAAGTGAAGTTGGACCCGATGGGGGTTGCCTAAGTATCTCACACCCTGTGAGAATCAAACTGGTGTAGTTCGGGCAAATAAAACAAACTATTTTTTGAAAACAAGATTCTTTTTTTATTTTATTGGCAAAATGAACAAACTATTTTTGAAAATTTCTCAAAAATTTGGTAGAGTTTCGATACTATTTAGACATTGTTTTTTTATTAAAACAGGCGATTAACTTTCTTTAACCCTCATACTGCTATTTCTCTTTCCTCAAAATATTCAAAAGTCGGTCAGCATGCAAGTCCGAAGCAAATAAATGCACAAGTAGCAAGTAAGATGCATCAGGATGGTCTTTTTTTCATTTTTGGTACACCTGTCCTAGACAGACCCAACCCCTATGTTGAGCCTCCAAAGTCAGTTGCACATGATGCAAACAAACGTTCCTACTAGGGATCCGGCATGAGGCTGAGTTATTTTAGGTTTATAACCTGGGTATTTGTTCTAGACTGTGTACCCGAGCAGACAACTCGAGTCGAGGATGGGGCTACGTACCGGGAACCAAAAGGCCATCCGGCTTAGTAACTTGTCCGAGCCTCTTTCTTATTTCAAGGTATGACACTAACAAAATAGGGAGTCTCGACCAGAGAGCACATCCCCAAAGATGAGAAGAGAAGGTTTTCGTAGCAGTTTATATACAATTCAGTTAATATCAAAGCGGTAAAAGCAACATTTAGCACATTAGGCCCAAACATGTAATAAAATCAGATAATAAACAAAGCCAGATATAACAATTATTATAAGCTCGAATTCTGAATCCTGAACCAAAAGTTCTGGGTTCTTGTCCCCAGCAGAGTTGCCAGAGCTGTCACACCTCCTTTTTACCCGCGCCCGCAAGGGCGTAGGGGAGTTTTTCCAAATAAAGGACAATCGAAACGGGATTTATTACTTAATTCAGAGTCGCCACTTGGGAGATTTATGGTGTCCCAAGTCATCGGTTGAATCTCGAATCGAGGAAAAGATTGACTCTGTATTACAGTCCACGAACCAGAAATCCGGATAATGAATTTTGTTAACCCGGGAGAAGGGGTTAGGCATTCCCGAGTTCCATGGTTCTAGCACGGTCGCTCAAATGTCATATTCGGCTTATTTATCTGATTTTAATACATGTTGAACCTATGTGCAAATTTTAACTTTTTACCGCTTTTATTATTATTATTTTTAATGAGAATTGCAACGTCGTGAAAACACATCTCGAACCACGTCACATCAATGCACCCGGGGTTATTGACACATTTTGACTCCGTTGAGATTTGGATTTGGGTCATATAAATGTGCACTCGAGTTTAAGAAAGTAAATTATTAAAAGCGCATCTAAAATGACTAGCGCGTTATTATCTTTGGGGAGGGCTGTGAAATTCACTAAACGGCCACTCCCGAATTCTAAAGGTTTCATTTTAACCATTTATTAAGGGCCCCGCAATTTGTGTATTTTTGTTTGGCAAGACTCATCTCATTTATTATTTAAAAGGCAAACCTAATGCGACTATGATTTGCTATTTTTATATTTGTCTCTAAAAAATAAAGAAAAAGGCCCTAATTAATTAATGCATCAACAACCTTACTATGAGAAAGGTTGCCTCCAACATTGGGCCTACAAGGATGTTTGCAGCCCAACGAGCCCGGGGTTCGAGCCTGTACGGGAACATCGCAACATGAGTCTGGGCAGCCCAATCAGCTCCAAATGAATCATCTGATGGCCCAGACCCAAACAGTACTTTATTTACATTATCAGTACTGAACTAGTACTCGGTTAACTTGGTATTTTAAACTATTGGGATACGGAAGTGAACTATATGAAATCCGGAGCTATTTGAACTTGTTTTTACAAATATTGAAACGAATCGATGCTTAAGAAGTGTCATGAAAAAAATAAACTAACATTAACCACTTTAATGATTCACGATTTCCTAATAGAACTGCTGAAGGACACATTGAGACTAAAACCATTCAAGCCTATTTTATAACTACTGAAATTAAACATTCAAGGTGGGCCCTTTAACTAAGGTTCTAGAAGAACTACTGAAATCAAGTCACACTATACAGCCGTAGTAAACCATCCAGGGAAGTTTTGGCAGTCTAATACAATCCCTATACAGCCTGGTCATATTTAAATCACCTGTTGAGAATAAAACAAAACAACCACTCCAGGTTTTATCTTATACTACGCTAAACGGATTCACGAAGATCTTTAATGCGAAATTAACTATGATTGGTGATATACTGGGAAAACCAATCCAAGAAAACTAAACTATAATAGTCTATGATCCAGTTATTGCATAGCCCAGTTCAGTTCAGCCAACACAACTATAAACAAGAGTCTAAACATCCTTAGCGAACAAAAACGTTCAAATATAAAAGTCATAAACTGAATTAAATTAAAATCTTCAGGCTTCAATTACAAGTTCATCCTTTACATGTCAGCTTCACAATTATTGAAGTCAAGTTGTGTACCTGGAAATCAGTTACAATGGAAGAAGAAGAGGTCAGCCACAACAATGAAACAGTAGCGGCAACAAACAATAACACCAGCAGGTTGACAATCAACAACAACAAACAAGGCCAAGCTCAAGATCAAACCACAGTCACAAAGCCCAGGAAGAAAGAAGCTTAACCAAAACACTGAATCTACTAGAAATTAGACTAGGCAGTTATAGGACACCTTTCAGCAATCAGATAATACCCAATACCCTTGGTTAAATCACCAAATATTTTCAAATGCCCTGAACATCCAAGCACAAAACAGGAACAGAGAGATTTGAACTATTTCTGCTCTTGAAATCAATGTAACAGTGTGAGCTGATTATCTAAAGCGCTCTCTGAAACTCTTAAGGTTTCAAAGTGTAGAAGAATTCAGCTTTAAAAGCTCTCAAGTAAACTGATCTTCAAACTCTCTCTATAAGTTCTAGTTCTCAGAAACTGATTCAAGAAGGAAGACTCTCTCAAAGACTAACAAAAAGATCCCCTAACTCTGTCCTAAGTCCCTCCATTTATACCCAAACACTGACCTTGCCAGCTTGTAAGAACACTAGGCAGAATTAAAAAACTAATTCTGCCCATGTTCCCTTTAAAACTCCACTAGAGTATGTTTTTCCCCATTAACCCTTGTCTTTCCTTTATTTAAAGTTCAAGCAGGTATGGGTAACATATTTTAATCAATCCCTTTTAAGCCTCCCCATACCATTATATTTTGTTTCCCACTAACTTATTAGATTAATGGTTAATTAAGTACTTTACTGACAGCCCACTAGCAAGGCCATTTGCCAAACTTTTAAACCCCAAATTACCCCTGAAATTATTATGATTTACTATCCTAGTCCAATCACTTTGAACCTGTATGAAACCTCAACTATAGTTAATTTTAAGCCTATCAATTGGCTAATTAGATACATGAAACTAACTCCCAATTAGGACAACTCAATAAGGTTAGATTCATACCAGAACAAACTTAACAGAACAAACAAATAGATTCGAATCATTAAACTTAATCATCAATTGAACTCAAATAAAATCCAACAGCATTTCAACCAAGATGGGGGTTTAATGATTCAGGACAATAGTCAGATTGGACTATTAAGGTCAAGAAACCGATTCTTACAGATGCATGAGAGTAAGCTATCTATATTGGGAACAAATACAACTCTAAATTAACCTCGAACAAAATGCTAGAACAACAAGTATACTGGCTATGAGACTTGAGGCTAAAAATACAAAGGTTAGAAGGTAAGACAACATCCAATAACTTGAGGAGAACAACTGAACTACAGACATGAACGGGTCAATCGACGAGACCATTTAATTGATTCAACATATGCCAATTGAACAAGATGAGAAAAACTGGACCAGAAAAAGGTCCGAAATAGTAGGAGGATTAATTGACCTATATGACGAACTAATTATTCAGAAATAAAACAACAACAAAAGAAAAAGGCAAACAAAAGAAATACCTCGAAACTTCAGACCAAACCCAATCCGTTTCAGTCTGAACTTCGTCTTGAAACTTTGAAGCCAAAACGGACCTTAATCGAGTGTTCTCGACTAAGAACACTCGGCTAAAGCCGGTTAAGACCTCAAATTTCCCCTTTACTCGGACAGGTTCCAAGAGCTGGGGTGTGAACTTGGGACTGGTTGGGTAGGTTTAGGATTTTGCTCGAATCTTCGATTGAAGATTCGAAACAAACCGGGATGATTCGAGGTTAAAGGGGTAGAGATTTGTGTTGAGGGTGGTTAGAAGGTTCAGAGGTGCGAATTTCGTGGTCAGCAACATCTTCGCCGCCGACTTTCAGGCAAAGGGGTATGAGGGCAACTAGGGTTTGGTTGGGTCGTCTAGTTCGTCTCTGAAAGAGACGAAATGGTGAAAATGATGCGGGTGAAAGGGGTTTGGGTGTTTTGATATATTGAAAACAAGTTGATTAATCTGGGTCATTGGATGATGGGAACCCACGGTCCAGATTAATTCCCTTAAACCAAACGGGGTCGTTTAGTAGCAAACGGGTCAGGGCGGGTATAGGAACGAGTACGGGGAATGGGTCAAAACGGGTTATGGGAGGGGTGATTTGGACCGTTGGATCAAGTCATATCAACGGCCCAGATTGGGCATCAGAGAACAGTGTCGTTTTGGCCGTCTCTGAGACCAGCTGGTTTGGGCCTGGGTTGGGGTGTGACATTGGGCCTGAACCTTTCTTTTAAAACCAGCCCAGTCTAATTTTTAACTCTTCTTCTCTTGTTTCTTCTTTTTCTTTTATTTTCTTTTGATTCCTAATTACCAAAATTCAAAATTAACTTAGAAAATAATAATTATCACACAAAATTAAATACAAAGATAATCACACAATTTGACATTAAACCCTAAAAATGCGAAGTACGTTATTATTTTTTCAATTTTCGTGAAACAAATTATTGTTTATTTAATCCTAATTTGTAAATGCAAATGCAACACATATATTTTTTGTATTATTTATTAATTAAAATAGAATAAACATTCATAAACAAAAATCCAAAAAATGCCACGAGAATTCTCCAAATTGCACACAAAGGAAAATTATTTTATTTTGAATTTTTGGGAGTAGTTCTCATAGGAAAAAAATTACGTGCTCACACCTAATGGCTGACATATAACTCATGCTCCATCATATCACGGAAAAACACCCATAAGTCAAAACACCTGGTACCTGCCAACAGGCAAACTCTACTCCGATAGGAACACATAGTGCCAGCAAAACCTTAAACACCTGAAATGGTCCGTGCCATCAAGAACTCATATCCTTCCCTCTAAAACTATCTGCAACCTTATACCTACAGATTTTAACGCCGCACGGCGCATCACCTCTAACATGATACCCGCAAAACTACGAAAATCTCATAGCCAACATTGAACCATAAGCAAATTGAACACTTCACCAACCGAGAATCTTCCATCTATCTCAATCTAGAAGAACACCACCACATGCAATATAGCTCCTATACCTGTAGAAAATATTAACTCCAACTGTGGTCATAACCATAATAAATTCTCCAGAACTTAGTAACACATAATCGTGTAATCAGAACCAATCTCCTATAACTCAATCGAATCGCGCAGACTGACAACCCAAAAATAACTCAATCCGATATGATCACCCCCGAGGAAACTTCTAGGCAACTGAAGCCATTTCCTGCATCACCCTAACATTGACTTGTAGACCTTTCTTGACAAGGAAATACCGTGGATCCGATCATTATTCACTGCTCTGTAGTTAAATTCAGAAGTCCTAAAATCCACTTATCTTATTCTGATCTTCAATACCTAGCTAATACGTGTTAAGCTATCCGTGCTTCACCAGCAGATGCCCATTCAAATATATAACCATGAAAGCTTTCGGTCCGAAAACTAATACGGCCCATGATCCTACAACCCAATCGTTATTAGAAGCCTCCACCACTTAGCTCGAAGCCATAGAACACCTTATCAGCAACCCAAAATACCATATCTTCGTAGCTTGCCCCGATACTACATGACTATTTAGCTGAATACTTCAAAACTCATGAAATGTTGATCATAGATAACCCCGAAGACTCTGACAAGCACTTACCCATCATTGCAATAGTCAAACAACCTCCCCAAATTCTCTTAAATGATAACATGTGCACTCTACCGAATGGAAACCTCATGCAAGACACACGATCCAAACTCATCATGCAGAAGATGGCCGACTGGTTGTACTCAATTCGACACCATGCCATGAACTTGCCTTAATCACAATAGCCAGGCTACCAACCAATCTTTCCAAATATGCGCTTACCAACCAGACATATAAACCCGTCTCACGCCACAAATGAGCGACTAGGAGTTTTAACTCTACATCTGCATCAGAGGCTAGATAACACATATGATAATTAAGCATCGATAGCTCGTCGTAATCCATTTGCAACATTACCGATCGTCGGCATATAATAAATACTAAGCCACAACATCACATATGAGCCATCAGGAAGAGTCAAAGTCGTAGATTTCAATCTTAAACAAGGCCACACGATATGGAAAGAAAAAAGGGTTTTTTTTCCTAATTGCCCTGTAGCCTCCCGAAGATAGGTATGGACGTCATCATACCGATTCGTAGGACTATACTAGACACTTGCTCATAACTCGTAGAACCTACAAACCTAGTGATCTGATACCACCTTGTCATGACCCAAAAATCACAAGTCGTGATGGCACCTAACTCAACCCGCTGGGTAAGCCCGCTAATAGAAAATACAATTCAACTAAGATTATAAGAGAATAGAAAATAGATAACTATTCTAAGATTTTGAATTTCAAAACTGATACAAATAAATACATGCTCTGTTTGAAGGTTACATAAATGATATTAGCAATAACCTAAGCCACCAAGGACAAGTGGCAATTATATCAAAATGCACGAACATCTTTCGAATCAGCACCCAACGTCTCTAGTAACTCTGATCCAAAATCTGCATGCAATATGTAGAAGTACATTATAAGTACAACTGACCCCATGTACTAGTAAGTATTTTGTCTAACCTCATCGAAGTAGTGACGATGCTTTTAGTTAAAAGATGCTAATTATTATAACCCGTACATTAGATTAGCAGTAAAGCAGTTCAAAGCATAACAGATAAAAATATTATATACAACTCGACGAGACAGTCAACAATTACTAAAAGGAACCACAGTAGAAGATTTACGATCTTTCCTAGTATGAGAAGTATATCCAAAATATCAAATCACATGGCACGGTAACACCCTTCGTGCTTTTATCTCATCCTCACCATGTATAAATAAATTTATGTGCAATTTAATTAGCACGATAACACCCTTCGTGCGTTCAACTCATCCTTCCAAATAAACGTATAACAAAGTAGGAAATACGCAAGTAACAACAATGGACCAGGATATACATGTGGACAACAGTAAAGGACTAAACTGAAAGCACGTGAGTAATAACAACATTTGGAAAGCAAGGGGGTATCAACGTCAATTAACTAGTATATTGGAGGCCTAAGTACAGATATGATAAATAAGAAAGAAATACATGATCTTTACAAGTTAACAAGTAAGGGCATGAATGACTGGCATGATGGAATGATTAAACTAGGTTTCGACAGAATAGGTATGACATGAGTATAATTTCAATGCAGGAAATATGCATGGCATATGTAAGTTGACCAAGTAAAAGACATGAACAACACAACAACAATTGAGATAGAGGTCAAGCACGGGACAATAACAACATATCACTCAGAATATTTAATTGCGACAATAACAACTCAAGGTAAAGGCACAAACATATACACAGGGAACAAATATCACATCATAATGCATGTCCCTCGTCCACACTTGCACGGAAACATCCTTCGTGCCATGACCTCACAATAACATACAAGCATAACAATATATATGAAATGGCACTACATCACCCTTCATGCTTTTACTCTCAAATGATATGGCACGACATAACCCTTCATGCTTTTACTCTCAATAATATGGCGCGACATCACCCTTCGTGCTTTAACTCTCAATAACGTGGCACGGCATCACCTTTCATGCTTTTGTGCTCAATAATGTGGCACGACATCACCCTTCGTGCTTTAAACTCTCCCTCACATGATAATATATAAACAATGACACGACATCACCCTTCGTGCTTTACACTCTTCCTTAACAAGCATATATATAACAATGACAAACAAAGAAGGAAACATAAATGACATCAAGGAGAGTGTTTCAACGGATATTCCAAATAATTGTGACGACCCAAAGGGTCATCACCTATTTTCTTATCCATTCTGTGCTTCCGAGGTCTTGAAAACCTCATTTAGAGTTGCCTCAATTTTCGTGAACAGTCCGGGCACGTAGAATGAAAGCCTAAATATGAAATTTTGTGAAAATGCTAAATTTTGATGTTAAAATAAATAAATTTGAATCCGGTCAACATTTTAGGTAAACGGACCCGAACTCATGATTTGACGGACCCGGAGGTTCCGTAGCAAAATATGGGACATGGGTGTATGTCCGGAATTGAATTCCGAGGTCCCAAGCCCGAGAAATGAATTTTTAGGTAAAATTGTTTTTCTGAAATTGTTAAGAAAAATTTAAATGAAATTTGATTAGAACATGTTGGTATCGGGCCCGTATTTTGGTTCCGGTGCCTGGTACAGGTCTTATATATGATTTAAGGTGTTTATGTAAAGTTTGGTTAAAATCGGACATCGGTTGGCATGCTTCGGACTTGAAATCCTAAATTTGAAACTTGATAAAGTTTTTCTAAAAAACTCCTGATTTTGAGGTTTGATTCACCGTTTTTATGTTATTTTGGCGATTTGATCACACAATTAAGTCCGTAGGATGTTGTTGAGTTAGTGAATGTGTTTGGTTAGGAGCCCCGAGGGCTCGAGAGTGTTTCGGAGGTGTTTCGGGGGTGGTTTTGGACCTTGAGGGCTTAGATTTCTTTTCCTCTTCGCGTTCGCATGCATTTACTCGCGTTTGCATAGCTTTGCAGGATTCTTCCATCGCGTTCGCGTAATGTTCCACGCATTCGCGTAGATCAATTTCTGGACCACAACATTTTACTCTCCGCGATCGCGTTCTTCATCTCGCTAACGCGATGGTCTGTTAAGTGCTACCCTTCGCGAACGCGACCAGCCTATCGCAAACGCAAAGGGCAATTTAGCCTAGTTACTTTAAAACTCCAAAAGAGAACCATTACGAGATTCACCAAAAATTTCACAAAACCTTTCTTCTACAAAGTTCTAGGGCGATTTTTGAAGCATCTTTTCACCATTAACTCTTGGGTTAGTAATCGTTAATTTATTTCCTTCCATTTTCATCAACATCTATTGAAATTCTAGGCCTAAAACATGTGATTAAGGGTAGAAATTAGAGAAATGGGTAGAGTTAGGGCTTTTTGATTTTTTCTTGATTTAGACCTCGTTTTGGGGTCGAATTTGAAAATGAATTATATATTAGGGCTCGTGAGCGAATGGGTGATATGATTTTGGTTCGAACCTCGTGTTTTGACCAAGCAAGCCCGGGGTCAATTTTTGGGATTTTGGGAAGAATGCTTGGAAAGCTATAATTAGGCATTGGGTTCGCATTGTTTAGAATTTATTGATGTATTGAAGTCATTATTGTATAGATACAATCGATTTGGAGCCAAATTCGAGAGGAAAAGCGGTAATTGAGGATTGATTTGGCCGTGGAAGTTTGAGGTAAGTGTTTGGTCTAACCTTAACTTGAGGGATTAGGAGTTGAGTCTTATTTTCTACGTGCTAATTGTCGAGTACGACGTATTGGTATGGTGAAGAGTATCTATAAGTTGGAGTCTAGCATGACCGTGAGACTTTATATTGCGGATATTCTGATTTTGTTGTATCTTTTATGCCTTAATGATGATTTCTATATGTTGTAAAAAGCATGTGAAAGAAATTGTATCTTTGAACTTCGAGGAGCATTGGCTCAAGTTATAATACGAATTGTGAAAGTATACGAGATAATTGAACCCTTTGGAGCATTGGCTCGAGTGGTAAAGTGAGTTATAAAGTAAGAAGTGAAAGAAAGAGGAAAAGTTATTGAAATGTTCCTTTGCCGGGATGTTTGTTGCTTTGTTGGTTATCTCCCTTTCCGGGGTGTTGATATTTAATGATATTGTTCCCTTACCTGGATTTAACTGTTTAATTGTATTCCCTTGCCGAGATTTCTATCATTATTTGTCTACTCCCTTGCCCTTTTGTTTGTGATTGTTGTTTGGGTGAGGAAGAGTGCTAAAGCACGAAGGGTGATGTCGTGCATTGTTTGTTAAAGTGAGGAAAGAGTGTAAATCAAGAAAGGTGATGTCGTGCCGTACGATGTACCATTCCGTACCGATATTCATTGACTATATTATGAGGAAGAGAGTAAAAGCATGAAGGTTGATGACGTGCAAATTATTATGATACGATTGATTTGGTGAGAACGAGAGTAAAAGCATAAAGGGTGATGTCGTGCACATTTTTATTATTGATATTGTTTGGGTGAGGACGAGAGTAAAAGCACGAAGGGTGATGCCGTGCAAATTGTTGATTTCTGATTATTGTTGACATTTTGGCTATGTTGCTTCCTTCGTTTATTGAGGATTTCTGTTGAAACTGTTATCTCCCCACAGCATGTTTCCCCTTCCCACATTGACTGATAAATTCATGTATTTCTTTTCTGTTGTACATGTATATATATTTGAACTGCACAGGTTATTTGGTGGTCTTGTCCTAGCCTCTTCACTACTTCGCCAAGGTTAGGTTAGGCACTTACCAACACATGGGGTCGGTTGTGCTGATACTACACTCTGTGCTTTTTTGCACAGATCCAGGTCTTGGATAGCAGCAGTAGCACGGGAGCCAGCCTTCAGTCCAGTGAGACACCGAGGTAGCCTTGCAAGCGTCTGCAGGCCCGACGTCTCCTCTATCTTTTATTTCAGTCTGTTATCTCATGTATTCAAGACAAACAGTTTGTATTTTCTTTCAAACGGTTGTATTTAGTACTCTTAGAAGTTTGTAAGTAATGTCACACCAGTTCTTGGGTAGAGGCATATGTTGATTTCCGTACTACTGTTCCATTTCTTTAATTTAAGTCTTCCGCATGTTTATTTAATTTCATTGCTTTCATGATATTACTGATAATTGTTAAAAAAGTAAGCAGTTAAGGATTGGCTTGCCTAGCTCTTATTAGTAGGCGCCATCACGACTCTCGAGGGTGGGAAATCCGGATCGTGACAAGTTGGTATCAGAGCTCTAGGTTACATAGGTCTCATAACTCACAGACAAGCTCAGTAGTGTCTGGGGGATCGGTACGGAGACGTCTATATTTATCCTCCAAAGGCTATAGAGTTAGGAAAATTTAACATTTGTTCTTTCTTGTCGTGCGGATTTGTTCCTCAAATGCTAATTGGATTTCTACTCTATTCTTTTGCAGATGGCGAGAACAAGCGCTTCCTCATCTATCGCTCAGTAGCCCGAGCCCCCAGCAACAGCTCCCACTAGGGGTGGAGTGCGAGGCCGAGGCCACGCTAGAGGCCGAGCTCAGCCCCGAGCAGTAGCACCAGTGGCAGAGCCTCAGGTTGATTTTGAGGAGGAGGTTTCGGCCCCAGTAGTTCTGGTGGGCACAACTCAGGTCCCAGAGGGGTTTATTGCCACCCAGTTCTTCAGGACGCTCTGGTCCGATTGGTGGGCCTCATGGAGAGTGTCACCTGAGCAGGTTTCCTTCCAGTAGCACCAACCACTTCTCAAGCTGGAGGAGGGGCTCAGACTCCTGCTACATGCACTCCGGAGAAGATAGCTCCCCAGGTTCAGGTTCCAGCGGTTCAACCAGCTATGGCAGTTCAGCCGGGTGTAGTGGCTCAGACCGGTGATGGAGCAGCTATATCTGTTGATGCTTTGTGGAGGCTGGATAGGTTCACCAAGCCCTTCACTTCTACATTTAGCAGTGCATCTACTGAGGATCCCCAGGATTATCTAGATAGTTGTCACGAGGTTCTTTGGAACATGGGGATAGTTGAGACCAATGGAGTTGATTTTGCTACCTTTCATCTATCTAGATCCGCCAAGATTTGATGGAGGGATTATTGCTTAGCTAGACCAGCCGGTTTGCCATATTTGACTTAGGAGCAGTTCACAGTGTTGTTTATGGAAAAGTTTCTCCCCGTTACTCAGCGAGAGGCCTTTCGGAGGCAGTTTGAGCACCTTCAGCAGGGTTCCATGATGGTCACCCAGTATGAGACCAGGTTCATCGATCTAGCTTGCCATGCGCTTGTCATACTTCCCACCGAGAGAGAGAGAGAGGGTGAGGAGGTTTATGGTCTTATTCAGCCGATTCATCTTTAGATGGCCAAGGAGGCCGGGAGTGAGATCACCTTTCAGGAGGTGGCCAATGTGTCCCGCAGAGTTGAGATGGTTCTGTCATAGGGAGGTGGTCATGGGTCGGATAAGAGGCCCCGTCATTCAGGAAGATTCAGTGGTACCTCGTCGGGAGGTAGAGATTCATATGGTAGAGGCCATCCTCCTAGTCCCTTTCAGTCAGCTCTCCAGGTCTCCCATGGTACTTCAGGTGGTCATGGTTATAAGACGCATTATTCTGATCAGTAGCCTTACAGTGCACCGCCATCTCTCATCAGTGCACCACTGCTTTAGAGTCTCCGAGGTGGTAATTCAGGTCGATAGGGCCAGCATTCTCAATAGCCGAGGGCTTGTTACACTTGTGGTGATCCGAGTCACATTGCTAGGTTTTGCCCTCGAGCATCAGGTAGCTCTCAGCATCATGGTTCTCATGCTATGGTTCAGGCACCAGGTGTTCCATAGCCCGCCCAGCTAGTTGGAGGTGGGGGTAGAGGTGCTAGAGGTGTAGGTAGTGGTCCTAGAGGTGGAGCTCAGGCTGCTAAAGGTGGAGGCCAGCCAGTAGCAGGTCGTCCCAAAGAGGTAGTTTAGGGTGGTGGGGCCCAGCCCCGATGTTACGCCCTTCCAGCTAGTCTCGAGGCTGAGGCTTCAGATACGGTTATTACAGGTACTATTTTGGTCTATGATATAGATGCTTCAGTGTTATTTGATCCGGGGTCTACGTATTCGTATGTGTCATCTTATTTTGCACCGTATCTGGTCATGCCTAGTGATTCATTGAGTATTCCTGTTTATGTGTCTACACCGGTGGGTGATTCTATCATGGTCGATTGAGTTCATCGTTCTTGTATTGTGGTGATTGGAGGTCTTGAGACTCGTGTTGATTTGTTGCTTTTAGATATGGTCGATTTCGATGTTATATTGGGAATGGACTGGTTATCCCTGTACCATGCTATCTTGGATTGTCATGCCAAGACTATGACCTTAGCCTTACCGGATTTGCCCCGTTTAGAGTGGAGAGGGACTCCTGGTCATTCTACCCGCACATGAAGGCTCGGTGTATGGTCGAGAAGGGGTGTTTGGCCTATATGGCGTATGTTCGCGATTCTAGTATTGAGGTTCCCTTTATTGATTATGTGCCCGTGGTTCGTGAGTTTCCTGAGGTTTCCCTTCAGACATGTCGGGGATGCCACCCAACAGGGATATTGATTTATGTATTGATCTAGCTCTGGGCACTCAGCCCATTTCTATTCTGCCATATCGCATGGCCCCGCTAGAGTTGAAAGAGTTAAAGGAGAAGTTGCAAGACTTGCTTTAGAAGGGTTTCATTAGACCCAGCGTTTCACCTTGGCGTGCACCGGTGTTGTTTGTTAAGAAAAACGATAGTTCGATGAGGATATGTATTGATTACCGACAGTTGAACAAGGTCACAATCAAGAATAAGTATCCACTGCCGAGGATTGATGATTTGTTCGATCAGCTTCAGGATGCCAAGGTATTTTCAAAGATTGACTTGATATATAGCTACCATCAGTTGAGTATTAGGTCATCTAATGTCCCTAAGACAGCATTCCGCACTCGGTATGGGCATTATGAGTTCTTGGTTATGTCATTCGGGTTGACAAATGCCCCAACAACTTTTATGGATTTGATGAACCGAGTGTTCAGGCCTTATCTGGATTCGTTCGTGATCATCTTCATTGATGATATTTTGATATATTCCTGCAGCCGGGAGGAGCACGAGCAACATCTCAGAGTGGTTCTTCAGATTCTGAAGGATAGTCAGCTATATGCGAAGTTCTCGAAGGGTGAGTTCTGGTTGAGTTCAGTTGCATTCCTAGGTCATGTCGTATCAGTATAGGGTATTAAGGTTGATCCGAAGAAGATTGAGGCAGTCTAGAACTGGCCTAGACCAGCATTAGCTACAGAGATTCGAAGTTTCTTGGGATTGGCAGGCTACTATCGTCGGTTCGTGGAGGGGTTCTCATCCATCGCAGCCCCGATGACCAGGTTGACCCAGAAGGGTGCCCCGTTCAGATGGTCGGACGAGTGTGAGGAGAGCTTTCAGAGGCTCAAGACAGCTCTGACCACGACACCGGTGTTAGTATTGCCCACCGGTTCAGGGCCTTACACAGTCTATTATGATGCTTCCCGTATTGAGCTTGGTGTAGTGTTGATGCAGGATGACAAGGTCATTGCCTATGCTTTGAGGCAATTGAAGATTCATGAGAAGAACTACCCAGTGCTTGATTTAGAGCTGACAACCATTGTTCACGCATGAAGATTTGGAGGCATTATCTATATGATGTGGCGTGTGAGGTGTTCACCGATCACAAGAGTCTTTAGTATTTGTTCAAGCAAAAGGAGTTGAATTTGAGGCAGATGAGGTTGTTGGATTTGTTGAACGATTATGATATCACTATCTTATATCACCAGGTAAAGGACAACGTGGTGGCCGATGCTTTAAGTACAAAGTCAGCCAGTATGGGCAGTCTTGCTTATATTCTAGTCGGTGATAGTCCGCTTGCTTTAGATGTTCAGGCTTTGGCCAATCGATTTTTGAGTTTGGATATTTCTGATCCTAGTCGAGTATTAGCTTGCACGGTCACTCATTCTTCGTTATTGGAGCGTATCCGTGATCGACAGTTTGATGATCCCTATTTGTGTGTCCTTAGAGACACGGTGCATCATGGAAGTGCCAAGCAGGTTACCTTAGATACTGATGGAGTTTTGAGATTGCAGTGTCGAGTTTGTGTGCCTAATGTGGATGGGCTTCGGGAGTTGATTTTAGATGAGGCCCATAGTTCCTGGTACTCTATTCATCCAGGCGCCGCGAAGATGTATCAGGATTTGCGGTAGCATTATTGGTGGAATAGAATAAAGAAAGATATTGTGGCATATGTGGCACGGTGTTTGAATTGTCAGCAGGTTAAGTACGAGCATCAGAAGCCTGGTGGTTTATTTCAGAGGATTGAGCTTCCCGAGTGGAAGTGGGAGCGGGTCATTATGGATTTCGTTACTGGATTTCCACTGACTTGGAAGAAGTTCGACGCAGTTTGGGTCATTGTTGATAGGCTGACCAAGTCAGCGCATTTCATTCTTGTGGCAGTCTCCTATTCGTCTGAGAGGTTAGCGGAGATCTATGTCCGGGAGATTGTTCGTCTTCATGGTGTGCCAGTCTCTATCATTTCGGACAGAGATATGCAGTTCACCTCGCGTTTCTAGAGAGTAGTTCAGTGAGAGTTAGGCACCCAGGTTGAGTTAAGCACAACATTTCATCCTTAGAAGGACTGGCAGTCCAAGCGGACTATTCAGATATTGGAGGATATGCTCCGAGGTTGTGTTATTGATTTTAGAGGTTTATGGGATCAGTTTTTTCCTTTAGCATAGTTGCCTACAACAATAGCTACCAGTCGAGTATCCAGATGACTCCTTATAAGGCTTTATATGGTAGGTGGTGTCGATCTCCGGTTGGATGGTTTGAGCCGGGAGAGGCTCGATTGTTGGGTACGGATTTGGTTCAGGAGGCCTTGGACAAGGTCAGGATCATTCAGGATAGGCTTCATACAGCTCAGTCCAGGCAAAAGAGCTATGTAGATCGCAAGGTTCGAGATATGGCTTTTATGGTTGGTGAGCGGGTATTGCTCCGAGTGTCGCCTATGAAGGGCGTGATGATATTTAGGAAGAAAGGCAAGCTTATCCCTAGGTTCATTGGTCCATTTGAGATTCTTGATCAAGTAGGAGAGGTGGCTTATAGACTTGCATTGCCGCTGAGCTTATCAGTCGTGCATCCAGTTTTCCATGTGTCCATGCTCGGGAAGTATCACGGCGATCCATCCCACGTGTTAGATTTTAGCACTGTCCAGTTGGACAAGGACTTTTCCTGTGAGGAGGAGCCGGTAGCTATTCTAGACCGGCAGGTTTGTCAGTTGAGATCGAAGAGTTTCCCTTCTATTCGTGTTCAGTGGATATGTAAAACTCCTGAGGCATCGACCTGGGAGTCCGAGTCCGATATGCGGAGCCGTTATCCTCACCTATTCCCCGACTCAGGTACTTCCTTCTTCTATCCGTTCGAGGACGAACGATTGTTTTAGAGGTAGAGAATGTGACGACCCAAAGGGCCATCACCTATTTTCTTATCCATTCTGTGCTTCTGAGGCCTTGAAAACCTCATTTAGAGTCGCCTCAATTTGCGTGCGCAGTCCGGGCGCGCAGCCAGAAAGCCTAAATATGAAATTTTGTGAAAATGCTAAATTTTGATGTTAAAATAAATAAATTTGATTCGGGTCAACATTTTAGGTAAACAGACCCGGACTCGTGATTTGACGGTCCCGGAGGTTCCGTAGCAAAATATGGGACATGGGTGTATGTCCGGAATTGAATTCCGAGGTTCCAAGCCCGAGAAATGAATTTTTAGGTAAAATTGTTTTTCTGAAATTGTTAAGGAAAATTTAAATGAAATTTGATTAGAACATGTTGGTATCGGGCCCGTATTTTGGTTCTGGTGCCCGGTACAGGTCTTATATATGATTTAAGGTGTTTATGTAAAGTTTGGTTAAAATCGGACATCGTTTGGCATGCTTCGGACTTGAAATCCTAAATTTGAAACTTGATAAAGTTTTTCTAAAAAACTCTTGATTTTGAGGTTTGATTCACCGTTTTTATGTTATTTTGGCGATTTGATCACACAGTTAAGTCCGTAGGATGTTGTTGAGTTAGTGCATGTGTTTGGTTAGGAGCCCCGAGGGCTCGAGAGTGTTTCGGAGGTGTTTCGGGGGTGGTTTTGGACTTGTGAAAATAGCAGATTTTGCTTCAGCTGTTGCAGACCCCATTTCTTCTTCGTGTTCGCGACGCATTTTCCGTGTTCGCGAAGCTTTAATATTTCTTTCATCGCATTTGCATCCCTTCCTCGCATTCGCATAGTGTTATTTCACCCTGAGAGATTAGCTTTCGTTTCCTCTTCACATTTGCATGCATGTACTCGCATTCGCGTAGCTTTGCAGGATTCCTCCATCGCGTTCGCGTAATGTTCCGCGCGTCCGCGTAGGTCAATTTCCGGACCACAACCTTTTACTCTCCGTGTTCGAATTTTTCATCTCGCGAACGCGATGGTCTGTTAAGTGCTACCTTTCGCGAACGCGACCAGCCTGTCGTGAAAGCGAAGGGCAATTTCGCCCAGTTATTTTAAAACTCCGAAACAGAACCATTACGTGATTCACCAAAAATCCTTTCTTCTCCAAAGTTCTAAGGCGACTTTTGAAGCATCTTTTCACCATTAACTCTTGGGTTAGTAATCTTTAACTTATTTCCTTCCATTTTCATCAACATATATTGAAATTCTAGGCCTAAAACATGTGATTAAGGGTAGAAATTAGAGAAATGGGTAGAGTTAGGACTTTTTGATTTTTTCTTGATTTAGACCCCGTTTTGGGGTCGAATTTGAAAATAAATTATATATTCGGGCTTGTGGGAGAATGGGTGATATGATTTTGGTCCGAACCTCGTGTTTTGACCAAGCGGGCCTAGAGTCGATTTTTGGGATTTTGGGAAGAATTCTTGGAAAGCTATAATTAGGCATTGGGTTCGCATTGTTTAGCATTTATTGATATGTTGAAGTCATTATTGTATAGATACAATCGATTTGGAGCCAAATTCGAGAGGAAAAGCGGTAATTGAGGATTGATTTGGCCGTGAAAGTTTGAGGTAAGTGTTTGGTCTAACCTTAGCTTGAGGGATTAGGAGTTGAGTCTTATTTGCTACATGCTAATTGTCGAGTACGACGTATAGGCATGGTGACCAGTATCTATACGTTGGTGTCTAGCATGACCGTGAGTCTTTATATTGCGGATATTCTGATTTTGTTGTATCTTTCATGCCTTAATTATGATTTATATATGTTGTAAAAAGCATGTGAAAGAAATTGTGATCTTTGAACTTCGAGGAGCATTGGCTCGAGTTATAATACGAATTATGAAAGTATACGAGATAATTGAACCCTTTGGAGCATTGGCTTGAGTGGTAAAGTGAGTTATAAAGTAAGAAGTGAAAGAAAGAGGAAAAGTTATTAAAATGTTCCCTTGTCAGGATGTTTGTTGCTTTGTTGGTTATCTCCCTTGCCGGGGTGTTGAGATTTATTGATATTGTTCCCTTGGCGGGATTTAGCTGTTTAATTGTATTCCATTACCGGGATTTAGCTGTTAAATTGTATTCCCTTGCCGGGATTTCTACCATTATTTGTCTACTCCCTTGCCCCTTTGTTTGTGATTGTTGTTTGGGTGAGGAAGAGTGTTAAAGCACGAAAGGTGATGTAGTGCATTGTTTTCTATTGTGAGGAAAGAATATAAAGCACGAAGATTGATGTTGTGTCGTACGATGTACCATTCCATACCGATATTCATTAACTATATTGTGAGGAAGAGAGTAAAAGCACGAAGGGTGATGTCGTGCACATTATTATGATACGATTGATTTGGTGAGAACGAGAGTAAAAGCACGAAGGGTGATGTCGTGCACATTTTTATTATTGATATTGTTTGGTTGAGGACGATAGTAAAAGCACGAAGGGTTTGAAGATTTCTGTTGAAACTGTTATCTCCCCACAGCATGTTTCCCCTTCCCATATTGACTGATTAATTCCTGTATTTCTTTTCCGTTGTACATGTATATATATTTGAACTGCACAGGTTATTTGGTAGTCTGCTCCTAGGCTCGTCACTACTTTACCGAGGTTAGGCTAGGCATTTACCAGCTCATGGGGTCGGTTGTGCTGATACTACACTCTATGCTCTTTTGCACAGATCCATGTCTTGGACAGCAGCAGTAGCCCGGGAGCCAACCTTCAGTCCAGCGAGACACTGAGGTAGCCTTGCAAGCGTCCGCAGGCCCGACGTCTCCTCTATCTTTTATTTCAGTCTGTTATCTCATGTATTCGAGACAAACAGTTTGTATTTTCTTTCAAACGGTTGTATTTAGTACTCTTAGAAGTTCTTGATTAATGTGACAAATGTTCTTGGGTAGAGGCATATGTTAATTTCCGTAATACTGTTCTGTTTCTTTAATTTAAGTCTTCCGCATATTTATATAATTCTGTTGCTTTCATGATATAACTGATAATTGTTAAAGAAGTAAGCAGTGAAGGATTGACTTGCCTATCTCTCATTAGTAGGCTCCATCATGACTCCCGAGGGTGAGAAATCCGGGCCATGACAATAATTTCCAATCACAACCTTCCAAGTGAACAATGATTCAACAACCCTCTAGCACTGTATTATTCAAATACTTCCACAAATCTCACAAATGATCCACAACACAATTATATAGTCTAGTATCTCAAGAATATCAACCGTAGTAATGTAGTAATGATTTCGCATGGAGATAACCGAATTAGACACATCAATGTATTCTCATAATTCTCGTCAATTTTGATCAAGTTATAATAAGCTAAGTCTTGATTTCTATTATTTAATATCATGTTCTTGGTACCTAAGAATCAAGTAAGGCATGAAGCAAGAGGTCACGAAATTTTACAAACATAAAACTAACATAATCCAACCCCCGAGCATGATTAACCCTGGCACATACATATACGCTCATCGCAATTGCGAATGAACAGTGTTGCACCAGAAACCAGCAAAACCCAAACTTCTCCGAAACTACCCCGAAACTCATCTGAAACCTCCTAGACACAAACCATATATGAATTTCAATCATAAAACACGCTACGGACCTACTAGCATACTCAAAATACTGAAAAGAGGTCGTCTTAACCCGATATTAACCTTGGTCAAACTCTCAAATTTCTTAATTGTGACGACCCAAAGGGTCATCACCGTAATTCTTCGTTGTTCCATGCTTCCGAGGCCTTGAAAACCTCGCTTTTAGTTGCCTCGATATTGCGTGCGCAGTTCGGGCACGAAGCCGGAAAGCTTTTATGTTGAAATATGCGAATTTTGTGAGAAATTTGATGAATTTTGATATTTAATATGCATAATATTGACTTCGGTCAACATTTTGGGTAAACGGACCCGGACCTATGATTCGACAGTTCCGGAGGGTCCGTAGAAAAATATGGGACTTTGGCGTGTGCCCGAAATTAAATTCCGAGGTCCCAAGCCCGAGAAATGAATTTTTGAAAGAACTTGTTTTCTGAAATTTGATATGAAAATTTGAAATGAAAAGGAGTGAGAAAATATAGGTATCGCGCTCGTATTTTGGTTCCGACGCCCGGTATATGTCTTAAATATGTGTTAAGCACTATCTGTAAAGTTTGGCTAAAAACGGACGTCATGTGACGTGTTTCGGACTAAAAATGGAGAATTTGAGTTATGAAAGTTGAAGAAAGAAAATCATGTGTTTGAGGCTTGATCCTATGTATATGATGTTATTTTGGCGATTTGATCGCATGAGTAAGTCCATAAGATGTTTTTAAGGTTGTGTGCATGTTTGGTTTGGAGCCCCGAGGGCTCGGGTGAGTTTTGAATGGGGCCCGGGAGGTCTTGGACTTAAGAAAATGCAGGTTCAGGTGTTGCAGACACCAGCGCGGCCGCGGTCATTTCCGCGCGGTCCGTGCTGGAGCCGCGATGCCTTTCTGTGCGGTCTGCATGGCTGAGTCTGAGGGCTAGGGTTTCAGGTTAACCAGCGCGACCGCGCACCAAAACAGTGCGGTCCGCGCTTGAAGGGTTCAGAGAAGCCCCAATTTTTCTCCCACTCAGCGCGGTCGCAACACATTTTTGTGCGGTCCGCGCCAGGTCCTCAGAAAGGTATACAAGTTCGGAAAATCTCAGTCATTTTTCACTTTTCAAAAACCCAAAACCTAAGAGGCGATTTTCCAAACAACCTTTCTTCTCCAAAACGATTGGTAAGTGATTTCTAACTTAATTTCTTTATTCCTTAAAATCTTTTAACATAATTTCAACTTCAAATCAAAGATTTTCAGGGGTGAAATTGGGTGTTTTGGGTAGAACCTAGGTTTTCTACAAATTGAGAAGTTGGACCTCAATTTGGGGTCCGATTTCAAAACAAATCATATATTTGGATTCATGGGGGAATGGGTAACCGGGTTTTGGTCCAAACCTCAAGTTTCGACCACGTGGGTCCGGGGGTATTTTTGACCTTTTTGGAAAAAACCTTGAAAAAATCTATTTTCATGCATTGGGGAGGATTCATTTAGTAATTATTAATGTGATTAAGTAACTTATGACTAGATTCGAGTGGATTAGTGGCAGAATCAAGAGGTAAAGCTATTCTAGAAGCGTGAGTTGAGTTTGGAGCATTCGAGGTAAGTGTTTGTTCTAACTTTGGCTTGAGGGAATAGGATTAGGATGATATTTGCTACTTGCTAATGTGGAGTACGATGTATAGGCATAGTGATGGTTATCTATGCACCGGAGTCTACCATGACCGTGAGTCGTGATTGCTTTTAATTCGAATAATGTGACACATGCTCCTTGTTTATTTGATAAGTTTCATATAATGTGAACGGTTGATGAAGAATGATTTAAAAGGAGAATGTGTTGTGAATACTCCCTTGCCGGGGTGTGTAGACTGATATATATATTCTACCTTGTCGGGATATTTTGGGCTGTTAGTTGTACCCTTGCCGGGTTAAAGGTATTGAGTTGTTATTCTCCCCTAAAGGGGTCTACTATATGAAGTTAGATATTATGAACTATATTATGGGATCGTGTGGCACGCCGTCCACTTATATATGATATTATGGGATCGTGTGGCACGCCATCCACTTATATATGATATGAATTGGGATCGTGTGGCACGTCGTCCACTTGGTTATTGGCCTCCGTTGCCGGTGACATATTGTGCACTGTGATAAAGATGAATTGGGATCGTGTGGCACGCCGTCCACTTATATATGATATTATGGGATCGTGTGGAACGCCGTCCACTTATATATGATATTATGGGATCGTGTGGCACGCCGTCCACTTATATATGATATTATGGGAGGTGACATATTGTTCACTGTGATAAAGATTAATTGGGATCGTGTGGAACGTCGTCCACTTATATATGATATTATGGGATTGTGTGGCACGCCGTCCACTTATATATGATATTATGGGATCATGTGGCACGCCGTCCACTTATATATGATATTATGGGATCGTGTGGCACGCCGTCCGCTTATATATGATATTATGGGATCGTGTGGCACGCCGTCCGCTTATATATGATATTATGGGATCGTGTGGCACGCCGTCAAATTATATATGATATTATGGGATCGTGTGGCACGCCATCCACTTATATATGATATTATGGGATCGTGTGGCACGCCGTCCACTATATAATATATATATATATATCATGGAAACCGGAGTTTCTTCTGTTTATTTCTGATATATTATCTTTAGCTGCTACTCCCCGATATGATGTTCCTCTCCCAGCTTTACTTGGTATTATTTTGTTATTGTTTTCTTTCACTTGTTAGATATATCTGTATAGGTTACTTGTGGTAGGTCCTGTCTAGCCTCGTCAATACTTTGCCGAGGTTAGGCTAGGAACTTACCAGGACATGGGTTCGGTTGTGTTGATGCTACACTTTGTGCATTTTGTGCACAGATCAGGGAGCAGCTTTCGGACCGCAGTAGTAGGACGTCTGGGAGCTATCTTCAGTCCAGGGACTCTCAAGGTAGCCTAGCTGACGTTCGCAGGCCGAAGTTCCTTTCTATGTTTTTTTTTGTTCATCTTGTATCAGATAAACATGATGTATTTCCTTTCAGATATTGTTTGTAGTATTTTATAGTAGTCCGTGAGCTAGTGACACAAGACTCTGGGTAGTATTTTGGTTTAAACTTCCGCATTTTTGATTATCAGTTGTTTTAAATTTGAAGTCTTCCGCCTAGATTTTGTATCATTTATTTTATTGTTTGAAGAAAGTAGGAAAAGTGTTGTATATATTCGGCTTGCCTAGCTCCGATAGTAGGCGCCATCATGACACCCGATGGTGGGAAATCCGGGTCGTGACAAGTTGGTATCAGAGCACTAGGTTACTTAGGTCTCACAACTCACGGACAAGCTCAGTAGAGTCTGAGGGATCGGTATGGAGACATCTGTATTAATCCTGCAGAGGCTCCCTAGTTAGGAAAACTTCACCTTGTTCATTCTTGTCGTGCGATTCTGTTTCTCAAGTACTGATTGTCTTTCCACTCTATTCTTTCATAGATGGTGAGAACACGTGCTTCCTCTTCTACCGCGCAGCAACCCGAGCCCCCAGTAGCAGCTCCTATTAGGGGTAGGGGGCGAGGCCGAGGTCGTGCCAAAGGCCGAGTCCGGGGTAGAGCTCAGCCCCGAGCGGCAGTCCCAGAGGTGGAGCCTCATGTTGACTACGACGAAGGGGTTCCATCTCCAGCAGCTCTGGTGGGCCCAACTCAGGTCCTAGAGGGTTTCATAGCCACACCAGTGCTTCATGATGCTTTGGTCCGACTAGTAGGCTTTATGGAGGGCATTTCTAGAGCGGGTTTGCTTCCCGTAGCTCCAGCCACGTCTCAGACTGAGGGAGGAGTTCAGACTCCCGCTACTCATACTCCAGAGCCGGTAGCTCCTCCGGCCCAGGTTCCAGTAGTTCAGCTAGCTATGGCAGCCTAGTCAGATGGTGCGGCTATGTCCGCGGATGCTTTGTGGAGGCTTAATCGTTTCACCAAGCTCTTCACTACCACATATAGTGGCACTCCCTCATAGGATGCTCAGGATTTCATATGCAGTTGTCATGAGGTTCTTCGGACTCTGGGTATTCTGGAGACCAATGGGGTCGACTTCGCCACTTTTCGCCTAGCAGGATCTGCCAAGACTTGGTGGAGAGATTTCTGTTTAGCCAGGCCAGCAGGGTCGCCATCATTGACCTGGGATCAGTTTTCAGAGTTATTTCTAGGGAAGTTTCTCCCAGTTACTCAGTCGGATGCCCTTCGCACGTAGTTTGAGCGTCTCCAGCAGGGTTCTATGTTAGTTACCCAGTATGAGACTCGGTTCATAGATCTTGCTCGTCATGCCATTGTGATACTCCCCACCGAGAGAGAGAGGGTGCGGACGTTTGTTGATGGGTTGATTCAGCCGATCCGTGTTCAGATGGCCATGAGTGCCGGGAGTGAGATTACATTTTAGGAGGCGGCAAATGGTGCCCGTCGGATAGAACTGGAACTTTCTCAAGGGGGTGGTCATGGGTCTGATAAGAGGCCCCGTCATTCTGGTAGGTTCAGCGGTACCTCGTCTAGAGGTAGGGATTCTTATGGTAGAGGCCATCCTCCGAGGCCCTTTCAGTCAGCTCTCCAGGCTTCTCATGGTACACCAGGTAGTCGTAGTTCTCAGCTGCAGTATTCTGACCAGCAGCTCTTCAGTTCACCAGCAACACCTATCAGTGCACCACCACTTCGTTATACTCAGCAGCCGAGGGCTTGTTATACTTGCGACGATGTGAGTCACATTGCCAGATATTGCCCTTGAGCTTCCAGTAGCTCGCAGCAGCAGGGTCCTCGCTCGATGATTCAGGCACCAGTTGCCCCACAGCCTGCCCAGCCAGTGAGAGGCGGGGGAAGAGGACATAGATGTGGAGGTAGAGGTCTTAGAGGTGGATCTCAAACCGCTAGAGGTAGGGGTCAGCCAACAGCATATCGTCCCAGGGATTTGATTCAGGGAGGTGGGGCCCAGCCCCATTGTTATGCTTTGCCATCCAGGCCAGAGGCTGATTTGTCAGATGTTGTGATTACAGGTACTATTCTGGTCTGTGATAGGGATGCTTCTGTGCTATTTGATCCCGGATCTACGTATTCATATGTGTTGTTCTATTTTGCACCCTATTTGGTTATGCCTAGTGACTCGTTGAGTATTCCTGTTTATCTGTCAACACCGGTGGGTGATTCTATTGTGGTCGACCAAGTTCATCGTTCTTGTATCGTAGTGTTTGGGGTTCATGAGACCCGTGTTGATTTGTTGCTTTTGGACATGGTCGACTTCGATGTTATATTGGGCATGGATTGGTTATCCCCGTACCATGCTATCGTGGATTGCCATGCCAAAACTGTGACCTTAGCCTTATTGGGTTTAACCCGCTTAGAGTGGAGAGGGACTTCTGGTCATTGTACCCGCTGTGTTATCTCGTATGTGAAGGCTCGGCGTATGGTCGAGAAGGGATGTTTGGCCTATTTAGCGTATGCTCGTGATTCTAGCGCAGAGGTCCCCTCTATTAATTCCGTGCCCATTGTTCGGGAGTTTCCTGAGGTTTTCCTTTCAGACCAGCCGGGTATGCCGCCCGACAGAGATATCGACTTTTGTATTGATTTGGCTCTGGGCACTCAACCCATTTCTATTCCGCCATATCGTATGGCCCCGTCGGAGTTGAAAGAGTTAAAGGAACAGCTGCAGGATTTGCTTTAGAAAGGTTTCATTAGACCCAGTGTTTCGCCTTGGGGCGCACCGGTGTTATTTGTGAAGAAAAAGGATGGTTCGATGAGGATGTGCATTGATTACCGGCAAATGAACAAGGTTACAATTAAGAATAAGTACCCATTGCTGATGATCGATGATTTATTCGACCAGCTTCAGGGTGCGAGGGTGTTTTCAAAGATAGATTTGAGATCTGGCTACCACCAGCTGAGGATTAGGGCATCTGATGTCCCTAAGACAGCATTTTGCACTCGGTATGGGCACTATGAGTTTTTGGTCATGTCATTCGGATTGAGTAATGCCCCAGCAGTGTTCATAGAGTTGATGAACCGAGTGTTCAGACCTTATTTGGACTTGTTCGTGATAGTCTTCATTGACGATATTCTCATATACTCCCACAGTCAGGAGGAGCATAAGCAGCACCTCAAAGCGATTCTTCAGACCCTGAAGGGTGGTCAGTTGTATGATAAGTTCTCGAAGTGCGAGTTTTGGTTGAGTTCGGTCGCATTCCTAGGGTCATGTCATATCAGCAGCAGGTATTCAGGTAGACCCGAAGAAGATAGAGGTAGTCAAGAACTGGCCTCGACCAGCTTCAGCCACGGAGATTCGGAGTTTCCTGGGGTTAGTAGGTTACTACCGTCGGTTCGTGGAGGGGTTTTCATCCATTGTAGACCCTATGACCAGATTGACCCAGAAAGGTGCCCAGTTTAGATGGTCAGATGAGTGTGAGGCGAGCTTTCAGAGGCTCAAGGCAGCTCTGACCATGGCACCGGTGTTGGTTTTTCCCACAGGTTCAGGGCCCTATACAGTCTATTGTGATGCATCTCGTATTGGACATGGTACAGTATTGATACAGGATGGCAAGGTCATTGCCTATGCTTCGAGGCAGTTGAAGGTTCATGAGAAGAACTATCCAGTGCATGATTTGGAGTTTGCAGCCATTGTTCACGCATTGAAGATTTGGAGGCACTATCTGTATGGTGTGGCGTGTGAGGTGTTCACGGATCATAAGAGTCTTCAGTATTTGTTCAAGCAAAAGGAGTTGAATTTAAGGCAGAGGAGGTGGTTGGAATTGTTGAAAGATTATGACATCACTATCTTATATCACCCGGGGAAGGTCAATGTGGTAGTCGATGCCTTGAGTAGGAAGTCAGCTAGTATGGGCAGTCTTGCTTATATTCCGGTCGGTGAGAGACCGCTTGCTTTGGACATTCAGGCTTTGGCCAATTAGTTTGTGAGGTTGGACATTTTTTAGCCTAGTCGAGTATTAGCTTGCACGGTCGCTCGTTCTTCGTTATTGGAGCGTATCCGTGATCGGCAATTCGATGATCCCCATTTGTGTGTCTTGAGAGACACGGTGTAGCGTGGAGGTGCCAAGAAAGTAACCTTAGATGATGATGGCGTATTGAGATTGCAGTGGCGAGTTTGTGTGCCCAATGTTGATGGGATTCGAGAGTTGATCTTAGCAGAGGCCCACAATTCTCGGTATTCTATTCACCCGGGTGCCGTGAAGATGTATCATGATCTGAGGAAGCACTATTGGTGGCGCAAGATGAAGAAAGACATTGTTGCGCATGTGGCTCGGTGTTTGAATTGTCAGCAGGTTAAGTACGAGCATCAAAGACTTGGTGGTCTATTTCAGAGGATTGCACTTCCCGAGTGGAAGTGGGAGAAGATTACGATGGATTTCGTTACTGGGCTTCTGATGACTTGGAAGAAGTTTGATGCAGTTTGGGTCATTGTTGATAGGCTGACCAAGTCAGCGCATTTTTTTCCTTTTGCAGCCACCTATTCGTCTGAAAGGTTAGCCGAGATTTATATCAGGGAGATTGTTCGCCTTCATGGGGTGCCGCTATCTATCATTTCGGATCGGGGTACACAGTTTACCTCACATTTCTGGAGAGCGGTTCAGCGAGAGTTGGGCACCCAGGTTGAGTTGAGTACAACATTTCATCCCCAGACGGACGGTCAGTCCGAGAGGACTATTCAGATCCTTGAGGACATGCTCCGAGCTTGTGTCATTGATTTTGGAGGCTCGTGGGACCAGTTTTTGCCTTTAGTAGAGTTCGCCTACAATAACAGCTACCAGTGCAGCATTCAGATGGCTCCGTATAAGGCGTTGTATGGTAGGCGATGTCGGTCTCCAGTTGGATGGTTTGAGCTGGGAGAGGCTCGATTATTGGGTACGGATCTGGTTCAGGAGGCCTTGGACAAGGTCAAGATTATTCGGGATAGACTTCGTACAGCTCAGTCCATACAAAAAAGTTATGCAGACCGCAAGGTCAGAGATGTTGCTTTCATGGTTGGGGAGCGGGTATTGCTCCGTGTATCGCCTGTGAAGGGCGTGATGAGATTTGGGAAGAAAGGCAAGCTCAGCCCTAGGTTCATCAGTCCATTTGAGATTCTTGATCGTGTGGGAGAGGTGGCTTATAGACTTGACTTGCCACCTAGATTGTCAGCTGTGCATCCCGTGTTTCATGTATCTATGCTCTAGAAGTATCGCGGAGATCCTTCACACGTGTTAGATTTCAGCATTGTCCAATTGGACAAAGATCTGTCATACGAAGAGGAGCCAGTGGCTAATCTAGACCGGCAGGTTCGACAGTTGAGGTCGAAGAGTTTTTCTTCGGTGCGTGTTCAGTGGAGAGGTCAGCCTCCTGAGCAATCGACCTGGGAGCCTGAGTCCGATATGAAGAGCCGTTATCCTCATTTATTTCCCGACTCAGGTACTTCTTTCTTTTGTCCGTTCGAGGACGAACGGTTGTTTTAGAGGTGGAGAATGTGACGACCCAAAGGGTCATCACCGTAATTCTTCCTTGTTTCGTGCTTCTGATGCCTTGAAAACCTCGCTTTTAGTTGCCTCGATATTGCGTGCGCAGTCCGGGCGCGAAGCCGGAAAGCTTTTATGTTGAAATATGCGAATTTTTTGAGAAATTTGATGAATTTTAATATTTAATACGCATAATATTGACTTCGGTCAACATTTTGGGTAAACGGACCCGGACCTCTGATTCGACGGTCTCGGGGGGTCCGTTGAAAAATATGGGACTTGGGCGTGTGCCCAGAATTAAATTCCGAGGTCCCAAGCCCGAGAAATGAATTTTTGAAAGAAATTGTTTTCTGATATTTGATATGAAAATTTGAAATGAAAAGGAGTTAGAAAATATAGGTATCAGGCTCGTATTTTGGTTCCGACGCCCGGTACAAGTCTTAAATATTTTTTAAGCACTATCTGTAAAGTTTGGCTAAAAACGGACGTCATATGACGTGTTTCGGACTAAAAATGGAGAATTTGAGTTATGAAAGTTGAAGAAAGAAAATCATGTGTTTGAGGCTTGATCCTATGTATATGATGTTATTTTGGCGATTAGATCGCATGAGTAAGTCCGTAAGATGTTTTTAAGGTTGTGTGCATGTTTGGTTTGGAGCCCCGAGGGCTCGGGTAAGTTTTGAATGGGGCCCGGGAGGTCTTGGACTTAGGAAAATGCAGGTTCAGGTGTTGCAGACACCAGCGCGGCCGCGGTCATTTCCACGCGGTCCACGTTGGAGCCGCGCGGCCGCGATGCCTTTCTGTGCGGTCCGCGTGGCTGAGTCTGAGGGCTAGGGTTTAAGGTTAACCAGCACGGCCGCGCACCAAAATAGTGCGGTCCGCGCTGGAAGGGTTAAGAGAAGCCCCAATTTTTCTCCCACTCGGCGCGGCCGCAACACATTTTTGTGCGGTCCGCGCCAGGTCCTCAGAAAGGTATACAAGTTCGGAAAATCTCAGTCATTTTTCACTTTTCAAAAACCCAAAACCTAAGAGGCAATTTTCCAAACAACGTTTCTTCTCCAAAACGATTGGTAAGTGATTTCTAACTTAATTTCTTTATTCCTTAACATTTTTAACATAATTTCAACTTCAAATCAAAGATTTTCAGGGGTGAAATTGGGTGTTTTGGGTAAAACCTAGGTTTTCTACAAATTGAGAAGTTAGACCTCAATTTGGGGTCCGATTTCAAAACAAATCATATATTTGGATTCATGGAGGAATGGGTAATCAGGTTTTGGTCCGAACCTCGAGTTTCGACCACGTGGGTCTGGGGGTATTTTTGACCTTTTTGGGAAAAATCTTGAAAAAATCTATTTTCATGCATTGGGGAGGATTCATTTAGTAATTATTAATGTGATTAAGTAACTTATGACTAGATTCGAGCGGATTGGTGGTGGAATCAAAAGGAAAAGCTATTCTAGAAGTGTGAGTTGAGTTTGGAGCATTCGAGGTAAGTGTTTGTTCTAACTTTTGCTTGAGGGAATAGGATTAGGATGATATTTGCTACTTGCTAATATGGAGTACGGTGTATAGGCAAGGTGACGGTTATCTATGCACCGGAGTCTAGCATGACCATAAGTCTTGATTGCTTTTAATTCGAATAATGTGACACAAGCTCCTTGTTTATTTGATAAGTTTCATATAATATGAACGGTTGAGGAAGAATGATTTAAAAGGATAATGTGTTGTGAATACTCCCTTGCCGGGATGTGTAGACTGATATATATATTCTCCCTTGTCAGGATATTTTGGGCTGTTAGTTGTACCCTTGCCGGGTTAAAGGTATTGAGTTGTTATTCTCCCCTGAAGGGGTCTACTATATGAAGTCAGATATTATGAACTATATTATGGGATCGTGTGGCACGTCGTCCACTTATATATGATATTATGGGATCGTGTGGCACGCCGTCCACTTATATATGATATGAATTGGGATCGTGTGGCACGCCGTCCACTTGGTTATTGGCCTCCGTTGCCGGTGACATATTGTGCATTGTGATAAAGATGAATTGGGATCATGTGGCATGTCGTGAGCTATAGTAGTCCGTGAGCTAGTGACACAAGACTCTGGGTAGTATTTTGGTTTAAACTTCCGCATTTTTGATTATCAGTTGTTTTAAATTTGAAGTCTTCCGCCTAGATTTTGTATCGTTTATTTTATTGTTTGAAGAAAGTAGGAAAAGTGTTGTATATATTCGGCTTGCCTAGCTCCGATAGTAGGCGCCATCATGACACCCGATGGTGGGAAATCCAGGTCGTGACAAGTTGGTATCAGAGCACTAGGTTACTTAGGTCTCACAACTCACGGACAAGCTCAGTAGAGTCTGAGGGACCGGTATGGAGACGTCTGTATTTATCCCGCAGAGGCTCCCTAGTTAGGAAAACTTCACCTTGTTCATTCTTGTCGTGCGATTCTGTTTCTCAAGTACTGATTGTCTTTCCACTCTATTCTTTCATAGATGGCGAGAACACGTGCTTCCTCTTCTACCGCGCAGCAGCTCGAGCCCCCCAGCAGCAACTCCTATTAGAGGTAGGGGGCGAGGTCGAGGTCGTGCCAAAGGCCGAGTCCGGGGCAGAGCTCAGCCCCGAGCGGCAGTCCCAGAGGTGGAGCCTCATGTTGACTACGACGAAGGGGTTCCAGCTCCAGCAGCTCCGGTGGGCCCAGCTCAGGTCCCAGAGGGTTTCATAGCCACACCAGTGCTTCAGGATGCTTTGGTCCAACTGGTAGGCTTTATGGAGGGCATTTCTAGAGCGGGTTTGCTTCCCATAGCTCCAGCCACGTCTCAGGCTGAGGGAGGAGTTCAAACTCCCGCTACTCATACTCCAGAGCCGGTAGCTCCTCCGGCCCAGGTTCCAGCAGTTCAGCCAGCTGTGGCAGCCTAGTCAGATGGTGCGGCTATGTCCGCGGATGCTTTGTGGAGGCTTGATCGTTTCACCAAGCTCTTCACTACCACATATAGTGGCACTCCCTCAGAGGATGCTCAGGATTTCATATGCAGTTGTCATGAGGTTCTTCGGACTATGGGTATTCTGGAGACCAATGGGGTCGACTTCGCCACTTTTCGCCTAGCAGGATCCGCCAAGACTTGGTGGAGAGATTTCTGTTTAGCCAGGCCAGCAGGGTCGCCATCATTGACCTGGGATCAGTTTTCAGAGTTATTTCTAGGGAAGTTTCTCCCAGTTACTCAGCCGGATGCCCTTCGCACGCAGTTTGAGCGTCTCCAGTAGGGTTCTATGTTAGTTACCCAGTATGAGACTCGGTTCATAGATCTTGCTCGTCATGCCATTGTGATACTCCCCACCGATAGAGAGAGGGTGCGGACGTTTGTTGATGGGTTGATTCAGCCGATCCGTGTTCAGATGGCCATGAGTGCCGGGAGTGAGATTACATTTTAGGAGGCGGCAAATGGTGCCCGTCGGATAGAACTGGAACTTTCTCAAGGGGGTGGTCATGGGTCTGATAAGAGCCCCCGTCATTCTGGTAGGTTCAGCGGTACCTCGTCTAGAGGTAGGGATTCTTATGGTAGAGGCCATCCTCCGAGGCCCTTTTAGTCAGCTCTCCAGGCTTCTCATGGTACACCAGGTAGTCGTAGTTCTCAGCTGTAGTATTCTGACCAGCAGCTCTTCAGTTCACCAGCAACACCTATCAGTGCACCACCACTTCGTTATACTCAGCAGCCGAGGGCTTGTTATACTTGCGACGATGTGAGTCACATTGCCAGATATTGCCCTTGAGCTTCCAGTAGCTCGCAGCAGCAGGGTCCTCGCTCGATGATTCAGGCACCAGTTGCCCCACAGCCTGCCCAGCCAGTGAGAGGCGGGGGAAGAGGACATAGATGTGGAGGTAGAGGTCTTAGAGGTGGATCTGAAACCGCTAGAGGTAGGGGTCAGCCAACAGCAGATCGTCCCAAGGATTTGATTCAGGGAGGTGGGGCCCAGCCCCATTGTTATGCTTTGCCAGCCAGGCCAGAGGCTGAGTCATCAGATGTTGTGATTACAAGTACTATTCTGGTCTGTGATAGGGATGCTTCTGTGCTATTTGATCCCGGATCTACGTATTCATATGTGTTGTTCTATTTTGCACCCTATTTGGTTATGCCTAGTCACTCGTTGAGTATTCCTGTTTATCTGTCAACACCAGTGGGTGATTCTATTGTGGTCGACCAAGTTCATCGTTCTTGTATCGTATTGTTTGGGTTTCATGAGACCCGTGTTGATTTGTTGCTTTTGGACATGGTCGACTTCGATGTTATATTGGGCATGGATTGGTTATCCCCGTACCATGCTATCGTGGATTGCCATGCCAAAACTGTGACCTTAGCCTTATTGGGTTTAACCCGCTTAGAGTGAAGAGGGACTTCTGGTCATTGTACCCGCTGTGTTATCTCGTATGTGAAGGCTCGGCGTATGGTCGAGAAGGGATGTTTGGCCTATTTAGCGTATGTTCGTGATTCTAGCGCAGAGGTCCCCTCTATTAATTCTGTGCCCATTGTTCGGGAGTTTCCTGAGGTTTTCCCTTCAGACCAGCCGGGTATGCCGCCCGACAGAGATATCGACTTTTGTATTGATTTGGCTCTGGGCACTCAACCCATTTCTATTCCGCCATATCGTATGGCCCCGTCGGAGTTGAAAGAATTAAAGGAACAGCTGCAGGATTTGCTTGAGAAAGGTTTTATTTGACCCAGTGTTTTGCCTTGGGGCGCACCGGTGTTATTTGTGAAGAAAAAAGATGGTTCGATGAGGATGTGCATTGATTACCGGCAAATGAACAAGGTTACAATTAAGAATAAGTACCCACTGCCGATGATCGATGATTTATTCGACCAGCTTCAGGGTGCGAGGGAGTTTTCAAAGATAGATTTGAGATCTGGCTACCACCAGCTGAGGATTAGGGCGTCTGATGTCCCTAAATACAGCATTTCGCACTCGGTATGGGCACTATGAGTTTTTGGTCATGTCATTCGGATTGACTAATGCCCCAGCAGCGTTCATAGAGTTGATGAACCGAGTGTTCAGACCTTATTTGGACTTGTTCGTGATAGTCTTCATTGACGATATTCTCATATACTCCCACAGTCAGGAGGAGCATAGGCAACACCTCAGAGCGGTTCTTCAGACCCTGAAGGGTGGTCAGTTGTATGATAAGTTCTCGAAGTGCAAGTTTTGGCTGAGTTCGGTTGCATTCCTGGGGTCATGTCATATCAGCAGCAGGTATTCAGGTAGACCCGAAGAAGATAGAGGCAGTCAAGAACTGGCCTCGACCAGCTTCAGCTACGGAGATTCGGAGTTTCCTGGGGTTAGTAGGTTACTACCGTCGGTTCGTGGAGGGGTTTTCATCCATTGCAGCCCCTATGACCAGATTGACCCAGAAAGGTGCCCAGTTTAGATGGTCAGATGAGTGTGAGGCGAGCTTTCAGAGGCTCAAGGCAGCTCTGACCATGGCACCGGTGTTGGTTTTTCCCACATGTTCAGGGCCCTATACAGTCTATTGTGATACATCTCGTATTGGACTTGGTGCAGTATTGATACAGGATGGCAAGGTCATTGCCTATTGTTCGAGGCGGTTGAAGGTTCATGAGAAGAACTATCCAGTGCATGATTTGGAGTTTGCAGCCATTGTTCACGCATTGAAGATTTGGAGGCACTATCTGTATGGTGTGGCGTGTGAGGTGTTCACGGATCATAAGAGTCTTCAGTATTTGTTCAAGCAAAAGGAGTTGAATTTAAGGCAGAGGAGGTGGTTGGAATTGTTGAAAGATTATGACATCACTATCTTATATCACCCGGGGAAGGTCAATGTGGTGGCCGATGCCTTGAGTAGGAAGTCAGCTAGTATGGGCAGTCTTGCTTATATTCCGGTCGGTGAGAGACCGCTTGCTTTGGACATTCAGGCTTTGGCCAATCAGTTTGTGAGGTTGGACATTTTTTAGCCTAGTCGAGTATTAGCTTGCACGGTCACTCGTTCTTCGTTATTGGAGCGTATCCGTGATCGGCAATTCGATGATCCCCATTTGTGTGTCTTGAGAGACACGGTGTAGTGTGGAGGTGCCAAGAAAGTAACCTTAGATGATGATGGCGTATTGAGATTACAGTGGCGAGTTTGTGTGCCCAATGTTGATGGGATTCGAGAGTTGATCTTAGCAGAGGCCCACAGTTCTCGGTAGTCTATTCACCCGGGTGCCGTGAAGATGTATCAGGATCTGAGGCAGCACTATTGGTGGCGCAAGATGAAGAAAGACATCGTTGCGCATGTGGCTCGGTGTTTGAATTTTCAGCAGGTTAAGTACGAGCATCAAAGACCTGGTGGTCTATTTCAGAGGATTGCACTTCCCGAGTGGAAGTGGGAGAAGATTACGATGGATTTCGTTACTGGGCTTCTGATGACTTGGAAGAAGTTTGATGCAGTTTGGGTCATTGTTGATAGGCTGACCAAGTCAGCGCATTTTGTTCCTTTTGCAGCCATCTATTCGTCTGAAAGGTTAGCCGAGATTTATATCAGGGAGATTGTTCGCCTTCATGGGGTGCCGCTATCTATCATTTCGGATCGGGGTACACAGTTTACCTCACATTTCTGGAGAGCGGTTCAGCGAGAGTTGGGCACCCAGGTTGAGTTGAGTTCAACATTTCATCCCCAGACGGACGGTCAGTCCGAAAGGACTATTCAGATCCTTGAGGACATGCTCCGAGCTTGTGTCATTGATTTTGGAGGCTCGTGGGACCAGTTTTTGCCTTTAGTAGAGTTCACCTACAATAACAGCTACCAGTGCAGCATTCAGATGGCTCCGTATGAGGCGTTGTATGGTAGGCGATGTCGGTCTCCAGTTGGATGGTTTGAGCCGGGAGAGGCTCGATTATTGGGTACGGATCTGGTTCAGGAGGCCTTGGACAAGGTCAAGATTATTCGGGATAGACTTCGTACAGCTCAGTCCATACAAAAAAGTTATGCAGACCGCAAGGTCAGAGATATTGCTTTCATGGTTGGGGAGCGGGTATTGCTCCGTGTATCGCCTGTGAAGGGCGTGATGAGATTTGGGAAGAAAGGCAAGCTCAGCCCTAGGTTCATCGGTCCATTTGAGATTCTTGATCGTGTGAGAGAGGTGGCTTATAGACTTGCCTTGCCACCTAGCTTGTCAGATGTGCATCCCGTGTTTCATGTATCTATGCTCTGGAAGTATCGCGGAGATCCTTCACACGTGTTAAATTTCAGCACTGTCCAATTGGACAAAGATCTGTCATACGAAGAGGAGCTAGTGGCTATTCTAGACCGGCAGGTTCGACAGTTGAGGTCGAAGAGTTTTTCTTTGGTGCGTGTTCAGTGGAGAGGTCAGCCTCCTGAGCAATCGACCTGGGAGTCCGAGTCCGATATGCAGAGCCGTTATCCTCATTTATTTCCCGACTCAGGTACTTCTTTCTTTTGTCCGTTCGAGGACGAACGGTTGTTTTAGAGGAGGAGAATATGACGACCCAAAGGGTCATCACCGTAATTCTTCCTTGTTTCGTGCTTCTGATGCCTTGAAAACCTCGCTTTTAGTTGCCTCAATATTGCGTGCGCAGTCCGGGCGCGAAGCCGGAAAGCTTTTATGTTGAAATATGCGAATTTTGTGAGAAATTTGATGAATTTTGATATTTAATACGCATAATATTGACTTCGGTCAACATTTTGGGTAAACGGACCCGGACCTCTGATTCGACGGTCCTGAGGGGTCCGTTGAAAAATATGGGACTTGGGCGTGTGCCCAGAATTAAATTCCGAGGTCCCAAGCCCGAGAAATGAATTTTTGAAAGAAATTGTTTTCTGATATTTGATATGAAAATTTGAAATGAAAAGGAGTTAGAAAATATAGGTATCAGGCTCGTATTTTGGTTCCGACACCCGGTACAAGTCTTAAATAAGTTTTAAGCACTATCTGTAAAGTTTGGCTAAAAACGGACGTCATATGACGTGTTTCGGACTAAAAATGGAGAATTTGAGTTATGAAAGTTGAAGAAAGAAAATCATGTGTTTGAGGCTTGATCCTATGTATATGATGTTATTTTGGCGATTTGATCGCATGAGTAAGTCCGTAAGATGTTTTTAAGGTTGTGTGCATGTTTGGTTTTGAGCCCCGAGGGCTCGGGTGAGTTTTGAATGGGGCCCGGGAGGTCTTGGACTTAGGAAAATACAGGTTCAGGTGTTGCAGACACCAGCGCGGCCGCGGTCATTTCCACGCGGTCCGCGTTGGAGCCGCGCGGCCGCGATGCCTTTCTGTGCGGTCCGCATGGCTGAGTCTAAGGGCTAGGGTTTCAGGTTAACCAGCACGGCCGCGCACCAAAACAGTGCGGTCCGCGCTAGAAGGGTTAAGAGAAGCCCCAATTTTTCTCCCACTCGGCGCGGCCGCAACACATTTTTGTGCGGTCCGCGCCAGGTCCTCAGAAAGGTATACAAGTTCGGAAAATCTCAGTCATTTTTCACTTTTCAAAAACCCAAAACCTAAGAGGCGATTTTCCAAACAACGTTTCTTCTCCAAAACGATTGGTAAGTGATTTCTAACTTAATTTCTTTATTCCTTACCATTTTTTAACATAATTTCAACTTCAAATCAAAGATTTTCAGGGGTGAAATTGGGTGTTTTGGGTAGAACCTAGGTTTTCTACAAATTGAGAAGTTGGACCTCAATTTGGGGTCTGATTTCAAAACAAATCTTATATTTGGATTCATGGGGGAATGGGTAATCAGGTTTTATTCCGAACCTCGAGTTTCGACCATGTGGGTCCGGGGGTATTTTTGACCTTTTTGGGAAAAATCTTGAAAAAATCTATTTTCATGCATTGGGGAGGATTCATTTAGTAATTATTAATATGATTAAGTAACTTATGACTAGATTCGAGCGGATTGGTGGTGGAATCAAGAGGAAAAGCTATTCTAGAAGTGTGAGTTGAGTTTGGAGCATTCGAGGTAAGTGTTTGTTCTAACGTTTGCTTGAGGGAATAGGATTAGGATGATATTTGCTACTTGCTAATATGGAGTACGGTGTATAGGCAAGGTGACGGTTATCTATGCACCGGAGTCTAGCATGACTGTAAGTCTTGATTGCTTTTAATTCGAATAATGTGACACAAGCTCCTTGTTTATTTGATAAGTTTCATATAATGTGAACGGTTGAGGAAGAATGATTTAAAAGGAGAATGTGTTGTGAATACTCCCTTGCCGGGATGTGTAGACTGATATATATATTCTCCCTTGTCAGGATATTTTGGGCTGTTAGTTGTACCCTTGCCGGGTTAAAGGTATTGAGTTGTTATTCTCCCCTGAAGGGGTCTACTATATGAAGTCAGATATTATGAACTATATTATGGGATCGTGTGGCACGTCGTCCACCTATATATGATATTATGTGATCGTGTGGAACGCTGTCCACTTATATATGATATGAATTGGGATCGTGTGGCACGCCGTCCACTTGGTTATTGGCCTCCGTTGCCGGTGACATATTGTGCACTGTGATAAAGATGAATTGGGATCATGTGGCATGTCGTTCACTTATATATGATATTATGGGATCGTGTGGCACGCCGTCCACTTATATATGATATTATGGGATCGTGTGGCATGCCGTCCACTTGGTTATGGGATCGTGTGACACGCCGTCCACTTATATATGATATTATGGGATCGTGTGGCACGCCGTCCACTTATATATGATATTATGGGATCGTGTGGCACGCCGTCCACTTATATATGATATTATGGGATCGTGTGGCACACCGTCCACTTATATATGATATTATGGGATCGTGTGGCACGCCGTCCACTTATATATGATATTATGGGATCGTGTGGCACGCCGTCCACTTATATATGATATTATGGGATCGTGTGGCACGCCGTCCACTATAAATATATATGTATCATAGAAACCGGAGTTTCTTCTGTTTATTTTTGATATTTTATGTTTAGCTGTTACTCCCCGATAGCATGTTCCTTTCCCAGCTTTACTTGGTATTATTTTGTTATTGTTTTCTTGCACTCGTTAGATATATCTGTACAGGTTACTTGTGGTAGGTCCTGTCTAGCCTCGTCACTACTTCGCCGGGGTTAGGCCAGGCACTTACCAGCACATGGGGTCGGTTGTGCTGATGCTACACTCTGTGCATTTTGTGCACAGATCAGGGAGCAGCTTTCAGACCGCAGCAGTAGGACTTCTGGGAGCTATCTTCAGTCCAGGGACTCTCAAGGTAGCCTAGCTGACGTTCGCAGGCCGAAGTTCCTTTCTATGTTTTTTTTTGTTCATCTTGTATCAGTCAAACATGATGTATTTCCTTTCTGATATTGTTTGTAGTATTCTGTAGTAGTATGTGAGTTAGTGACACCAGACTCTGGGTAGTATTTTGGTTTAAACTTCCGCATTTTTGATTATCAGTTGTTTTAAATTTGAAGTCTTCCGCCTAGATTTTGTCTCGTTTATTTTATTGTTGGAAGAAAGTAGGAAACGTGTTGTATATATTCGGCTTGCCTAGCTCCGATAGTAGGCACCATCATGACACCCGATGGTGGGAAATCCGGGTCGTGACATTAATTTTACTTGTCTCTCAACCAATGATCCAAAAATACACCCTAGCCCCTCGGGACTCCAAACAAAAAGTGCACACCAGTATAAAAACATCATACTAACTAGCTCGCGCGATCAAATCGACAAAATAACACCTAGAACTACGAATTGGATACCAAATCAAATGAAATTTTCAACAAAGCTTTGAAATCTCTATTTTTACCACCGGACGTCCGAATCAAGTCAAACCGACTCCGTTTCCCACCAAATTTCTCAAATAAGTAAAAAATATTATATTGGACCTGTACCGGGCTACGGAACCAAAATACGGACCCGGTATCAACAATGCCAAACATTCAATCAATTCTTAAAAACATTAAATTTTTCAGACTTTTAATTTTTAATTAAAATTCATAACTCAAGCTAGGGACCTCGAAATTCGATTCCGGGCATACGCCCAGATCCTATATTTCAATACGGACCCACCTGCACCTTCAAAATACGGGTCTGGATCCATTTTCTCAAAACGTTGACCGAAATCAACTAAAATTAACTTTTTAGTAAAAAATTCTAGTTTTTATTAGTTTTTTAGTATATAAGCCTCCTGGGTCAATATCCGGACTGTGCACGCAAATCAAAAATGGCTAGAATGAGCCTCTAAGGCTTTGAAACACAGAGTTTGGTTCCAAATCATCGAGCGAAGTGCAGATACTTAAAACGTCCTGTCGGGTCGTTACATAATTTAATAAAAAAAAATAGATACTTCATCGAGGAACATAGGCGAGAATACCCTCCAATTTATATTTTTAAATAATATTATATTTATATTACATAGTTTAAATAAGAAAATAATTTATAAGGTAAAAATTATAAAATCTTAAATATTAGAAATTCTTATAAAGTAGTTAAAATAAGGAAAAAAGTAATACATAAAAGTCAATAGATTTCGAAGTCCTAAATATTAAGAAAGTATTAAATGATTAATTTCTCTAGTGTGAAACCTATTTTTAAAATGGTAAAAAAGGTGAACGATAGTTCGTTAAGGGGCTTCATGCTTTTAATATAGCGCAAGACCCTCATATTAATAAGAATTAACTTTTAAAAATAATATACGTGAATGCAAAATTCAAATTAATCTGTGAATGACTTCAACAACTAATACAAATACGTGAATTCAATATTTAACTACCAATATAAAATATTTTTGCTCAATAAAATAGAACTTGAAAATCCTTAATTCTGTAGCTGCAGCTTGAAACGCAAAGTTTTGACAATAAAATATGGAATCATAGCTTATTTAATAGAAGTAGTCGCTTATATAATTCAAATAGGAAAGAATTTATGTAAGGCTTAATTGTGTATAGTTCAAATAGACAAAAAAATATTATTAAAAAATTAAAAACTCCTAAATCAAAAAGAAGTTAAAGTGTTTGTTTTTACTAAACCTAAAAGGAGTACAAGATGGTGAAATTGAACGAAACTTCCGTAGTGTGAATTAATATGTCACAATTTTATTAACTAAAAAAAGACCCTTCTATATGATATCCAAACGTATGAATGAACTTGAACATGAACAAAACTTTCATAGTGTAAATTGAATGTACTGGAAATTCTAGAACATAAAGGAATTAAAACATAAAAGTTTTAAATATTATGAAATAATTAAATGACTACTCATAAATAATAGAGAACTAATTAAATGACTATTTAAATTTTTATTACAAAATATAGGAAAATACTTAAATAATTATTCTTAAATATTAGGAAAATAATCAAATGACTATTTTGTCTAGTATGAACTCTATTTTTAAAGGATAAAAAAGGCGAACGACATTTCACTAAGGCCTTCGTGCTTTTAATATAGTTATATAGATTAATTGGACTATAATGTATCATGTAACTAAATAATCGCTCTTATTAAGTAACTATTTTCTATATTGAAAAGTTCAATTTTAGATTAGAGAAACTATGAAAAGTTCATCTAGTCGAGAGAAGAAGAGGAGAGTTTTATAAAATAATAATTGGTCCAAGGATTTTCGGAAGAGAGATGTGTTTAGGAGTAAAAGTTTATTTCGGGTGGGTTATCTTTGATGGATCACATTGGGTTTATTTTTGTTTGGGTGATAATTATTCTTAGTGGCCAACAATATAAAAAGTTCTTATGAACTGTTTTTTCCCTCGAAAATATTAAGAAATTCGGTTGAGTGATCATTAGTGTGCAATAGTGATAGTTGAGTGACTTTCTTGTTATCAATAAAAGAAAAGTGATTTTGTTCCATAATTTCGGATAGTTATGTGAGTAATAGACTCACCAAATTATCAAAGACTTGTCTAATTAGCAAAGATTAACATCACCATATAACATTGAAAATTATCTAAGAACCTTAGAAACAATGAAAATTAACTCGATGATCATGAATAAAATTTGGCATAAGGTGCTGTGAGATGATAAATGAGGAGATCAAACCATAATTGGAGTTTTTAATGACACAAACAAACTGAAAGGGGCTCTGAATTATTTTGATTAATTAATGGTAGGTAAACAGCAATTATTGCTTAATTAATTAATAGTGATACTGCAACAGCCGCCTGAGTGGAAAAGGACATGAACTTTCTCGATCGGTGCGGCTGAATTAGGGGAACGGCCTTTAGATTACTAACTTATTTATATCGGTATAAATAAATATATTATATATTTATTGATAAGTAAACAACAATTTATTGCTTAATTAAGTAGTTAATTACGTATTAGGCCGGCCTTCGAATACTAGTGTTATACTTGGGCAAAAATCAGTTTTTGGCACCTTTATTGGTTTTGATTAAAAATTTATGAGGCATACATCTCGTGTTAGGACTAGTTTTTTATACCAAATACATAGACAACCCTTTAACTTTGACAATAATTTTCACTTGAACACTTTAACTTAAACTTGTACCTATTTGGCATCTATATCTATATCTATAATTATATTAAAAGTAAAGTAATTTGCAATGTGGTTAAGCCAAGTGGCAAGCTAAAATGAAGCAACTTGACAATTTTAAGACAACAAAAAAAATTTGGATTATAAATGAAAAAATATTTAATGAAAGTAGTAGTCCAAGATTTTCTGTAAATTGAATTTCATTCTTTAATAAATCAAAGACAATTATTTGAACATTTAAACTAAAAATGTTCTCTTTTTGAGAATTGTTGGACGTACACAAAGAGAGATGCAACTTTCATTAAGAAAACAAATATATTATAGCTATATGTATCTTTACTTAAATTTGTGTATAATTCAGTTAAGGTAGGTATCCTTTTTTGAGAAAGAATCAACTAAAATTTCATTTTGTATCTTATACATTAATTTTAAGTTGAAATAATAATTCTATATTTAGTACAAGCTTTGTATCTGACATTATTTGCGAACAATATACATTAATATAGGTATCATATACATTACTATAAGCATTTTTAATTAAATTTTGTGTATAATTTATTATTTTTTAAACTAAAAATGTTCTCTTTTTGAGAATATGTTGGACGTAAAGAAAGAGGGATGCAATTTTCATTAAGCAAGCAAATATATTATAGGTGTAGGTATCTTTACTTAAATTAATGTATAAGTTAGTTATAGTAGGTATCCTTTTTTGAGAAAGAATCAATTAAAATTTCATTTTGTATCTTACACATTAATTTTAAGTTGAAATAATAATTCTATATTTAGTACAAGTTTTGCATCTGACCGTATTTGCTAACAATATACATTAATATAGGTATCATATACATTGCTATAAGCATTTTTAATTAAATTTTGTGTATAATTTATTATTTTTTAAACTAAAAATGTTCTCTTTTTGAGAATATGTTGGACGTAAAGAAAGAGGGATGCAATTTTCATTAAGCAAGCAAATATATTATAGGTATAAGTATCTTTACTTAAATTTTTGTATAATTCCGTTATGGTAGGTATCATTTTTTGAGAAAGAATCAATTAAAATTTTGTTTTGTATCTTAAACATTAATTTTAAGTTGAAATAATAATTCTATATTTAGTACAAGTTTTGCATCTGACCTAATTTGCGAACAATATACATTAATATAGGTATCATATACATTACTATAAGTATTTTTAATTAAATTTTGTGTATTATTTATTCTTTTTTAAACTAAAAATGTTCTCTTTTTGAGAATATGTTGGACGTACACAATGAGGGATGCAATTTTGCATTAAGCAAGCAAATATATTATAGCTATAGGTATTTTTACTTAAATTTGTGTATAATTCAGTTATGATAGATATCCTTTTTTGAGAAAGAATCAATTAAAATTTCTTTTTTGTATCTTACACATTAATTATAAGTTAAAATAATAATTTTATATTAGTACAAGCTTTGTATCTGACCTTATTTGCGAACAATATACATTAATATAAGTATTTTTAATTACATTTTGTGTATAATTTATTATTTTTTAAACTAAAAATGTTCTCTTTTTGAGAATATGTTGGACGTACACAAAGAGGGATACAATTTTCATTAAGCAAGCAAATATATTATAGTTGTAGGTATCTTTACTTAAATTAATGTATAAGTTAGTTATAGTAGGTATCCTTTTTTGAGAAAGAATCAATTAAAATTTCGTTTTGTATCTTACACATTAATTTTAAGTTGAAATAATAATTCTATATTTTGTACAAGCTTTGTATCTTACTTTATTTATGACAATATACATTAATATAGGTATCATATATATTACTATAAGTATTTTCAATTGAATTTTGTGTATAATTTATTTTTTGTTTAAACTAAAGATATTCTCTTTTTGTGAATATGTTGGATGTACACAATGAGGGATGCAATTTTCATTAAGCAAACAAATATATTATAGCTATAGGTATTTTTACTTAAATTTGTGTATAATTCAGTTATGGTAGATATCTTTTTTTAAGAAAGAATCAATTAAAATTTCATTTTTGTATCTTACACATTAATTATAAGTTGAAATAATAATTTTATATTAGTACAAGCTTTATATCTGACCTTATTTGCGAACAATATATATTATTATAAGTATCTTTAATTAAATTTTGTGTATAATTCAGTTATGGTAGGTATTCTTTTCTAAGAAAGAAATAATTTAATAAATATTTTTTATTTATTAGTTTTGGTATCTTTATTAAATATTGTGTATAATTCAATTATGGTAGGTATCCTTTTTTGAAAAAGAATCAATTAAAATTTCGTTTTGTATCTTACACATTAATTTTAAGTTGAAATAATAATTCTATATTTAGTACAAGCTTTGTATCTGACCTTATTTACGAACAATATACATTATTATAGATATCTTTAATTAAATTTTTTGTATACTTCAGTTATGATAGGTATTCTTTTTTAAGAATGAAATAACTAAATAAACATTTTGTATCTTATATTTTTATTATATTAAAGGAAATAGTATTAAAAACGAACAAGAGGACAAAGGAAAAAGATAAGAAAAATTAAGGTTTGATGGTTAACAAATTTTAATTAACCAAAAAAAAAGTTGAAAATTAAAAAAAAATGCCAAAAGCTAAAAAATGAAAGATTCGTATCATTTCTTCATAACTCAGACATACAAATTGATTTACACATGCCTTTTTAAATATTAGGATTTCATATACATAAAAATTGGTTTACTATGATCGTTTTTCCTTAAAAATCTTGAGCAACTTTTCTTTAGGGTTGGCTTCTCTACTGTAACGACCCGACTGGTCATTTTGCCTTTTCGGACCCCGTTCCCCTAAATAAAACTTCCCACACTTGCTTTAGCTAATTTACGACTTGCGGGGGCGGTTGGTTCGGGAATTGAAAAAGTTTTGAGTGAAATATATCCAATTGGTAACCGGTGGAATGCAGAAAGTGATCATCATCACTACCTTGAGGACATGAATTATGTGTCTAATTATGAAGGCCAGAGACAGAGTGGTCAAAATAGAGGCCAACAAAATCAACCGTACAGGTCAGTCTAGCCATAGCTCAACAATGGAAACATGGGAGGTATGAGACCTCACAATAATATGGCTCCTTACCAAAGGACACAGGGATATAATAATCAAAATTAGCAGCAGGGTTATCATTCTCCTCAGCAGCAGCATGGTGGAAGACAGGAAGATGGGTTTGCTCGACTTGAGGCAATAATACAGCAGGTTATTGGGTCAAATGCAAAAATCAGTGAAAGAGTAGATGCACATGATTTAGCTATTAAGAATATTGAAGTGCAGATGGACCAGATTTCGATGTCTTTGAATAATCGTCCTCATGGGACATTACCTGCAGACACTCAGATAAATTTAAAAGATCAAGGCCCGAAGCAGCTGATGGCAGTGAGTCTACATAATAGCAGAGACTTAGACTTGGAGCAAGAGAGGGCTCGAGAAAGCAGACACGCTGAGACACTTGTACCAGTGCCCATTGAGCTAGATGATTCAACAAAACTGACAGAGGTGACAGTGCAGCCTGCCCAGGGAGAACATAACACACAGATTGAGGCTGAGAAAGAAGTTGAGACAGCCCAGGAACCGGTAGTTAATGTGGTAGCTGACAAAGAAAATACCCAAATCATTGAGAAGAAGAAACCCCCCGCATCATTCCCATAGAGGCTGACCAAGTACCAAAAAGAGGAACAATACAAGAAGTTCTTGGAGATACTGAAACAAATCCAGGTAAATATTCCATTGATTGATGGTTTGACGGAGATTCCTGGTTATGCTAAAATGATGAAGGACTTGATGTCCCGAAAATTCGATTTCCAAGACTTGGCCACGATGACTCTTACTCAGACCTGCAGTGCGGTGGTGACTAGACCAATTGCTGAGAAGCTGTTTGACCCATGGAGTTTTACAATTTCCTGCACTATTGGCAACTTTGCTTTCGCCAAAGCACTTTGTGATTTGAGGGCCAGCATAAATCTTATGCCCTGGCAATTTATAAGAGTTTGGGGATTGGAAGAGCTAGACCCACATCTATGTTGTTGCAGCTAGCTGATAGACCGTGAATAGACCTTCTGGTATTTTGGATGACATGCTGATTTAGGTAGGGAAATTTGTGTTCCCTGCAGATTTTGTGATTGTAGATTGCAAGGTGGATGAAGAAATTCTCATAATTTTGGGAAGGTTGTTCTTGGCCATTGGGAGAGCTCTCATTGATTGTGAGACTGGGGAGCTCAAGATGAAGTTGAACGATGAAGATATAACATTCAATGTGTAGAAATCTATGAGGCGACCAAGTGAATTCGCCAATTGTTCTCTTATTGATGTCGTGGATGTAATCGTGGAAGCTGATGATGAGATGCTAACTATTGAGGACCCTCTTGCTGCATGTATGGTAAAATTAGATGAGGTGAATGGGTAAGAACTAGCAGAATGGGTGTTGGCTTTAGAGGGCAGAGGGTTATGGGATAGAACTCTTGAATTCGAGCCCCTATACTTAGAAAAAAGAGAAACTCCTCCAGCCAAGCCATCCATAGAAGAACCACCAAAGCTGGAATTGAAGCCATTGCCCACCCATCTTAGGTATGAGTTTCTTGGAGCTAACTCCACATTACCTGTTATTATCTCATCTAGTTTGTTAGATGTGCAAGCGCAACAACTTTTGTAGGTACTCAAGGAGTGTAAGACAACCATTGGGTGGACCATGGCAGACATTAAGGGGATCAGCTCAACGTATTGTATGCATAAAATTCTGCTGGAGAAGGGACACAAACATTCCAGGGAACATCAAAGAAGGTTGAACCCCAACATGAAGGAAGTGGTGAAGAAAGAAGTGATAAAGTGGTTGGATGTGTGAATCGTTTTCCCAATCTATAACAGAAACTGGGTTAGCCCGGTGCAATGTGTTCCTAAGAAGGGTGGCATGACGATGGTCAAAAATGACAACAATGAACTAATCTCCACAAGAACCGTCACGGGCTGGAGAATTTGCATAGACTATAGAAAGTTAAATCTGGCCACCCAGAAAGACCACTTCCCACTTCTCTTCATTGATCAGATGCTAGACAGATTGGCAGAGAGGTCTCAATTCTGTTTTCTGAATGTGTACTCAGGGTACAATTAAATTTGCATTGCACCAGAGGATATAGAGAAGACCCCCTTCACTTGCCCTTATGGCATTTATGCTTTTCGGAGGATGCCCTTTGGCATATGCAATGCACCCACCACATTCCAAAGGTGAATGATGGTCATATTCACTGACATGGTAGAATACATAATGGAGGTATTCATGGATGATTTCTCAGTGGTGGGAAACTCATTTGATGAGTGCCTTATAAATATGACTCGTGTGCTTAAACGGTGTATTGAGACTAACCTGGTTCTTAATTGGGAGAAGTGTCACTTCATGGTACAAGATGGCATAGTCTTGGGACACTAGGTATCGAGTAAAGAAATCGAGGTGGATCATGCTAAAGTTGACATGATAGCAAAGCTGCCACCTCCAACTTCATTCAAGGCAATTAGGAGCTTCCTCGGGCATGTCGATTTCTACCGGAGATTCATAAAAGACTTCTCAAAAATTGCCAACCCTCTTTGTAAGTTGTTTGAAAAAGATCACCCTTTCTTGTTTTCTGATGATTGCATGGTAGCATTGGAGGAACTAAAAAAGAGGCTAGTCACAGCACCCATCATTGTTACCCCCAACTGGGAGCAACCATTCGAACTCATTTGTGACGCCAATGACTATGCAGTGGGGCAGTGTTGGGACAGCGGAAAGACAAGCTAATGCACTCAATCTACTATGCCACTAGAACACTGAGTGGAGCCCAACTGACCTACATTGTGACTGAAAAGGAGATGCTGGCTGTGATGTTTGCATTCGACAAGTTCAGATCATACTTGATTGGCTCAAAGGTAATTGTATATACTGATCATGCAGCTCTCAGGTACTTGATTGAGAAGAAGGAGTTCAAACCACGCCTGATTCATTGGGTGCTATTACTGCAAGAGTTCTACCTTGAAATTCGTGACCGTAAGGGCACAGAAAACCAAGTCGCTGATTATCTATCATGACTTGAGGGAGCTGAAAACTCAGTTGAGGTTGAGGATATTCTGGAAAACTTTCCAGCCGAGCAGCTGCTTGCTACAAGGCTTGAGGAAGTGCCATGGTATCCAGACTTTGCAAATTACCTGGAAAGCGGTATAATGCCTTATGACCTTTCCTTTGTACAAAAGAAAAAGTTTTATCGTGACTTCCGCATATATTATTGGGATGAACCTTATTTGTTTCGAATATGTGTTGACAATATGATCCGGAGGTATGTCCCCGAGATAGAACAATCTTCTGTTTTGCAGGCATGTCACGCATCGGCGTACGAAGGGCATTTTGGAAGAGTCAGGACAGCCGCAAAAGTGCTAGAGGCTGGTTTCTACTGGCCAACAATGTTTAAGGATGCACATCAATGGGTGAAAGGATGTGATGAATGTTAACGAACCGGGAACATTTCCTGGCACCATGAGATGCCCATAAACCCAATTCAAGAGGTTGAAGTGTTCGATGTATGGGGGATAGACTTCATGGGCCCCTTTGTCAGCTCCTTTGGCAATAAGTACATTCTTGTTGCTGTAGATTACGTGTCCAAATAGGTAGAAGCTGCAACATTTCCCACTACTGATGCAAGAGTGGTGGTGGGGTTTTTGAAGAAGGACATATTCACCCGTTTTGGAACCCCGAGAGCTATTATCAGTGATGGAGGCACTCACTTTTGCAATAGAGCCTTCGAGAAATTGCTAGCGAAGTATGATGTGCACCACAAGGTGGCAACCCCATATCATCCTCATACCAGTGGATAGGTTGAAGTGTCAAACAGAGAGATAAAGAGTGTGCTAACCAAAACTGTGAATGCCACAAGAACTGATTGGGCGAAAAAGCTAGATGATGCACCCTGGGCCTACATAACTGCTTTCAAAACACCGATTGGTATGTCACCATATAAGTTGGTGTTCGGGAAGGCCTGCCACTTGCCAGTGGAACTTGAACATAAAGCTTGGTGGGCACTGAAACAGCTAAACCTAGACATTGAGGCTGCGGGAACAACTAGAGTCACAGAATTGCATGAGCTCGATGAGTTTCGATATCTTGCTTTCGAGAGCACGAGGCTGTATAAGGAGAGAGTGAAGCGGTTACACAACAAGAACATTGTTGAGATATATTTAAAGCCCGGAGATATGGTTTTGCTTTATAACTCAAGGTTAAGGCTATTTTCGGGTAAACTCAGGTCACGATGGTCTGGACCATTTTGAGTGGTCGAAGTATTCCCTTTAGGTGCCGTAAAGATTGCCTCAGAGAAAGACTCTCATACATTTAGAGTCAATGGGCAGAGATTGAAACTATATGTGGGTATAAATAAACCAAAGGAAGTGTCTGAGATCCACCTGACTGAACCTCAAAGGTCGAGCGAGCCTTAAATGCACTCATCTACGTCGTGCCATGACGTTAAATCAGGCACTTATTGGGAGGCAACCCAATTGTTAACCTCACTAACCCATAATTGTAGTTTAGGATTATTAGAATTTAGGAGTTATGAGACTTGATTGGACAGGTACAAGCATGAATCAGACATAAAATAAGTACAAAATAGAGTTGGGGAGCAACCCGAAAGCTAACTATCGAAAATAAATCGATCTCTATGAAAAATGGCCTACCGCGCCGCATGGGGCGCCACACCCTACGACGCGGCAGTGCAATTTTTAAAAAATATATATATATTAGCTTTTTAAGCGTTGTACAGCGCACCCCCCAAAACCCCTTTTTCTCTTTTCTCTTTCAACCCACACACCCCAGCCCTTCCCCCAAATCCCCCATTCCCTCTTTTTCTTCAATTCCTCTCCCACACACACCTTCCATCCCTTCCATTCATCCTCAAGGTAAGTTCTCTATACTTTTCTCTTTTCTTTAAGTCATTTAGTGTAATGATTAGTATAGTTTAATTTGAACTAAACCCTAGGTAGTGTAGTGGTGCTAATGTTTTCACTTTAATTGTTTATTGTGGCCATGATTGGTGCTTAACTTGTTGGATTTCCCTTGTGCTCATACTTGTGGAAGATGTTTAGCATGTCTTGATGCTTATAAAAAATTTTATGGTGAAGTTGTGTGGAGGTGCCTTAAAGGCCGAAAATTAGTGGTATATTTGTGCAAATTTGGAGCACTTTGTGCCCTTGTTACATTGTGGTGGTGGTAGGATGGTTGATTGGTATGGTTGTGTAGTAATCTTGGAAGAATTAAAGTTGAAATTTTGAGGAAACTTTGGTGAATGCCATGTGTTTGATTAAATGCCTTAATGACATAGAAAGTAACATTGTAGCTTAGTGGAGAATAATTGCTATGAGAAAATGTGGTGCTAGGTTCTAATTAGAATATTCGATTCATGCTTTGTGCTTGTATAGTGTTGTGTTATATTTTGTGAAGTTTGTTAGTAGTGCATTAGTATAACTTCTTTTATTTCTCTTTGTAGTTGCTAGATTAGCTTCTTAATTTTGTATGTTTAACTAGTATAGTCCGTGGTTTTGTAGTTGTACTATTATATTGGTGGTTAGGGGGATTTTTGATTGATTGTGGCGCACTTCCATTGGGATAGTCTAAATCCCTGATATACATTTTACTTGTGAACATGCCAATAATATAAGTGTGGGGTGGTTACCCCGTTTGGCCTTGATTTGTGGCTAATATTGTTCGTCTTGTGCAGGTATAATATCTTGCCACCCGAGAAAATGCTCTAACACTGGTTCTTCTGAGTTTGCTTATAGTAGCCGTCGTGGTGGGAGACGGGTACCTCCCCCGCCCCAGTAGTGGAGGAAGAAGAGCGCATTGACCCGGATGCGGATGTGGTGCCAGCATGCAAATATGGTATACGGGTTGTCCCTGCCCATGCTCGACACTAGTTTTAGACATTTGTCCCGTCAGTCAACCCGGATCCTGAGCTCGCTATTGACGATGGAAAGTTGGCCCGTAAATACGGTGAAATTTACAACAACATTCGGGCATTGGGTTTCGACAGTCTGTTCCGCCTGGGTGATGCGGTGAATGTGAACCTAGTCAAAGAATTTTATGATAACTGGCAACCTGAAGCCAGCCTGGATGCGGTTTAAGAAGTGTAGGTAAGGGGTAAAGTGATTCCATTATCCTCCCGGGTGATTAATCGGATTATGGGATTCACAGAGCATCCCCACAAGCTTTTTCAAATGTTTCTCTGTCGGCCAGACTATCCAGCTATTCATCGCCTGTTATGTGGCGCTGACTCTTCTGCAACATGGACATGAGATGCAAATGAATTCCACAAGGACATTAAGAAGGAAACATTCCAATGGCCAACCAGGGTTGTTTTGCGGTTGATTAATGCCAAGATCACGCCAATTAGAAGTGACACTGATGTACCCCGACTGAAGGTGTGTTTGATCTATGCACTGTTGACTCGGATACGGTTTGGCCTGGGTAAAATCATGCTTGAGCATATGGCTAAAGTGCGACCACTTGGGGCTCGCCGTCTACATTACCCGAGTATGATCACTCGATTGTTGCGAGCACACCTTGTGAAGGAGGAGTGCCACTACGACAGGAATATTCTAGTATCTTACCCTATTATACCCTATGATGTAACGTCGGTGATAGACCCCCTACCGCAGCTGTTAATTTGGACCAGAAGATGGTCCGCGTTGAGGAGACACTACAACTACTGTTTGCTGACTTGCACCTTCGGGCTGCTCGGGGGAGGCTGACTTGGACGAGTTGCAGCAGGATCACCCCCTTTCCACTATCACTCAGCAGTGGTTGGGGTTGGCGAGAGAAGGACAACTACCACCCGATGAAGATGTGAAGTCCATTCCTTCAGATGATGAGGAGTATTTGCGCACCTTCGAGGGTGCTGATGATTAGGCCTTGGGCCTCAGGGAGTCACCTTTCAATCTTAATTTTACTGTTTTGCATTGGGGACAATGCAATTTCTTAAGTGTGGGGTGGGGTGCTCCTATTTAATTGTATCTGTACTTGTTTTTATTTTTTCATTTGCCAGTTGGTTTTCTTTGATCTGTTTCTTGCTTTCTTAGACAATTGGTCTATAAACTATAATTCCTGTAATATTTAGTAATAAGTATGTAGTTCGACTCTTCCCGACGATGGATTTCGTCGACTGGTTTCTTGAGGGAGATGAGTCGAAAGAAAAAAAACAAAAAAATTCATATATGTGAAAATCCAAAAATATGTCTTTTATTTTAGTTTTTTTTCTTTTAGGTAGTGCAACAATTCCCCTTTGGCTTTTCTTTGTGCCGCGGTTCTTTTCCAAGGGTTTTGCCTGAACCGGGTGTAGTTAAATCTTTTTATTCTTTAGGAATTAAGAATATTTAGTTAGGAAGCTAAGTTGAAGGATCAATTTTCCTTGATTGCATATGTCTTGAGAGTGGTAAAGGCCTTAGTTGTGACACCTAGGCTCAATTCTTGACTCTTAAATAAGTGCCTTAAATCGTATGATTAAAACTGTGCTTAATTGCTTTGACTAAGAGTGTCTTGATTAGTCCAATCCTAAGTGAGTTATGTGCCATGTGTGTGTAAGGTTTCGTGTTATTCTGTGCATTACATTTTATGCCTAGAACTTGCCCCGTGTGTTTGCAAAGCGAAATAGTAATTTTGTTCAGTCTTGGAAGTGATATAAGCATTTCTTGTTGAGCCATATATACATATTTTACCCGCCTAATTGTGATGTATCGTAGTTAACCCCTTGGAGCCTATAATCATGTTTCTTTAGAAACCATATTACAAGCCTTACCCAATTGTTTTAATTGACCATATATTTGAACCTTTTCACCTCTCATGAGCACTTGAATTGTTATGAACTTTGTAAAAGTTAAAGTGTGGGATGGTTGGTTTGGCTTTTAAGTGGAACTAATGGAATAAGGAGAAAGGTGCATGGTGTTGAAAATAAAATAAAAAAGTAAGAGCCACTTGAATTGAATTGAAAAAGAAAGAAAAGAAAAAGAAAAAAATAAATAAATATATATATATATTCTTTGATAGTGGTGGCTCTTGACGTAAGTGTGCTTAAAGATGTAGGGAGTTAATCTAGTTTGATGTGAAGGTGGAATTGTGGTTTGACATAAGTGGGGTTTGAATGTTAAAGTATATGTATTAAAGTGCTTAGGGGGGTGTAGTAACTTCTATATCTAAATGTATCCTACCCGTCCCACAGCCTACATTACAACCAATTAAAGTCCTACTTGATCCTAGATTGAATGAGCTCGATTAGTAGAGTAGTACACTATAGGCAAGCCTATGGTGCATCTTTTGTGGCATAGGAATGTTATTTCTGAGAGTGAGTCAATTCTTTCTATCTCGAGTTACTAAATATTCTTAAATTTTATTGTGTGGGACTACTCTCTTTGGATGTGTGAGAGCACTTGATTCATGAAGGAGAGGTAATGTCATTGACCTCTATGTTAGAGTAAGTGGTCGAGTGACTAATGCTTGGTACTTTTGAGTCGAATCTTGAGGGTGGGATGTTATGATAAGGTGCTCAGTCTATTTTAATTATTCTTGGCATGATGTATTAGGGAAGTTTTTTGATGAAAGATTATCCCTAGGTGCACTGTAGTTCAAATGCTCGAGGACGAGCAATTGTCTAAGTGTGGGGTGTTGATGTTAGTCTAGAAACCCATCTTTTAGCCATGGTATTACATTCTAATGATTGCATTTTTACGTGCATTTGAGATCAAACGATAGTGAATTACACTTAGTACGTGTTTTATGCCTTGCAGGAAGCGATCCGGAGCTCAAAAGTTAATTTGGAGCTAAATTGATTAATTTGGAGCTTTGAAGTCTGAGTAAAAGCCCAGTATATTAAGCCGGGATCGTGTTCGGGGGTCGTGTACCAAGTCTGGACGCTAAAAGAGGACGAAACAAGTTCACTCTGAGAAAACTACACTGTTGCGCCGCATGGGGCACTGCAAGGCGCGGTGCAGCAGTGTAAAATGCTGTCTGAAGCGAAAGGTTGAGGCTACAGATAAAATGCACTAACGCGCCGCACGGTACAGCGCAGCCTGCAGCGCGACTGTTCAATTTTTTACAGATCTAAGTCCAAGTTCGCGTATGAAAGGTTTTTTTCATCTGGGCCCGACCCGATTTGTTATAAATACATGTAAAACGCCATTTTGAAGACTTTGACATATTTTAGACCCAGGGAGGCTATTGCGGAAGGGAGAAAACGTTTGGAGCAATTTCCGAAGGAGATTGGCATCAAATTCTTCATTCCTTCATCTTTTCTTTGTAATTAATTATGCAATTTATTTGGAAAATTATGAACACGATTATGAGTGGCTAAATATTTAGTCTAGGTTTTTATGGAATCTATTGAAGGATGAATTTATTGTTATGTTAATATAGTTTGCCTGGCTTAATCTCTATTTGTTTAACTACGTTCTTGTTGTAGTTAATTGATAGGATCCTTAGTTAGTTGTGCCTATTTAGTGTGTATAACTCTGGAGAGAGTGCATATTTAGGTAATTGTTGAACAACACCACTCCCAAAGTATATGAGGTATCAATAACTGAGGGTTTAAAGGCGGGATTAGGGATAACGAAGCCTTAGGTGCAATCTAAAGTGAGCTGCAATAGACAAAGCCAGCTAGTGTAACTCGGGAGAGTTCATCTAGTAAATTGTCGTGATTACTCGGGAGAGATTTACGATAATAAGAGTGCTCATGATTGATAGAGACGATTAGGTGAATCTATGTGAAACTTAACCAGAAGAGATTCCATCAATAGGGGAAATCATAACCTTAGATCTTTCTCTTAATTGTTTACAACTTAATCATAATAGTCTTTATTTTCTTATTTACAGTCAGTCTTAGTTCGTAGAAATATCTTCAATTGTTATTCAAAACATTTGGGAAGTTGATTACGTAGAATTTTGTAAGTCTAACGAGAGTAATTGATAGGTTAATTCCTTGTGGGTTCGACTCTGGGCGAAATACTCAAATTATATTCGCAACGTCCATGTGTCCTTTTTATAAGGCATAGTTGGGCGTGATCACATCACCCCAACATTGACTTGTAGACCTTTCTTGACAAGGAAATACCACGGATCCGATCATTATTCACTGCTCCGTAGACAAATTCAAAAGCCCTAAAATCCACTCATCTTATTCTGATCATCAATATGCAGCTAATACGTGTTGAGCAATCCGTGTTTCACCAGCATATGCCCATTCAAAGAAATAACCATGAGAGCTCTCGGTCCGGAAACTATTATGACCCATGATCCTACAATCCGATCATCATTAGAAGCCTCCACCACTTAGCTCGAAGCCATAGAACACCTCATCAACAACCCAAAGTACCATATCTTCGCAGCATGCCCCGATACTACACGACTATTTAGCTGAATACTTCAAAACTCATGAAATGATGATCATAGAACACCCCGAAGACTTTGATAAGCACTTATCCATCATTTCAATAGTTAAACAACCCCCCAAATCCTCTGAAATGATAATATATGCACTCCACCGAATGGAAACCTCATACGAGACACACGATCCAAACTCATCATGTAGAAGATGGCCCACCGGTTGTACTCAATTTGAGACCTTGCCATGAACTTGCCTTAATCACAATAGCAGGCCACCAACCAATCATTCCAAATCTGCGCTTACCAACCAGACATATAAACCCGCCTCGCACCATAAATGAACGTCTAGGAGATATAATACTACATATAGATAACACATCGCGATGATAATTAAGCATCCATAACTCATCGTAATCCATTTGCAACATTACTGATCGTCGACACATAGCGAATACTGAGCCACAACATCATATATGAGCGATCAGGAAGAGTCAAAGTCGTCGATTTCAAGCTGAAACAAGGGCGCACGATATTGAAAGAAGAAAGGAATTTTTTTTTTCCTAAATGCCTTGTAGCCTCCCGAAGATAGGTATGGACATCATCATACTGATCGGCAGGACTCTACTAGACACTTGCTCATGACTTGTAGAACCTACAAACCTAGTGCTCTGATACCACCTTGTCATGACCCAAAAATCATAAGTCGCGATGACACCTAACTCAACCCGTTAGGTAATCCAGCTAATAGAAAATACAATTCAACTGAGATTATAAGAGAATAGAAAATAGATAACTGAACATTTACAAATTTACCCAAGACCTAGTAGTACGAATCACGGGCTTCTAAGATTTGGAATTTCAAAACTGATACAAATAAATACATGCTCTGTTTCAAGGTTACATAAATAGATTAGCAATAACCCAAGTACCAAGGACAAGTGGCAGCTATATCCAAATGTACGAAATCTTCCGAATCAGCACTCGACGTCACCAGCAACTCCGATCTAAAATCTGCATGTAATGTGTAGAAGTACAATACTAGTACAACCGACCCTATGTACTAGTAAGTATTTTGTCTAACCTCATCAAAGTAGTGACAAGGCTTTTAGTTAAAAGATGCATATTGTTATAACTTGTACATTAGATTAGTAGTAAAGCAGTTCAAAGCATAACAGATAAAGGTATTATATACAACTGGGCGAGATAGTCAACAATTACTAAAATGAACCACAATAGAAGATTTACGGTCTTTCCTAGTATGAGAAGTATATCCAAAATACCAAATCACATGGCATGGTAACACCCTTCGTGCTTTTATCTCATCCTCACCATGTATAAATAAATTTATGTACAATTCAATTAGCACGGCAACACTCTTCGTGCGTTCAACTCATCCTTCCAAACAAACATATAACAGAACCAACCATATGACAGAAATACAATAATGGGAATTACAAAGTAGGAAATACACAAGTAACAACAATGGAGCAGGATATACATGTGGACAACAGTAAATGACTAAACGGAAAACACGTGAGTAATAACAACAATTGGAAAGCAAGGGGGTATCAATGTCAATTAACTAGTATATTGGAGGCCTAAGTACAAATATGATAAATAAGAAGGAAATACATGATCTTTACAAGTTAACAAGTAAGGGCATGAATAGCTGGCATGATGGAATGATTAAACTAGGTTGCGACAGAATAGGTATGACATGAGTATAATTTCAATGCAGGAAATAGGCATGGCATATGCAAGTTAAGCAAGTAAAAGACATGAACAACACAACAACAATTGAGATAGAGGTCAAGTACGGGACAACAACAACATATCACTCAGAATATTTAATTGCGACAATAACAACTCAAGGTAAGGGCACAAACATATACACGGGGAACAGATATCACATCATAATGCATGCCCCTCATCATCACCTGCACGAAAACACCCTTCGTTCCCTGACCTCACAATAACATACAAGCATAACAACATAAATGAAATGGCACTGCATCACCTTTCGTGCTTTTACTCTCAAATAATATGACACGGCATCACCCTTCGTGCTTTTACTCTCAATAATATGACACGACATCACCCTTCGTGCTTTTACTCTCGATAACGTGGCATGACATCTCCCTTCGTACTTTTACTCTCAATAAAGTGGCACGACATAACCCTTCGTGCTTTACACTCTCCCTCACATGATAATGTATAAACAACGGCACGACATCACCCTTCATGTTTTACACTCTTCCTTACCAAGCATATGTATAACAATGACAAACAAGGTAGGAAGCATAAATGATATCAAGGAGAGTGTTTTAACAGATATTCCAAATAATTTTCAATCACAACCTTCCAAGTCAACAATGATTCAACAATCCTCTAGAACTGTATTATTCAAATGCTTCCACAAATCTCACAAATGATCCACAACACAATTATATAGATAGCTGCCATCATTGATAGACAGGATCACCAGTTGATATCCAAGAGGATTTCTACGGTAGAGGTCCAGTGGAGGGGCCAACAAGTTGAGGAGGCGACTTGGGAGTCCGAGGAGGACATACAGAGCATATATCCATATTTATTCAGCAGCTCAGGTACTTTTCTATGTTCGTTCGAGGACGAACGTTTGTTTAAGAGGTGGAGAATGTAACGACCCGGCTGATTGTTTTGCTGTTTCGGACCCCGTTCCCCTAAATAAAACTTCCCACTCTTGTTTCAGCTAATTTACGACTTGCGGGGGCAGTTGGTTTGGGAATTAGAAGAGTTTTGAGTGAAATATGTCCATTTGATTCCTTAGGATTCTCTTAAAAGACTAAGTTTGACTTTGGTTAATATTTTGAGAAAACAGACCCGGATTCGTGATTTGGCTATCCTGTAGGGTCCGTGGGAAAATATGGGACCTAGGCGTATGCCCGAAATCGAATTTCGAGGTCCCTAGCCCGAGAATGATTTTTTATTAGAAATTGTTAATTTGAAGTTTTAAGGATTTAAAGAAACTAAGTAATGATTGATTTAATGGGTATCAGGCTCGTATATCGGTTCCTAAGCCTGGTACTGGTCCGAAATATCATTTAAGACTTGCCCATAAAATTTGGTGTCAATCCGAGTAGTTTAAGGGCATTTTGGCCCGTTAGAGGAAAATTAAGAACATAAAGTTCATGAGTTTGATTCATTTGGTTTTAGGGGTGATTCCTAGATTTAGCGTTGTTTCGAGTGTTCCGAGGGTTTGAGTAGGTCCATCTCGTGATTTCAAACTCGTTGGTATGTTCGGGCGGGGCCTGGAAGCCCCGAGCATCAATCGGACGAGGCTCGAGTGAAGTGGAAAATTTGAGAAAGAGGTGAAGGTTGCTACTTCAGTCATAACCGCACCTGCGGTTGGTGGACCGCAGGTGCGAGACCGCAGATGCGGTCACAGAAGCGGCCCATGGCAGGCCAGGCCAGGAACCGCAGATGCGGCTCCCTAGCCGCAAAAGCAACTCCGCAGATGCGGGATTCAGACCGCAGAAGCGTTCCCAGCCCTTCCTCCTCTTTCCGCAGATGTGAGACCACAGATGTAGTCCCCTGACCGCATATACGGAAATCGCTGAGGCAGTGAGGTTCGTTTAATATAGGTTTCAAGTCCCTTTTGCCATATTTCACCCTTCTATTGGCGATTTTGGGAACTTTGGAGAGAAGACTTCCACTTAGCATTGTGAGGTAAGTTTATTCCACCCATCCTTAGTTTAATGCTTGCATATTAGGTAGATTAAACATTAGAAATTAGGTAAAATCAAGGGGTTAGAGTAAGACCTACGGTTTTAATCACGAAATTTGTTATGGAATAAACTAGAAATCATATATTATTGATCCTTAGGTTGTAGAGAGCAACTTTCTTCAAAAAATCTCAGAATCCGGGCATGAGGGGCCGGGGTCGGAATTTAGGAAACTTGTGTTAATGGTTGGGAAATTGCTTAAATAGATAGAATTCGAACTTGTGAGCCTATATTAATTAGTTCTTACTTCATTTAACTAGTTTGGGATTGTTCGGCTATGGATTGAGGTTTGGGTTCGTTCTTGGCATTTGAAGTATACTTTGGAGCGAGGTAAGTCTCCTTTCTAACCTTGTAAGAGTGAATTGTCCCCATAGGTATAATAATTGAGTAATTGCTACTAAATGCAGGGGCTACGTATGCACTAGGTGACGAGAGTCCATGCGTAGCTACTACTATGTTAATTGTTCGGGTAGTCTAGGACCCACATCATGCCATATTTGTGAATAAATCTATATTTTCCTGCTAATGTGATCACTTAGGATATGCTAGAGATTTGGAAAGGAGTAAGAGTGAACATGTATACTTATTGAACACTTGCATGAAATTATTTGAATATTAATGTGCCTTCGTGAGTATTCTTGATGTTTCTTGATCTTTATGGATCGGGCCGATCGCCTCGGTGTAAATAGATGCATCTATGGTTCGCGTCGTTTGACCCTCGGCAGTGCACAATTTATTTTCTATTGGAGCGGGCCGTCGACCTCGGCATAATGTGTGCATGATATTTATGTGAAAGCTTATACACAATTTGTTATGCTAATACTTCAAAGTGTAAATATCTAACTGGAACATTGTTAAGAACATGATTTTATCTTTTGCTATAAACTGTTGATTAATGGTGACCCACATGCTTTGTATAGCACTTTATTATATCATTTGACCCTAGTAAGTATCGAGTCGACCTCTCGTCTCTACTTCTTCGAGATTAGACGGGATACTTACTGGGTACATATTGTTTATATACTCATACTATAATTGTACAGGATCTGAGGCAGGTACATCTAGCTATCAGTCTGGTGCGCACCCCTGATTCATAGACCGAGAGTTCCACGGTGAGCTGCTCCCTTCCTATGTCATTCAACAGCCGGATGAAGTCTTTTCTTACTTTTGCTATCTTTTCTATCTCAAACAGTAGGATAGAGATATTCTTTTGTATATTCTACTAGATGCCTATTACTTGTGATACCAGGTCTTGGCACACACATTAGTAGACATTTATTTTTGGATTATATAATCATTTTTGGTACATTATTGATCATTCTTGGTTTTAAATTTAAATTTGAGAATCTGCTTCACCTACTTTGATAAAATTAAAATAATAACTTAATTATGTTTTCGCGTTCGCTTGCCTGACAATGGTGTCGGGTGCCATCATGACCTATTTTGGAAATGGGTCGTGACATCTACATTGCTTAGGGTTTAGCTTCCACACAAGCTTCTGTAAAATTTGGCTCCAAACTATAACTATATCAGCGAAATATCAATGTCCAAAATGAGTAGGAATTTGAAGGTTCGTGTTGTTAAATTATTGCACATTCCAGACAGCGAGAAACCAGAAAATTCTAATTTAATTGAATTAATTAGTCAAGATTAAAAGGTGCATACTCTTTTACATGTTGTTATTTTTTTTGAGTTGTGATGTATTTTCTTCAACTTATGTGCCTTACTAACTTAAATTTCTTTCCACATTTTTTATTTTAGGGAGATCGAATTCATGCAACTATTGGAAGAGCAGTTATGCGTATTTTCAAAACAAAAATACATGAACTGGAATTGTACATTATGAAAAACTTTGTGGTTGAACCAAACAATCTGAAAATTAAGACCAGCAAGCATATATTGGAACTAAAAATTACGGGGGTTCCATCAGTTTTTGATATTGGGAACATATTGAGTTCCCGATTGGTATTCTATTGTTTATATCCATATGAAATATATTATTATTGTTTAAGTTCTCACCTCAGCATAATCAACCCTTCCATCGGCTTCATCTATGGTTTGAATAGCTAAATTTATCAGCTCTCCGCAAATGATGTGTCCCTTTTATGCCTCAACTTTGGCTTTTAGACAGTGTTAGGCTAATAGACAAAGCCTGTGGAATGGTAGAAAGAGTAAAAAGTTTCAATTACCACAAATGCCAGACAATAATAAAGAGAAAGCCTTAGCAGGAAATCAATTTTTGCATATGCATTGCCGCATACATTTTGATTCTGAATAAGCTAATGTTTGACATAATACATGTTCCTTCATCATTGCCTCAATACAGAGGATAACTTTTGAAAAATGCACTGCAATATATAATGAGCAGTTGCTACAAAAATATTCCCTTAAGCACATGTTTCATATCAAGCAAATTGTATAGCAACATTATTTTTCGTGGAACATTCATATCAAACAAATTGTATAGTATCATTATTTTTTATAGAACATTTACTAGGAGATGGAATGAAAGTTTTGCTGGAGTCTTAAAATCTTTTTAATGTTTGGTTGTAAAAATAGTATTAACACTAACATATTAAACTTTACGGTGTAGATAATTCTTTTTGATTATCCGCGCATCGTGCGGGTACTAATACTAGTTAAATTAAAAGGAGAGTAGTGAAGCATGAGGTTAAGCCAAGTGGCAAATTAAAAATAAGCCACTTGGCAATTTTAAGACAACATTAAAATTTTGAATTATAAATGGAAACAAAATTAATGGAAGTAGTAGTTCAATAAGAATTATTTTTTAATCATGCTACAAATCTCTATTAGTAGTATAATTTAGTTAACATTTTTTTGTATAATTATGGTAGGGACGAAATAAATTATGGTAGGGACGAATTTTAATTAATTGATCAAGCTTTGTAACTGACCTTGTTTTGGTACAATATACATTACTGTAGGTATCTTTAATTAAACTTTTATGCATAACTCAGTTATGGTAGGTATCCTTTTTTGAGAAATGTCACGACCCGGGTTTTCCACCCTCGGGAGTCGTGATGGAGCCTACTCGTAGAAGCTAGGCAAGCCACGAAATTAGGAATTCTTAACTCTTTTGTTTTAATCCTTTCTATAACATACATTAACAAGCGATAAACATTTAAATAATAGCGGAATATGAGATTAAGCGGAAGATTTAGATAAAATGAAGCAAAATGATAAGAAACTCCACATATGCCTCTACCCAGAAACTGGTGTCACAACATTCACGGACTATCTATGATTACTACAAATAAGTGTTTGAAAGAAAAGAACATAGTCTGTCTCGAGTACAAATGATAACATAACATAAAAACTGGTAGAAGAGACGCCGGGACTGCGAACGCCTGCAGGGCTACCTCGGAATCTCGGTGGACTGAAGGCTGGCTCCCCTACTGCTACTGACCAAGTGCTGCTCCGGTATCTGCACAAAGTGCAGAGTGTAGTATCAGCACAACCGACCCCATGTGCTGGTAAGTGCCTGGCCTAACCCCGACGAGGTAGTGACGAGGCTAGGACCAGACTCCAGATAAACCTGAGTTTATATATATATATATATATATATATATATATATATATATATATATATATATATATATATATATATATATATATATATATATATATATATATACATGGAGGGAAATAAACTGATACAAGCAATAAAAGCTGGGAAGAGGGAAACATGCTTCGGGAAATAACAGATAAAAACAAAATATCAAGAGAATTATAAAGAAACCAAAATTTACTTCTAACAAGAATAAAGAAAACAATGGCAGACCTCATTTTCGGTTCACATCTTGTTGCAGGCGTGCAACCCGATCCCATTTCTCATATCTTGTGGTAGGTCTAATACCCGCTCCCATTTTATTATATCTTGTGGTAGGCATACCACCCATTCCCATTTCATTAAATCTCGTGGTAGGTGTACCACCCTCTCCCATTTCATTAAATCTTGTGGTAGGCGTACCACCCGCTCCCATTTCATCAAATCTTGTGGTAGGCATACCACCTGCTCTCATTTCATCAAATCTTGTGGTAGGCGTGCCACCCGCTCCCATTTCATCAAATCTTGTGGTAGGCGTACCACCCGCTCCCATTTCAAGCCAATACAAAAGCACAAGGAAATTCCGGCAAGGGAACAAAGCAATATAATAACTTCCTGGCAAGGGAACAAAATAGTATAATAACTTCCTGGCAAGGGAACAACAATATCGAAACAAACATCCCGGCAAGGGAGAATCAGCTATAACCAATCGTAACTCTTCTACTCAGCCCAATTAATACCGATACTCAGTCATAAGTAAATTCCACGAAAATAAACTAAATCCTTGCCCAATATCGAGAATCATCAGTTAAAGCATACGTAGAATCATTTAGGAACACAACAAATATAAATTTAAGACTCACGGTCATGCTCGACACCAACATATAGATACTCATCACCATGCCTATACGTCGTACTCAACAAGAAGCAATTAGCAAATAGGACACAACTCCTAATCCCTCAAGCTAGGGTTAGACCAAACACTTACCTTGATGCCTCGAACACAACTCTGGTTTCAATTATAGCTTTACCCCTTGATTCCTCCGCCAATTCGCTCGTATCTAGCCACATGTTACTTAATTGCATCAATAAATGCTAAATGAATCAATTTGAATGCATGGAAATGAGTTTTCCAAAGTTTTACCAAAAAAGTCAAAATCGACTTTGAGCCCACATGGTCAAAACTCAAGGTACGAAACAAAACCTGATTACCCATTTCCCCACGAGCTCAAATATGTAATTTGTTTTGAAATCGAACCTCAAATCGAGGTCCAAATCCCCAATTTTATAAAAATTAAGTTCTACCCAAAACACCCAATTTCCCACATGAAAATCATTGATTTGAAGTTGAAATCATGTTAAAAGATGTTAATGATTGAATAAAACTAATTAAAAATGACTTACAATTTATTTGGAGAAGAAAGGTTGTTTGAAAAATTGCCTCTTATGTTTTTGGGGTTTTGGAAAATGAAAATAGCTGAAAATCCCATTTATTTATACCCCTCTCAGACCCCCTGTGTAGACCGCACAAAATGGACTGCGACCGCACAGTCCTTCCTGAGGGTACTGCAGTTCAGTGCCCTGTGCGGACCGCACAAAGTCGACTGTGGCCGCACATTCCTCCACCGCGCACCGCACAAGGCCGATCGCGGACCGTACTGACCCCCTTCCAGGTCGCACACATTTTCGTGAGGACTGCACTGGCGGGTTCAGAGACCTATAACTTCATTGAACCTTCAACATCTGGTTTTTAAGCCTGTGACATCCTGAAACCTACCTGAAACTCACCCGAGCCCTCGGAACTCCAAACTAAGTATACACATAACCTCAAAAACATCTCACAGGCTTATTCGTACGATCAAAACATCAAATTAAACCTCGAGATCAATGAAATTTTCTCAACACTTCTTTAAACATCAATTTTGAAATTTAAGTCTGAATCACGTCAAATGACATCCGTTTGTTTTACCAAATTCCACAGAAACGTCTTTAAATCATATATAAGACCTGTACCGTGTGCCGAAACCAAAATACGGGACCGATAACATCATGTTATAAGCAAATTTCATTTCAAATTTCTTTAAACAATTCCAGAAAATAATTTCCTTTAAAATTTCATTTCTCGGGCTTGGCACCTCGGAATTCGATTCCGGGCATACGCCCAAGTCCCATATTTTCCTACGGACCCTCCTAGACCGTGGAATCACGGGTCCGAGTCCGTTTATCCAAAATGTTGACCGATGTCAAATTAGCTCATTTTATAATCAAAACTTATCATTTTTCACAGATTTTCATATTTAGGCTTTCCGGCTACACGCCCGAACTGTGCACACAAATTGAGGTGACACTAAATGAGGTTTTCAAGGCCTCAGAACATAGAATTTAATTTTTAAATAAGTGACAACCTTTTGGTTCATCACATTCTCCACCTCTAAAACAACCGTTCATCCTCGAACGGACAGAAGAAGGAAGTACCTGAGTCGGGGAAAAGATGAGGATAACGGCTCCGCATATCAGACTCAAACTCCCAGGTCGATACCCCAGGAGACTGACCCCTCCACTAAACACAAACAGAAGGAAAACTCTTCGATCTCAACTGACGAACCTGTCGGTCTAGAATAGCCACTGGCTCCTCCTCATAAGATAAGTCCTTGTCCAACTGGACAGTGCTGAAATCTAACACGTGGGGTGGATCGCCGTGATACTTCCGAAGAATGGACACATGAAACACTGGATGCACAGCTGATAAGCTCAGCGGCAATGCAAGTCTATATGCCACCTCTCCCACTCAATCAAGTATCTCAAACGGGCCAATGAACCTAGGGCTAAGCTTGCCCTTCTTCCCAAATCTCATCACGCTCTTCATAGGTGACACTCGGAGCAATATTCGCTCACCGACCATAAAAGCCACATCTCAAACCTTGCGGTCTGCATAACTCTTTTGCCTGGACTGAGCTGTACGAAGCCTATCCTGAATAATCCTGACCTTGTCCAAGGCCTCCTGAACTAGGTCCGTACCCAACAACCGATCCTCTCCCGACTCAAACCATCCAACCAGAGACCGACACCGCCTACCATATAAAGCCTCAGAAGGAGCCATCTGGATACTCGACTGGTAGCTGTTGTTGTAGGCAAACTCTGCTGAAGGCAAAAACTGATCCCACGAGGCTCTAAAATCAATGACACAAGCTCGACGTATATCCTCCAAAATCTGATAGTCCGCTCAGACTTCCCGTCCGTCTGAGGATGAAATCCTGTACTCAACTCAACCTGAGTGCCCAAATCTCGTTGAACTGCTCTCCGAAAATGCGAGGTAAACTACGTACCTCGATCTGAAATGATAGACACAAGCACAGTATGAAGACAAACAATATCCTGGATATAGATCTCAGCTAACCTCTCGGGTGAATAGTAGATTGCCACAGGAATGAAATGCGCTGACTTGGTCAGTCTATCAATAATGACCCATACTGCGTTGAACTTCTTCCGAGTCTGCGGGAGTCTAGTAACGAAGTCCATAGTGATCTGCTCCTACTTCCACCCGGGAAGCTCAATCCTCTTAAATAAACCACCAGGCCTCTGATGCTCATACTTAACCAGCTGAAAATTCAAAAACTGAGCTACATATGCGACGATATCCTTCTTCATTCTCCACCACCAATAATGCTGCCGCAGATCCGGATACATCTTCGCGGCGCCCTGATGAATAGAGTACCAGGAGCTATGGACCTCATCTAAAATCAACTCTCGGAGCCCATCCACATTAGGCACACAAACACGACCCTGCAATCTCAAAACTCCATCAGCATCTAAGGTAACCTGTTTGGCACGTCCGCGCTGCACCGTTTCTCTAAGGACACACAAATAGGGATCATCATACTGCCGATTACGGATACGCTCCAACAAGGAAGAACGAGCGACTGTGCAAGCTAATACTTGACTAGGCTTAGAGATATCCAACCTCACAAATCGATTGGCCAAAGCCTGAACGTCCAAAACAAAGGGTCTCTCACCGACCAGAATATAAGCGAGACTGCCCCTACTGGCTGACTTCCTACTCAAAGCATCGACCACCACAATTGCCTTTCCCGGATAATATAAGATAGTGATATCATAATCCTTCAACAACTATAACCACCTCCTCTGCCTCAAATTCAATTCCTTTTGCTTGAACAAATACTGAAGACTCTTGTAATCCATGAACACCTCACATGCCACGCCATACAGATAATGCCTCCAACTCATCAATGCGTGAACAATGGCTGCCAACTCTAAATCATGAACTGGATAGTTCTTCTCATTAATCTTCAACTGCCGTGAAGCATAGGTAATGACCTTGCCATCTTACATCAACTCTGCACCAAGCCCAATACGAGATGCATCACCATAAACTATATAAAGCCCTGAACCTTTGGGCCAAACCAACATCAATGCCGTAGTCAAAGCTACCTTGAACTTCTGAAAGCTCGCCTCACACTCGTCTGACCATCTGAGCTGGGCACCCTTCTGGGTCAACCTAGTCATCGGGGCTGCAATAGATGAAAACCCTTCCACGAACAGACGATAGTAGCCTGCTAATCCCAAGAAACTCCAAATCTCTATAGCTGATGCTGGTCTAGGCCAGTTCTTGACTGCCTAAATCTTCTTTGGATCCACATGAATACTCTCTACTGATACAATATGACCCAGGAATGCAACTGAACTCAGCTAGAACTCACATTTTGAGAACTTAGCATATAGCTGACTATCCCTCAGAGTCTGAAGAACCACTCTAAGATGCTGCTTGTGCTCTTCCGGGCTACGGGAATATATCAAAATATCATCAATGAAAACTATCACGAATGAATCCAAATAAGGCCTGAACACTCGGTTCATCAAATCCATAAAAGTTGCTGGGGCATTTGACAACCCGAATGACATAACCAAGAACTCATAATGCCCGTACCGAGTGCAGAAAGCTGTCTTAGGGACATCAGATGCCCTAATCCTCAACTGATGGTAGCCAGATCTCAAGTCAATATTTGAAAATACCTGAAGTTGATCAAACAAATCATCAATCTTCGTCAGTGGATACTTATTCTTGATCGTAACCTTGTTCAACTGCCGGAAATCAATACACATTCTCATCAATCCATCTTTCTTCTTAACAAACAACACCGGCGCACCCCAAGGCGAAACACCGGGTCTAATGAAACCCTTCTCAAGCAAGTCTTGCAACTGCTACTTCAACTCTTTCAACTCCGGCGGGGCCGTGCGATACGACATGATAGAAATGGGCTGAGTGCCTAGAGCCAAAGCAAAAATCAACATCCCTATCGGGTGGAATATCCAGCAGGTCTGAAAGGAATACCTCAGGGAACTCATAATTAACGGGCACAGAATAAATAGATGAAACCTCAGCACTAGAATCGCGAACATATGCCAAATAGGCCAAACACCCCTTCTCAACCATACGCCAGCCTTCACATACGAGATAACACTGCGGGTAGAATGACCAAGAGTCCCTCTCCACTCTAAACGAGGCATACCCGGTAAAGCTAAGGTCACAGTCTTGGCATAACAGTCCAAGATAGCGTGGTAAGGTGATAACGAGTCCATCCCCAATATAACATCGAAATCGACCATGTCTAAAAGCAACAAATCTACACGAGTATCAAGACCCCCAATCACCACAACACAAGAACGATGGACTCGATCGACCACAATAGAATCACCCACCGGTGTAGACACATAAACAAGAACATTCAATGAATCACTAGGCATGATCAAATACGGTGCAAAATAAGATGACACATACGAATATGTAGACCTTGGATCACACAACATTGAAGCATCTCTATCACAAACCAGAACCGTACCTGTAATAACAACATCTAAAGCCTTATCCTCGGGCCTGGCTGGGAGAGCATAACGTCAGGGCTGCGCCCAACCACCCTGAACCACATCTCTGGAATGGCCTGGTACTAACTGGCTTCCACCTCTAGCGGTCTAAGCTCCACATCTAGCACCTCTACCTCCACCTCTAGCACCTCTACCCCCACCTCTAGCTGGCTGGGCGGCCTGTAGGGCACCTGGTGCCTGAACCATAGCACAGGAACTCTGACTGTCACGCCCAGAACTTGAGGGGAGAGACCGGCACCCAGTGCCTCACCTATCCTTGCGTACCAACTTGCAACTAAGGGACCTTGAAAATATGATATCATACTTTTGGCCATAGGCCACATTGCAAGACGACAGCGAATGCTGACTAAATATCAATATAAAACTTGGCCGACGAGGACGTCATACATATTACAGCTGACAAACCAACCAAATATATATACAAGGCCTGAAAGCCCAACATACTACACTAACTGACAAGATATGTCTACAAGCCTCTACTAATGGATATACTATGATCGGAACGGCTCGCCGGCCTACTCACGACATATATACGTATATATACAAGGTATACATAAGGCTCTAGACCCGGAAACTCCGAAAGGCATGGAGCTTACCGATCAAGCTGAACTCGGGCAACACTTATTGAAGAGGCCTACTCGTCCGTCTGTCTGACCTGCACGCATGAAATGCAGCGCCCCCAGAAAATGGACGTTAGTACGAAATAATGTACTGAGTATGTAAGTCAATATACTGAAAGCTGAAACTGAACTGATAATATAATAATTGCAAGTAGCTGGAAGTCAAAGATAATCTGATGATATGCTTACCTATTGATATTGACTCAATTCTCTCAATATAGTAAGTAAAATAGCTGTCCGGCCCTATAAGGCTCGGTATATATATATATCATAGTAGGCTCGCTCATATGCGCTCGGCCATACTAGGCTCTGTATCTCGACCAATTGGGCTCGCTCATATGCGCTCGGCCTCAGTAGGATCGTCATATAACTTACCATCTAATCAGAGGTTGCTCAATAAGGGTCTGCCCATCGATTATAGCTTGATAGTAATGAAAATACTTTTAATACTATATATATGTAACTTCTCTGCTCTCTTGACTGGAAGAAGGAAATACTCAACTGAATATGAAATCCCTATAAGGATAATATTATAACTTACATCACTAGAAAGATATACACAATTTGCGAGATTAGCAAAATATACGTAAATTCCGGGATATGAATGTAATGACGAGATCATGCCAAATAAAAGAAGATCTTAGCCTTAACATACCTTTTCCTGGAATTTATTTGAACAAAATTGTTGTTGTTCTTTGATTTTCCAATCGAACCTTGGCTAAATAATTTGGACGAAAACAATCTGTTCCATGTTCTTGGATTTTAAAAGTCCACGGCAGAATTTTGATGAGCCTAAGAAATTTTGGACGAAATGGAATGCTTCTTGGCTTAAATGCCAAAGTATTGCTTTTGTTAGTTCTTGACAGAATGATGGTCTTGATCTTTTTAAGTGAAATGTTTTGTTTATCTCATTTAGACTTGATAAAGTTTACCATATAAGACTTCCAAACTAAGGTTTTTGACATCTATTAAAGGTGATCGATGAATCACCTTGATAAAGGGAGGGGCTGCCACGTACCTCCTTGGGAAGTAATTTTTTGTTAAATTTATCCACTTATTAGTTAACCGGGTAATGTTTCGTTACCCGGTAATTAATCTATTGCCCGCATAATTTAAGAATTATCACAAATTACTTAAAATTTTACTTATTTTTAATATACTTTATATATAATTTATACCTTATACTACCTGGCCATATGGTACCTTGCATGGTACTAGTTTTTAATTATTGGGTATTATCGCTTGAAATACCGCTGGACCCATATATTATTCCAAATGCCAAACTTGGACGAAAAATCGTTTCATTTGAATTGCTTCCCCTCTCACCTTCATGAATTTACTTATTACTTGTTTGAAATAGCATAATCCGTATAATCTCCGAATAATCTTTTCCTTGGACTGATGTCAATTACCTTACGACAAATTCCACGTACAATACTACAGGGTACAACATCATCGTAATGTAGTACTGCGGAATATGACATCTCACTTCCGGGCTCTCATTAATTTATTTATGGCGTATTTTCATGTACAAAAATATGGGGTGTAACATCATTCCCCCTTTGGAACATTCGTCCTCGAATGTTGACTGATGCGCTCATCGTTCTCTTATCCCATAGCTCTCTTAGAATACTATAGTAGTCGTCTTTCCATCTAGGAAAATGTTCTGTGAATAAGTCCAAAAGCCAAGGCATTCCCCCCTTTAGGACTCTTCCCCACGCCATGACTTGTGATCGAATTCCTTCCAATCTCAAAACTTTTGTTACCTCCTGTCATGCAGCCTGTATGACCCTGGCTTTATAGGTGCACTTATGCGATTCATCTATTCTTGTTCCTTTTATCTTTTAGTAAATCTCTAGGCCTTACTTTGTATATATAAGGCTTAATAGGATGCCTCTCTAGTCCTCTATAGGTATACTGAAGTCCTTTGCTCGATACTTTGTAAAACTTGCGAATATGACCATATCTTATTTCGTAGATCTGGTTACCCATTGACTTTACTGCATTTACATAGGTTATACTATACAAATTTTTTTTTTGCTTCAATCTACCTTTACTGAGGTATGCTTACCAAGTTTCCAGTTACTTTTGTTGCCTACCCTTTAGGTATAAATCTCAGTCCTTTAATGCCCATTCATTACCATTCGTCTTAAGAATCATGGCCTAATCTCGTGTCATACTTTGTAACTTATATCTAACCATTGTTGATTGGTCTCAATGTTGATCTACAATCCTTTACTTGAAGACTTGAAACTTCTTTACGTAATACATTACCGCTAGGGCTTACGTTGCATTGAGGAATATTTGAAATGATTTCCATAATTATATTTCATAGTATCTCAATGTGATTCACCTCATGGGGGTATCCTAATTTCGTGCCGCCAACGAAATCATTTCTCCTTCTCTTCTTCTATTTTCTTTTAATCAAGTCAATATTCAAATGAAGGCCCAAACGTCATCCTTTATCTGTCATAATTATACCCTCATTTTATTACCAGGTCAGCATTTCATTCCTCGTAAATGCTATTAATCTTAGACTCCTTTGAGTTCATTTAGGCTATACTGAATTTTCAATAACTTAGAGAAACCATTATTTTTCTTGTTTTCTTGGACTTAATCCTGAGGACTTATCCATTCTCGTCGCCTTTTCACTTGCCTTTCCTCAATCTTACTCATGTTTTCTTAAAACTTTGTCGCTCTACCATACTTTAGCTTGCGACCTATAAATATCCATTTATAATACTCGCAACTTTCCTTCAACTTGCTTACACCATATATTTTCTTATATTAATCTGGAATGTCAAGCGATACATCACACTGTCTCCAACTCTTCTCTATTCCCTTAACTAGTTCTCTCAGTACTTAGAAACCATAGTTTGGAAGTCATGTCGCCGATGATGCCGCTATCACTCCTGGTTATTAGATCCCCATGCTTTTAGCCTTCTATCTGAAGTATGGACTATTCATGATTTTCTGCCTTTGAGTATCTCATACGTTGTTCACCTTTACCTTACTTACCTTAAAATGTTGCATCGTATCTTCTATCTCTTTCCTGCCTACCTAGGTGTAATTCACGTCCATAACTTGAAGCTCTATTATAATACTTGCACCTCTGTTATATACACAATCCGATGGAAGCTTTGTACTGACTTCTTATGAGGCTGGCACTTCTTCTAACTGGCTTTCTTGTAGAGCCATTATAGATTATGGTTGTTGTGTTATTTCTCTTGAACATCTGATATTAAGAGTGATTCTGTGATGTTATCAAGAACAAATTTTTCTAGGTCCAATAATCAGACTCTTGATTTACTTGGGTGATGTAATTCTTTAGCTTCCTCTTCCTTCCGGTCAGCCTTTATGTAGGCTTAAGCTATCTTCTGATCTGTGGTTCATGGTATCAGTTATTACCTTGGCCTTTTATGGGCATTAGGAATATCCATGATACAATCTTCTAACAATTCAATTCTTTGTCTATGCCCTGGACTCAATTCTTCTTCTTTTTTTTAAAACTTATACTTAAGTTTTCTATGGTTGTATGATTGTCAACAACTATAATGCTCCAAAATCTTGAGTGTATCCATAACGTACTAACTGTGGATAATTGATCGAATAATTCCTTTTGTTCCATCTCAGCTTTCTTTAAACGTTGCAATTACTTTTCCTGGTCTTTCTTGTTGCGTCCATACTTAGGTTATCTTGAGTGAGTTTTCACACAAGTCATATGATCTCGAATATTACTTTTAATTCTTACTTCCCGTTTATTAGCCACGATATGTGTCACTTTCCTTTGGAATGCTTACAATGTTGTTGCGAGATTGTTGTTACACGACCATTTCCTTTTTAGGTCATTGTGCTTAGGTTGAAGCCTTCTTTCTTATCTCCTCAACTAATCTTTCGTTGTAGTATTTAGGGAGAACCCTTGACTCTCGTAAGGCTATGAGCTTATTACGTATTTTTTTGATGTCATTACTTACCTATAATCATCTGTAGTTGTTTACTCCCCTGCCCTTGTGCTTGTATTGTTGCTTCTGAACTGATATTTTGACTACCTTCCCAGTGGAACTTTCATTTATCCTCGTAACACTCATATGGTAGTTTTAACTACCCCGGCTCTTATTTGAATATATCTTAAGTATTATAATGGTATTTTTCTAGGTTGAACTCTCCATGTTGAGTCCTACTATGTTTATCTCACACGATCTGATGACTCGTCTGTAACCTCCTGTGTTAGCCATAACTGGGATCTTGCTGACCAATTACTAACTATGCGTTGGCCCATTCTTATATTAATATTCCTCGCAATATTTCTTGGGTTATTTCCTTTGTCTTAACTTACATCTCGCACTGTCTCCTTATTTATTAATAGATCGGGCAGGAACCTTCACTTCTTCTCCTTGACGTCGTGCTTGCACAATATTCTTGAATCGTAGCGTATTTCTAAGATTTGTGTAAGTGCCATCTCATTCCTCTTTCATTTATCGCATTTTTTCTTTACCATTCCATAGTCACTAGAATCACTTAATTCTGACTTAATGTCACATCACTCCATATTCCCCCTTTTAGAGGTGTACTAAGATTTGAAGCTACAATGACCTTCCTATTGATGTTTCACCTTTTCATCTTTGGCATCCTTTCACATCATCGATGACCCTTACTCGCCTTGCGGTAATCCTTTCGTACCAAGGATAGCAAAATTCCTTACTCACGAGGGTGAAACTTAATATAACTGGCACATACAGCCCCTTAAGCTGAACGTTGCTCGCATTGCTTGCTGTAGGGAATCATCTTCCTGAATGACCATTCTCTGAATTTCTCATGAATCTTCTTTTGTCGTCCATTCTATTATTAGTGGAACAAAATCTGAAATTTTTATGATGGCGACTATCATCAGTCACTCAGTCCCTAATTCATGTTTAGTTTATCTTGTTCACCAATCCATACTGGCTCTATTACTTTGGGGTCTAGCTTTTCCTTTTGGTAATCATGCTAGAGTTGTGAACTTATTTCTCGAAATAAGGACATGATTGTATGGCCTATACTCTTTTGTTGTCCTAAGGCCTATCACTTCTCGTTTCTTCCTTCACTTAACTATAGATTTTGTAATATTGTCATCTTTTGATCTACGGTTGTCATCCGTGTATCATATCTTATTCATAATGCTTCCTTATCTCTCTTCTCATTGCTCTGTTAATATTTCTGTATATCCCTTTTCTTGTGAAAACTTCAATACGACATTCTTTCTCTTTTAGCTTTCCTTTGCTCCATCCAGTGGCTCTTCAAGTTTCTTAATGTTCTCGCTTTACTAGGGACGCGAGCCATACTAAGGTAATATTTCTCTCTTCAAGGTTTATAGTGCATGTCTTTGTAGTACTCATATCTGGCCGCACTATTTTAGAGTGCACCATCTAGGTGTCTAATAAAGAGATCTATTAGCACATTTGCAATACCGTTCGGAAATGTCAACTGTCACAAACAATTAATCCATCATATATTATTATACTACTTCTATTAACCCCCATAAGGCATATCTGGAATGGGTGCGACCAATTGTATATACCTCGGTTACTATTGAATATAACTCAAAAAGCTTATGTACCTCTACCTCAATTATAAACGATGCTAACCTTCATTAACTGGGTACCTCGTACCCTTCTTCACCTTGCTCCTCTAACTTGCTGAAACTTGTACTTATCTTATTAATCTCTCATTGTCCTTCACCATAAATATGGATAAGTATTCTTACCTTAAGGCTTCTTATCAGGAAGCTTACACCTTTCAGTACACCCATAATCTGCTAAAGACCTCATATTTACTTATCGTAGGAATCATACAAAAATTTAATTCCTCTGACTCAGCTCTTTCTCAAGTATCTCTCTTTCCATCCTTCTTTCCGGATGTAGGTATCGTCATATCACGAATGAAATAGACTTTCAAAGTTTGAAGTCTAATAAGTGAGCTCTATCACACGATCTAGAGTAAGAAGAAAGAGTGACAATCTTAAATGCCCTGTAGCCTCCTGCTTATAAGTGTGGTGCACAACACACCCATAAACAAGACTCTACTAGACATGGCTTGTAGACTCCGTAGGCCAGAACTGCTATGATACCACTTTTGTCACACCCCGAACTTGGGGGGAGAGACCGTCACCCAGTGCCTCACCTATCCTTGCGTACCAACTTGAAACTAAGGGACCCTGAAAATATGATGTCATTCTTTTGGCCATGGGCCACATTGCAAGACGACAGAGAATGCTGACTTAATATCAATATAAAACTTGGATGAAAAAGCCATCATATTTATTACAGCTGACAAACCAACCAAATATACATACAAGGCCTGAAAGCCCAACATACTGCACTAACTGACAAGATATGTCTACAAGCCTCTACTAATGGATATACTGTGATCGGAACGGCTCGTCGACCTACTCATGACATATATACGTATATATACAAGGTATACATAAGGCTATAGGCCCGGAAACTCCAAAAGGCATGGAACTTACCGATCAAGCTAAATTCAGGCAACACTTATTGAAGAGGCCGACTCGTCCGTCTGTCTAACCTGAACGTATGAAATGCAGCGCCCCCAGAAAAGGGACGTCAGTACGAAATAATGTACTGAGTATGTAAGGCAATATACTGAAAGCTGAAACTGAACTGATAATATGATAACTGCAAGTAGCTAGAAGTCAAAGATAATCTGATGATATGCTTACCTACTGATACTGACTCAATTCTCTCAATATAGTAAGTAAAATAGTTGTCCGGCCCTATAAGGCTCGATATACATATATATCTCTTAATATAGTAAGTAAAATAGTTGTCCGGCCCTATAAGGCTCGGTATACATATATATCTGCTCTGCCGTAGTAGGCTCGCTCATAAGCGCTCGGCCATACTAGGCTCTGTATCTCGACCAACTGGGCTCGCTCATATGCGCTCGGCCACAGTAGGATCGTCATATAACTTACCATATGATCAGAGGTTGCCCAATAGGGGCCTGCCCATCGATTATAGCTCGATGGTAATGAAAATACTTTTAATACTGTATATTTGTAACTTCTCTGCTCTCTTGACTGGAAGAAGGAAATACTCAACTGAATATGAAATCCCGATAAGGATAATATTATAACTTACAACATTAGAAAAATATACGCAATTTGCGAGACTAGCAAAATATACGTAAATTCCGGGATATGAATGTAATGACGAGATCATGTCAAATAAAAGAAGAGCTTAGCCTTAACATACATGTTCCTGGAATTTATTTGAACAAAATTATTGTTGTTCTTTGAATTTCCAATCTAACCTTGGCTAAATAATTTGGACGAAAACAATATGTTCCAAGCTCTTGGATTTTAAAAGTCCACGGCAGAATTTTGATGAGCCTAAGAAATTTTGGACGAAATGGAATGCTTCTTGGCTTAAATGCCAAAGTATTGCTTTTGTTAGTTCTTGACAGAATGATGGTCTTGATCTTTTTAAGTGAAATGTTTTGTTTATCTCATTTAGACTTGATAAAGTTCACCATATAAGACTTCCAAATTAAGTTTTTTGACACCTATTAAAGGTGATCGATGAATCATCTTGATAAAGGGAGGGGGCTGCCACGTACCTCTTTGGGAAGTAATTTTTTGTTAAATTTATCCACTTATTAGTTAATCGGGTAATATTTCGTTACCCGGTAATTAATCTATTACCCGCATAATTTAAGAATTACTACAAATTACTTAAAATTTTATTTATTTTCAAAATACTTCATATAGACTTTATACCTTATACTACCGTGGTCATATGGTACCTTGCATGGTACTAGTTTTAAATTATTGGGTATTATCGCTTAAAATACCGCTGGACCCATATTTTATTTCAAATGCCAAACTTGGACGAAAATTCGTTTCCTTTGAATTGCTTACCCTCTCACCTTCATGAATTTGCTTATTACTTGTTTGAAATAGCATAATCCTTATAATATCCGAATAATATTTTCCTTGGACGGATGTCAATTACCTTACGACAAATTCCACGTACAATACTACAGGGTACAACATCATCGTAATGTAGTACTGCGGAATATGACATCTCACTTCCGGGCTCTCATTAATTTATTTATGGCGTATTTTCATGTACAAAAATATGGGGTGTAACAATTATGCAAGCAAGAGCATGAATAGTGCCCAAGTCAACTACACTGTAATGTGCCTCGTGTCACTACAAGTAAAACAAGCCCTCGGCTGCTGGCGCTGACGACCTTGGAAATTCTGAAGCGGTGGTGCACTGATAGGTGCTGGTGGTGCATTATAGGTCTGCTGATCAGAATATTACGTCTGAGGACCATGACTACCTTAAGCACCGTGAGAAACCTGAAGTGCTGACTGGAAAGGCCTACGGGGATGGCCTCTACCATATGAATCTCTAACTCCAGACGAGGTACCACTGAATCTGCCTTAATGACGGGGCCTCTTATCCGACCCATGACCACCTCCCTGTGACATAACCATCTCCACTCTCCTGGCCACATTGGCCGCCTTCTAGAAAGATATCTCACTCTCAGTCTCCCTAGACATCTGAAGACGAATCGGTTGAATAAGACCATCAATAAACCTCCTCACCCCCTCTCTCTCTCGGTAGGAAGTATGACAAGAACATAACAATCCAAGTCGATGAACTTGGTCTCATACTGGGTAACAGTCATGGAACCCTACTAGAGGCGCTCAAACTGCCTCCGATAGGACTCTGTCTTAGTAATGGGGAGAAACTTCTCCAGAAACAACACTGTAAACTGCTCCCAAGTCAAAGATGGCGATCCGGTTGGTCTGGCCAAACAAAAATCCCTCCACCAAGTCTTGGCAGATCCAGACAACCGAAATGTAGCAAAATCAACCTCATTGGTCTCAACAATACCCATGTTCCTGAGAACCTCATGGCAACTGTCTAAATAATCCTGGGGATCCCCAGTAGATGCGCCGCTGAACGTAGTAGTGAAGAGCTCGGTGAACCTATCCAGCCTCCACAAAGCATCGGCACACATAGCTGCTCCACCGCCGGTCTGAGCTACCACACTCGGCTAAGCTGCTCCAATTGGTTGAACCGCTGGAGTCTGAATCTGGGGAGCTACCTACTCCGGAGTGCGAGTAGCAGGAGTCTGGGCCCCTCCTCCAGCCTAAGAGACGGTTGGTGCTACAAGAAGCAAGCCTGCCCGAGTGACACTTTCCATAAGGCCCACTAATCGGACCAGAGCATCCTGAAGAACTAGAGTATCAATAAACCCCTCTGGGACCTGAACTGGGCCCACCGGAACTGCTGGGGCTGGAACCTCCTCGTCAAGCTGGCATCACCTGAGATTGTTGTTTCGTGAGTAAGCTGGCATTGTCTTCAGCATCACCTGAGATTGGTGTTTCGTGAAAAAGGCTTTGCACCCTGGTTAAGGATTCTTAATTGCTTTTCAGCGTATTGCGGCTGGTGGTTTGGATGTACAAACCTATTATCTGTTACAAAGGGTTGTGGGAGCGTGCCCCACGGGAAGGTTGTATAAGTGTGGCAGGTAGCTACTTAATTGATCGAAGAGTTAAACCAAGTATGAAGATTATGGTGATGTTGTTAATTTGAGAATTGATGCCTGGAGGGCACTCGATTATTGGGTTGTTGACTGTGGAGGATTACTCTAGTTATGAGGTTATTCTTGTGTGTCATGAGGAAAAGGGGGTTATTATGGACCCAGGAAAGATTATGGACCTAGTCCCGTACGATCCGGATCGGCTGGAGGTCTGTGAATGGATTTAAGTATGAATGTGGGCCTTATATCAGGTCGTATGTGTTTATTTCATCATAACTCTCCTTATGGAGGAGTATTCAGACATGGGATGTTATTTCATCGTGAGTTATTTCATGTAATGATATATTGTGTCGTGCGAGTCGTGAGATGGCTTGGTGAATTGCTTATGTGTTGAGGTTCTGCGTAAAGATAATGTTATATGAGCAGGATGGCTCTCGAGATTCAAATCGTATATCGCACCTCAGTTGTTCTTGAGTTTGTAGCTTATAACGCTATATGTCCTCTCAGGGATGGTATTATGCACTTAGCGTGCTTGTGACCGATATTCAGTATTTTATTATAATGATCAATTTAGCTCGATGTGCATCTCCTTAGGTGAGTGTTATGTGTGAATCGGGTGGCATACCGCCATGGGTATGTTATTTGGATCAGGTTGCGCACTACAACAGTGTGATGTTGAATACAGTTTTCATACTTCGTCTTATGTGTGTTTGTTTCCCATTTTCTGAGGAAAGTTCATATTAGTTGTGCGAGTTGAGTAGTTCCTGCTAGGGTTCGTTTCCCTTTGTATCCCATTTGAATTGGTGGCCCATTGGCACATTGAGGCAACATATGAGATTTTGGATCATGTCCGGGGTGGCTTCTTGCCTGAGCAAGTCGTACTGGGTGAGACGAGATCATTGGATTTAGGATCAGTGCAATCTGACTATATGTAGTATATTAAGGAGCTAAGATCATTATTTGGTTTAGTAGGAGGTAATGGTTCTTGTCAGAAGTATAGACCCAATGATTTGATGATTCAGTAGTTGGTTATGAAATTCTACACATTTCTTCCATCGTGACGGTATTGTAAGAGTTAGAACAAGACTTATATATAGCATGAGGTGCGTTGTGAGCATCAGATTCAGGGAATGTTGGTTATCATGATTAGAGAATATTATTATGGTCCTGGGGATGATGTGGTGTATGGTGAGATTTCGTCAAAGGTATGCAGTCATGTTCTAGTACATCGTGTAGTGATTTATACGGTATTCTTGTATTGGGAGCAGGCCTGGTAAAGAATTTCGGATGTTGAAATTGGGCTCTAAGGCTCATTTGTTGAATAAAAGAGAATATCTTCAGATTTGCTCGAGCCAATGTGCTCAACTGAGTTGTGGTAGCAGGGGAAGGTGCATGAGATGTTAAACAGTGATTTCGGACTACTTTAGTGTAGTTCTCAGCACGTTCGAGGACGAACGTATGTTTAAGTGGGAGAGAATGTAACGACCCGACCGGTCGTTTTGAGTTCTAGCACATCGTTCAGCAGTTTGAGGCCATGAGCAGCTTCACTTCAGTTATTATGATTTGTGCACGTGGTCGGAATTGAATTCCGGGAAGTTCGGAGTTGATTTGGAAAGAGAATTCTCATTTCAGAAGCTTTAAGTTAGAAGAATTAACTAAGATTGGATTTCAGAGTAAACGACCTCGGAATTAGGATTCGAAGGTTCCAGCAGGTTCGTATGATGATTTCGGACTTCGGTGTATGTCCAGGCCGGGCTTTGGATAACCCGGGAGCATTTTGGCGCCTATGGTGGAAGTTAACATTTTGGAAGAAATTTCATAATTTTGGGTTGAAGTGCATTTTAGTGTTATCGATGTCCGTTTAGGATTCCGAGTCTGGGAATAGCTTTGTATGGTGATTTTAGAGTTAGGAGCGCGATCGAAAGTGAATTTGGAGGTCCGTAGGTCATTTTGAAGTCATTTGGCTAAAGATAGAAATTTGAAGGATTTTGAGAAGTTTGACCGAAAGTGGACTTTTTGATATCGGTGTCGGAATCCGATTCCGAAAGTTGGAGTAGGTCCGTAATGTCTAATATGACTTGTGTGCAAAATTTAAGGTCAATCGGACGTGATTTGATAGGTTTAAAAATCGAAAGTTGAAGTTTGAAATTCTAAAGTTCATAAAGCTTGGATTGGAGGTCGATTCATGATTTTTAGCGTTGTTTGATATGATTTGAGGCCTCGAGCAAGTTCGTAACATGTTTTGGGACTGGTTGGTATGATTGGTTGGGGTCCCGGGGACCTCGGGTAGATTACGTGTGGTTAACGGATCGAATTTGGAAAATGAAGAAGGACTGAAGCTGTTGATATCTGGTATAACCGCACCTGCGAAGTTTTGGTCACAGGTGCGGAGCCGCAGAAGCGGCCAAAAGAGTGCAGATGCGGTTGAGAAAGGAGAAGGCTGGGACAGCATATGCGGTCGAGTTGCCGTAGAAGCGGGACCGCATCTGTGGAAGAAGAAGCGCAGAAGCAGAAATGGGGAGACTGGAGGAAAACCGTAGAAGCGGTAGGGTTTCTCGCACCTGCGGAACCGCAGAAGCGGTCAAGGGACCGTAGGTGCCGAAAGTGCTGAGGCAGTGTGTTCTTTTAAAAATCGGGAGATGGTCATTTTTCTCCCATTTTCATTTGGTGTGGACGATTTTGGGGAGCTTCAAGTGGGTTTTTCATCATCAACGACGAGGTAAGCTAACCCCACTTATCTTGAGTTAAATATATTGATTATGTACGGATTTTAGCATGTAAATTGGTAGAAAATTGGGGGTTTGAGGAAAACCTAGAAAATTTATATTCTTGGATTTTGACCACGATTTTGGATAAGGAATTGAGAGTAAATTATATATTTGAGTTCGTGAGTTCATGGGTAATCTTTATCTTCAGAAGGGCGTGGAATGTTGGTTATGGATCTTCGGAGCAAGGTGAGTCTCCTTTCTAAACTTGTAAGAGAGAATTATCCCCATAGGTGAAATAATTGGTTATGTGCTTCTATTTGTGGGGGCTACGTACGCACGAGGTGACGAGAGTCCATGCATAGCTACTATTATGCTATTGTTCGGGTAGTCTAGGACCCAAAAGCATGTTGTACTTGGATTATTTATAAACTTATTGACAGCTTGAATTGCTTAAATCACACCGAATTAGTAAATGAATTTCTAAAAAGATTTAAACTTCATTTTCTTAAATTGTTAAAAGAGAATTGACTTTTCTTTGGATAATTATTCCATGTTGACTTCTTGATTGATTGTCTGTGTGTGTTTATTTTTGGAACGGGCTGAACGTCTCGGTAGATTTAGTAGATGCATCTATGGTTCGTGTCGTTCGACCCACGGCAGTACACAGTTTAAATATTGTTGGATCGGGTCGTACGACCTCAGCATGATTTGCGCATGCTTGTATTGCTTGCCTTGAAACTTATTGAAGTTGTTATTGCGTCTTCTCGGCTTAAGAATATTTGTATAAATGATGAAAAGGAATTTGGAAATTTCCTATAAAAGAAAGAATTGTTTACTTGCTTCACGCTATTGAATTAAAATCATGTTTATAAAAATCTACGATTTAATATATTATTGATATATCATTATTGGACCACTAGTAAGTGTCGAAATCGACATCTCATCTCTATTTCTTCGAGATTAGACGGGATACTCATTGGGTACACGTTGTTTTCGTACTCATATTACTCTTCTGTGCATTTTGTTGCACAGTCTCATGCATCTCTAGTGGCCTAGTGAGCGTAGCAGCATGGTTGATACGGAGACTTAGGTGAGCTGCATTTCCCGAGATGACCCGCAGCCAGCAAGTCTCTTTCAGATTACTATATTTACTTTCTGTCCAATTTGTATTTCGGACAACTGTTGTATTATATTGCTTCCTAAAAATAGCTCATGCACTTGTGACACCGGGTTCTGGGAAAGTTATGGGGTATTTCGTATTGACTTCTTGACATGTATATTTAATTTGAACTAACTTTTTCTAGTAAAAAAAATGAAGTAAAATCAAAGTTTTTCACAATTGTTTAAATGAGAATTTAATTAAGTATTTATGGTTAGCTTGCCTGACAGCGGTGTCTGGCGCCATCACAACCCTTAGTGGATTTTGGGTCGTGACATATACATTACTGTAGGTATCATTAATTAAAATTTTGTGTATAATTCAGTTGTGGTAGGTATCTTTTTTTGAGAAATAAATAATTAAATTTTTATTTTGTATCTTACACATTAATTTTAAGTTGAAATAATAATTTTTTATTTAATACAAACTCTGTATCTGACCTTATTTATAAATAATATACATTACTATAGGTACCTTTAATTAAATTTTGTGTATAATTCAATTATGGTAGGAAAAAAGTGCTCTTTCTTGGCCATTGGATCAGCAAGGGTGTGATTCAGATGGATCAAGAGAAGACCAGGTCTGTTGTGGACTGGGAAGTGCCGAAGAAGGAGAGAGCAGGCAGCAGTGGTGAAGCTGGATGCTCGAAGTCATTTTAGATACGGCAAGACAGCTCAGGAGGAGTAGAAAGTTGCCACAACCTAGGAGGGGTTTATAGGAAGCCAAAAAACGTGAGCCTTTTTACATACTTCTTAAAGGGGGAGAGCGTTACCAGTTGTATCGTATCGTATTGTTACTTTAAATACAATGTTTGTTTTGATTGTTACTTAAATTTTATTGTATCGTATCGTTAAATCTGTCGTTACGTAACGATGAAATGTGCCACTTTATGTAACGACTGATTTGTTGTGGTCACGTCGTTTCCTTGTGTTTTTCTCTCAATCTCACCCTTCATTATTATTAAATAATTTTATTTTATCATTTACCCTACCTTTCTATATACCATCTCATAATTTTTCTTTATAATATTGCAAGTTTATTCATTATATTACTGGTGCATGATACCATGAAACGACGGTAAAACGACACAATCCATCCAAATATTGTATTTATCAAACGATATAGTATAATACAATACAATACGATAAGATACATTATGAAACGATAGGTAACAACCATCCAAACAAGTTGTTAGAGTTTTTACAATTAATATTTGAATTGAGTATTGCTAGGTTAAGTTTGAAAGTATAAGATGATTTTTGGAAATGTGGTCCAATGGAGAAAATAGAAGAATAAGATATATTTGAATTTGAGATGGGACATTTTTTTTAATATAATAAGAAAATTCATATTTAAGAATATGAACAATAGAGTCAAAGTTACTATTGAAATAATTTTTATTTATTATTTGTATTATATTAAAATGAATGTGATAAAAGTGGATATTAAATTCAAGTAAACTAATAAAAAGCATATGACAACGTTAATAATATTAAGTATTGAATATACAATAGCAAAATGAGAAACAAACTGAGAAAAAATTAAAATTTCTATCATAAAGAACAAAAAAATATAAAACTTATTTAAATTTGATATAAAAACGTTTTTTTAAGTATAATAAAAAATGGTCATGATGTGGATAAGGCCACATAACTGAATTTTAATAGATTAAAAAATTTAAAAAAAAATCAAAATATTAATACTAAGAAATAGAAGGGAAATAAAATAGTTTAAAAAATAAAATAAAGTAAATATATAATGCTTAAAAATATTATTAATAAATTTAAACAATTTGATAATTTTGGGTATTAATAAATATTTATTTCAAGATTAAAAATCATACATCGATTTATATAATAATATTAAAGGATATAAACAGATTATGATATTAAATTAAGAGGCATGTTAATGAAAGCCACATAAGAAAATAAAATACTATATATTAGGTAACTTAATAGCAATAATCAAAAATTTAAAAATACTTAATATTAGAAATAGAAGGAAAAGACGATTGAACTTGAGATTTAGATTAACATTATGGTGAAACGCTTAAACTATGGATAGGACTACAAAATTAAAGTTTTACTAGATAAGAAACTAAAAAGTGGATAACAAATTAAAACTAAGGATATACAAAATAAATATCTCGTGTGGGTAATTTTATGAACAAAAATTAAAGTCTATTTGTATCCTAACGTTAAAAGAGAAAGAAAATTTAATTACGCGTGATATAAAAAACAATTATAAGAAAATTCGATAGATTTAAAATATAATAATAAAAAAATTATCTATTAATATTTAAACTAATTCAAAGTTATAACTTAAAATAAAATGTGATATTATATATTTTGTTTATTGGTAAAATATTAATGTAAAAAACTAATTAAAAATTCATAGTAGAGAAGAGGATGTATAAAGAGGAAAAAAGATAGTGTGAGAATATTTATACTTTGAATTAATTAAGTATACGTATATTAAATAATTAAAAATACTCAAAAATATTATTGAAAGATTTAAATGAAAATAGATTTCCAAGTAAGAGGATAAAAGTACAAAAATAAATTAAATTTTAGGAATAAAAAAATTTATATTTATATATGTTTATCAAAAGGGTAATAAGAAAGATATCAAGTTTATTGGTAAGCTAATAAAAGATCACATGAATATAACATTATTAAGTAATAGATAATGCAATAACTATAAGCAAAGATTAAAGAGAGAGTTGTTTTGGGTGAAAATGTAGAAGGATAAGACTTATTCGAATTTGCGGTGAATCATAAAGTGGTAGTGAGAATTTTGTTAAATAATATGCTCAAACAAGACATATCACAAACGTGATATGTTTAGTATTATTTAATATTGAACACCAAATAAAATACAAGAATTAAATCAAGGAGTTAGATTGTTACAAATATAAAATAAAAATATAAATAAAAAGAAACATGTTATCTGGAAGTTTTAAATTTTTAAGTTAATTTCAATAACTCAAATTATAATTTGATATTTGTGTCTGCGCATCGCACGGGTACTATTACTAGTTATATTAAAAGGAGAGTAGTGAAGCATGTGGTTAAGCCAAGTGGCAAGCTAAAATGAAGTCACTTGGCAATTTTAAGACAACATTAGAAATTTAAATTATAAATAGAAACATATTTAATAGAAGTAGTAGTCCAAGATTTTCTATAAGTGAATTTCATTCTTGAAGACCTAAAAACATTTGTGTATAATTCAGTTATACAAATGGAAGGACGTTGTAACGACCCGACCGATCGTTTTGAGCTCTAGCGTGTCGTTCAGCAGTTTGAGGCCATGAGCAGCTTCATTTCAGGTAATATGACTTGAAAGCATGGTCGGAATTGAATTTCAGGAAGTTCGGAGTTGATTCAAAAAGAAAATTTTTATTTCAGAAGCTTTAACTTGTAAGAATTAACTAGGGTTGGATATTTAAGTAAATGCCCTCGGAATCAGGATCTGAAGGTTCCAGCGGGTTCGTACGATGATTTCGGACTTTGGCGTATGTCCGGATCAGGTTTTGGATGACCCGGGAGTATTTTGGCGCCAATTGTGGAAGAAATTTCATAAGGTTGGCTTGAAGTACATTTCAGTGTTATCGATGTCCGTTTGGGATTTTGAGTCTGGGAGTAACTCCGTATGGTGATTCTGGAGTTGGGAGAGCGATCGGAAGTAAATTCGGAGGTCCGTAGGTCATTTTGGAGTCATTTCGCTAAAGATAGAAAATTGAAGGTTTTTGAGAAGTTTGACCGGAAGTGGACTTTTTGATATCGGGGTCAGAATCCGATTCCAAAAATTTGAGTAGGTCTGTAATGTCGAATATGACTTGCGTGCAAAATTTGAGGTCAATCGGACGTGATTTGATAGGTTTAAACATCGAAACTAGAAGTTTGAAATTCTAAATTCATAAAGCTTGGATTGGAGGTCGATTCGTGGTTTTAGCATCGTTTGATGTGATTTGAGGCCTCGAACAAGTCCGTAATGTGTTTTGAGACTGGTTGGTATGATTGGTTGCCTCGGGTTGGTTCCGGGTGGTTAATGGATCGAAAATGGAATTTTTGGAAGGCTAAACTTGCTGGTTGCTGTCATAACCGCACCTGCGAGAATTGGGCCGCAGGTGCGTAGCCGCAGAAGCGGCCAGAAGAGCCGCAGATGCAGTTTTGGACTGGAAGTGAAGGGACCAAAGATGCAGTCATTTTTCTGTAGATGCGGGACCGCACCTGCGGTGGAGAAGACGCAGAAGCGGAAAAAGGGCAGCCTGGGAAGGACCGCAGATGCGGTAGTGGGGCCGCACCTGCAGAACCGCAGAAGCGGTCGAGGGACCGCAGGTGCGGAAAGTGCTGGAGGCAGAGAGGTGTTTTAAAAATCGGGATTTGGCCATTTTCTCTCATATTTTCATAGCTTGGGCGACTTTTGGGAGAGCTTCAAGTGAGATTTTTTATCATCAACAATAAGGTAAGCTAATCCCATCCATCTTGAGTTAAATACATCGATTATGTATGGATTTTAGCACGTAAATTGGTAGGAATTTGGGGTTTTGGTAGAAAGACCTAGAAATTTATATTCTTGGAATTTGACCACGATTTTGGGTATGTGTGACGACCCAAAGGGGTCATCACCTGTTTTCTTATCCATTCTGAGCTTCCAAGGCCTTGAAAACCTCATTTATAGTTTCCTCGATTTGCGTGCGCAGTCCGTGCGCATAGCCGGAAGCTTAAATATGAAATTCTGTGAAAAGTTGCTAAGTTTTGATATTAAAATGAATAACTTTGACTTCAGCCAACATTTTGAATAACCGAACTCGGACCCGTGATTTGACGGTCCTAGGGGGTCCGTCGGAAAATATGGGACTTGGGCGTATGCCCGGAATCGAATTCCGAGATCCCAGGCCCGAGAAATGAAATTTTGAGTAAAATTGTTTTCTGAAAATATTTACGGAAAATGGAAATGAAATTTTATTAGAAAGTGATGGTATCGGGCCCGTATTTTGGTTCTGGCGCCTGGTACAGGTCTTATATATGGTTTAAGTACTTTCTGTAAAGTTTGGTTGAAAACGGACGTCGTTTGACGTGTTTCGGACTCAAAATGGAAAATTTGATGTTTTAAGAAAATTTGAAAGAATTCTTGGATTTTAAAGCTTAATTCTTGGTATATGATGTTAGTTTGGCGATTTGATCGCACGGTTAAGTTTGTAGGATGTTGTTGAGTTAGTGCATGTGTTTGGTTAGGAGCCCCGAGGGCTCGGGAGTGTTTCGGAGGTGTCTCGGAGTGATCTCGGACTTAGGAAACAGAAAAATTGCAGAAATAGTAACAGTACCCGGAATTTTTCTGGATAGAACATTAAGTTCTGAAAAAGCGACTTTGTCCCATTTTCCATTTTTAGCGAATTGGAGCTCGGGAAGAAGCAATTTTCGGGAGATTTTCAGAGAAAACAACGGGGTAAGTGTTATTAACTTAATTTTGGTTAGATTACCCGAATCTATTTCTAGTTTTGACATTTAATTGGTGATTTTAGTTGGGAAAATTTTGAAAACCCTCTTAGTTTAATTTGAAGATTTGAGGGTCGAGTTGATGTCGGATGTTAGTAAAATTTGTATGACTGGACTCACGGGTGAATTTTTAGTGCAATTTCGGATTTTTAATGAAAAATGTAGAATTTCATATGGAATTAATTCCTATAGTTTTTATTGACTGAATCGAATTGCTTATGACCAGATTTGAGAATTTCGGGCACGAATTCGCGAGGCAAAAGCTTGTTGGAATTTTGAATTGGTTGCAAAGCGAGGTAAGTGTTTGGTCTAACCTTAACTTGAGGGATTAGGAGTTGTGTCTTATTTGCTACATGTTAATTGTGGAGTACGACGTATAGGCATTGTGACGAGTATCTATACGTTGGTGTCAAGCATGCCCGTGAGTCTTGTATTATAATTGTTATAACTCCGTTGTGGTTTATTGTGCTTCGTATGTTATTATCACCATTGTTCCCTTGCTGGGATATTGTTTGATATTATTGTTCCCTTGTCGGGATGTTTGTTTGATATTATTGTTCCCTTGCGGGGATGTTTGTTTTGATAGTATTGTTCCCTTGTCGGGATGTTGTTGAAATATCATTGTTCCCTTGCCGGGAAGTTGTTATATTGCTCTTGTTCCTTGCCGGGATTCCTTGTGATTATTGTTGGCTTGTAATTGGGAGCGGGTGGTACGCCTACCACAAGATATAATGAAATAGGAGCGGGTGGTATCCCTACCACAAGATATAATGAAATGGGAGTGGGTGGTACGCCTACCACAAGATATAATGAAATGGGAGCAGGTGGTACGCCTACCACAAGATATAATGAAATGGGAGCGGGTGGTACGCCTACCACAAGATATAATGAAATGGGAGCAGGTGGTATGCCTACCACAAGATACATGAAATGGGAGCGGGTGGGGCGCCTGCCACGAGATATGGGATCGGGTTGCACGCCTGCAACAAGATGTGAAAAGAAAGTGAAATATGTCTTTGTTTTCCTTATTCTTGTTAGTGGTTGGATTTTGATTCCTTTATAATTCTCTTGATATTCTGTTTTTAGCTTTATATATATATATATATATATATATATATATATATATATATATATATATATATATATATATATATGTTCAATACTCCAAATTTCAACAATTGTTACATTTTTAACTCAATTGATTTCTCAACTAAATTTCCCTAAACCACTTGAGGTTGTACTTTACTTAAAAAGGAATTTCTACTATGTTTTTATTTATTGATTTCTCGTATTAAAGGTAAAGGATTCATTCGATATTGTACTTTAATTGAAAAGGGTACCTTCTTTATCAAATGATTTCTAAAAATAACTTCATCTTTCCTTGTTGATTTTCTAATTGGGTTGGAAGTTGTACTCTACTTTATATTAAGTGAATGAGGCGTCTCAAGGTGACATTTACTCGAAAGATGATTATTTGAAAGATATTTTTTAAAGGAATATATTTGAAATATATTCATTGAAAAGCATATTATCTTAGAGATTATTACTTGAAGGATTTATATGCGAAAGATTTATATTTGAAGAACTTGATAAATTGATTGCACTTGTATCTATTATTTTTTGAGAAACATTTATGGTGTTCTTGTGGCCTGCTATTTACACCACTGGTTGATCATCGTTGCCATCATTGTTATCTGCTTCCTATTATTTTTGTACGCTATATTGCACAGGTTTATTTGGTAGTCTGGTCCTAGCCTCGTCACTACTTTGCCGAGGTTAGGCTAGGCACTTACTAGCACATGGGGTCGGTTGTGCTGATTCTACACTCTACGCTGTGTGCAGATACTGATACCGGAGTGCTTGGACCGCAGTGAGGGTGCTATCTTTAGCCCACACAGGCGACACGAGGTAGTCCTGCAGACGTCCGCAGGCCTTGGCGTCACCTCTTATCTTTTCCTTTATCCTGTTTCCTTTACTCATTTCAGAAACAGTGTTTATTTTATCTTTCAGACTTTGTATGTAGTATTCTTAGACCGTCTGTGAAGCTGTGACACCAAATTCTGGGTAGAGTTGTATTTTGACTTCCAAAGTTTTTTATCAAGATAAATTGTCAGATTTTGTCTTCCGCTTAATTATTTTCGCTATTTGCGTGATATCTACTCATCACTAATAATGGTTTAAAACTGGAAAAAAGTTAAGTAATTAGGATAATTTGGCTTGCCTAGCTTTCACCGGTAGGCGCCATCACGGCTCTCGAGGGGCTGAAATCCGGATCGTGACAAGTTGGCATCAGAGCTTTAGGTTACATAGGTCTCACAATTCACAAACAAGCTTAGTAGAGTCTGAGGGATCGGTAAGGAGACGTCTGTATTTATCCCCCAGAGGCTACAGAGTTAGGAAAAATGTTCACATTTATTCTTTCATGTCGTGCGGTTTGGTTTCTCAATACTAATTGAATTTCTATTCTGTTCTTTCGCAGATGGCGAGAACACGCGCTTCCCATCCACTGACCAGCAGCCCGATCCCCTAGTAGCAGCTCCCACTAGGGGCAGAGGGCGAGGGCGAGGCCGTGCTAGAGGCCGAGGTAGGGGCAAAGCTCAGCCCAGAGCAGCAGTACCAGCGGCGGAGCCTCAGGTTGACTTTGATGATGAGGTTCCGGCCCCAGCAGTTCCGGTGGGCCCAGCTCAGGTCCCAGAGGGGTTTATTGCTACCCTAGTACTCCAAGATGCTCTGGTTCGTCTAGTGGGCCTTATGGAGAGTGTCACTAGGGCAGGATTGCTTCCTATAGCCCCAACCGTCTCTCAGGCTGGAGGAGGAACCTAGACTCCTACTACTCACACTCTGGAGCCGGTAGCTCCGCAGTTTCAGACTCCAACAGTTCAGCCGGGCATGGTAGCTCAGACCGGCGATGGAGCAACTATGTCTACCGATGCTTTGTGGAGATTGGACAGGTTCACCAAGCTCTTCACTACTACTTTCAGCGGTGCATCTTTTGAGGATCCCCAAGATTATCTAGACAGCTGTCATGAGGTTCTCAGGAACATGGGGATAGTTGAGACCAATGGGTCGATTTTGCTACTTTTCGCTTGTCTGGATCCGCCAAGACTTGGTGGAGAGACTATTGTTTGGCTAGACCAACCGGATCGCCAGCTTTGACTTGGGATCAGTTTACTCAGCTATTTTTGGGGAAGATTTTCCCTATTACTTAGAGAGAGATCTATCAGAGACAGTTTGAGCGTCTCCAGCAAGGTTCTATGACTGTTACTCAGTATGAGACCAGATTCATTGACTTGGCTCGTCATGCTCTTATCATACTTCCCACCGAGAGAGAGAGGGTGAGGAGGTTTATTGAGGGACTTATTCAGCCGATTCGACTTCAGATGGCCAAGGAGACTGGGAGTGAGATTTCTTTCCAGGAGGCGGCCAATGTGTCTAGGAGAGTTGAGATGGTTCTATCGCAGGGAGGTGGTCAGGGGTCTGACAAGAGGCCTCATCATTTAGGCCGATTCAGTGGTACCTCATCTGGAGGTAAGGATTCGTATGATAGAGGCCATCCTCCTAGACCTTTTCAGTCAGCACTTTAGGTTTCTCACGGTACTTTATGTGGTCGTGGTTCCCATATGCAGTATTCTGATCAGCAGCCCTACATTGCACCACCAACTCCTATCAGTGCACCGCCGCTTCAGAGTTTCCAGGGTCATCAGCCCCAGCAGCCGAAGGCTTGTTTTACTTGTGGCGACATAAGGCACATTGCTAGGTATTGCCCTCGAGCACCGAGTAGCTCTCAGCATCAGGGTTCTCGTGCCATGGTTCAGGCACCGACTGTTCCACGGCCCGCCCAACCAGCTAGAGGTGGGGGTAGAGGTATTAGAGATGGAGCTCAGGCCGCTAGAGGTGTAGGCCAGCCAGTAGCAGGTCGTCCCAGAGATATAGTTCAGGGTGGTGGGGCCCAGCCCCGATGTTATGCTCTACCAGCCAGGCCCGAGGCTGAGGCTTCCGATGCAATTATCACAGATACTATTCTAGTTGTGTCAGAGGTGCTTCAATTTTGTTTGATCCAGGGTCTATGTACTCTTATGTCTCATCTTTTTTGCACTGTATCTGGTCATGCCTATGAGGCCTATTTGAAAATTCTTGCATGAATATCTCTGTGCATAATTTGCCAAATTGTATTGTAATTATTGAGTTTTAGTCTACAAGGTGTGTACCCAAGTGGCGTTAAATGTGACTCGTTAATTTGGGTAAGTAATTATGAGGTCTTCATGCTACGTTGTTAGTAAAGTGAAAGATTGAAACAAGAAGTTGTTAACATGAAGTTAATTGGCAATGTTTTAATCGATTATGTACCACTATTGAAACCAGAGATGTGGGTCATACATATGATGTGTTTCAGGTCGAAATATCTTTATGATAGTGTCACACTTGTAATGTGGAGATTGATGTTATTAATAATACATTGTGGTGATTTGTTGAGTTGTGAAAATATTGTTAGGAGTTGTTTTGGTGTTACTCTGACAGGTGGATTGTCCCAATTACAGGGGAGACTCTGCCGAAATTTCTGAAAAATTTGGGAGTTAGAAAAATTTGGGATATTGAGATGTGCAAAGAAAGAGATAAGTTACATTATGTGTTTGAAGACGGACTCTACTTCTCATTTAAGGACGAACGACCCTAAGTGGGGGAGAATGTAATACCCCATATTTTATGGGTGCATAGGCACGGGTTGCTATAGCCAGTCGGGACTAATATCGTCTGTTAACGTAAAAATCGGACCTTTCTAGGAATGATTGGAGTGTAACAAATTTGGTCTTGAAGTTTACAAATATGGATAAAGAAAATAATATCAATTGAAATGGTGTTGTCGGACTTATGTCGAATGAGTTAATGTGGGATCAATCGTAAATATTTGTGCAGAAGTAAAAGCCTCAATTGGGTAACCTAAGAATAATTCTTAGTACGTTCGAGGACGAACGTTTGTTTTAGAGGTGGAGAATGTGACGACCCAAAGCAGTCATCACCTGTTTTCTTATCCATTCCGAGCTTCCGAGGCCATGAAAACCTCATTTATAGTTGCCTCAATTTGCGTGCGCAGTCCGGGCGCATAGCCGGAAGCTCAAATATGAAATTCTGTGAAAATTTGCTAAGTTTTGATATTAAAATGAATAACTTTGACTTCGGTCAACATTTTGAATAACCGAACCCAGACCTGTGATTTGACGGTCCCAAGGGGTCCGTAGGAAAATATGGGACTTGAGCGTATGCCCGGAATCGAATTCCGAGGTCCCAGGCCCAAGAAATAATTTTTTGAGTAAAATTGTTTTCTGAAAATATTTAAGGAAAATGGAAATAAAATTTGATTAGAATGTGATGGTATCGGGCCCGTATTTTGGTTCCAGCGCCTGGTATAGGTCTTATATATGGTTTAAGCACTTTCTGTAAAGTTTGGTTGAAAACGGACGTCGTTTGACGTGTTTCGGACTAAAAATGGAAAATTTGATGTTTTAAGAAAATTTGAAAGAATTCTTGGATTTTAAAGCTTAATTCGTGGTATATGATGTTAGTTTGGCAATTTGATCGCACGGTTAAGTTTGTAGGATGTTGTTGAGTTAGTGCATGTGTTTGGTTAGGAGCCCCGAGGGCTCGGGAGTGTTTCGGAGGTGTCTCGGAGTGATCTCGGACTTAGGAAATAGAAAAATTGCAGAAATAGTACCCCGTGAACAGTACCGTGTACAGTACCTCGTGACCAATATTGTGTACAGTACCCCGTGAACAGTTCCATAAAGTACCCCGTGAACAGTGTCGTACAGTACCGTGAACAGTATCGAGTACAGTGCCCCGTGAATAGTGAGATTTTCGGGAAGAGGCGATTTTCAGTAACACTTAGCGAATTGGAGCTCGGGAAGAGGAGATTATTGGTAGATTTTCAAAGAAAACAACGGGGTAAGTGTTATTAACTTAATTTTGGTTAGATTACCCGAATCTATTTCTAGTTTTGGCATTTAATTGGTGATTTTAGTTAGGAAAATTTTGAAAACCCTCTTAGTTTAATTTGAAGACTCGTGGTTTTAGTAAAATTGGTATGACTAGACTCGTGGTTGGATGAGGTTTCATATTCCGTAATTTTTGTTGGGTTCAGAGATGTGGGCCCCACGGGTGAATTTTTAGTGCAATTTCGGATTTTTAATAAAAAATGTAGAACTTCATATGGAATTAATTCCTATAATTTTTATTGACTGAATCGAATTGCTTATGACTAGATTTGAGAATTTCGGGCACGAATTCGCGAGGCAAAAGCTTGTTGGAATTTTGAATTGGTTGCAAAGCGAGGTAAGTGTTTGGTCTAACCTTAGCTTAAGGGATTAAGAGTTGTGTCTTATTTGCTACATGTTAATTGCGGAGTACGACGTATAGGCATTGTGACGAGTATCTATACGTTGGTGTCAAGCATGCCCGTGAGTCTTGTATTATAATTGTTATGACTCCGTTGTGGTTTATTGCACTTCATATGTTATTATCACCATTGTTCCCTTGTCGGGGTATTGTTTGATATTATTGTTCCCTTGTCGGGATGTTTGTTTGATATTATTGTTCCCTTGCCTGGATGTTTATTTTGATAGTATTGTTCCCTTGTCGGGATGTTGTTGAAATATCATTATTCCCTTGCCGGGAAGTTGTTATATTGCTCTTGTTCCCTTCCAGGGATTCCTTGTGATTGGCTTGTAATTGGGAGCGGGTGGTACGCCTACCACAAGATATAATGAAATGGGAGCGGGTGGTATGCCTACCACAAGATATAATGAAATGGGAGTGGGTGGTATGCCTACCACAAGATATAATGAAATGGGAGCGGGTGGTACGCCTACCACGAGATACATGAAATGGGAGCGGGTGGCGCGCCTGCCACGAGATACAGGAAATGGGATCGGGTTGCACACCTGCAACAAGATGTGAAAAGAAAGTGAAATATGACTTTGTTTCCCTTATTCTTGTTAGTGGTTGGATTTTGATTCCTTTATAATTCTCTTGATATTCTGTTTTTAGCTTTATATATATATATATATATATATGTTATATATGTATATATGTTCAATACTCCAAATTTCAACAATTGTTACATTTTTAACTCAATTGATTTCTCAACTAAATTTTCCTTAAACTATTTGAGGTTGTACTTTACTTAAAAAGGAATTTCTACTATGTTTTGATTTATTGATTTCTCGTATTAAAGGTAAAGGATTCATTCGATATTGTACTTTAATTGAAAAGGGTACCTTCTTTATCAAATGATTTCTAAAAATGACTTAATCTTTCCTTGTTGATTTTCTAATTGGGTTGGAAGTTGTACTTTACTTTATATTAAGTGAATGAGGCGTCTCAAGGTGACATTTACTCGAAAAAATTATATTCGAAAGATGCTTTTTTGAAAGATATTTTTTTAAAGGAAATATATTCGAAATATATTCATTGAAAAGCATATTATCTTAGAGATTATTACTTGAAGGATTTATATGCGAAAGATTTATATTTGAAGGACTTGATAAATTGATTGCACTTGTATCTATTATTTTTTGAGAAACATTTATGGTGTTCTTGTGGCCTGCTATTTACACCACTGGTTGATCATCATTGCCATCATTGTTATCTGCTTCCTATTATTTTTGTACCCTATGTTGCACATGTTTATTTGGTAGTCTGGTCCTAGCCTCGTCACTACTTCGCCTAGGTTAGGCTAGGCACTTACTAACACATGGGGTCGGTTGTGTTGATATTACACTCTGCACTGTGTGTAGATACTGATACCGGAGTGCTTGGACCGCAGTAAGGGTGCTATCTTCAGCCCACATAGGCGACACGAGGTAGTCCTGTAGACGTCCGCAGGCCTTGGCGTCACCTCCTATATTTTCCTTTATCCTGTTTCCTTTACTCATTTCAGAAACAGTGTTTATTTTATCTTTCAGACTTCGTATGTAGTATTCTTAGACCGTCTATGAAGCTGTGACACCAAATTCTGGGTAGAGTTGTATTTAGACTTCCAAAGTTTTGTATTAAGATAAATTGTCAAATTTTGTCTTCCGCTTAATTATTTTCGCTATTTGCATGATATCTACTCATCACTGATAATGGTTTAAAACTGGAAAGAAGTGAAGTAATTAGGATAATTTGGCTTGCCTAGCTTTCACCAGTAGGCGCCATCACGGCTCTCGAGGGTCTGAAATTCGGGTCGTGGCAGTATGGAATTTAGAGAAAATTATATATTTGAGTTCGTGAGGCTATGGGTAAGCTTATTCTTTGAAATTTTGGAAATCCGGGCACGTGGGCCTAAGGGCGCTTTCGTCAACTTTTCGATCATTGGGAATTGTTATAAATTGGATTGTAATGAATAATTGAGTATATATTAATGGATTAGTATCATTATTGGCTAGCTTTGGAGCTTTGTTCGTCGGTTCGAGTCTTCGGAAGAACGTGGAATGTCAGTTATGGATCTTCGGAGCGAGGTGAATCTCCTTTCTAACCTTGTAAGAGGGAATTGTCTCCATAGGTGAGTTAATTGGTTATGTGCTTCTATTTGTGGGGGGCTACGTACGCACGAGGTAACGAGAGTCCGTGCGTAGCTGCTATTATGATGTTGTCCGGGTAGTCTAGGACCCAAAAGCATGCTATACTTGGATTAATTGTAAACTTATTGACAACTCGAATTGCTTAAATCACATCGAATCAGTAAATGAATTTCAAAAAGGATTAAACTTTTTTTTTTAAATTGTTAAAAGAGAACTGGCTTTTATTTGTGTAAATTCTTAATTGGCTATCTGAGCATGTTTTCCTATGTTTACCTGCGTCGCATGTATGATTCGTGAGTAGGGTGATTGTTTGTTTTATGTTGACCGCCTCGCATGGATAGTTCACGAGCAGGGTAATAGATGCATCTATGGTTTGCGACATTCGACCCTCGGCAGTGCACAATTTATTTTCTATTGGATCGGGTCGTACGCCTCGGCATGATTTGCGCATGCTTGTATTGTTTGCCTTGAGATTTACTGATAGTAATATTTGCTCTCCCCGACTTGAGATAATTAAAAACTAATGGATTGTGAATCCGGAGACCTTCAGCATAAAAAGGAACTTTTACGTGTTCATGATTTATTTGAAATTTCCGTCATTCTTAATAAATCCATGATTATCTGCATTAATAATATATTATTATTGGACCTCTAGGAAGTGTCAAAGTCGACCATCTCATCTCTTCTTCTTCGAGATTAGACGGGATACTCATTGAGTATACGTTGTTTTCGTATTCATACTACACCTCTGTGCATTTCTGTTGCACAGGCACATGCATCTCTAGTGGCTTATTGGGCTTAGTAGCATGGTTGATATAGAGACTTGGGTAAGTTGCACTTCTCGAGGCGACCCGCAGCCAGCAGAGTCTCCTTCAATTTTCTATAATTATTTTCTGTCCAATATTGTATTCCAGACAGTTGTTATATTTTATTTCCTTCTTAGTAAATACTCATGCACTTGTGACACCGGGTTCTGGGATGGTTTTGAAATATTTATGTATTAATTGCTTATCATTTAATTTGAATTGAAGCGGTTATCTTGTTATTTATAAAATTGAAGGAAAATCTTAGTTTTCAAGATTGTTAAAATGAGAACTTCACCAAGTAATTTGGTTTGCTTGCTTGATAGCAGTGTCCGGCGCCATCACGACCCTTAGTGGATTTTGGGTTGTGGCAACATGGTATCAGAGCACTAGATTCCTAGGGTCTCACGAGTTCTAGTAGAGTCTTGCGGATCGGTACAGAGACGTTTGTACTTATCCTCGGGAGGTTGCAGGACTGTTAAGAGTACTTCCCTTCTTGATTCATCATCGTGCAATTTGATCCATGGAGGCTTATGCCTTTAATTCTTCCTATTCAATCTTGTGTGATGCGAACCACTTCTTATAAATCGAGATTTGAAGAATTGATATGGTACTACTGATGCAGTGCGGGGTGTTTCTCCCTGTATAGCTGTATGAGCTATTATCGTTGCCTTATGGAAGGATATTCTGTCGTTTCAGCTCAGTAGCGGTACTTCTGAGAGCTCTAAGGCTAGGCACAAATTTCTATGATGCTATAAACTATTGTTCCACAGTATTGATATGATGGTAGGACATCTGCCTAAGTGTCGGGGCAGTGAATGAATTGAAGGGAGGTTTACTCAGTGCATAATCTAGAGATTCAGTATTTTATTCCTGGCAGGGGATAGGCGATCGGACTAACAATGGTCAAATATGGGATGATGGAGTAACGAGGCTTGGTTTTTGCGAGCGTGGAGGAATTCTCATTCGTGATGAGGTGTCATTGTCCTTGTTGAATGTACTAAGTTTGTCGGTGTTATGATCTTCTACAATTTGCCTTTGGAGCAGGATATTGCAAGTCAGAATCGAAGAAGCAACGGTCAGAGATCGCGGGGTACGGTGGTTCAGGATTGAGTCGGTGTTTCTGATGTCGATGGCTCGAGAAAGATGATATTCGGAAAGGTTTAAAGTTCGTAGCAATTTTTGGGTTCAAGTGCTACAAAGATAGATTTTATTCAAGGCAACAATTGAGAAGCAAAGTATGAGGAAGGACATGTGAGGAGTGTCAGACGGTGTTTAAAACTTCTAGAAGGACAGGTATAAGAAGCACAGGTCGAGTAGTTGATTAAAGAAGCAAGTTTTCCCAAAGTGGGAGAGTGACGGAGTTGCATATGGGCTTGGTGGTAGGATGACTACGCACCTTAAGAAGAGTTGGAATGATTTGGGAATTTTAGTGATCTGTTGATTGAGGTCTACAGATTTAATTTTGAGCATGGGCTATTATGTGGCAGGAGATTGGATATAACGGGAAGGAGCTATTGGAAAAGAAGAAGGATACAACATAACTTTGAATTGGAAGGATGTTGCCGCAAATTTAATTGATATCCACGAGGGGTGAATGGACTTGTGCAACTAGAGAGTCAGCTCGGACTCAGGAGGGTTATTCCCTGTGAGCAGGTTAGCGGTCGCACAGTTGGTGAAGCTTCTGCGAAGAATTCTATTGGTTATGCAGCAAAGGGATCGGTCGTGCGTATGTGGTTGATGATTCAGAGTATAAAAAGGGGTTTTACAGTAGGATTCCGAGAATTTTAGCGGTTGATTGCACAAGTTTACGTCAATAAGAGATAAATAATCCTGGTGAATTTCAGAGTTGTGTAATAGTGGCTTCAATCTAAGTGGCTTCATAAAATCAGATTGCACTGATCCTAAATCCAATAATCTCGTCTCACCTAGTACGAGCTACTCAGACAATAAGCCACCCCGAACATGATACAAAGTCTCATATGATGCCACACTGCGCCAATAGGCTACAAATTCGAATGTGGTACGAAAGAAAAATGAACTATGAAAAAGGAAATCTAATTACCCCGCTCGCGAATTATACCTGGGACGCGGGCAACATACTAAACAAACACCCCACTCGCGAATCATACATGCGACTCGGGCCCACAACTAATATGAGCTTCTCCCCAAAAAAATAGGAAACGAAACACATAAAAATAGATATAGGGAACTGTACTCAACATCACACTGTTGCGGTGCACAACCTGATCCAAATAACATAACACTCACCTAAGGAGATGCACATCGAGCTAGATTGCTCATTACAACCAAAATACCGAATATCGGTCACAAGCACGCTAAGTGCATAATACCATCCTTGAGGGAACATATAGCGCTATAAGCTACAAAACTCAAGCACAACTAAGGTGCGATATACAATCTAAATCTCAAGAGCCATTTTGCTCATATAACATTATTTCAACGCGGATCCTCAACACATAGGCACTTTCTCAAGCTGCCTCACAACCCACACGGCGCAATGTATCATTACACAAAATAGCTGACAACGAAATAACACCCCGACTACTCTTCTAAAAGGAGCGCTTTGTTGAAATGAACATATCTGGCCTGATATAGAGCCCATATTCACATTAAATCCATCCACAGACCTCAAGTCGATTTCTGATTGCACCAAGTAGGCTAATGACCTTTCATGGGTCCATAATAACCCCCTTTAATGTAACACACAAGATCAATAGTCATAACCGGAGAAATCCTCCATAGTCCACAACTCAATAAACCGAGTGCCTTCCAGGCATAGACTCTCAAATTAATGATACTATCACAATCTTCATACTTGGTTTGAATTCTTCAACCAATCGAGTGGCTACATGCCACACTTATACAACCTTCCCGTGGGCATACTCCCACAACCTTCCGTAACGGATAACAGGTCTGTACACCCAAACCATCGGCCGCACTAACACTGAAAAGCGATCACAAATCCTTAACCAGGATGCAAAGCCCTTTTTTCACAAAACACCGATCTCAGGTGACGCCAAAGACAATACCAACTATCCTTAAACATCAAAACTCCTTACCTGCTCATCCGAGCTCGTGACATCCTTGCCAATACCATACTGCAACCTTGACCCTCACTTAAAATTACATGCTACTCACTGCATCCAACATGCCCATATACGTTAGAACGCGATTTTCATCATAACCACGGGACCACTAATAGATTAACACGTTGTCATATAAAACTTTTCACTTAACTCACTTCAGAGAACCATAGCCACCCACAGGTGTATTCTCATAACCGTAGAATATGCAAATCTCTAAGTAATGGTCTAGGCCACCATACCCCTTTCGGGTTCCGCCTACACATAACATGCTATAACAGTAGAATACTTTCTGAATAGCACCAATTATGACAACTGACATGTCTCACCCGTACCATCCAAATCACTTGTATAACTTAATCGCACTATGGGAACTAGTCAATGCCATCTTCATGTCAACTCAATCATGGCTAACCAATCTACTTCTTCTAAATTAACCTCAAATGCCTTGGGAATAATAGTTCCATTCAACACATAGCGAACTCAATCCGTACTCATCCCGAGTGACCATGAATCACGAGACCACGCTGCCTCAAATCCCACGAACCATTTCATACCTCCCAATTGCTACACTACAGGTCAAAACATCCTAGAACATTCTGGGCACCTTCTCATAAGCTGCTACAAAGCTTGATTCTTAACTGTACCTATAGGCTCGAAATCATTAAGCATCACACTTTACCCATTTGAATCCACTAGGACCGTCGTTGAAAGCCACCTGTTCTGACTGGGCCGCGAATATAATCAACTCCATGATTTTTCTAGCTCATGCATACCCTCTCGACGAAGCACCCGGTAGAATCACTTCCCTTGAAACCCGCATCTATACAAGGCATAAATTCTGACTCCTTCCCCAAGTCTGAACATGAGCCAATAAGGCCAACCATGGCATAACTTTTAACAATTCCTTTGCTCAAATTACCACTTATGTTCTTTTCCCCATCAGTATGCTAACAACCAGAAACCTCGCAAGTAGTAAACCATGCAACCCAATCATAGGCGATGGGACTCTATATTAAGGAGCAAAGACCATTATTCGGTTCAGAACGAGGCGGTGGTTATTGTCAGCAGTATAGACCCAATAATTGTTGATTCGGTAGTTGGTTATGAATTTCTACACATCTCTTCCTCGTGGCGGTATTGTAAGAGTTAGAGCATGACTTATTATATATAATTAGGCGCATTAGGGGCATCAGATTCGGGGGATTTCGACTAATTTGATCAGAGAATGTTATTGTGGTCCTTGAGTAAAGTGCAAAGTATGAATTCAGCTAAGGTATGCAGTCATGTTTTGGTGTTGTGTGTAGTTATTGATACGGTGAGCGTATGTTGGAAACAGGCCTGTTCCGGACGATGTAATTGGGCCCTAAGGCTTATTTGCTTAAGTGAAAAAGGATATCTTCAGATTAGTTAGGCTAGGGTGCCTAGCTGAGTTGTGGTAGCACGGGTAGGTGCTCGAGGCATTAAACAATGATTTAGGACAACTCCAGTGCAGTTCTTAGCACGTTCGAGGACGAACGTATGTTTAAGTGGGAGAGAATGTAATGACCCGACCGGTCGTTTTGAGCTCTAGCGTGTCGTTCAGCAGTTTGAGGCCATGAGCAGCTTCATTTCAGGTAATATGAGTTGAACGCATGGTCGGAATTGAATTCGGAAAGTTCGGAGTTGATTCAGAAAGAGAATTTTTATTTCAGAAGTTTTAAGTTATAAGAATTAACTAGGGTTGGATTTTTAAGTAAACAACCTCAGAATCAGGATCTGAAGGTTCCAGCGGGTTCGTACGATGATTTCGGAATTGGGCGTATGCGCTGATCAGGTTTTGGATGACCCGGGAGCATTTTGGCGCCTATTGTGGAAGTTAGCATTTTGGAAGAAATTTCATAAGTTTGGCTTGAAGTGCATTTCAGTGTTATCGATGTCCGTTTGGGATTCCGAGTCTGGGAGTAGCTCCGTATGGTAATTCTGGAGTTGGGAGCGCGATCGGAAGTAAATTTGGAGGTACGTAGGTCATTTTTGAGTTATTTGGCTAAAGATAGAAAATTGAAGGTTTTTGAAAAATTTGACCGGAAGTGGACTTTTTGATATCAGGGTCGGAATCTGATTCCGGAAATTTGAGTAGGTTCGTAATGTCGAATATGACTTGCGTGCAAAATTTGAGGTCAATCGGACGTGAGGTTTAACATCGAAAGTAGAAGTTTGATATTCTAAAGTTCATAAAGTTTGGATTGGAGGTCGATTCGTGGTTTTAGCATCGTTTGATGTGATTTGAGGCCTCGAGCAAGTCCGTAATGTGTTTTGGGACTTGTTGGTATAATTGGTTGGGGTTCTGAGGGCCTCGGGTCTATTCCGGGTGGTTAACGGATCGAAAATAGAATTTTTGGAAGGTCGAACTTGCTGGTTGCTGTCATAACCGCACCTACGAGAATTGGGCCGCAGGTGCGGAGCCGCAGAAATGGCCAGAAGAGCTGCAGATGCGGTTTTTGGACTGGAAGTGAAGGGACCGCAGATGCGTTCGTTTTTCCGCAGATGCGGGACCACACCTGCGGTGGAGAACAGCAGAAGCGGAAAAAGGGCAGCCTGGGAAGGACCGCATATGCAGTAGTGGGGCCGCACCTGCGGAACCGCAGAAGCGGTCGAGGGACCGCAGGTGCGGAAAGTGATGGAGGCAGAGAGGTGTTTTAAAAATCGGGATTTGGCCATTTTCTCTCATATTTTCTTGGCTTGGGCAATTTTTGGGAGAGCTTCAAGTGGGATTTTTTATCATCAACAATAAGGTAAGCTAATCCCATCCATCTTGAGTTAAATACATCGATTATGTATGGATTTTAGCACGTAAATTGGTAGAAAATTGGGGTTTTGGTAGAAAGACCTAGAAATTTATATTCTTGGAATTTGACCACGATTTTGGGTATGGAATTTAGAGAAAATAATATATTTGAGTTCGTGAGGATATGGGTAAACTTATTCTTCGAAAATTTTGGAAATCCGGGCACGTGGGCCCGAGGGCGCTTTCGTCAACTTTTCGATCAGGGTTAGGATAAATTGGATTATAATGAATAATTGAGTATATATTAATGGATTGGTATCATTATTGGCTAGCTTTGGAGCTTTGTTCATCGGTTCGAGTCTTCGGAAGAACGTGGAATGCCAGTTATGGATCTTCGGAGCGAGGTGAGTCTCGCTTCTAACATTGTAAGAGGGAATTGTCCCCATAGGTGAGTTAATTGGTTATGTGCTTCTATTTGTGGGGGGCTACGTACGCACGACGTGACGAGAGTCTGTGCGTAGCTGCTATTATGCTATTGTCCGGGTAGTCTAGGACCCAAAAGCATGCTATACTTGGATTAATTGTAAACTTATTGACAGCTCAAATTGCTTAAATCACATCGAATCAGTAAATGAATATCAAAAAGGATTAAACTTCTTTTTCTTAAATTGTTAAAAGAGAAGTGGCTTTTATTTGGGTAATTTCTTAATTAGCTATCTGAGCATGTTTTCCTATGTGTACCTGCGTCACATTTATGATTTGCTAGCAGGGTGATTGTTTATTTTATGTTGACCGCGTCAGATGGATAGTTTGCGAGCGGGTAATAGATGCATCTATGGTTTGCGTCATTCTACCCTCGGCAGTGCACAGTTTATTTTCTGTTGGATCGGGTCGTACGCCTCAGCATGATTTGCGCATGCTTGTATTGCTTGCCTTGAGATATACTGATACTAATATTTTCTCTCCCCGACTTGAGATAGTTGAAGACTAATGGATTATGAATCCGGAGACCTTCAGCATAAAAAGGAACTTTTACCTGTTCGTGATTTATTTGAAATTTTCGTCATTCTTAATAAATCCATGAATATTCGCATTAATAATATATTATTATTAGACCTCTAGTAAGTATCAAAGTCGAACATCTCGTCTCTACTTCTTCGAGATTAGACGAGATACTCATTGAGTACACGTTGTTTTCGTACTCATACTATACTTCTGTGCATTTTTGTTGCACAAGCACATGCATCTCTAGTGGCCTACTGGGTATAGCAGCATGGTTGATACGGAGACTTGGGTGAGTTGCAGTTCTCGAGGCGACCCGCAGCCAGCAGAGTCTCCTTCAGTTTTCTGTAATTATTTTCTGTCCAATATTATATTCCGGACAGTTATTGTATTTTATTTCCTTCTTAGTAAATACTCATGCACTTGTGATACCGGGTTCTGGGATGGTTTTAAAATATTTTTGTATTGATTGCTTATCATTTAATTTGAATTGAAGTGGTTATCTTGTTATTTATAAAATTGAAAGAAAACCTTAGTTTTCAAGATTGTTAAAATGAGAACTTCACCAAGTGATTTGGTTGGCTTGTCTGACAGCAATGTCCAACGCCATCACGATCCGTAATGGATTTTGGGTTGTGACAGACGCAATCTATATTAAGACCTAAGCAAATGGAAGGACGCAATCTATGCAAATGCAAAGGAAAGACCTACGCTATTAAGTGAATTTCATTCTTTAATGGAAGAACATAATCTATATTAAGCAAACCAATATACTATAACTATAGGTATCTTTAATTAAATTTGTGTATAATTCAATTATGGTGGATATCCTTTTTTGAGAAAGAATCAATTAAAATTTCGTTTTGTATCTTACACATTAATTTTAAGTTGAAATAATAATTCGATATTTAGTACAAACTTTGTATATGACTTTATTTGCGAACAATATATATTAATATATATGTATCATATACATTACTATAGGTATCTTTAATTGAATTTTGTGTGTAACTCAGCTATGGTAGTTACTCTATTTTAAGAAAGAAATAATTAAATAAATATTTTTATAGACTAAAAATTTTAAGTAAGAATTAATAATTAAACTAAAAATGTTCTCTTTTTAATCACCAAAGTAGAATTTTTTGGACGTACACGAAAAAAGACGCAATTTTCATTAAGCAAACCAATTTATTATAATTATTGGTATCTTTAAATAAATTTTTGTATAATTCAGTTATGGTAGGTATCCTTTTTTGAGCAAGAATCAATTAACTTTCGTTGAAAATCTTACACATTAATTTTAAGTTGAAATAATAATTCTTTATTTAGTACAAGTTTTGTATCTAACCTTATTTGTGAACAATATATATTATTATAGGTATCTTTAATTAAATTTTGTGTATAATACAGTTATGGTAGGTATTCCTTTTTAAGAAAAAAATAATTAAATAAACGTTTGTATCTTACATCTATATTATACTAAAGAAAATAGAATTAAAAAATGAACAAGAGGACAAAGGAAAAAGACAAGACAAAATTAAGGCTCGGTGGTTAACAAATTTTTATTAACCACAAAAAAAAACGTTGAAAATCAAAAAAAGCCAAAAGCTAAAAAATTAAGATCCGTATCATTTCTTGCGCACTTACACATATAAATTGATTTAAACATACCTTTTTTAAATATCAGGATTTCAGATACTTAAAAATAATTTATTACGATAGTCTTTCCTTAAAAATCTTTATTTAAGAATTTTTTGCTTAGGTTTGACTTCTCTACATTGCTTAAGGTTTAACTTCCACAAAAACTTCTGCAAAGTATGGCTCCAAACTATAACTATATCAGCCAAATATCAATGTCCAAAATGAGTTAGAATTTGAAGGTTCGTGTTGTTAGATTGTGGCACGTTCCAGGCCGCGAGAAACCAAAAAATTCTAATTCAATTGAATTAATTATTCAAGTGAAAAGGTGCATACTCTTTTACATGTTATTTTTTTCGAGTTGTGCTGTATTTTCTTCAACTTATACGCCTTACTAACTTAAATTTATTTTTAAATTTTTGTTTTAGGGAGATCGAATTCATGCAACTATTGGAAGAGCTGTTTTGCGTATTTTCAAAATAAAAATACATGAAATGAAGTTGTATGTTATGAAAAACTTTATGGTTGGACCAAACAATCTGAAAATTAAGACCAACAAGCATAAATTGAAACTGGCATTTTCTCATAGGGCAAGTGCGGATGAAATTAGTGATCCACGGTTTAGTTTGAATATCTTCAACTTTAAGCCTTATGAGCATCCCACAAATCAACTTGAGGTTGATGAGAATGAACTATTCGGTAATTGTTTTACCTTTCGCTATTTTTTGTTGAATATTTTATCACGTTATTTATAACTATTTATTTAAATGTGGCAGATGTCATAGGAGAAGTTATTGGTCATGGTACCGTAGAATTATACAATCAAGGTGGTAAAACAAGTACCTTTATGAACTTGGAGCTTGAGGATCATGAGTACGCTTGCAACCATGAATTGAATTAGTTATAGATTCAATTACTATTATTTTCTCATTATTAATTTGTGTATTTTACATATAGGAGGAACAATATTTCAGCAGCATTGTGGGGAGAATTTGTAGATGAAATCTTGCCCCACTTGGATGGATCACCCAATCAACCTGTCATAGTGGTTATACAGCTCATAAAAGCTCACATCAAACAAATTGTATAGTATCATAAAAGCTCATAACAAACAAATTGTATAGTATCATTATTTTTTATGGAACATTTATTCGGAGATGGAATGAAAGTTTACTGGAGTCTTAAAATGTTTTTAATGTTTGATTGTAAAGATGGTATTAATACTAACATATTAAACTTTATGGTGTAGATCGTTCTTTCTAATTATCCGCGCATTGCGCGGGTACTAATACTAGTTGCTCTTATTAAGTAACTATTTTCTATATTGAAAGGTTCAATTTTGGATTAGAGAAACCATGAAAAGTTCATCTGGTCGAAAGAGGAAGAGGAGAGTTTTATAAAATAATAATTGGTCCAAGGGTTTTCGGGAGAGAGATGTGTTTAGGAGTAAAAGTTTATTTCGGGCGGGTTTATCTTTGATGGATCACATTGGGTTTATTTTTGTTTGGGTGATAACTATTTTTAGTGGCCAACAATATAAAAAGTCCGTATGGACTGTCAAATTAGCTTTTTCCATCGAAAATATTAAGAAATTCGGTTGAGTGATCATTAGTGTGCAATAGTGATAGTTGAATGACTTTCCTCGTTATCAATAAAAGAAAATTGACTTTGTTCTATAATTTCGAATAGTTTAGTGATCAATTGAGTAATAGACTCACCAAATTATCAAAAACTTGTCTAATTAGCAAAGATTAACATCACCATATAACATTGAAAATTATCTAAGAACCTTAGAAACAATGAAAATTAGCTCGATGATCATGAATAAAATTTGCCACAGGGGCTGTGAGATCATGAATAAAATTTGCCACAAGGTGCTGAAAGGGGCTCTGAATTATTTTGATTAATTAATGGTAGGTCAACAACAATTATTGCTTAATTAATTAATATGTATTGAGCTCAGTCAGTTACTTTTGCTGAAACAATGTATGTGTATTAATAAAATTATTAAATATATACAAATATTAAATTTAAGACTCCGTTATTACCATTTGAAATCGTCATTCTAAAATTCAGAACTCATAAAGTTGAAATCTTAGCTCCGCATCTGATACTTGTTGAACTTGTGAATGTGCTTTTAGCCTTCAAAGTCAATGGTTGCATTAGTTAATGTGCAAGTAGTACTGTTACAGCTCAAGCCTATCATTCTAACTAACAGACAAATACAATGTGTCACCCTGAACAATTTCTGGAACAAATAAGAGAGGATGATGATGAAGATGAAATATTACATACAATGAAGAATATTTCAGCAGTATTCAGTCGACAAATATATTAAACTTGAAACGCAGAGACTGAGACATTAATAGATTTAGATTAGGTGAATCTTCCCGTAGAGGCAAAGACAACATCTTCCAAGTTCTTGTATAGAGATTTGCATCAACGATATACAAATTCTATTGCATTACTGCAGCGTCTCTGTACTTATTTTGCTTATAAGTATGACATGTAGCCCATCGTGGATGGAAATAAGAGAGCATATGGCATAAACTGATGAGGCACATTTGAACTGAAAATTCAGGTTTACATAGGAAACTAATGATTATTCTGCAAGAGAGGTTTTTAAGGCCTCGAAACACAGAATTTATTTCTAAAACAAGTGATGACGCTGCTCCCTTACCTTCTTTTTTCTTACCATCCCAGTGGAACAAACTTACTGATCCAATTCCTGTGGAGTTAGTAAAAGAAGTTAGATGACTGAGGCTAATCTGGTTTGCCTTCCAAATATGCTGCCTTTCCTGATGCTAAACAATGCCTATTTAATGTAGTCGTCCTTTATCCGGGCTTTCCTAGAAGCAATAAGTGATCAAATGTTCGAGATGCCATATTTAAAAAACGAGCCTTCAGCTTCCAACGAAATCACATCCTTGATGTCTGTCACATAGTAATGACACTCACCTAGTTTTGCAATTGCCTGTTTCAAGGTATATATAACACATAGGTATATAGAGTCCATTACTCAAATGGTCACTCAACTATCCCAAATTATCTCCTAAAGTCACTTTACTTTCGTTTGTAACAACAAAGTCACTGAACTATGTCTATTGTACTCAGAAGGTCACTCAACTAGATTTTCCAAATTTTGGATTGCCAAATACCTATTTTACCCTCTAAATTATAAACATTTATCTTCTTTTTATTTTTTAAAACTTTTTAATATTATGATTTTCCCTTTTTAATTTATATTATCGACTTATCTATAGAATAAATAAATATTATCTATAAATTAAAAAAATAAAAAGTATTTAAGCATGTGTAATGCTTAGTAAAAAAAAGTTAATTAGAATAATTTGTTAGTAATAATAATTTTAGTATTAACAACAAAACTTCAAAAATTTATTTACACAATTCAGAATGAAAGAAAATAAAGGTTGTAAAATATATATTCCATGCACGTAATACAAAAATAATTATTTAAATAAAGATATTTTTATAATATACATTATATATTCTTGAAAATTATGCTCAATTATATTATTATGTTTCTATCAACTTTCCGACGACAAAAAGTTATGTCACCAGAAAGTAGGGGGACTATCTGTATAGGGTAAAATATACTATGTTAAATCGTGCATGGAATATATATAATATAATTGAGCATAATTTTCAAGAATATATATATGTATATTATAAAAATACTTTTATTTGTGTGTGTGTGTGTGTGTGTGTGTGTGTATTATAAAAATACTTTTATTTAAATAATTATTTTTATATTACATGCATGGAATATATATTTTACAACCTTTATTTTCTTTCATTCTGAATTGTGTAAATAAATTTTTAAATTTTTGTTGTTAATACTAAAATTATTATTACGAACAAATTATTCTAATTAATTTTACTATGCTCATTATTTTGTTATTCCAACATTATAGATTATAGATGCTTAAATACTTTTTATTTTTTTAATTTATAAATAATATTTATTTATTCTATAGGTAAGTCCATAATATAAATTAAAAAGGGAAAATCATAATATTGAAAAGTTAAAAAAATAAAAGAAGATAAATATTTATAATTTAGAGGGTAAAATAGGTATTTGATAATCCAAAATTTGAAAAATTTAGTTGAGTGATCTTTTGAGTGCAATAGGCATAGTTCAATGACTTTGTTGTTATAAACGAAAGAAAAGTGACTTTCGGAGATAATTTGAGAAAGTTGAGTGACCATTTGAGTAATTGACTCTAGGTATATATGAAGAACAATCACAAGATAATCAAATCAAAGACAGATTTCCTCTAAATAATCATTTGGTATCAGGAATTAGGGCCTAAATCAAAGGCCGTGCGCCTATCAAAACCTTTGATTATAGGCTGGATACCCCACATCGTCATAGAAGGTGTAAGATGAAGGGATTATAGAAATTGAAGGGAAAACAACCACCAAACTACAATGCAAAAAAAGAAATCAAAGTGGAATACCATATGATATTGTTCTACAATCACTAGAAACATACTAAAAAGAGGGTACGCGTCTCAATCAATCAAAACAGACTTAGCAATCAGTAGTAATGTTACAGTATAAGGAGATTGGGATTTTTCGCCAGCTACATAATAGACCACAACAATTTGCTAAGAAAGAACTCTGTCCACTCTGTCTGTGCTTTTGCTGCAGTTGCCTAAGCACATTGTGACTCACAGCTTCTGGATATTTCCAAGACCATCCTGTATTGAACATATTGTTTGCACATTAGATGCACATAGAGACACTAAAACATCACATTGGAGTTTGTTTCTACTTACCTCAATAATGATGAGGTCAATACGGTCGCGTCCTTCATTCTCTTCAACTTCTTTTTTAATTCTCGCAGCTGAAGCCACCAGATATTCATTGCGGCAAAAGGGGGTAAATATCAACTTAATCTGTTTCAGTGTTGGAATATCTGCAAAGCTAAGGGGGATCTCCTCGAGAAACCAGGGCTTTTTTATAACAAGTGTTTCAAGCTGGGGAAAAGATTCCTCTGACGCATCCCACCTTGAGATACCTAAGTTCACAAGTTTCAACTCCCTAAGTTTAAGGAACGTGATATCTCCAAGGCACCACTCTCCGTAATGATTAAAATCGGGATCCCTTAATTCGAGATACTCCAGACTTTGTAGTCCCGCAATGGAGAAAATCATGCTTTCTATCCGAGTCCCCCCCAGTAGCAATTTCTTTATATATGAAGGCAAGTGTAACTTGGGTACAACAGGGAACGAATGAAAGAAAAGGCGAAGTATTTGAAGCTGGGTAAGACTCTAATTTGAAACAAATCTTTTCCTCAGAATAATTTCTCAAAAAAAAAAGATTTCAAGTTCTTGAAGATTAGGACACCTTTGTACTAAAACATTCAAGCAATTAGCATCGAGGTTTAATTCTTTTTTTTTTTTTGGCAATCCGCTAGGCAAGCGCCTAGGGCTAGTTTTTTATTAATAAAAGAAAAAAGAAAAATACAACAATTAGGAAAAGCATAAATAAGGGAGACAATAGCACCGTTAGTGTTACCCATATGCCTTGGCTATATAATCACTCCTCTGCGCCTCACACTGCCTTATGATGACAGCCTCATGTAGAGGATTCATGGTGTAACTGTCGGCAATGTCTCACGAGGGCATATAATCTTATAGCCGTGTGGATAATTTCCAAAAGCATAAGACTAAGGCAACACAACTCGGGCTAAACCTTACCTTACTAATCCTATTGAGGCAAAGAAAAGGCCTCACCTACTAGCAAGCATGTAAAAAAAAAGAACTTGAACGGACCAAATATTCAATGATCATCACAGAGTTTATAACATACTCTGTGATGATATTACAAATGAGAATACTAAGAAAGTGGTAAAATAGAATGTAATACCAATTTGATTCTTGTCCCTTCTTTTCCAAACTTGTAAAATATTCAATTTGTAATTCTTTGTTGTTTTCCTCAACCGTGTTCAAAACGTAATCAAAAATCATCATTTCTTTTTTGAACGGTTGGACCTCGTTGACGTAGTTGTGGCATCCTTCTTTTGTTTGGCAACTCTCATTGGAGGTCGCCTAACATTTAGAAAATCACTAACCTTGTCGTCCCAACTATATTTCCTTGTATGTGCTTTCTTTATTTTGTCGCTATGCATAGGTGATAAATCGCCTTGTTTTGCTGCATGTGAACGGCATTCTTTCAAAACAGCATCTTCTTCTCCTTCCTCATACATATTTCTACCCACATTCACAGGATGCGGATAGTTGTCGACGAGGTCCTGTGTCATCAATGCATTTCCTTGTTGTGTATTTGCCAAAGTTGTCGTGTTGTGATGTTGCTTTATGACTTGCATTTTATGTGTTTACTCACATTTCCTGTACTAACAATTTGCATTGAACTTACTGAGTTTCGATGTGTAGAGTCTGCCAATGCATCAAGCAGTTTTCTATTTTCCTCAGAAATCATACGAGTACTGGAATCCTGTTGTTTCTGTCCAGCATTTGAGTTCATTATTGCAGTACTTGGTGTGCTTTCAAGTTGTTGTTGTTGTCCAGTCATATTGCTTACAGTAATGTCCTATTGTTGTCTTGAATTTGATGAAAGGACTGTTTCTCTTGATGTGTTCTCTATTTGCTGCTGTTGTTGGAGCCCTTAATATCCTCAAATTTTCCAACTTAGAGGATTCTTCATTGATCTGCTTTCCCCAAAAATAATAATTCTTAGTAAACTCTACATGCCTTAATTTTTTCATTTTCCAAAAATTCGTTGATAACTGCGTAGCCATAAAACAAATGAGAATTAATGTTTCTAGATGGGGCAAATGTGATATTCCATGAAAATCGAATTTATCTATGAAAAGTGAGACGTACTTGAGGTGAATTAGTGGTTGCAACGTAGCAAACGACAAACGACCCAATTTATGGGAACTCAAATCCAAGACCTTAAGAAGCCTCATCAAATTAATAACCTGGCTGAAGGGATTCCAATATAAAGATTCTCCTCTATTGGTGGTTATCAGTGACCTTAAGTGTTGGTGGAAAGGTTTCCGCGTTTTGGATGCAAACATGGAAAGCTCATTACTGAAACTGAACCTCACTCGACTTTCCTTCAAATCGGAAGGTTGAATGTTCCCCCTCACTACCAACATAAACTTTTTTTCTCTACTCATCTCCAAGCAAAAGTGAAGCACTACATCATGAACCCGACAATATTTGACTTTACCGTTATATCTTCTCCTTGATACCATTACCACGTTACTGCTAATGAGATCCATCAAGTAACCTTCAGCTGTCTCTTTCATTAATCTCCCAGATTCAATGTTCTGCACGAAGCCTTCCGCTATCCATAAACTTATCAATTTAGACACTGGGTAACAATTCTGGTTCTATTTACAACATCAGGGAAACAAAGTCTTAAGTCATCCCATGCCATAAAATCCCACATATCATCCAAGACAATGAGATATCTCTTTCCTATTAAGCTTTTCCTCAGCTTGTCAGCTAGTTCGCCAACCTCATCTACCTTCTCCTTGGGACCGGTAACTAGATTGAAAATCTCTTGTAATAGCTCTCTCCGGCTATATGTTTGAGAAGTTACGCACCATGCTCGAACATCAAAATGATAAACAATGTTGTCATTATTGTACAACTTTCTAGCACAAGTTGTTTTACCTTGCCCCCAATCCCAAAAATTGGGATGACATCTAGCTCATTTGTCCCTCGTGTAAGATACCGAATTATTCTTTTCGTGTCATTCTCAAAACCAACTATCTCCTCGTCATTCATAAGATTACTATGTTGAGTTGGCATATGTTTAGATAGCTGTACAATAGAGCAGGGCTCAAGAGCAAGGTTCTCCAACCACGTCCTGGTCACCTCTGCATTAATATGCTTGATCTCTTTTAAGATTGTAGAAAGTGAGCAAAAAAGATACCGAAGAGCATTATGCTGAGCAAGAATAAAGTCAATGGGAACTTCAGTTTCGTATGCCAAATTGATAGTACGCCTCTGAAGATCTTTAAGAATTTCATGTCCATGCTTCACCTTTGCAACATCTCTGAAAACAGATGTTAGATATGAGAACTCTTTCTTTAAAATAACAATTTGAGGCTTCATCATGAAATTTAAACCTAATTCAGATTTCACCATCTCATTCAATTTCCTTAATAGAGAATCCAGAAAGTTCAATCCACCAACTATGGGAAACTGAGATGGAGTGAATTTTAAGGATTTGTAGCACCTCTCCAGTTTTGCCTTTAGATATTCAGTTTTCTCCAATATCTGTATCGAGCAAAGGTTTATATTGCTAGTATCATCTTTGTTCATAGAGCTATAAACTACACATAGAACATCGCCCACAAGAGCTCCAACCTCTTCTAAGACCTCATTGAACCTCTTACCGTTAATAACATGATTTGGCACATCAGCAAGAAAGACCAACAAGAACTCTATTGCCACATTAATATTTCGAATAGAGATAGTATCAGAAAAGTTCTTAAGCTTCTTGCACTTGAGACACACCAGCAGACTGTGGAGCTAATGTGAAAAATCTTTAGGGAATTTATGCTTTTTGAAAGTTCTTGATTGACAAAACTTTGAAGCCCTTGTTTCACCAAGAAAAATCTTCTTCATTTCCAGCTCCACTAGCACAATTAGACATAAAAGATATGGAGGTTTACTCACAAAATCATTTTCATCCTCATATGAATATGTATCATCTTTAATGTCATTTGAATCGGCATTTTCTTCAACCTCATCTGATTCTGGATCATCTTCATTGTCATATGAATATGTATCATATGTATCCTCATCTGAATCTGCATCATCTTCAACCTTATTAAGCCAAAGAGCAAGGCAGAACTGTGCCACATTGTCAGCCATGAGCTAAATTCGAGTCTCCAGACCTTCCAGCTTCTCGTGGTCGATGTAACTATTTATCTCCGTGGCATATAAGTATCTCAAAAATCTCATTTTCTTTTGAATGATTTTCACTTGTTCTAAAAATCGATTAAGCTGAAGTATTCGTTGATTCGTCCACTCAATATCCAATTCCAAGAACATCTTTACATCATTTAGATTCTTGTCGAGGCAATCCATATATTCTGATAGATGGGAACGATTCAACTCAAAACTGTACCTTAAGTTGGTATTACCTTCAATGAATTCCAAAAACTGTGAAACTAGCCTTTCCACATTAAGGTTAGTTTTGCATTCATCAAAAACTGATTGAAGCATTTCATCAATCAGTTGGGCCTTCTTTGCGATTTTGACTAAGGAATCAGGCAAAAGAAGATAGTATTTGAGAAGAGTACTCAAAAATCTTAGCTCCATTTTGATGGATTATTATATGCAGCGGAAGCAATCCCAGTATCAAAATCACATGTAATTTAGACAACTAGCATAAACGGGATTTCACGGGTTACCTCTTGAAGCGTGAACATATCTTTTCTACCACGTGAGCCTTCAGTTCCATAACTTCTTAATAGAATCTCCATCACCCGCACAATCGTGATCCTCGAACGTTCCCCGGTCTTCTACTGTGTTACCCAAATAATACCCGAAAATAGCAATTTCGTGTGGGCGAAATTTCTAGGAAAACTTGGCTGAAAATTTCAGCCACCATGTACTCATCCCTCTAGGTGGAAAACCTTATGTATTTATAGCACAAGTTTTAAGGGTTAAGACCCTTTTCCAAAACCTGTTAGGTTTTCTTTTCCACCAGAAAAAGGATTCCTTTATTTCCTATTATTTAGGCATAGTAGGGACCACAGAATTTAATTAACAAGGCTTCCAATTATGGAATTAATTTGTAATTTTCGAAATTAATATCCACCATAATTAATTACGAATTATTCCACTAAAAATTCGTAATTACACTCCTTATTCAATTTCGAAATTCATCCATTAAATCTTATTTAACTCCCCATGTTAAGATTCAGATACGAATCAATTAAATTAAATTACTGGCGATTTAATTTATTGATTATTTCCTTTAGACTTTCGCTTAACTTATTTCATGTGTCGGATACAAAATTCACCGGTCGGGTTTACACATGAAAACTTATAAGCTTTCATAAAGGTATATCATCAATATCTAAACAGAGACATGGATTCCATCAACTAACTATTACTTCGCCAATGTATATTATTATTATCCAATTTACCAGGCATATTGACCCACGAAAGAATCTCGCCTTTTAATAAATCAAAACAATAATAATATACACAACTAATAATAATTATATCAAGATTAAGAGTATAAGTACATTTAATGGCTAGAGAGTTTATTTTATTAAGTCAGTATAAAATACTTATCTCTACCTGGTCCGTTCAATACATACAAAATGTACTAGCACAAGAAGTTGGAATTAAACCATTCCCATAATCAAGATTAATTATATTTAATCTTGTGCTACAATCATTCCTGATGGTTTGTTCAATTCCATCATTAGATTGTGAACTCAAACTTTATACTTATAAGAACCGATGATTTAATCTTCCGTGTATAAGCTAAACTCTATACACTAAATCATCTACTATATAAGCAAAGGACACAGACTATTATATGATCTATTTAAAACTTTATTAAAACTGAATAAACAATTATTTCATAATAAATACTATATCTAAACCAAACTCATGGTTAATAGTATATATCCCAACAATCTCCCACTTAGACTTTTAACCATGATAATTATTAGAATATACTATATCCAAATGCATGGTTAATAGTATATACCCCAACAATCTCCCACTTAGACTCATAACCATGCATCTACAACTTTCTCAGGCATTCTTTTACATGACTATTAAAAGCCTTCACCAAATAAGGTTTTGTTAAAGAATCTTGCCAAGTTATATCTGATGCAATATTTGTCCAGTAGTACTTTGTCGTAATTATCTAGTTTGGTATTAAACTCTTCAGAGATCCTGTTACCGAAACTATCCCAAGAATGAACACCGAACTATAATTTTCTTTAGCTTTCTCCCACTAAGACGAAGTACCACTAATATTACCTTCGTTACCTCACGACATTGAAATATTAGTGACTTCTTACTATAGTGTTCAATGTTCAAACATCACTCCCACTCGATAAAGGCATATTATGTCTATTAACATTCTCTCACTACTTAAATGCAATGGAACGTCAATTCTGACGTGTGGGTTTTGATGTTCTTGAACATCTAGTTATTTCTTTGCCCAGTTCCTGTAAAAATAGTTTACTTCTAGGAACATGTTTTATTAAACAGTCCTTATCTAGAAAAATGCGTTAAAAGCCTTATTTTCTTTAGGACAATAAAATAAAGCTTCATTCGTTTTCTTGGATATTTGATAAACATGCACCTATCCATCCTTAGTTCCAACTTACATATCTGCTTTCCCTTTCAGCACATATGCGGGATAATCCTATATCTGAACATGCCACAGACCAAGCTTACATTCAGTCCACAGTTCTATAGATGTCCCAGGTACTAGCTTAGAAGGAACTAAATTCAGAATGTAATTTGAAGTTTCCAGGAAATATTCCAAAAATAAATAAGGCAAATCTGAATAACACGTCATTAGTCTATCCATATCCAAAAAGAGACTTATTTCTTCTTTCTACTACACGACTCTATTATGGAGTTTACGGTGTAGTCAATTGAGATGTAATCCCTATTCTGATATGTAACTAAAAAACTCTTTAGCGAGATGCTCACCACTACAATCAAATTGTAGTAACTTAATATATTTCTTTGGTGCTTCTCTATTTCAAGTCTTAAAAACCTTGAATTACTTAATTCATTAAGACTTACAGTGCATCAAATAAATATATTAATATTTTGAGTAATCATTTATGAACGTCATAAAATACTCAAAATCTATCTCTTACGAGTATGTTCATTTAACCATACAAATCAGAAAGGATTCATTCTAGCTTATCACTAGTTTTATTTCCTTTTAAAGGGAAACATCTTTTAGTCAAATTTCCTTCCAAACAGGATCCACAAGTTGGTAGTGCCTCTACTTTCAATGAACCTTAAGGTCCATACTTGACCAACTTGAAATCCTATCCAGATTAATATGACTTAGATAAAAGTGCACAGATAAGTTTTACTCAATTTTGAAGAACATATTCTCTTATGAGGTAGACTAATATTGTTCTGTTCAGGAGAGACATCAATATATAATAACAAGGTCATGCATTCATGTACCACAAGAGATAAAGTGTTTATTAAGCTCAATAACTCAAGAGTTATTCGAAAAATAAAGCAAATATCCATCTCTTATTTTGCCCAGAAACCGGAATTAAATTCCTTCTAACAAAAGTACATATATTGCATCCTTAAAATTAATGCCTTATCACTAAAAGAAAATTTTAACAAGTAATACGACAAATTGCATAAAATCATTGTGAAGTTGAGATAAAAATATTAAATAGATCATAATAAGTCAAAACACTGAATAGTAAATTTCAGACTGCATTCAATATTTATATACATACATGCATCTGGAATAATAAATTTCGATGGGAAAAGAATTATTCATGCAAAGTATATTATATAATGCAAGAATTATACAATCCAAAAATAAATAGAACCAACTCAGATGGAGAGCATACTATTATTTTCAGTCAATTGTATATAACTTTTTAATACAAAAATTTTAAAACACACTACGCATATATGTCATGCATCTTGAATAGCAATTTCGATGGGAAAGAACTACTCATGCAACATACATATGCAATGCCAGATTATTCACTCCAATAATTAAAACAGACCCAACTCAGATGGAGAGTATACTGTTAATTTAAGTCAAGTGAACATCATTTTTAATAGCTCTAGTTTCATTGATCCAACATGTATACTCAGATGGAGAGTAAGTACACGATGTCAATTACTAGTATTTCACCTAGTGAGCTTACAATAAATTTATCCGATATGGAGGAAGACCTAAAGTCAACACATAAATTTATTACTCACTTGAAATTAATAGTGGAAGACCATAGAAATATATTTCTATCACCACTTAATCATGATTGTATTGTAGTTACAAAATTGATTCAACCCTTTAAGCTCAGATGGAGAGTTAATACTGGTTATCAATAACTAGTAACTATAGCCAGTGAGTTCATAATAAATTTATCCGATATGGAGGAAGACCTAATGTCAACACATAAATTTATTATCTCACTATAAATAAAAAATGAAGAAAATAGGGGTTTATTCCCATCACCACTTTATCACAACCACGAACTTTTCTCTGAGGATTAAGTTCCATATTAAAAAAAAATGCTCAATACCCATTTAAACAGTTTTAAAATACTAAAATTAATATTTCACACTGTATAGTGGTGATTATTGTTGACTGGACTATTTCTGATTAATCTACCAAATTTCATATCAATCAAAAATTGCGACCAAATTTGGAAAATTATCATTTTAAGCATTTTTTTAAGAATTTAAAATATGTCCTACATTTTTTTTTATCATATATCAATTCATGTCAAATCAACATGTGTTATCATGTTCCAGATTAGACATATAAAATGATAGAAAGAATGACTTTTCGTATGTAAATCACATTTTAATCCGTCAAACCTCCAAAAAACTCACCTAAACGATCCCAAATCATCAAAATTTGATGTGATTCACTGCATAGCAGTGAGTTCTTCTTGAATGATCGTTTCCAATGATCCTACTGAATTTCAGGTCATTCGGAGATCATGAAATTCATGATCGCCAAAAACTAGACCAAATTCGAATAAATATTTTTTTTTGGCGTAGTCAGGATTAAATCCATGTGATTTGCATTCTTGCTATATATCATATCAAGTTAAATCATCATGTTTCAGATTTAACACAAATATAGCCGATATATAAAGAATAATTTTTCATATTTATAACAAATTCAATTTAATAAACTGCTTGAAAACTCATCTAAACGACCTCAAAATGCCAAAAAAACAACATGATTCACAGCATAGCAAGGAGTTTTTTTTTCACTAAATCGTTTTCGATGAACTCACCAAGTTTCAGGTTAATCGGAGTCCGTCAAATTCATGACCACTAGCCTGTAACCAAACTCGGAGAATAACCGTTTTAAGTAGTTTCATGAATTAAAATAAATATGATATTGATTTCCATTCTCCTTATAATTACACTATGAGCTCAAGGCATATATTATTTTCTTCCTATTTCTAGGATATATAATATCTCCTTTTGCAATAAATTATCCTTTTATTAAATACATAAGAACCTGAGATATTATATTTTCTCCCGTTCAGTGAAAACCCCAATATCTCTTCTCATGGGTGGAGTTAGTTTCACTAGTACCCAAAGATAAATACTCTTTTTCTAGTTATGAACCTCCACCATTAATGGAGATTTCTCAAGGATAATATTCATATGGTATATTAAACATATTTCAGTGACTCAAATAAATAGACCATTTTGTGGATCCTACTTATTAATCATAATGCTCAATCCATGAATAGATATAATTTCACATGTACAAATTTACTAAGAATTTTTCATGAGTTCAAATAAACAAACCACTTCAGTGGTAACTATTTATTACTCATAAAATTCTCAATTTACAAGTGAATATATATTTAGCTCATAAAATTATTTTATGGTAGACCATAGCTTAAAAGTCATACCAACATTATAAAACTCATACAACATACCGTCATATTTCACTTAATTAGAACCTCCAATCAGAGAACAAAATTCTTCATCGAAAATCCAAACTAGTAATCACGTAGGGCATGAAAATATAAACTTAAATTTGAGAAATTTTTTATGCACAAACATGTCAAACGCTCCAATCATTAGTCATCCAGGATATCAAATAGAGAATTTTACTTTCTTACAAAATAATTATATCATTACACAATATGAATTATACCTTGTAAGACCTAGTCAATAAAATCTTACACCTCTATTATTGAATTTAATACAACAACACGTTTATTTGCTAATAGTCAATCTGTAAACCTATTATATGACTAGTATTTAATCATGGGGACCATGGGGAGTCATCCCCAACACCATTGAATTAAAAAAGAATTAAAATTATTAAGAAATAATTTTCAGAAAATAGAAAAACGTCCAAAACACAGTCCAAACGACCTCAAAACGCCGAAAATACCATGATTCACTGCTAAGAAGTGAGTGTTTCTCACCACAGCGTTTTCGATAGACCCACCAAATTTCAGCTCAATCGGAGTCCGTCAAGTTCGCTGACCTCCGAAAATTCCGGCTATTCGGTCAAAAACAGGTTTTGCGTTTTTCTAGGGTTTACCCCAAAAAATTCAGATAATCTCAATCAAATATCAATAAAAAAACATATATCTCATGATTATAAGAATAATCCATAAATTATGCACAGTTAATTCACAAAACAGCAGTGCAGTTTTTCAGAAAACCACATATATATGTAATTCAAAAAATGCACATAAACACCATATTCTTGTTTCATGAAAAACTTAGTTATCTAATTAGATGTGAGTGAGCTCTGATACCAATTGATGGATTATTATATGCAGCGGAAGCAATCCCAGTATCAAAATCACATGTAATTTAGACAACTAGCATAAACGGGATTTCACGGGTTACCTCTTGAAGCGTGAACATATCTTTTCTACCACGTGAGCCTTCAGTTCCATAACTTCTTAATAGAATCTCCATCACCCGCACAATCGTGATCCTCGAACGTTCCCCGGTCTTCTACTGTGTTACCCAAATAATACCCGAAAATAGCAATTTCATGTGGGCGAAATTTCTAGGAAAACTTGGCTGAAAATTTCAGCCACCATGTACTCATCCCTCTAGGTGGAAAACCTTATGTATTTATAGCACAAGTTTTAAGGGTTAAGACCCTTTTCCAAAACCTGTTAGGTTTTCTTTTCCACCAGAAAAAGGATTCCTTTATTTCCTATTACTTAGACACAGTAGGGACCACAGAATTTAATTAACAAGGCTTCCAATTATGGAATTAATTTGTAATTTTCGAAATTAATATCCACCATAATTAATTACGAATTATTCCACTAAAAATTCGTAATTACACTCCTTATTAAATTTCGAAATTCATCCATTAAATCTTATTTAACTCCCCATGTTAAGATTCAGATACGAATCAATTAAATTAAATTACTGACGATTTAATTTATTGATTATTTCCTTTAGACTTTCACTTAACTTATTTCATGTGCGGATACAAAATGCACCGGCCGGGTTTACACATGAAAACTTATAAGCTTTCATAAAGGTATATCATCAATCTCTAAACCGAGACATGGATTCCATCAACTAACTATTACTTCGTCAATGTATATTATTATTATCCAATTTACCAGGCATATTGACCCACGAAAGAATCTCGCCTTTTAATAAATCAAAACAATAATAATATACACAACTAATAATAATTATATCAAGATTAAGAGTATAAGTACATTTAATGGCTAGAGAGTTTATTTTATTAAGTCAGTATAAAATACTTATCTCTACCTGGTCCGTTCAATACATACAAATTGTACTAGCACAAGATGTTGGAATTAAACCATTCCCATAATCAAGATTAATTATATTTAATCTTGTGCTACAATCATTCCTGATGGTTTGTCCAATTCCATCATTAGATTGTGAACTTAAACTTTATACTTATAAGAACCGATGATTTAATCTTCCGTGTATAAGCTAAACTCTATACACTAAATCATCTACTATATAAGCAAAGGACACAGACTATTATATGATCTATTTAAAACTTTATTAAAACTGAATAAACAATTATTTCATAATAAATATTATATCTAAACCAAACTCATGGTTAATAGTATATATCCCAACACATTTCAAGTGTCTTAATCTTGATGCTGTTCAGATCACCTCTGCTCTTCATCCTCCTTAGCTCATCTAACATATCCTCAATATCATTTTGAGCCATCTTCTGTAGAAACTTCCTGCAAGTTCACCAACTCTTGTAATAACATTTTTTTAAATGTAATATTAGCTCTGTTTCAAGTGTCTTAATCCATCCAATGTCATTTTAATTTTTTTTCTAGTTTAAAATCCTTGAAGTTCAGTTTTCTATTTAATCATATGGAAGTTAGACAAAATGATGTTTACTTCAGCATAAAGGAAAAAACAGATTTTGTTTTATAAACTAGTATTTTGAAAAGAAGGAACGGGATCAAAAGTTAATATTCAGTCTTACAATAAAGCAAGCGTGAAAAGAGTATTCTATATATATATATATGGTCGGATTGTTCCAAAAGAATTATTAACTCTTTGGATTCTTTTTGACTATAAGTCTCAAAATTGTCATTAGCATCCTGTGATATGAGTGAGGAGTATGTAGGTACATTAGATGATGACGTACCTTCATCTTTTTTGGATTTTATAAAATCCATAAATTCATTGTATAATGGATGTTCGGTATTACCTTCTGTAATATTAGCGGCTATAAGTCTTTGATTTCCCATTTGGGCGAGAATATTATTCTCTCTGCTATTAGTAGCTGCCCTTCCTCTTCCTCGTTGCCGAGGAGGCTTGTATGTAGGTCTCATAATCTGTAGATAAAGTAGTAGAACTAGTAGTTCAGGTATTCTCTAGTAAGAAAATCAGGAAGGGTATTATCAGACACTTTTTTGTATATAATTTCAAAATCAAAAGGGGTTAATAAAGCTTGCCACCTTGCAAACATTTGTTTGGAAACAGCATGCTTGTAATCTTTATTAAAGATAAATTTAGTAGTCTGACAATCAGTTTTAATAATAAATTTCTGATTATATAAGTCAGTCTGAAATTTCATCACATTTAACAATAGCAAGAATTTCTTTAGCTACAGTTGTATAATTTTTCTGGGAGTTATTCCATTTACCAGAATAAAATTGAACAAGGTATTCCTGTTTATCTACAGGGGAACATTGTTTCAGTATTCCACCATAACCAATATCAGAGGCATCAGTTTCCACCACTTTTGCCTAAGTAGGATGGGCGAGAGTCAAACAAGGGAGGTTATTAACCTTATGCTTAATTCTCTTGAGTGCTTCAGTATGACTTTCAGTCCAAGCTTTAGGATTCTTCTTTAATCTTTCATAAAGAAGAGCAGTGTCTTTAGCAAGGTCCTTTATAAAAGGGGAAATATAATTTAAGCTTCCTAAAATCTTTGAAGCTGAGTTTTATCCGTAATAATATCGGGGAATTTGAATGCAAATTCAATACTTTTATTAATGGGGATAATCCTACCCTTCTCAATGTTATTACCCAGAAATCTAACAGAAGTTTGGAAAATCATCATCTTTGGTTTTGATATAACTAAACCATTTTGTATAATAATCTTTTTAAATAGATCAAGATGTTTGAAGTGAGATTCTATATTTTTTGAAAATACTATAATATCATCAATATAAACAATTATGAAATCCGTATAAGGAAGGAAAATATCATTCATAATTTTTTGAAATTCAGAGGGAGCATTTTTCAAACCAAAGGGCATAACATTCCATTCATATTGGCCCATTGGCACATTAAAAGCAGTCTTATATCTATCTGATTCAGATATTTGAATCTGCCAATAACCTGATTTTAAATCAAATTTTGAAAATACAATGGCATCATGAAGTCTATCCAGTAAATCCTTTTTATTAGGGATAGGGTACCTAATCCATTTTAACACCTTATTAAGGGGTTTAAAATTTATAACTAGTCTAGGAACTCCTCGTTCCTGTTCCGCATGTTTATTAAAATACAAAGCAGTACAAGACCATTTGGACTTTGAGGGTCTAATTAAACTCTTCTGCTATAAGGAATCAATTTCCTTCTTGCATAACTCCATATAGTCGGAGTTCATTTGACAAGGTCGAACTTTAGTAGGGATATTATCCTCAGAAAAGTCTTCTTCATAAGGAAGACTTATAATATGCTTCTTTCTATTCCAAAATTTATTCGGATGGTCACCACATATAGAAGCAGCAAATTGATTTTTGAGAAAAATTAATCTTTTCTACTAGCTTGGGATTTTTTAAATCATGTTCTATAGTAATGGAACAAATCTCATTTTTCAAAAATTCAATTTGATTGACCTTTGAAGAAATATTATTAGAAATAATCTCATTCAAAAATCTTTGAATTGGCTCAGTTATAAACTCAAAAGTGATACTCTTACCATTATAAGTACCAGTAAAACTCTTTGTATCGCAATATAAAAAAGGCATTAATTTTATAAAAAATGGGACTCCAAGTATTACTTCTTGTTGAATATCTTTTACCATAACAAAACTCTCAGGAATGCATGTGTTTTGTTGGCAAATATAAGCTTTGGGAAATTTATATGAAATACCCATTGCACCACCACTAGCATTTTTTAAACGATGAGTGATTTTATGGAAATATCTAGAGGGTATAACCCCTTCTTTTACACAATTTAAATATGCTCCACTATCAAATAGAGCGACAAACACTTTTTTGAAATTGTAATCAATTAAAAGAGTTATTTTTATTAAAAAATTTTGAGTGATAAAATATTGTAATTTTTCTAAAAATTCATCTTCAGAAAAATCCATTACTGCCACTAAAGTACTATCAGTCTTTTCTTCTGAAGAACTAGGGATATTATCTATCTCAGTAATCTTAACACCGAGATCTGTATTAATCCCCTCAGAATTTTCTAATCTAAAAATTCTTTCATCTAAAGCTACATTTGAAGCTTTTAATTCCGAGATTTCTTTCTTGAGATAACTTATCTCAGTACTTAAATCTTAGACAGTAGCAAGCCTTTCAGGTTGGGACTTATTTTTCACCATCTTTCTGATTTCAGACATGGTGTAAGGTCCTTTCTGAGATGGAATTTCTTCCACCTATGTTCCTACCTCTGGATTTGTAGGAATTTTATCTATTAGCGGGGACCTTAATTCAGGGTCTTTAATAACCCTTAGCAAATCAATCAAATTGTCATTAGACAAAACATTAATCTTTAAATCCCTAAATTGAGAGTAGATATTAAAGAGTTCATCGTCGATATTACAACAATGATTTGAGCATTGTCCCTTATTACAAGACTCTTGCTCTTCTTTAGAAGATGGAGTATAACTTTCTTCATGAAGGACCCTTAGGTCTTCACTTGTTGATGAAGTTCCTTCATCAGTATCAGATATTTCCGGAGAAGAATTCAGAAGAATCTTACATAAAGAATCTTTGATATGATCATCTAAATCTAGTTCTTTGATCTTGCAATCTTTTGCATAATGGCCTACTCTACCACATTTATAACAGGCCTGAGGGTTTTTTGATTTAATAAAACCCTTTCTGGCTTTATGAAAAGCCTTTCTTTTTTGGGTCTTTTCGCGCCGTTTTTCCGGCGAACCCTTTTTCCTTTTGAAATCTTTTTTACGGGATTTCTTTCTTCTGGATGGTATATTGATGGCGAATTGTTCACAGAATTCACCTAATTGTTGTCTCTCAGTGAGATGATGTTTCTTGATTTGTTGGTTTAGCTTGATCTCATTACACAGAGCTAAACCTTTCTGAGTGGATATACTAAATAATTTATCATATGAGTAATTATTATAATCAATACTCATTCCTATGCCTCAAAGGACTTTTTGAATCCTTTTAGCAAATAAGGGTGGGAGTCCATCTATGAACTTAGACTTCCAATAAGTACTATTACTCTCTGGCAATTCCATCACTCTGGATAAGAAAACATCTTTATACCATCTAAAAGATGTGAGGGTTTTACACCTCAAATTCTGGAGCATTGTCCTAATGGTCTCACTATTATCAAACCATCTTCCAGAAAAGTGTTCAATGATATTCATGACTAAAGAATAGACTGAGTTTTGAACAATCTTATCATCTTCAGTCTTGGTTGCATGCATTATTTGAAAGCGCTGGTCTTGGGTGAGATAATTATCCCACCAGCCTTTCAGTTGACCAATAAATCTGCCAATAATCATTTCTACAATTTCCCTATCTATATTTTTATTAAATTTATAGATAATACTGTACATAAGCATTCTATGTAGTGTCATATAAATTTGCCTTTCGGCAAGACCATCTATGTTCCATTCATAGATATCTGACCCACTATAACCTTGGTGGTAATGATCATTGTCTTGTTCTTCTATCAGGACATCTTGAGGGGTAGGTCTTGGGTAGTAAAGCATTCTTTGGTATGGTTTTCGAGCATATTTCTCAGAGATTTTATTAATCTCGTCATCTACTTTTGTACCGCTAGTAGATGCATGCTCTAAACTTAGAGGACTAGCTCTAAATTTTCCAAACTTCTTATTAAGAAGTTCCTCAATGTCATCAAGACTTTTTAATTTAAAGTCTCTTATCTCAGGCGGTGGTTGGATACTAGTAGTAGCGATTTGCTTTTTACCTTTAGTATCCTTCTATTGGATTTTTTGGACTTCAGCTATAAGCTTGTCCAATTTCTCATGAATTTTAATAACCTTTTCACCCAGAATACTCACATACATATTAGTATAATTATTTTGGGTAAGCATGGTATTCAAATTCTTAGCAGTTATTGTAGCAACATCATTTTCAAATATTTTTGAAAAAGCTGTGCAATAGATAATTTTATCCTTTTCTCCTATATGAAAAGATTGTTGGGATGGAAAAATAGAATTGACAATATTTCCATTTGTGAGCGTATAATCTCTTTCTAGCACAGAAATATAGTTATAAACATGCTTAGACATAAACCATGGAACAAAAGCAATAATTTTATTTTTCTTGCTAATGTCTGTATAAAAGTCATGTCTAAAAAATTGTACTAATTCAGGGGACATATTTTCATGAAACCATTTTCTGAAAACTGCCCATTTAGGTTTTAGAAATTCTTCTAAAATTATTTTTCTTGCCAGTGAACCCGGACTAAAATCTATTTGGTTTTCAGTCATTTTTAAAACCATTTGAAAAATCCATTTCGGATGCAGTGGGTTCAAGATCTGAATTATTATTGACCTTAACAATATTATCACTACCAATGCTGACTTCATTAATTCTATTATTGTCTCTAATTTGTGATATGGATGCTCTCGATGGAAATTCTACCACATAATCAATTGGAGAAATATAAAAAGAATTAGATCTAGTTAATCTAGATGATAAACTGATATTATCAGTTTGATCGGGTTCATTGAACCTGATTTTAATAGTGCCATTTGAGGTTTGTTCTATTTCTGTAACCTCAGCATTACCAGTGTTTCGAGGGGCAACAACCTCTTTTATGACCCATTCTTTTGGGAAATCAATTTCATCCCATTTAATAGGTCTTCTGGTAGTTACTTTGGATTTACCAAAGTTGGTTTCTATAAGAATAGTTTCATTTTTCAAATCCATTATTTTACACATAGGATTCAAAGTGTATAATAGTTTGAAATGAATCCTATAACAGATGCATATAACTTCTGTACCAGGCAAATAGTCATAACCATGTAATTTGATGCTAAGTATTAAAGCATTCAAAGAATTCTCATCATTAAGGGAAATTTGCAAATTAGGATAGGCATTAAAATAAACAGGGCCATAGGCCAAACTGGTTTGCACAGTCCCTATAAGAGACTTTTTCCAGTTTTGGTTTCTGCCATCTCTGAGTGCTGCTATAAAGCTTTCAGGTAAGCCTCTTAGAGTGAGTGGCTTGAAGGCAACTTGTATTAAGCCTATATGCAAAAATCTATGTGAATCCCTATAAGGGGCTAGGTCATTTTCAGATAATAATCTGAATGTAGCATGGTCATTATCTACCGTGAGTGTTTCTTCAGTAGTTTTAACTACTTGTTTTAAACCTATTCGTTCAAAAGTACATAATTGGTATATAACCTTAGGTTTAACCATTGGAATAGTCCACTTATTAAGTAGGTCTAATTGTTGGGGAAGCTCATATTCTTCCTTTCTACTGTTTTAACAGTATTCTTTTTCCTAATGATATTCATTAAGAAATTAAGTGTTAGACTTAGACTCTAGGTTTTCTACTAAACATGGCTCTGATACCAAGGGGAAGTGACAGATCGCTTCCGAATAGGGCTCAGGAATTGAATTACAAGGATACCAGTCCTGGCCTAGCTACTAATCTCTAGGGAAACCTTAAACCGCGATGCTCTTCACAGCCCTTCAACGACCACCTACCTAAACGAATTAGCGAGCACCATCGGTTAGCTTGTGACTAACCAAGGTTTACTGTCGAGACTAGTAACTGTCTGGTCTATATAGTCCTTAACCCAAAACCCCATCGGGTTTGATACAGTAGACTCCTAACTACCATAAACATGAATAGCAGATAACCATTGAGAACCAAGTCTAACACTTACCTGTTTAGCCTGTCATTTAAGCTAACAGTACTTTAGATATGGAAGAGGGAAGGAGAAGAACAGTACCAGCAGAGAGACCCTTAGTTGTGGCCAAGCGACCTTTTTGATTTTATTTCAAACTTGGAAAAATTATTACAGAAGGGGTTCTTTACAAGTAGAGAGATAAACTAGAGAGAAGGTAGAGAGTTCTAATGTTGGCTAACGTCTGCCTCTAACTAAAGAAGAGTGATCCTTATATAATGGATCTGTCTACAAACAAACAAAATGAAAAAGTAAAAGTGGCCGACAAAATAATTAAAACGTGACCAAAAGAAAAACTACATTATTGAAATCAGACAAACTACTTTTATAAAAGTAGATTCCTTCCGATAATGAAGGGACCCCTTACTATATTAAAGCTGTCTGGGGGACCTATTACTTTATAAAAGTCTTCATCTTTTTACCCCAATAATCAATTGGTGGGGCCTTTTATTTCTTTATGCTTTATCTTTTCTTTTATCATTTTTCTTTGCAGAAGATGCTTCTGCACTTGCTTTCAATTTGTTGATGAAGTCTTCAATTTCTGTATCACTAACTTCCTCTGTATCTAATTGATTTTGGGCTTCTCCGGCTAAACACACATCTTCATTTTAAGTGCTGCCAATAGAAACCATAGAGATATCATCTCCAATAGTAGTACCAAGATTTTTTGCTAAATCCTTTTTTATTTCTTCAAAATATGAAGCAAGGATTTCTTTCTGTGAAACAGCTCCCTTCTTCATTTGGAGTCTCTTGCTGATAATTTCCAAAGGACTTAGATCTTCTTCTTCATCCTTTGTATGATCGATCTGTGAATAAGCCTCTATTTTGGCCTGTATCTGTTATATTAATTCTTCACCATATAACTTTCCTTGTTGGTTTGACTGGAGCAATTTGGACCAGAACTTATGATAGAAAATTCTGTAATGGCAAGAAATGCTTTCACTAGTATAACAGGTCTGTACATTCCATTTCATAATCCAGGGAATAGAAAATTCAATAAAGAAATACATGGTAGCAATACCATCATAAAAGATATGATCTTTTGGAGAGAAATAATTTTGGGAGATATATCTACCCATTGAGAATATAATCCTTTGAAGAGAGGGTTTAAAATATCTAATGATGGTTCATATAACTTCCACCATTTGAAAAACCAATTTGGAATTTGTTGTCCGAATAAATTAGGACAAAGTTTTATAAACCAAGAATGTTTTCTGGTAGGATTTTCATATAAAAAAGTTTTATTAAAACTTTCGACATAATCCCAATAATTGAATTTGACCGAAATCTTTTGGTCTGGATGTGTATATTCACGATCCTTGAGTGTACTGATTCCTCATTCATCTGAAGGTATAACCTTCTTTATTATAATCTTCGCAAACTATAAGTTTTTCTAGTATTAGCAGGATAGAAATGCTGAATATCTGTAGGTCCTGTTATTGAGAGTATAATCTCATAATGCATTGTGACTACCCGACCCGTCGTCTCGTGAGTTACCACCCCATTTTCCCCATTTCCTATTTCTTTATGCTTCATTATCAGTGTTGGGTGTGAACGAGTTGATTTGGATTGGTTTTAGTAGGAAATGAAAAACTTAGTCTCTTTAAGGAAGGTTTGTTTTGGAAAAGTCAACTGGACGTTGACTTATGTGCTAGAGGGATCGGATTTGAATTCCGATGATTCGGTTAGCTTTGGGGGATGATTTGTGACTTAGGAGTGTGATCGGAAGTAATTTTGGAGGTCCGGTGTAGAATTAGGCTTGAATTGGCGAAGTTAGTATTTTGGCGAATTCCGGTTGATAGGTGAGATTTTGATCCGAGAGTCCGAATGGAATTCTGAGAGTTGTTGTAGCTTCGTTAGGTGGTTTGGGATATGTGTGCAAAATTTCAGGTCATTTTTTTTCTTTTCCCCTCCCAAACTAAGAGGATCTATAGTGTATCCACACTTCCCCTCCATGGTGACTCGAACCCAGGACCTAACGATCGTAGGTGGAGGTGCTTTTACCAACTGAGCAAGCCTCACTTGTCAAATTTCAGGTCATTCGGACGTGGTTTGGTCTGGTTTTTGATCGAAAGTGTATTTTGGAAGTTTTTAGAAAATTAGGCTTGAAATCGATGAGTTTTGGGTAATCTGATGTTGTTTGAGGTATTTTGATGACTGAAAGAGGTTTGAATAATGTTATGAATTATGTTTCCATGTTTGGTCGGGGTCCCATGAGGCTCGGATAAGTTTTGGAAGAGTTTTTGGAAGATTTTTGCCGTTTGAGCATAAGCATGTAATGATTCAAAGGTCCATTTTTTGTTCTAGAGATCGAAGTTTTATTTCGAGATATCCAGAATTTAAATAATGAATTATAGGAGTGATCTGGAAAGTTTGGTCTAATTTCATCAAGTCGCGATTGGGTTTTTGACACGAAACATGAGTTAATTGTTTAACGAGAGAAATAGATATTGCACTGAGAAAACGAGCTCCGAATTGAGTTTCGATTGAATGACTATGTTCGTATCATTATTTGTGACTCATAGGAACAAGAATCATCGAATTCCGAGTTTGTATGATGGAGTTAGAGCCATTTTAGTAAAAAGAAAAGTGCTACAATTTCTTTGGCTGTTGCTATATTTTTTTAGAAGCGTGAACAGTAACCGCCCGTGAACAGTAACTGCAAGGGTGAATAGTGACCACGCGCGTGAACAGTAACAACACGGTTGAACAGTACTTCCGAAAAATTTGAGTTTACAAAACAAATCATCCGCGATTTTGGGTCATTTTTCCTCCATGGTTGATCATTTTGAGAGCTTCTTGGTGGAGATTAAAGAGGGATTCAAGGGGGAACAACTTGAGGTAAGTTTCTTGGACTTAGAACTCGTTTTTATTGTGAATTCCACCTAGAGATTCATGAAATATAAGCCTACAAATCAAGAACTAAGGCTTGAATTTTGAAACCAAACAATTAGGATTTGATGGGTCATTTGAACTCGGATTTGGGAGTTCTTGGTATGTATAGACTCATGGCGAGACAAGAAATCCGGTGATGTTAATTTTCTAATTTTTCGAGACGTGGGTCCGGGGCTCGGGTTTTGTCAAATTCGTGAATTTCGATATTTTTCGATTGCTTTCGATTGGGTATTGTCTCTTTAGCATAGTGCGACATATTCATTGTGATTTTGGACAGATTCGTCGCACGAGAAGGGTAATTTGAGAGGCAAGGGCATAGCGAGCTAGACTTTGACCATCTTGAGGTGAGTAATTGATGTAAATGATGTCCTGAGGGTTTGAAACCCCGGAATTTAACATCGTAACGCTATATTGAGGTGACTTGCACGCCAGATAACGGGCGTGGGGTAGAGCACTGTTGGGGATTGTGACTTGGTCCGTCCCGAGAGATGTTTTTACCGTGTTTTCTACTTGAACTAAATTGGGAATCATCCTTACTTGGGTTTAATTGTTACATTTGGGCTTCTTGCCAATTATTTGAATCCTTCATGGATTGATATCACTGCTTTCGCATATTTTGCATATCATTTGACCTCAGTCCAAGGTTTTAAATATTATTTTGCAAATTCAGCCATCTTTCTAAGATTTGAAAACATAAATGATATTTCGGGCTGAGAACTATTGTTTTTAAATGCCCAAGGGGCTTATGATGATTTCTGGACTGAGCATGGATCGGGTTGCGCGCCGCAGCAGTGTTATATTGATATTGAGGCCGAGAGCGTAGTTGATTACATTGATATTGAGCCCGAGAGCCTGGTTGATTACATTGATATTGAGGCCGAGAGCCTGGGTGATTATATTGAGATTGATATGAGGCCGAGATCCTAGATTTGATGCCACGAGATGGCTTGATATTGTGCTTGGGCTGTAGGAGTCCCTCCGGAGTCTGCACACACCCCCAGTGAGCGCCGTCGACGATAAATAAATTGATGGCTCGGGCTGCATGCCGCAGTAGGTACTAGAGTGTACCATCATATGCATTGCATTGCACTCATGCATTTGTTTTTATCTGTTATACCTGTCTCAGTATTTGGTACTCTGACTTAATTGACTTGTTGCTTCACTATTTGTTGTTCTAAACTGCCAGTTATAGTTTACTTTGTATTTTTCCATGATTTCTTATTCGCAGCCTTTATTTATGTTTATTAGTCACTAGGTCGGAGTACTCACATTACTCCCTGCACCTTGCGTGCAGATCCAGGTACACCACATGCTAAGTGAGGAATTGTTTAGCTGAGCAGACAGTATCCGGGAGTATTGAGGTAGCTGCATGACGTTCGCAACCTTGATCTCTCCCCTCTATCTCTATCTTTTATTCCTTATTTTTCCTAGACAGACTTGTAATAGGTGGATATTCTATATTAGAGGCTCATATTCGTGACACCGGATTCTGTTGGGCTATGATGTGGTATTTTAATTGAACTTCCGCAGATTTTATTATTAATTATACACTTGAATGAAATGACTTAGTAAATTCTCTGTGATATTTATCTATAATCTGAATAAGAATTTGGGATAATGTTGTTGAATGGTCGGGATTGCCTAGTAGTGTGTTGGGCGCCATCATGACCGGGGTTGGGGTCGTGACATGCATTTTGTATTTGTATGCAGGAGTAGCGTATGACACTGTATCAAAGTATCTTGCCATAATTTGCCAAGGATTATCCTTCCATTTAAGGTCGGATTGTTTCAAAAGAATTATTAACTCTTTGGATTCTTTTTTACAACAAGTCTCAAAATTGTCATTAGCATCCTCTGATATAACTGAGGAGTATGTAGGTACATTAGATGATGACGTACCTTCATCTTTTTTGGATTTTATAAAATCCATAAATTCCTTGTATAATGGATGTTGGGTATTACCTTCTATAATAATAGCGGCTATAAGCCTTTGATTTCCCATTTGGGCGAGAATATTATTCTCTCTGCTATTAGTAGCCGCCCTTCCTCTTCCTCGTTGCCGAGGAGGCTTGTATGTAGGTCTCATAATCTGAAGACAAAGTAGTAGAACTATTAGTTCAGGTATTCTCTAGTAAGAAAATCAGGAAGGGTATTATCAGACCCTATTTTGTATATAATTTCAAAATCAAAAGGGGCTAATAAAGCTTGCCACCTTGCAAACATTTGTTTGGAAACATCATGCTTGAAATCTTTATTAAAGATAAATTTATCAGCATGACAATCAGTTTTATTAATAAATTTCTGATTATATAAGTCAGTCTGAAATTTCATCACACATTTAACAATAGCAAGAATTTCTTTAGCTACAGTTGCATAAATTTTCTGGGAGTTATTCCATTTACCAGAATAAAATTGAACAAGGTATTCATGTTTATCTACAGGGGAACATTGTTTCAGTATTCCGCCATAACCAATATTAGAGGCATTAGTTTTCAAAACTTTTGCCCAAGTAGGATTGGCGAGAGTCAAACAAGGGAGGTTATTAACCTTCTGCTTAATTCTCTTGACTGTTTCAGTATGACGGTCAGTCCAAGCTTTAGGATTCTTCTTTAATCTTTCATAAAGAAGAGCAGTGTCTTTAGCAAGTTCCTTTATAAAAGGGGAAATATAATTTAAGCTTCCTAAAAATCTTTGAAGCTGAGTTTTATCCGTAATAATACCAGGGAATTTGGATGCAAATTCAATACTTCTATTAATGGGGATAATCCTACCCTTCTCAATGTTATTACCCAGAAATCTAACAGAAGTTTGGAAAATCATCATCTTTGGTTTTGATATAACTAAACCATTTTGTATAATAATCTTTTTAAATAGATCAAGATGTTTGAAGTGAGATTCTATATTTTTTGAAAATACTAGAATATCATCAATATAAACAATTATGAAATCCGTATAAGGAAGGAAAATATCATTCATAATTTTTTGAAATTCAGAGGGAGCATTTTTCAAACCAAAGGGCATAACATTACATTCATATTGGCCTATTGGCACATTAAAAGCAGTCTTATATCTATCTGATTCAGATATCTGAATCTGCCAATAACCTGATTTTAAATCAAATTTTGAAAATATAATGGCATCATGAAGTCTATCCAGTTAATCCTTTTTATTGGGGATAGGGTATCTAATCCATTGTAACACTTTATTAAGGGGTTTATAATTTATAACTAGTCTAGGAACTCCTCGTTCCTGTTCCGCATGTTTATTAACATAAAAAGCAGTACAAGACCATTTGGACTTTGAGGGTCTAATTAAACCCTTCTGCTTTAAGGAATAAATTTCCTTCTTGCATAACTCCAAATAGTCGGAGTTCATTTGACAAGGTCGAGCCTTGGTAGGGATATTATCCTCAGAAAAGTCTTCTTCATAAGGAAGACTTATAATATTCTTCTTTCTATTCCAAAACTGATTCGGATGGTCACCACATATAGAAGCAGCAAATTGATTTTTGAGAAAATTAATCTTTTCTACTAGCTTGGGATTTTTTAAATCTTGTTCTATAGTAATGGAACAAATCTCATTTTTCAAAAATTCAATTTGATTGACTTTTGAAGAAATATTATTAGAATTTTAAGGTTTCCCTAGAGATTAGTGGCTAGGCCAGGACTGGTGTCCTTGTAATTCAATTCCTGAGCCCTATTCGGAAGCGATCCGGCACTTCCCCGTGGTTACAGAAATAGAACAAACCTCAGATGGCACTATTAAAATCAGGTTCAATGAACCCGATCAAACTGATAATATCAGTTTATCATCTAGATTAACTAGATCTAATTCTTCTTATATTTCTCCAATTGATTATGTGGTAGAATTTCCATCGAGAGCATCCACATCACAAATTAGAGACAATAATAGAATCAATGAAGTCAACATTGGTAGTGATAATATTGTTAAGGTCAATAATAATTGAGATCTTGAACCCACTGCATCCGAAATGGATGTTTCAAATGGTTTTAAAAATGACTGAAAACCAAATAGATTTTAGTCCGGGTTCACCGACAAGAAAAATAATTTTAGAAGAATTTCTAAAACCTAAATGGGCAGTTTTCAGAAAATGGTTTCATGAAAATATGTCCCGTGAATTAGTACAATTTTTTAGAAATGACTTTTATACATACATTAGAAAGAAAAATAAATATTGCTTTTGTTCCATGGTTTATGTCTGTCACGACCCCAACCCCGGTCATGATGGCGCCCAACACACTGCTAGGCAAGCCCGACCATTCAACAATATTATCCCAAATTCTTATTCAAATTATTGATAAATATCACAGAGAATTTACTAAGTCATTACATACAAGTGTATAGTTAATAATAAAATATGCGGAAGTTCAATTAAAATACCACACCATAGCCCAATAGAATCCGGTGTCACGAATATGAGCCTTTAATACAGAATATCCACCTATTACAAGTCTGTCTAGGAAAAATGCGGAATAAAAGATAGAGATAGAGGGGAGAGATCAAGGCTGCGAATGCCATGCAGCTACCTCAATACTCCCGGATACTGCTATTCAGCTAAACAAATCCTCACTCAGCCTGTGGTCTACTTGGATCTGCACGCAAGGTGCAGGGAGTAATGTGAGTACTCCGACCCAGTGAGTAATAAACATAAATAAAGGTTGAGAATAAGAAATCATGAAAAAAATACCAAGTAAACTATAACTGGCAGTTTAGAACAACTAATAATGAAGCAACAAGTCAATTAAATCAGAGTACCAAATACTGAGACAGGTAGAACCGATAAAAACAAATGCATGAGTGCAATGCAATGCATATGATGGTACACTCTAGTACCCACTGCGGTGTGCATCCCGAGCCATCCATTTATTTATCGTCGACGGTGCTCACTAGGGGTGTGTACAGACTCCGGAGGGGCTCCTACAGCCCAAGCGCAATATCAAGCCATCTCATGGCATCAAATCTAGTCCCTCGGCCTCATATAAATCTCAATATAATCAACCATGCTCTCGGCCTCAATATCAATGTAGTCAACCAGGCTCTCGGCCTCAATATCAATGTAATACTACTGCGACGCGCAGCCCATTCCATGCTCGGTCCAGAAACCATCATAAGCCCCTTGGGCATTTGTAAAACAGTAGTTCTCAGCCCGAAATATCATTTAGAAATATCATTTAAGTTTTTATATCTTAGAAAGATGGCTGAGTTTGCAAAACAGTATTTAAAACCTTGGACTGAGGTCAAATGATATGCAAAATATGCGAAAGCAGTGATATCAATCCCTGAAGAATTCAAATAATTGGCAAGAAACCCAAATGTAACAATTAAATCTAAGTAAGGATGATTCTCAATTTAGTTCAAGTAGAAAACACGGTACAAACATCTCTCGGGACGGACCAAGTCATAATCCCCAATGGTGATCTACCCTACGCCCGTTATCCGGCGTGCAAGTCACCTCAATATAGGGTTACGATGTGAAATTCCGGGGTTTCAAACCCTCAGGACATCATTTACATTAATTACTCACCTCGAACCGGCTAATTCTCTAGCTCGCGATGCCTTTGCCCCTTATTGACCTCTGAATGCCTCGAATCTAGCCATAACGATTCGATTCAGTTAATAAAAATTATAGGAATTAATTCCATATGGAATTCTACATTTTCCATCAAAAATCCGAAATTACACTCAAAATTCGCCCGTAGGGCCTATGTCACGGAATCTGGTGAAACTCATAAAATCCGACAACCCATTCCGATACGAGTTCAACCATACCAAAATTATCAAATTCCGACAACAACTCGACCTCCAAATCTTAATTTTTCATTTTTGAAAAGTTTTGCAAAAATTCCAATTTCTTCCATTTTAATCTGAATTAAACGATGAATATAACCATGTATTTATGAAATATAATCACTTTCAGATATAGAACACTTACCCCAAATGTTTCCCTTGAAAAATCTGTTGAAAATTGCTTTTCCCAAGCTCTACAATCGTCACAAATGAATAAAAATGGCTAATTCCCGAATATAAACTGTTTTCCAGGCAAGTCGCATTTATGAAATGCGGCTTGCACTTATTTCCAGCCAAAACAAAAGGCAGTCCCAGCCTTCACTAAATCTATCATAACTTTCTGTACAAATATCAGAATGATGAATGGTTTAACTTTCTGGAAACTAAAATGCAAGTGATACAATGTTCATGTTTTGCAAATTTTCAGATTCCTTATGGTTTTCGAGGTATAAGCTTCCAAATTATCCCCCTCGAATCAATCATTTCTGGAAAATTTCAAAATAGCTTTACCAACCTTTATTCAATTGATCATAACTTTCTGTATAAATGTCAGAATAATTAATGGTTTATCTTTCTGGAAACTAGGATGCAAGGGCTACAACTTTTATGTTTTGTAAATTTATAGATTCCTTATGTATTTTGAGATATAAGCTTCCGAAATAGGCTCAACGATTGCACAGTTGCTGTCCAAGACAACTTCTGCAGCAGAAAATTCCAGCAATCCGTTTATCCGATTTCCATTCTGTTAACCTTCCGAAATCCACCCGAGGTCCTCGGGACCTTAACCAATTATACCAACATGTCCCAAAATACAATACGAACTTAACCGTGTGATCAAATTGCCAAAATAACGTCATATACCACGAATTAAGCTTTAAAATCCAAGAATTCCTTCAAATTTCATAAAACATCAAATTTTCCATTTTGAGTCCGAAACACATCAAACGACGTCCATTTTCAACCAAACTTTACAGAATGTGCTTAAACCATATATAAGACCTGTACTGGCATCAGAACCAAAATACGGGCCCGATACCATCACTTTCTAATCAAATTTCATTTCCATTTTCCTTAAATATTTTCAGAAAGCAATTTTACTCAAAAATTCATTTCTCGGGCCTGGGACCTCGGAATTCGATGATTCTTGTTCCTATGAGTCACAAATAATAATACAAATATATCCCTTTAGTTGAAACTCAATTCGGAGCTCATTTACTTAGTTCAATACCCATTTCGCTCGTTAAACAATTAACTCATGTTTCGCGTCAAAAACCCAATCAAACCACGTCCGAATGACCTGAAATTTTGTACACATATCCCAAATCACATAACGAAGTTACAACAACTCTTGGATCAAAATCTCACCTATCAATCAGAATTCGCCAAAATACTAACTTTGCCAATTCAAGCCTAATTCTACACCGGACCTCCAAAATTACTTCCGATCACACTCCTAAGTCACAAATCATCCCCCGAAGCTAACCGAATCATCGGGATTCAAATACGAGCCCTCTAACACATAAGTCAACGTGCAGTTGACTTTTCCAAAACAAACCTTCCTTAAAGAGACTAAGTGTCTCATTTCCTACTAAAACCAATCCAAATCAACTCGTTCACACCCAACACTGATAATGAAGCATAAAGAAATAGGAAATGGGGAAAACGGGGCGGTAACTCACGAGACGACGGGTCGGGTCATCACATCCTCCCCAACTTAAACAAACGCTCGTCCTCGAGCATGTCAAGAAACATACCTGAAGCCTCAAACAGGTAAGGATATCTGCTCCGCATCTCCCACTAGGTCTCCCAGGTAGCTTCCTCCACGGGCCGACCTCTCCATTGCACTTTTACAGAAGATATATCCTTTGACCTCAATTTCCAAACCTGACGACCCAAAATAGCCACTGGCTCCACATCAAAGGTCAAATCACCATCCAACTGAACCGTGCTGAAATCCAAAACATGGGACGGGTCCCCAATATACTTCCGAACCATAGAAACATGAAATACCGGATGCACACTCGACAAGCTGGGTGGCAAAGCAAGCATATAGGCCACCTCCCAAATCCTCCTATGTACCTCAAAAGGTCCAATGAATCGTGGACTCAAGTTTCCTTTCTTTCCAAATCTTATAACACCCTTCATGGGCGAAACCTTCAACAAGACCTTCTCACCAACAATGTAGGACACATCTCGAACTTTCCGGTCCGCATAACTCTTCTGAATCACCTTCACCTTCTCTAAGGCACCATGAACCAAATCTGTCCCCAATAGCCTAGCCTCGCCAGGCTCGAACCAACCAACTGGAGATCTACACCGCCTCCCATACAAAGCCTCATACAATGCCATTTGAATGCTAGACTGATAGCTGTTGTTGTAGGCAAACTCTGCAAGCGGCAGAAACTCATCCCAAGAACCTCCGAAATCAATCATACAGACACACAACATATCCTCCAATATCTGAAAAGTACGCTTGGACTGTCCGTCCGTCTGAGGATGAAATGTTGTGCTCAACTCCACCTGGGTACCCAACTCTCGCTGAAAAGTCCTCCAAAACTGGGAAGTAAACTGAGTACCTCTATCTGAGATAATGGAAAATGGAACACCGTGCAATCGCACAATCTCTCGGATAAATATCCCTGCCAACCGCTCCAAAGAATAAGTAGTACACACCGGAATGAAGTGCGTGGACTTGATCAGCCGATCCACAATCACCCAAATAGAATCAAATTTCTTCAAAGTCCGAGGAAGACCACTCACAAAATCCATGGTAACTCTCTCCCACTTCCATTCTGGGATAATCATTCGCTGAAGCAAACCACTCGATCTCTGATGCTCACATTTCACCTGCTGGCAGTTGAGACATCGAGCTACATAACCTACAATATCTTTTTTCATTCTTCTCCATCAATGTTCATCAAATGCATGAACGCTGCTGGGGCATTGGTCAGCCCGAAAGACATGACTAGAAACTCATAGTGACCATATCTAGTCCTAAAAGTTGTCTTAAGAATATCCGAGTCCCTGATTTTTAACTGGTGATAGCCCGAACGGAGATCAATTTTTGAAAACACCCTCGCTCCCTGAAGCTGATCAAATAAGTCATCAATGCGAGGCAAAAGATATTTGTTCTTCACTGTTACCTTATTTAACTGCCTGTCAGTCAATGCACATTCTCATTGTGCCATCTTTCTTCTTCACAAACAGAACTGGCGCACCCCACGGTGACACATTACGCCGAATGAACCCATTGTCTAGTAGCTCCTGAAGTTGCTCCTTCAATTATTTCAACTCTGCTAGTGCCATACGATATGGCGGAATAGAAATGGGCTGGGTGCCCGGCACCAAGTCAATACCAAAATCGATATCCCTGTCCGGCGGCATGCCCGACAGGTCTGCAGGAAATACATCAGGAAAATCCCTCACAACTAGGATAGAATCAATACTAGGAGTCTCAGCTCCAACATCTTGCACAAAAGCTAGATATGATAGACAACCCTTCCCAACCATACGCTGGGCTTTCAAGAAGGAAATTACTCTGCTAGGAACATAATCAGGCATACCATGCCACTCGATCCTCGGAACACCCGGAATAGCCAAAGTAACTGTCTTAGCATGACAGTCTAGAATAGCATGACACGGAGATAGCCAATCCATGCCCAGAATAACATCAAAATCTACCATGCTCAACAACAATAAATCCACTCAAGTCTCCAGACCACCAATAGTCACAATACAAGACCGATACACATGGTCTACAATAATAGTATCGCCCACCGGGGTAGATACGTGCACAGGTAAAGAAAGACACCCTCGGGTCGTACCCAAATGATGAGCAAAATATGAGGACACATAAGAATAGGTGGATCCGGGATCGAATAATACAGAGGCATCTCTATGGCAGACTGGAACAATACCTGTAATGACAGCATCTGAAGCAATAGCATCTGTCTTGCCTGGAATAGCATAAAAATGGGCTTAGCCACCGCCTGATCGACCTCCCCCTCTAGGGCGACCCCTGGATGCCTGACCTCCACCCCTAGCTGACTGGGCGGGTGCTAAAGAAACTAGAGCAGAAGACGAAGGTTGGCCCCTTTGCTGAAACTGACCACCACGAAGTCGAGGATATTGCCTCTTTATATGACTAAACTCTCCACACTCGTAGCAACTACCAGGTACTGGAGAAGGGAATTGGAGGGAACCCCTCGCACCTGAATGACCAGCCGATGCATTCGGCGTAGATGAACCCTGAACTGAATGGGCATAGGATGAGCTCTGAGCTGGGAGAGCGTTAAGTAAAGACTGAACTTGCTGAAATCCCTGATGACCACAGTCTGAAGATGTCTTACTATACTCTGGACAGTCCGGCTGAGGAGGTCTAAAGGAACGACCTCTACCACGCTGGAACTGGCCCCTAGACGGAGCACCACTGAAACTACCTGAACCTCTGGGCCTCTTGGCCTCCCTCTCCTCTCTCTCTCTCTGCGGCAAACTGTCTCAATATCACGAGCAATGTCAACCACACCCTCGAGCGAAACACCCAATACACTCTCTAGTCATTAAAATGCGGAGAGAGTAGTTAAGACCATCCACAAATCTCCGGATCCTCTCACGATCCGTCGGAATCATCCAAGTAGCATGACGAGCCAACTGTGAAAATCTCATCTCGTACCGGGTCACGGACATATCTCCCTGAGTCAACCACTCAAACTGCCTACGCAGCTCCTCTCTACGGGACTGAGGTACATACTTCTCCAGAAATAGAGTGGAGAATTGCTGCCAAGTAAGGGGCGCTGCACCAACAGGTTTACGCCTCTCAAAATCTTCCTACCAGGTAAATGCAGCTCCCTGGAACTGAAATGTAGTAAAATATACACCACTCGACTCCAAAATCCCTGCGGTGCGAAGCATACGCTGACACTTGTCGAGAAAACACTGGGAATCCTCGCCCTCTGCACCACTAAATGTCGGAGGCTGGAGCCTACCAAATCTCTCGAGACGACGCTGCTCATCGTCTGGCATAGTTGGGACCACAAGGTTCTGAACTGGTGCAACTGGCTGAGCTGGAACAGCTTCCGGTGTCTGCAATCCATGCACAACCTGCTTAGCTGTGCGATTAATAGGAGTCTGTGTGCCTTCCCTGGACTGTGAAGTAGCTGCGGCTGTAGTAGCTGAGACCGCCTGAGCTAGGCCAGTGCAAACTGTCAAAATCTGAGCCAAGGTCTCCTGAAGTCCCGGAATCACAATAGGCGTATCTGGTGCTTGAACTGGTACCGTTGCTGGAGCCTGATTTGGAACTGGGGAAGCTGGTGGATTAACAGGTGCTGCCCGCGCTACTCTACCTCTGCCACGACCGCATCCACGGCCTCTGGTGGCATCAGTGTGTGGCACTGGTGGTCGTCCACCTAGTCCAGTAGCACGAGTCCTCGCCATCTGCGAAAGAATAGAATGATAGAAATTTTTAGTATTCGGATCAACAAAGTCGCACGACAAGAATTTCAAGAATATGAAGTTTTCCTAAAGATTCTATAGCCTCTCGAAGATTCCTAAATACAAACGTCTCCGTACCGATTCGCGAGACTCTACTAAACCGGCTCATGACTCGTGAGAGCAATTAACCTAGGCTTTGAGACCAACTTGTCACGACCCCAAACCCCGTCATGATGGCGCCCAACACACTGCTAGGCAAGCCCGACCATTCAACAACATTATCCCAAATTCTTATTCAGATTATAGATAAATATCACAGAGAATTTACTAAGTCATTACATACAAGTGTATAATTAATAATAAAATATGCGAAAGTTCAATTAAAATACCACACCATAGCCCAATAGAATCCGGTGTCACGAATATGAGCCTCTAATATAGAATATCCACCTATTACAAGTCTATCTAAGAAAAATGCGGAATAAAAGATAGAGATAGAGGGGAGAGATCAAGGCTGCGAATGCCATGCAGCTACCTCAATACTCCCGGATACTCCTGTTCAGCTAAACAAATCCTCACTCAGCCTGTGGTCTACTTGGATCTTCACGCAAGGTGCAGAGAGTAATGTGAGTACTCCGACCCAGTGAGTAATAAACATAAATAAAGGTTGAGAATAAGAAATCATGAAAAAAATACCAAGTAAACTATAACTGGCAGTTTAGAACAACAAATAGTGAAGCAACAAGTCAATTAAATCAGAGTACCAAATACTGAGACAGGTATAACCGATAAAAACAAATGCATGAGTGCAATGCAATACATATGATGGTACACTCTAGTACCCACTGCAGCGTGCAGCCCGAGCCATCCATTTATTTATCGTCGACGGCACTCACTAGGGGTGTGTACAGACTCCGGAGGGGCTCCTACAGCCCAATCGCAATGTCAAGTCATCTCGTGGCATCAAATCTAGGCCCTCGGCTGCAAACCAATCTCAGTATAATCAACCAGGATCTCGGCCTCAATATCAATGTACTCAACCAAGATCTCGGCCTCAATATCAATGTAATACTGCTGCGGCGCGCAGCCCGATCCATGCTCAGTCCAGAAACCATCATAAGCCTTTTGGGCATTTGTAAAATAGTAGTTCTTAGCCCGGAATATTATTTAGAAATATCATTTATGTTTTTAAATCTTAGAAAGATGGTTGAGTTTACAAAATAGTATTTAAAACCTTGGACTGAGGTCAAATAATATGCAAAATATGCGAAAGCAGTGATATCAATCCCTGAAGGATTCAAATAATTGGCAGGAAGCCTAAATGTAACAATTAAATCTAAGTAAGGATGATTCTCAATTTAGTTCAAGTAGAAAACACGGTACAAACATCTCCCGGGACAGACCAAGTCACAATCCCCAATGGTGCTCTACCCCACGCCCGTTATCCGGCGTGCATGTCACCTCAATATAGCGTTACGATATGAAATTCCGGGGTTTCAAACCCTCAGGACATCATTTACATCAATTACTCACCTCGAACCGGCTAATTCTCTAGCTCGCGATGCCTTTGCCCCTTATTGACCTCTGAATGCCTCGAATCTAGCCATAACGATTCGATTCAGTTAATAAAAATTATAGGAATTAATTCCATATGGCATTCTACATTTTCCATCAAAAATCCGAAATTACACTCAAAATTCGCCCGTGGGGCCCATGTTTCGGAATCTGGCGAAACTCATAAAATCCGACAACCCATTCTGATACGAGTTCAACCATACCAAAATTATTAAATTCCGACAACAACTCGACCTCCAAATCTTAATTTTTTATTTTTTTAAAGTTTTGCAAAAATTCCAATTTCTTCCATTGAAATCCGAATTAAACGATGAATATAACCATGTATTTATGAAATATAATCACTTTCGGATATAGAACACTTACCCCAAATGTTTCCCTTGAAAAATTTGTTGAAAATCGCTTTTCCCAAGCTCTACAATCGTCACAAATGAATAAAAATGGCTAATTCCCGAATATAAGTTGTTTTCCAAAATGCGACTTGCACTTATTTCCAGCCAAAACAAAAGGCAGTCCCAGCCTTCACTAAATCTGTCATAACTTTCTGTGTATATCGGAATGATAAATGGTTTAACTTTCTGGAAACTAGAATGCAAGGACTACAACTTTCATGTTTTGCATATTTTCATATTCCTTATGGATTTCGAGGTATAAGCTTCCAAAGTAGCCTCCTAGCATCAAACATTTCTGGAAAATTTCAAAATAGCTTTACCAACCCTTATTCAATCGATCATAACTTTCTGTATAAATATCTAAATAATTAATAGTTTAACTTTCTGGAAAATAGGATGCAAGGGCTACAACTTTCGTGTTTTGTAAATTTACAGATTCCTTATGTATGTTGAGATATAAGCTTCCGAAATAGGCTCCACGAATGCACATTTGCTGTCCAAGACCGCTTCTGTAGCAGAAAATTCCAGCAATCCTTTTATCCGATTTCCATTCCGTTAACCTTTCGAAATCCACCCGAGTCCCTCGGTACCATAACCAATTATATCAACATGTCCTAAAATACAATACGAACTTAACCGTGCGATCAAATCGCCAAAATAACGTCATATACCACGAATTAAGCTTTAAAATCCAAGAATTCCTTCAAATTTCATAAAACATCAAATTTTCCATTTCGAGTCCGAAACACGTCAAACGACGTCCATTTTTACCCAAACTTTACAGAAAGTGCTTAAACCATATTAAGTCCTGTACTGGGCACCGGAACCAAAATACGGGCCCGATACAACTACTTTCTAATCAAATTTCATTTCCATTTTCCTTAAATATTTTCAGAAAGCAATTTTACTCAAAGATTCATTTCTCGGGCCTGGGACCTCAGAATTTGATGATTCTTGTTCCTATGAGTCACAAATAATAATATGAATATAGCCCTTCAGTCGAAACTCAATTTGGAGCTCATTTGCTCAGTTCAATACCCATTTCGCTCGTTAAACAATTAACTCATGTTTCGCATCAAAAATCCAATCAAACCACGTCCGAATGACCTGAAATTTTGCACACATATCTCAAATCACCTAATGAAGCTACAACAATGCTTGGAATTCTATTCTGACTCTCGGATCAAAATCTCACCTATCAACCGGAATTCGCCAAAATACTAACTTCGCCAATTCAAGTCTAATTCTACACCGAGCCTTCAAAATTACTTCCGATCACACTCCTAAGACACAAATCATCCCCCCAAGCTTACCGAATCATCGGGATTCAAATCCGAGCCCTCTAACACATAAGTCAATGTCCGGTTGACTTTTTCAAAACAAACCTTCCTTAAAGAGACTAAGTGTCTCATTTCCTACTAAAACCAATCCAAATCAACTCGTTCACACCCAAACTGATAATGAATCATAAAGAAATAGGAAATGGGGAAAATGGGGCGGTAACTCACCAGACGACGGGTCAGGTCGTCACAATCTCTAAGCATATTTATAACTATATTTCTGTGCTAGAAAGAGATTATACGCTCACAAATGGAAATATTGTCAATTCTATTTTTCCACCCCAACAATCTTTTCATATAGGGGAAAAGGATAATTATCTATTGCACTGCTTTTTCAAAAATATTTGAAAATGATGTTGCTACAATAACTGCTAAGAATTTGAATACCATGCTTACCCAAAATAATGATACTAATATGTATGTGAGTATTCTAGGTGAACAGGTGTCACGACCCCAACCCCGGCCATGATGACGCCCAACACAATGCTAGGCAAGCCCGACCAACTAACATCTCACAACCTCTTTCTTTATAATTCAATACCAATTTTTGGGATTTAATACAAATTTAATATAAATAGAAGTATGAATTTAACAGATGAAATGTGCGGAAACCATAATCACGAAAAATCTCTGTGAAACAGCCCACTGATCCGGTGTCACAAGTTTGAGCCTCTAATACAAGGTTTCAACAATCTAATACAGAAATATGTCTAAAATGCGGAATAATAAGTGGATATAGAAGGAGAAATCGGGTCTGCGAACGCTATGCAGCTACCTTGATAACTCCGATAAAAACAGAACGGCAGGAAAGCTCGCTCTATGCCTCAGGAATACCTGTACCTAGACACATGGTGCAGGGAGTAATGTGAGTACTCCGACTCAGTGAGTAATAACAATAAATAATGGCTGACAATATGAAATCACGTAAAGGCACTAAGCAGTTCTATATCAAAACAGTAAAAATCATTTAAGCAGCAGCGAATGAGGAAATCATGTGAAGTTCTTTAAACCAGGTAAAACAGATATAATCAGTATAAATCAGCTCCTCAAGCATTACAGTTCATTTATTCGCTCTTATCCTCAATTCTCAATTCATATATTTCTCATGATAACCGAATCAATAAATATATATACCGCTGCGGCGTGCAGCCCGATCCGTATATTGATGTGGCGTACAACCCGATCCATAATAGTAATAGTCGACTGCGCTCACTGGGGGTGTGCAGACTCCGGAGGGGCTCCTTAAGCCCAAGCGCTATACTACTGCGGCGTGCAGTCCGACCCAAATAATATACTATTGCGGTGTGCTGTCCGATCCATATAATATACTACTGCGGCATGCAGTCCGATCCATATAATATACTACTGCGGTGTGCAGTCCGATCCGCATAAATATATATACTGCTGCGGCGTGTAGCCCGATAGCATATCAAATACCCTTACAATGGGGTTCTCGACTCCTCTCAGTCAATATAGACTTGGCCTCTCGGGCACACTAAGATAAGAGGGGGTTCTCAACCCACACGTTACTCTCATTAGGATTTAACAATTTCTAAAGCTGGTTCATATTATGTTTATCAGTTAAGAACATGACCGAGGGTATGATTTCGACAAGAAAAGTGAGGTCAACCAATACAAATGCCCCCTAAGGGTTCTACAAATCGGCACAAGGCCCCAAACATGGCAACTAGCCCATAATATAATGATATTAATTAAGTCTCAGTCAAAAGTACAATAGAGTCATCAAACGGGATGGACCGAGTCCAAAACACCAGTAGTAACAGACCCCACGCTCATCATACAGCGTGTGTCTCATCTCAACATAGCACCACGTTGTGCAAATCTGGGGTTCCAAACCCTCAAGACATCATTTAAAATCATTACTCACCTCAAGATAGTCAAAGTCTAGCTCGCAATGCCCTTGCCTCTCAAATTAGCCTCCTCGTGCGATGAATCTACTCAAAATCACAACGAATATGTTGCATTATGCTAAAGAGACAACACCCAATCGAAAACACTCGAAAAATATCAAAATTAACGAATTTGACAAAATCCGAGCCCCGGGCCCACATCTCGAAACTCTTAAATTTTACGTCATCGGGTTCCTTATCTCGCCACGAGTCTATACATACAAAAATCTCTCAAATCGGACCACAAATGGCCCCTCAAATCCCAAATTTAGAATTCCAATTTCAAGCCCTAATTTATTCAATTTGGCTATATTTTCATGAATTTAGATGTTGAATCTACAATTAAATGATGTTTCTAGGCCATAGGACTCACCTCCAATCGATTCCCAGTCAAAACCCTCTTTAATACTCGTCAAAAGCTCCCAAGGTTACTCAACAATGGAGGAAATGGGACTTGGTTCGCGGGTGAAATGTTTATTAAAACCCTTCTGTCAGCCCAGATTTTACTCTATGCGATCGCATCCAAGCCTCTGCGATCGCATAGCTCAACTTTCCCAGGCCTCCAAAATGTCCTATGCGAACGCGACCCCTTAACTGCGATCGCACTGCTTCACCAATCAAACCTACGCGATCGCATACACTACTCCGCGATCGCATTGAACAAAGTACCCCTCAGAACCTCAGGTCCATTTAACACTACGCGATCGCATTACTCCTCATGCGATCGCAATGAACAATCAGAAAGGCCTTCCCCAAACCTTCTATGCACCTTCAATAACCAGCTGAAATCTGCACCTTCAATAACCAAGATTGGTCTGATTGACCATCCGAAATCACCCCGAGGCCCCCGGGACCTCAACCAAAAGTGCCAACCCATCCTAACACATCATTCAAACTTGTTCCAATCATCAAAACACCACAAACAACACCAAAACCATCAAATTACATTGGATTCAAGCCTAAATTTCTTAAAAACTTCCGAAATACGCATTTGATCAAAAACCCGACCAAAACACCTCCGAATGATCTGAAATTTTGCGCACACATCCAAAATCACCTAACAAAGCTACTGCAACTCTCGGAATTCTATTCCGACCCCCATATAAAAATCTTACCTATCAACCGGAAATCGCCAAAATACTAACTTCGCCAATTCAAGCCTAATTCTACACCAGACCTCGAAAATTACTTCCGATCATACTCCTAAGTCACAAATCATCCCCCGAAGCTAACCGAATCATTGAAATTTAAATCCGAGCCCTCATCGGAATGACATTATCAAGCATAAACCCGGGGATGATCCCATGTCACCCTATCTCACATGGGTCTGATAATGCGTTTTAACTAAAATCACACAATCTAGTCTAGCCCAAAAATCATAGAGCCACATTTCACCTTTTCGGAATCATACACAAGATCAGAACCTCACACCTAAATTCAGAATAAGTCTGAACCAGCTGTAATAGACCATGCCTGCAACCTTAGGTGCAATTATATGATATACCAATAACTCAAACAAATGCAACGATAACTTCCATTCACAGCAGCTGCCGACAACAACCAAATACCGATAGAAATCTCTTATTAGCCAAGGTCTCATTCCAACACTCTCATATACTGCCAACGATAATTGAAACACGCAATAAACCATAACCATTGCTCAAATCAACCATTCATGAGTCCATTTCTCCTCTAGCAGTTATCATAACAAATTTTTGAACCGAACCTTGATATTTACCCATCAAACATGCTGAAATCAAATCCGTTTGTATTCATTAATGACCCCAACGATCACTTCGAAGCCAATACACCGCTCTGGTGACATGACACATCAATACATTCCTAATCCACAACTTGCATAATACGTGCACCAATAAGAAACAGTCCGAACATACTCAAATCATGAAAATGACTCAACTGATAGAGTTGTACCTCAAACTCACCAGTACTGCCACAATACAAGGCTGAGACCCTGTCTCACATCATAGAAATAGGACACACAAATTTGACCCGCAAGGTCATGTTTCCACACAGCTTTGATGCAACGCGCGATCCTATCCAAATACTACTCCAGATGAAACACCTCAAGTCACTATGCTTGAAATCGACAACCATGCTCAATTGATGTCTGGAGCCAAAGAAAATCATTACACCCATGGTGAAACAAATAACACACACCACGCAAACCTGATAGAACATAATCAGTACGTTATTCACCGAGCAACACCCAATTACTCATTCCACTCGACTTCCACTACTACAACTCTTATCGGAGCCAGACGATCCGGTGTCCGGCACCAAATTAATACCGAAATCAACAACCTCGTCCAGCGACATGCCTAGCCACACGAAACGCATCCGAAAAGTCCCTCAACACCGGAACTGAATTAATGATAGCAACCTTTGCACTGACATCCATTACGAATGCCCAATTAAGAAAGCAATCCTTCCGAACCGCCCGCTTGTTCTTTGATATATAAACCACTATGCTAGAACATAATCCAATGCACTTCATCACTCAACCCATGGCATTTTCGGTATTGCCCATAGCGCAATAGTTCAGAATCACTCAACACTAAGACAACCAGTCTAAATTCCGACATCACATCCAAAATCTAACATACCAGCAAACAAAGATCCACTCAAGCCTCCAAACCCGATTTCCACTAAACGGTGTCGAATACATACGATCCACCACCACAACCTGGCCTGTACATGAGAACTCCTAGTCTCCAACTCCATATGGCACACAAATCCTCATACCTGATTCCAGTTTCCACCGTGCGAATACATGCACACCTTTAATACCCAATAATCCCATGATAAATACTCTAAAATTTCCATGTGCCATACAAGCAACTCGAATATCAGCAGTCGATCCAGCCTTAAAGTGACGCAATACTATTGAAGTGCCATCAACTTAATCACATTGGCCTTTTTCTGAAACATATACCCTCTACAAATCACAATGATTAGAAATACAATTTCCTTAATCATCTGAAGATCATTCACCCTAATCATCTGAAGCTCATTTCTCTAATCACCTAAAGCTGCTCGTACTACCTAAGAATGTTATGAATTTCCATTCAGAACTGAACTGTAACCTTACACACGCAAATCTCAACCCTTCACAACATATCGCATATACCATACCATCCTAAGGTAACATGAGGACTTCACCTCCTTTCCGAACCATGAATGTTTACGTACTCAACTAGTCAAGAACTTTCATTGATCCCATCTAGAAGAAAAATCATTACACATCCCATGCTCTGCATGACATACATAGGTCTTGTTCAAATTCTTACAATACCGACACGATGGATGAGATCTGCATAAATTCATAACACCGCCGAATCAACAATTCATTGGGTCTATACTTCTGGCAAGAACTATCACCTCATTATGAACCAAACAATGGTCTTAGCCCCTTAATTTACTTCATATACTCAGATTGCACTGATCTCGAATTCAATGATCTCGTCTCACCCATTAAGAACTGCTCAGGCAATAAGCCACCCCAGACATAATCAAAAGCCGCATATGATGCCCTAATATGCCAATAGGCTACCAATTCGAACGCGATACAAAAAAGAAAACAAACTCTAGAAGGAATTACCAATCCCACGCACTAATACGGACTTTCCTTAGAAAACAGGAAGCAAGGCATACAAAATAGCATATAGAAAACTATACTTAACATCACACTGTTGCAGCGTGCAACCCGATCCATATAATATACCCATGGCGGCGTGCCACCTGATCCACACATAGATCTCACATAAGGAGATACACATCGAGCCAAATTTTCTCATTACAACAAAATACCGAGTATCGATTGTAAGCATGCTAAGTGCATAACAATATCTCTGAGGGACATATAGCATTATAAGCTACAAAACTCAAGGACAACTGAGGTGCGAAGTACAATCTGAATTTCAAGAGCCAAGATGCTCATATAACGTCATTCCTACGTGGATTCTCAACACATAGCAATTTCTCAATCCGTCTCACAACTCACACGGCGCAATGCATCACTATGCGAAATATCTAACAACGAAACATCAACTAACTACTCCTCCATGAGGACCGCGTTACTAAAATGCACACATCTGGCCTGATATAGAGCCATTATTCATATTAAATCTATCCACCGACTTCAAGCTGATTCTGATCACACCGAGCTAGTCTGATAACCTTTTAAAGGTCCATAATAACTCCCATTTTTCTCATAACACACAAGAACAACCATCACAATCGGAGTAATCCTCCCCAGTTCACAACCCAATATGCCAAGTGCCCTCCAAGCATGAATCTTCAATTTAACGACACCATCACAAACTTCATACTTGGTTTACATCTTTAATCAATGAAGTGATCACATGCCACACTTATATAATCTTCCCGTGGGACACACTCCCACAACCTACCACAACAATATCTGGAGCGTACCTCTAAACCACCGGTCACACTAACGCTGAAGAGAGATCAAGAAACATTAACCAGGACACAAAACCCTTTTTACAAAACACCGATCTTAGGTGACACTGATGACAATACCAACTTACCGTAAACATCGAAACTTATCTCCTGTTCATTCGAGCTCATGACATCTTGTCAAAAAATTTCCTTCACTCGTGCCATTCTCGGCTCAATTTCCACAACCAGAACTAATTCACCAGCATGCATCGAATAGGAACTAACATAGTACATAAGCACACAATCCGCTAACCAATAGCAAGCTACCCAACTTGGCTCGAAGCCATAGATCACAACACACTATACTCATAACGCGTATACTCCATTGTTTCCTCAATACCATAGTGAGGTTAAACTCAAATCCTCTGTAAGTTTTTGTAAACACATTTCATCTAGTACTTCAACTCTTTGGCAATCTCACAACAGTTAAACTCACTTTCTTAAGTGAACCAAAATTTCAAACTTCAACACTTACAATTCATTTGCACATGAGATCTTCTGTCATTCACATGAGGATCACACCGCCTCAGCACACTTCACGGGAGATAACCCACCTGCTTTGGCTCAATATAACATTTTCGTATACCTTCCACCGCCATAAGCATTACGCAGTCACTTGATCTTCTTGAGTCTGTACTCATACCGCAACATGAAATTTACTTCACTCCCAACTAGGAGTCATGAAAAGATTCTTCAAACGCCCATAACTCGGGCTATAACTTGAATCAAGATAGACTTCAAGCATCTACTAATTCTTCCATCATTCAACAGACCCCTTCTCGTCGCTTCCATTTCATATGGATACGCCTCGTAGTACTAACATACTCCTCACATAGCCACAACCGTCATTTCCACTAACAGGGATACTACGGAACATATAAGTTCAAAAACACTTGTTTACATAATCAGCTCCTCGGTGCTCTAGCCATAGGCAAAGATCCAACCTCAAGTCCTTCAGAGTGGCCCACCATAAACTCATAGAGATTACACCTCGCCCCTCGATCGGGGAATCACAAGCCATCGAGGCACATATGATACTGAGCGCTCATGCGCGCATACGAACGCGTGGAAGGAATTTCAAAAGTTTCTTTTCAAGATGAATCAAGGACGCACGATAAGAATTCAAGAATGTGAAGTTTTCCTAAAGGTTCTGCAGCCTCTCAAGAATAAATATAGACGTCTTCGTACCGATCCGCGAGACTCTACTAAACCGGCTCATGACTCGCGAGATCAAGTAACCTAGGCTCTGATACCAACTTCTCACGACCCCAACCCCAGCCGTGATGGCGCCCAACACAATGCTAGGCAAGCCCGACCAACTAACATCTCACAACCTCTTTCTTTATAATTCAATACCAATTTTCGGGATTTAATACCAATTTAATATAAATAGAAGTATGAATTTAAAAGATGAAATGTGCGGAAACCATAATCACGAAAAATCTCTATAAAACAGCCCACTTATCCGGTGTCACGAGTTTGAGCCTCTAATACAAGGTTTCAACAATCTAATACAGAAATATGTCTAAAATGCGGAATAATAAGTGGAGATAGAAGGAGAAATCGGGTCTGCGAACGCTATGCAACTACCTTGATAACTCCGATAAAAACAGAACGGTAGGAAAACTCTCTCTATGCCTTAGGAATACCTGTACCTGCACACATGGTACATGGAGTAATGTGGGTACTTCGACTCAGTGAGTAATAACAATAAATAATGGCTGACAATATGAAATCACGTAAAGGCACTAAGCAGTTCTATATCAAAACAGTAAAAATCATTTAAGCAACAGTGAATGAGGAAATCATGTGAAATTCTTTAAACCAGGTAAAACAAATATAATCAGTATAAATCAACTCCTCAAGCATTTCAGTTCATTTATTCGTTCTTATCCTCAGTTCTCAATTCATATACTTCTCACGATAAACGAATCAATAAATATATATACCGTTGCGGCATGCAGCCCGATCTGTATATCATTGTAGCGTATAGACTGATCCATAATAATAATAGTCAACTGCGCTCACTGGGGGTGTGCAGACTCCGGAGGGGCTCCTTCAGCCCAAGCGCTATACTACTGCGGCATGCAGTCCGACCCATATAATATACTACTGCGGCGTGTAGTCCGATCCATATAATATACTACTACGGCATGCAGTCCGATCCATATAATATACTACTGCGGTGTGCAGTCCGATTCACATAAATATATATATTGTTGCGGCGTGCAGCCCGATCCATAGCATATCAAATACCCTCACAATGGGGTTCTCGACCCCTCTCAGTCAATATAGACTTGGCCTCTCGGGCACACTAAGATAAGACGGGGTTCTCAACCCACACGTTACTCTCATTAGGATTTAACAATTTCTAAAGCTGGTTCATATTATGTTTATCAGTTAAGAACATGACTGAGGGTATGATTTCGACAAGAAAAGTGAGGTCAACCAATACAAATGCCCCCTAAGGGTTCTACAGATCGGCACAAGGCCCCAAACATGGCAACTAGCCCATAATATAATGATATTAATTAAGTCTCAGTCAAAAGTATAGTAGAGTCATCAAACGGGATGGACCGAGTCCAAATCCCCAATAGTAACATACCCCACGCTCATCATACAACGTGTGTCTCATCTCAACATAGCACTACGTTGTGCAAATCCGGGGTTTCAAACCCTCAGGACATCATTTAAAATCATTACTCACCTCAAGACGGTCAAAGTCTAGCTCGCAATGCCCTTGACTCTCAAATTAGCCTCCTCGTGCGACGAATCTGGTCAAATCACAACGAATATGTCACATTATGCTAAAGAGACAATACCCAATCGAAAACACTCAAAAATAACAAAATTAACGAATTTGACAAAACCTGAGCCCCGGACCCACGTCTCGAAACTCAGAAATTTTACGTCATCGGGTTCCTTATCTCGCCACGAGTCTATACATACAAATATCTCTGAAATCGGACCACAAATGTCCCTTCAAATCCCAAATTTAGAATTTCAATTTGAAGCCCTAATTTCTAACAATTTGGCTATATTTTCATGAATTTAGATGTTGAATCTACAATTAAATGACGTTTCTAGGCCATATGACTCACCTCCAATCGATTCCCAGTCAAAGCCCTCTTTAATACTCGTCAAAAGCTCCCAAGGTTACTCAACAATGGAGGAAATGGGACTTGGTTCGCAGGTGAAATGTTTATTAAAACCCTACTATCAGCCCAGATTTTACTCTATGCGATCGCATCCAAGCCTCTGCGATCGCATAGCTCAACTTTCCCAAGCCTCCGAAATGTCCTATGCGAACGCGGCCCCTTAACTACGATCGCACTGCTTCGCCAATCAAATCTACGTGATCGCATACACTACTCCCCGATCGCATTGAACAAAGTACCCCTCAGAACCTCAAGTCCATTTAACACTACGCGATCGCATTACTCCTCATGCGATCGCAATGAACAATCAGAACGGCCTTCCCCAAACCTTCTATGTGATCGCAATTGCACTCGTGCGATCGCAGAGAACAAAAATGTTCTGCAACACTCAGCTAAAATCTGCAACTTCAAAAACCAAGATTGGTCTGATTGACCATCCGAAATCACCCCGAGGCCCCCGAGACCTCAACCAAAAGTGCCAACTCATCCTAAAACATCATTCAAACTTGTTCCAATCATTAAAACACCACAAACAACACCAAAACCATCAAATTACATCGGATTCAAGCCTAAATTTCTTAAAAATTTCCAAAATACGCATTTGATCATAAACCCAACCAAAACACCTCCGAATGATCTGAAATTTTTCACACACATCCAAAATCACCTAACGAAGCTACTGCAACTCTCAGAATTCCATTCCGACCCCCGTATCAAAATTTTACCTATCAACCGGAAATCGCCAAAATACTAACTTCGCCAATTCAAGCCTAATTCTACACCGGACCTCCAAAATTACTTCTGATCACACTCTTAAGTCAGAAGTCATCCCCCGAAGCTAACCGAATCATCAGAATTTAAATCCGAGCCCTCTAACACATAAGTCGATGTCTGGTTGACTTTTCCAAAACAAACCTTCCTTAAAGAGACTAAGTGTCTCATTTCTTATCAAAACCACACCAATTCAACTCGTCCACATAAGCATAACAAAATAGGTAGTGGGGAAAATGGGGTGGTAACTCACGAGATGACGGGTCGGGTCGTCACAACAGGTTATTAAAATTCATGAGAAATTGGAGAAGCTTATAGCTGAAGGCCAAAAATTCCAACAGAAGGATATTAAAGGTAAAGAGCAAATCGCTACTACTAGCATCCAACCACCGCCTGAGATAAGAGACTTTAAATTAAAAAGTCTTGATGACATTGAGGAACTTCTTAATAAGAAGTTTGGAGAATTTAGAGCTAGTCCTCTAAGTTTAGAGCATACATCTACTAGCGGTACAAAAGTAGATGACGAGATTAATAAAATCTCTAAAAAATATGCTCAAAAACCATATGAAAGAATGTTTTACTACCCAAGACCTACCCCTCAAGATGTCCTGATAGAAGAACAAGACAATGATCATTACCACCAAGGTTATAGTGGGTCAGATATCTATGAATGGAACATAGATGGTCTTGCCGAAAGGCAAATTTATACGACAGTACATAAAATGCTTATGTACAGTACTATCTATAATGTTAATAAAGATACAGATAGGGCAATTGCAGAAATGATTATTGCCGGATTTACTAGTCAACTGAAAGGCTGGTGGGATAATTATCTCACCCAAGACCAGTGCTTTCAAATAATGCATGCAACCAATACTGATGAAGGAACTTCATCAACAAGTGAAGACCTAAGGGTCCTTCATGAAGAAAGTTATACTTCATCTTCTGAAGAAGAGCAAGAGTCCTGTAATAAGGAACAATGCTCAAATCATTGTTGTAATATCGATGATGAACTTTTTAATATCTACTCTCAATTTAGGGATTTAAAGATTAATGTTTTGTCTAATTACAATTTGATTGATTTGCTAAGGGTTATTAAAGACCCTGAATTAAGGTCCCAGCTAATAGATAAAATTCCTACAAATCCAGAGGTAGGAACAGAGGTGGAAGAAATTCCATCTCAGAAAGGACCTTACACCATGTCTGAAATCAGAAAGATGGTGAAATATAAGTCCCAACCTGAAAGGCTTGCTACTGTCCAAGATTTAAGTACTGAGATAAGTTATCTCAAGAAAGAAATCTTGGAATTAAAAGCTTCAAATGTAGCTTTAGATGAAAGAATTTTCAGATTAGAAAATTCTGAGGGGATTAATACAAATCTCGGTGTTAAGATTACTGAGATAGATAATATCCCTAGTTCTTCAGAAGAAAAGACTGCTAGTACTTTATTGGCAGTAATGGATTTTCCTGAATATGAATTTTTAGAAAAATTACAATATTTTATCACTCAAATTGTTTTAATAAAAATAACTCTTTTAATTGATTACAATTTCAAAAAAGAGTTTGTCGCTCTATTTGATAGTGAAGCAGATTTAAATTGTGTAAAAGAAGGGGTTATACCCTCTAGATATTTTCATAAAATCACTCATCGTTTGAAAAATGCTAGTGGTGGTGCAATGGGTATTTCATATAAATTGCCCAAAGCATATATTTGCCAATAGGACACATGCATTCCTGAGAATTTTGTTTTGGTAAAAGATATTCAACAAGAAGTAATACTTGGAGTCCCATTTTTTATAAAATTTATGCATTTTTTATATTGGGATACAAAGAGTTTTACTGGTACTTATAATGGTAAGAGTATCACTTTTGAGTTTATAACTGAGTCAGTTCAAAGATTTTTGAATGAGATTATTTCTAATAATATTTCTTCAAAAGTCAACAAATTGAATTATTGAAAAAATGAGATTTATTCCATTACTATAGAACATGCTTTAAAAAATCCCAAGCTAGTAGAAAAGATTAATTTTCTCAAAATTTAATTTGCTACTTCTATATGTGGTGACCATCCGAATCAGTTTTGGAATAGAAAGAAGCATATTATAAGTCTTCCTTATGAAGAAGACTTTTTTGAGGATAATATCCCTACTAAAGCTCGACCTTGTCAAATGAACTCCAACTATTTGGAGTTATGCAAGAAGGAAATTGATTCCATAAAGTAGAAGGGTTTAATTAGACCCTCAAAGTCCAATTGGTCTTGCACTGCTTTTTATGTTAATAAACATGTGGAACAGGAACGAGGAGTTCCTAGACTAGTTATAAATTATAAACCCCTTAATAAGGTGTTAAAATGGATTAGATACCCTATCCCCAATAAAAAGGATTTACTGGATAGACTTCATGATGCCATTATATTTTCAAAATTTGATTTAAAATCAAGTTATTGGCAGATTCAGATATCTGAATCAGATATATATAAGACTACTATTATTGTGCCAATGGGCCAATATGAATGGAATGTTATGCCCTTTGGTTTGAAAAATGCTCCCTCTGAATTTCAAAAAATTATGAATGATATTTTCCTTCTTTATACGGATTTCATAATTGTTTATATTGATGATATTCTAGTATTTTCAAAAAATATAGAATCTCACTTAGAACATCTTGATCTATTTAAAAAGATTATTATATAAAATGGTTTATTTATATCAAAACCAAAGATGATGATTTTCCAAACTTCTGTTAGATTTCTGGGTCATAACATTGAGAAGGGTAGAATTATCCCCATTAATAGAAGTATTCAATTTGCATCCAAATTCCCCGATATTATTACGGATAAAACTCAGCTTCAAAGATTTTTAGGAAACTTAAATTATATTTCCCCTTTTATAAAGGACCTTTCTAAAGACACTACTCTTCTTTATGAAAGATTAAAGAAGAATCCTAAAGCTTGGACTGACAGTCATACTGAAGCAGTCAGGAGAATTAAGCAGAAGGTTAATAACCTCTCTTGTTTGACTCTTGCCAATCCTACTTGGGCAAAAGTTATGGAAACTGATGCCTCTGATATTGGTTATGGCGGAATACTGAAACAATGTTCCCCTGTAGATAAACAGGAATACCTTGTTCAATTTTATTCTGGTAAATAGAATAACTCCCAGAAAAATTATGGAACTGTAGCTAAAGAAATTTTTGCTATTGTTAAATGTGTGATGAAATTTCAGACTGACTTATATAATCAGAAATTTATTATTAAAACTGATTGTCAGGCTGCTAAATTTATCTTTAATAAAGATTTCAAGCATGATGTTTCCAAACAAATGTTTGCAAGGTGGCAAGCTTTATTAGCCCCTTTTGATTTTGAAATTATATACAAAAAAGGGTCTGATAATACCCTTCCTGATTTTCTTACTAGAGAATACCTGAACTAATAGTTCTACTACTTTGTGTACAGATTATGTAACGACCCGACCGGTCGTTTTGAACTTTCTCACTTTGATCGCCAGTTCCCGGGCATGACTTGCCCTGTGTAACGTATTATGACTGATGTAGATCGTTGGTTTTGGTTTTCAGGAAAAATCGGAATGAATTTGAAGGAACAGTCTCAGTTGAAAACTTTGAATTTGAAAGGTTTGACCAAGAGTTGACTTGTTTGTATATGTTCTCGGATCGGAATTTTTATGATTTTTTAGCTCTGTTAGGTGATGTATGACTTAGGAGCGCGATCGGAATGCATTTTGGAAGTCTGTGGAAGGATTTGGCTCGAATTGGCAAAGTTAGTATTTTGGCGAATTCCGGTTGATATGTAAGATTTTGATCCGAGGGTCAGAATGGAATTACGAGAGTTTCTGTAGCGTTGTTATGTTATTTGTGATGTGTGTGCAAAGATTTAGGTTATTCGGACATCATTTGGTCAGGTTTTTGATTGAAAGTGTATTTCGGATGTTTTTGGAAACTTAGGCTTGAATTCGATGAGTTTTGGGTAATTTGATGTTGTTTGAGATGTTTTGATGATTGGAACATGTTTGAATGATGTTATGAATTATGTTGGCATGTTTGGTCGGGGTCCCATGAGGCTGGGATAAGTTTTGGAATAGGTTTTGGAAGATTTTGTCGTTTTGAGCATAAGCATGTAGTGATCTAAAGGTCCATTTTTAGTTCTAGAGATCAAAATTTGATTTCAAACTTCCGAAATTTTGATAATGAATTATAGGAGTGATCTGGAAATTTTGATCTAATTTCATCAAGTTGCGATTGGGTTTTTCACCCGAATCATATGTTAATTGTTTAACGAGTTAAATGGGTATCGCACTAAGCAAACGAGCTCCAAATTGAGTTTCGATTGGAGGACTATGTTCATATAATTATTTGTGACTCATAGGAACAAGAATCATTGAATTCCAAGGTCTCAGGCCTGAGAAAAGAATTTTTGAGTAAAATTGTTTTCTGAAAATATTTAAGGAAAATGGAAATAAATTTGATTAGAAAGTGATGATATCGGGCCCGTATTTTGGTTCCGGTACCCGGCACAGGTTTTATATATAGTTTAGGCACTTTCTATAAAGTTTGGTTGAAAACGGACGTCGTTTGACGTGTTTCAGACTCAAAATGAAAGATTTGATGTTTTATGAAATTTGAAAGAATTCTTGGATTTTAAAAGTTTAATTCACGGTATATGACGTTATTTTGGCGATTTGATCGCACAGTTAAGTTTGTAGGATGTTTTTGAGTTAGTGTATGTATTTGGTTAGGAGCCCCGAGGGCTCGGGAGTGTTTCAGAGGTGTCTCGGAGTGATTTCGGACTTAGGAAAAATTGCAGAAAATTGCAGAAACAGTACCGTGTACAGTACCCCATGAACAGTACCGTGTACTTCACTGGGTGAACAGTCCCCCATGAATAGTACCATGTACAGTACCCATGAACAGTAAAAACGTATGAACACTACCCCGAAAATTTCTGGACAGTGTATAATTCGGGCAGTCCGAAAGTTTTCTCATTTTTTGAGCTATGTAGCTCAGATTGAAACGATTTTCACCATATGGATTGGGGTAAGTGTTCTATATCCAAAAGTGATTATATTTAATGATTTCATGGTTATTTTCATCATGAATTAGTGAATCAAATGGAAGAAATTGGAGAAAATTGTAAACCTTTCAAAAATGAAAATTCTAGATTTGGAGACCGAATTATTGTCGGATTTTGGTAAAATTTGTATGGTTGGACTCGTGGTTGGATGGGGTTTCATATTTATTAACCTTTTCCGGGTTCCGAGATGTGGGCCCCACGGGCGAATTTTGAGTGTAATTTTGGATTTTTGATGGAAAATGTAGAATCCCATATGGAATTAATTCCTATAATTTTTATTAACTGAATCGAATCATTATGGCTAGATTCGAGGCATTCAGAGGTCAATTCGAGGGGCAAAGGCATCGCGAGCTAGAGAATTAGCCGGTTCGAGGTGAGTAATGATTGTTAATGATGTCCTAAGGGTTTGAAACCCCGTATTGCACATTTTAGTGCTATATTGAGGTGAGACACGCGCTGGATAATGAGCGCGGGGTCCTTTACTACCGGGGATTGTGACTTGGTCCATTCCATATTGATGATTTTACTGCATATTTGATTGAAACTAATTTGTTATCATCATAATTTGGGCTGATTGTCGTATTTGGGCTTCGTGCCAATTATTGAACCCTTCGGGGATTTTTATCACTATTTCCTCACTATTTTGACTTATATTTAAACTCAGTCTTGTTGATGATTATTGTTTTACAAACTCAGCCACTTTTATATAGATTTGAAACTCAAATGATATTTCTAAATGATATTTTGTACTGAGAACTACTGTTTTACAAATGCCCAAGGGGCTTGTGATGATTTTCAGACTGAGTGAGGCCGAGGGCCATATGTGAGGATATGCTGAGTGATATGAGGCCGAGGGCCTGAGTTACTATTTATGCCACGCGGTGGCTTGAGTGATGTGAGGCCGAGTGATATGAGGCTGAGGGCCTGAGATACTTTATATGCCACGCGGTGGCTTGAGTGATGTGAGGATATGCTGAGTGATGATGCCACGAGGTGGCTTGATATAGTGCTTGGGCCGTAAGGGACCCCTCCGTAGTCTGCACATCCACAGTGAGCGTGGGTAGCCATTGTTTTGAGTGATTGATACTATGCCCGAGGGGCTGATATGAGTGATTGTGAGGTAGCCCGAGGGGCTGATACTATTCTGATATTGAGCCCGAGGGGCTGTTACTGTTCTGATATTCAGCCCGAGGGGCTGGCACTATTCTGATATTGAGCCCGAGGGGTTGATTCTGTTGATATTATGCCCGAGGGGCGGTTTGTTGTACATGTTTTGCCAGAGGGGCTGTTTACATTTCTATCATTTTTGTTACTCACTTGTATACTACTTGCTTTACTTGTTGGAAAAAAGGATTTTCACTTGATTTTTCATTGCTTTACTATTTAAAGTGATTTTTCTGCTTCAGTATGGAATACTTTGTGTTTTTGCGTGATTTCTTGCCTTCAGTCTTTATTTATTATTATTACTCACTGAGTCAGAGTACTCACATTATTCCCTGCACCTTGTGTGCAGATTCAGGTATGTTTTGGCTGAATGGAGGCAGAGTCATCAGGGTTTAGCAAGGTAGCTGCCGGCGTTCGCAACACTGCTTTTCTCTCTCCTCATTTCATTAGTCTGTATTTGTACACTCCAGGATTTCAGTTGTATTTATACCCTAGTAGATGCTCGTGACTTGTGACACCCTGGTTAGGGCTGTGTCGGATTGTTCTTCCGTTAATTATATCATTAAATCATATTTAAACTGTTTATTAATGTTTAACTATTTTTGAAAAGGCGATAGGGGTTTGTTGGCTGGCCTTGTCTTCACGAGAGGTGCCATCACGATTGGAGCGGCGTTTGGGTTGTGACAAGTTGGTATCAGAGCCTAGATTACATAGGTCTTATGAGTCATGAGCAGGTTTAGTAGAGTCTCGCGGATTGGTATGGAGACATCTTTATTTATCCTCCAGAGGCTGCAGAACCTTTAGGAAAAATTCACATTTTTAATTCTTATCGTGCGTCCTTGATTCAGCTTGAAAAGTAATTCTTGAAATTCCTTCCACGTGTTTGCATGCACGCATGAGAGCTCAGTATCAGATATGCCTTGATGGCTTGTGATTCCCCGATCAAGGGGCGAGATGTGATCTCTGTAAGTTGATGTTGGGCTACTCTGAAGGACTTGAGGCCGGATTTTTGCCTATGGCTTGAGCACCGAGGTGCTGATTGTATGAGCAAGTATTTTTGAACGTGTATGTTCGGTATTGTCCCTATTAGTGGAAGTGACGGTTGGATAACTATGTGATGAGTATGTTGGTACTGCGAGATGTATCTACATGATTTCAAAGCGACAAGAAGGTCTGCTAGAGGATAGAAGAACTATTAGGTGCTTGAATTCTATCTTGATTCGAGGTATAGCCCCAAGTTATAGGCATGCGAAGGATCTTTTCATGTTTCCCAGTTATGAGTGAAGTAAATTTCATGTTGCAGTATGAGTTCAGAATCAGGAAGACTAAGTGAGTGTCCACAGTTTATGACGTTGGAAGGTATACATAAATGTTAGTTAGAGGCAAAGCAGGTGGGTGGCCTCCTACGAAATGTTCTGAGGTGGTACGATCCTTATGTGTCTGTTAGAAGATCTCGAATTCAATGATCTCGTCTCACCCATTAAGAACTGCTCAGGCAATAAGCCACCCCATACATAATCAAAAGCCGCATATGATGCCCTAATATGCCAATAGGCTACCAATTCGAACGCGATACAAAAAAGAAAACAAACTCTGGAAGGAATTACCAATCCCACACACTAATACAGACTTTCCTTACAAAACAGGAAGCAAGGCATACAAAATAGCATATAGAAAACTATACTCAACATCACATTGTTGCAAACTTCATACTTGGTTTACATCTTTAACCAATCAAGTGATCACATGCCATACTTATATAATCTTCCTGTGGGACACACTCCCACAACCTACCACAACAATATCTGGAGCGTACATCCAAACCACCGGTCGCACTAATGCTAAAGAGCGATCAAGAATTATTAACCAGGACGCAAAACCCTTTTTACAAAACAGCGATCTTAGGTGACGCTGAAGACAATACCAACTTACCGTAAACATCGAAACTTATCTCCTGCTCATCCGAGCTCATGACATCTTGTCAAAAATTTTCCTTCACTCGTGCCATTCTCGGCCCAATTTCCACAACCAGAACTGATTCACCAGCATGCATCAAATCGGAACTAACATAGTACATAACCGCACAATCCGCTAACCAATAGCAAGCTCCCCAACTTGGCTCGAAGCCATAGATCACAACATACTATACTCATAACGCATATACTCCATTTTTGCCTCAATACCATAGTGAGATTAAATTCAATCCTTCATAAGCTTGTGGAAACACAAATCATTTGGAATTTTTAACTCTTCTGTAAATCTCGCATTCACTCACACAACAGTTAAGCCCACTCTCTAGGTGATCCAATTTAGATTTCAACACATTTTATTCACTTGCAATTGAGGTCTTCTAATAGATAACATAAGGATAACACAACTTTAGAACACCCCACAGGAGATAACCCACCTGTTTTGCCCCCAACTAACATTTCTGCATACCTTCCACCGCCATAAGCATTACGTTGTCACTTGATCTTCTTGAGTCTGTACTCATACCGCAACATGAAATTTACTTCACCCCCAACTTGGAGACATGAAAAGATTCTTCACACGCCCATAACTCGGGCTATAACTTGAATAACGATGGACTTCAAGCATCTATTAGTTCTTACATCATTCAGCAGACCCTTCTCGTCACTTCCAAATCATATAGATATGCCTCGCAGTACTAACATACTCATCTCATAGCCACAACCATCATTTCCACCAACAGGGACACTACCAAACATATAAGTTCAAAAACACTTGTTTACACAATCAACACCTCGGCGCTCCAGCCATAGGCAAAGATCCAACATCAAGTCCTTCAGACTGGCCCACCATAAACTCACAGAGATTACACCTCGCCCCTCGATCGGGGAATCACAAGCCATCGAGGCACATCTGATACTGAGCGCCCATGCGCGCATACGTATGCGTAGATGGAATTTCAAAAGTTTCTTTTCAAGATGAATCAAGGATGCACGATAAGAATTCAAGAATGTGAAGTTTTCCTAAAAGTTCTACAGCCTCTCGAGGATAAATACAGACGTCTCCGTACCGATACGCGAGACTCTACTAAACCGTCTCATAACTCGCGAGACCAATTAACCTAGGCTCTGATACCAACTTGTCACGACCCCAACCCCGGTTATGATGGCGCCCAACACACTGCTAGGCAAGCCCGACCATTCAACAACATTATCCCAAATTCTTATTCAGATTATAGATAAATATCACAGAGAATTTACTAAGTCATTACATTCAAGTGTATAATTAATAATAAAATCTGCGAAAGTTCAATTAAAATACCACACCATAGCCCAATAGAATCTGGTGTCACGAATATGAGCCTCTAATACAGAATATCCAAACTATTACAAGTTTGTCTAGGAAAAATACAAAATAAAAGATAGAGATAGAGGGGAGAGATCAAGGCTGCGAACGCCATGTAGCTACTCAATACTCCTGGATACTGCCTGCTCAACTAAACAATTCCTCACTTAGCCTGTGGTGTACCTGGATCTGCACGCAAGGTGCAGGGAGTAATATGAGTACTCTGACCCAGTGAGTAATAAACATAAATAAAGGCTGAGAATAAGAAATCATGGGAAAATACAAAGTAAACTATAACTGGCAGTTTAGAACAACAAATAGTGAAGCAACAAGTCAATTAAATCAGAGTACCAAATATTGAGACAGGTATAACCGATAAAAACAAATGCATGAGTGCAATGCAATGCATATGATGGTACACTCTAGTACCCACTACGGCGTGCAACCCGAGCCATCCATTTATTTATCGTCGACGGCGCTCACTGGGGGTGTGTGCAGACTCCGGAGGGGCTCCTACAACCCAAGCGCAATATCAAGCCATCTCGTGGCATCAAATCTAGGCCCTCGGCCTCATATCAATCTCTGTATAATCACCCAGGCTCTCAGCCTCAATATCAATGTAATCAACCAGGCTCTCACCCTCAATATCAATATAACACTGTTGCGGCGTGCAGCCCGATCCATGCTCAGTCCAGAAATCATCATAAGCCCTTTGGGCATTTGTAAAACACTAGTTCTCAGCCCGAAATATCATTTAGAAATATCATTTAAGTCTTCAAATCTTGGAAAGATGGCTGAGTTTGCAAAACAGTATTTAAAACCTTGGACTGAGGTCAAATGATATGCAAAATATGCAAAAGCAGTGATATCAATCCCTGTAGGATTCAAATAATTGGCAAGAAGCCCAAATGTAACATTTAAATCCAAGTAAGGATGATTCTCAATTTAGTTCAAGTAGGAAACACGGTAAAAACATCTCTCGGGACGGACCAAGTCACAATCCCCAATGGTGCTCTACCCCACGCCCATTATCCGGCGTGCAAGTCACCTCGATATAGCATTACGATGTGAAATTCCGGGGTTTCAAACCCTCAGGACATCATTTACATTAATTGCTCACCTCAAGACGGTCAAAGTCTAGCTCGCTATTCCCTTGCCTCTCAAATTACCCTCCTCGTGCAACGAATATGCCCAAAATCACAACGAATATGTCGCATTATGCTAAAAAGACAATACCCAATCGAAAGCAATCGAAAAATATCAAAATTCACGAATTTGACAAAACCCGAGCCCCGGGCCCACATCTCGAAAAATCAGAGAATTAACATCACCGAATTCCTTGTCTCGCCACGAGTCTATACATACCAAGAACTCCCAAATCCGAGTTCAAATGACCCATCAAATCCTAATTGTTTGGTTTCAAAATTCAAGCCCTAGTTCTTCATTTGTAGGCTTATATTTCATGAATCTCTAGGTGAAATTCACAATAAAAACGAGTTCTAAGTCCAAGAAACTTACCTCAAGTCGTTCCCCCTTGAATCCCTCTTTAATCTCCACCAAGAAGCTCTCAAAATGAACAACCATGGAGGAAAAAAAACCCAAAATCGCGGATGAAGTGCTTTATAAACTCACTGCCCAGAATTTTTCGGAAGTACTGTTCACGCGCGTGGTCACTGTTCACCCGCATGGTTACTGTGCACGCGCATTTACTGTTCACGCTGCTAAAAAAAATACAACAGCAACCAAAGAAATTGCAGCACTTTTCTTTTTACTAAAATGGCTCTAACTCCATCATACGAACTCGGAATTCGATGATTCTTGTTCCTATGAGTCATAAATAATGATACAAACATAGTCCTTCAATCGAAACTCAATTCGGAGCTCGTTTGCTCAGTGCGATATCCATTTCGCTCGTTAAACAATTAACTCATGTTTCGTGTCAAAAACTCAATCGCGACTTGATGAAATTAGACCAAACTTTCCCGATCACTCCTATAATTCATTATTTAAATTCTGGAAATCTCAAAATAAAATTTCGATCTCTAGAACTAAAAATGGACCTTTGGATCATTACATGCTTATTCTCAAACGGCTAAAATCTTCCAAAAACTCTTTCAAAACTTATCCCAGCCTCATGGGACCCCGACCAAACATGCCAACATAATTCATAACATTATTCAAACCTCTTCCAATCATCAAAACACCTCAAACAACATTAAATTACCCAAAACTCATCGAATTCAAGCCTAATTTTCTAAAAACTTCCGAAATACACTTTCGATCAAAAACCCAACCAAACCATGTCCGAATGACCTGAAATTTTACACACATATCCCAAATCACCTAACGAATCTACAGAAACTCTCAGAATTCCATTCTGACTCTCGGATCAAAATCTCACCTATCAACCGGATTTCGCCAAAATACTAACTTCGCCAATTCAAGCCAAATTGTACACCCAACCTCCAAAAATACTTCCGATCACACTCCTAAGTCACAAATCATCCCCTGAAGCTAACCGAATCACCGAGATTCAAATCTGAGCCCTCTAACACATAAGTCAACGTCCGGTTGACTTTTCCAAAATAAACCTTCCTTAAAGAGACTAAGTGTCTCATTTCCTACTAAAACCAATCCAAATCAACTCGTTCACACCCAACACTGATAATGAAGCATAAAGAAATAGGAAATGGGGAAAACGGGGCGGTAACTCACGAGAAGACGGGTCGGGTCGTCACAAAAGTCCTACAAGAAAACATTCTTGGTTTATAAAACTTTGTCCTAATTTATTAGGAAAACAAATTTCAAATTGGTTTTTCAAATGGTGGAAGTTATACGGACCATCATTAGATATTTTAAACCCTCTCTTCAAAGGATTATATTCTCAATGGGTAGATATATCTCCCAAAATTATTTCTCTTCAAAAAGATCATATCTTTTATGATGGTATTGCTACCATGTATTTCTTTATTGAATTTTCTATTCCCTGGATTATGAAATGTAATGTATAGACCGGTTATACTAGTGAAGGCATTACTTGCCTTAACAGAATTTTCTATCATAAGTTCTGGTCCAAATTGCTCCAGTCAAACTAACAAGGAAAGTTATATGGTGAAGAATTAATACAACAGATACAGGCCAAAATAGAGGCTTATTCACAAATCGATCATACAAAGGATGAAGAAGAAGATCTAAGTCCTTTGGAAATTATCAACAAGAGACTCCAAATGAAGAAGGGAGCTGTTTCACAGAAAGAAATCCTTGCTTCATATTTTGAAGAAATAAAAAAGGATTTAGCAAAAAATCTTGGTACTACTATTAGAGATGATATCTCTATGGTTTCTATTGGCAGTACTTCAAATGAAGATGTGTGTTTAGCCAGAGAAGCCCAAAATCAATCAGATACAGAGGAAGTTAGTGATACAGAAATTGAAGACTTCATCAACAAATTGAAAGCAAGTGCAGAAGCATCTTCTGCAAAGAAAAACGACAAAGGAAAAGATAAAGCATAAAGAAATAGAAGGCCCCACCAATTGATTATTGGGGTAAAAAGACGAAGACTTTTATAAAGTAATAGGTCCCCTAGATAGCTTTAATAAAGTAAGGGGTCGCTCCATTATCGGAAGGAATCTACTTTTATAAAAGTAGTTTGTCCGATTTCAATAATGTAGTTTTTCTTTTGGTCACATTTTAATTATTTTGTCGGCCACTTTTACCTTTTCATTTTGTTTGTTTGTAGATAGATCCATTATATAAGGATCACTCTTCTTTAGTTCGAGGCAGGCGTTAGCCAACATTAGAACTCTCTGCCTTCTCTCTAGTTTATCTCTCTACTTGTAAAGAACCCCTTCTATAATAATTTTTCCAAGTTTGAAATAAAATCAAAAAGGTCGTTTGGCCACGACTGAGGGTCTCTCTGCTGGTAATGTTCTTCTCCTTCCCTCTCCCATATCTGAAGTACTGTTAGCCTAAATGACAGGCTAAATAGGTAAGTGTTAGACTTGGTACTAAATGGCTATATGCTATTCATGTTTATGGTAGTTAGGAGTCTACTGTATCAAACCCGAGGGGGTTTTGGGTTAAGGACTATATAGACCAGATAGTTACTACTCTCGATAGTAAATCTTGGTTAGTCCTAAGTTAACCGGTTGTGCTCGTTAATCCGTTTAGGCAGGTGGCCGTTGAAGGGCTGTGAAGAGCATCGTGGTTTAAGGTTTCCTTAGAGATTAGTGGCTAGGCCAGGACTGGTGTCCTTGTAATTCAATTCTTGATCCCTATTCGGAAGCGATCCGGCACTTCCCATTGGTATCAGAGCCATGTTTAGTAGAAAACCTAGAGTTTAAGTCTAACACTTAATTTCTTAATGAATATCATTAGGAAAAAGAATACTGTTAAAACAGTAGAAACGGAGAATATGAGCTTCCCCAACAATTAGACCTACTTAATAAGTGGACTATTCTAATGGTTAAACCTAAGGTTATATACCAATTATGTACTTTTGAACGAATAGGTTTAAAACAAGTAGTTAAAACTACTGAAGAAACACTCACGGTAGATAGTGACCATGCTACATTCAGATTATTATCTGAAAGTGATCTAGCCCCTTTATAGGGATTCACATAGATTTTTGCATATAGGCTTAATACAAGTTGCCTTCAAGCCACTAACTCTAAGAGGCTTACCTGAAAGCTTTATAGCAGCACTCAGAGATGGCGGAAACCAAAACTGGAAAAAGTCTCTTATAGGGACTGTGCAAACCAGTTTGGCCTATGGCCCTGTTTATTTTAATGCCTATCCTAATTTGCAAATTTCCCTTAATGATGATAATTCTTTGAATGCTTTAATACTTAGCATCAAATTACATGGTTATGACTATTTGCCTGGTACACAAGTTATATTCATCTGTTATAGGATTCATTTCAAACCATTATACACTTTGAATCCTATGTGTAAAATAATGGATATGAAAAATGAAACTATTCTTATAGAAACCAACTTTGGTAAATCCAAAGTAACTACCAGAAGACCTATTAAATGGGATGAAATTGATTTCTCAAAAGAATGGGTCATAGAATAGGTTGTTGCCCCTCGAAACACTAGTAATACTGAGGTTACAGAAATAGAACAAACCTCAGATGGCACTATTAAAATCAGGTTCAATGAACCCGATCAAACTGATAATATCGGTTTATCATCTAGATTAACTAGATCTAATTCTTCTTATATTTCTCCAATTGATTATGTGGTAGAATTTCCATCGAGAGCATCCACATCACAAATTAGAGACAATAATAGAATCAATGAAGTCAACATTGGTAGTGATAATATTGTTAAGGTCAATAATAATTCAGATCTTGAACCCACTGCATCCGAAATGGATTTTTCAAATGGTTTTAAAAATGACTGAAAACCAAATAGATTTTAGTCCGGGTTCACCGGCAAGAAAAATAATTTTAGAAGAATTTCTAAAACCTAAATGGGCAGTTTTCAGAAAATGGTTTCATGAAAATATGTCCCCTGAATTAGTATAATTTTTTAGATATGACTTTTATACATACATTAGCAAGAAAAATAAAATTATTGCTTTTGTTCCATGGTTTATGTCTAAGCATATTTATAACTATATTTCTGTGCTAGAAAGAGATTATACGCTCACAAATGGAAATATTATTAATTCTATTTTTCCACCCCAACAATCCTTTCATATAGGGGAAAAGGATAAAATTATCTATTGCACTGCTTTTTCAAAAATATTTAAAAATGATGTTGCTACAATAACTGCTAAGAATTTGAATACCATGCTTACCCAAAATATTTATACTAATATGTAGTTGAGTATTCTGGGTGAACAGGTTATTAAAATTCATGAGAAATTGGACAAGCTTATAGCTGAAGTCCAAAAAATCCAACAGAAGGATACTAAAGGTAAAGAGCAAATCGCTACTACTAGTATCCAACCACCGCCTGAGATAAGAGACTTTAAATTAAAAAGTCTTGATGACATTGAGGAACTTCTTAATAAGAAGTTTGGAGAATTTAGAGCTAGTCCTCTAAGTTTAGAGCATGCATCTACTAGCGGTACAAAAGTAGATGACGAGATTAATAAAATCTCTGAGAAATATGCTCCAAAACCATACCAAAGAATGTTTTACTACCCAAGACCTACCCCTCAAGATGTCCTGATAGAAGAACAGGACAATGATCATTACCACCAAGGTTATAGTGGGTCAGATATCTATGAATGGAACATAGATGGTCTTGCCGAAAGGCAAATTTATACGACAGTACATAGAATGCTTATGTACAGTACTATCTGTAAAGTTGATAAGAATATATATAGGGCAATTGCAGAAATGATTATTGCCGGATTTACTGGTCAATTGAAAGGCTGGTGGGATAATTATCTCACCCAAGACCAATGCTTTCAAATAATGCATGCAACCAAGACTGAAGATGATAAGATTGTTCAAAACTCAGTCTATTCTTTAGTCAAGAATATCATTGAACGCTTTTCTGGAAGATGGTCTGATAATAGTGACACCATTAGGACAATGCTCCAGAATTTGAGGTGTAAAACCCTCACATCTTTTAGATGATATAAAGATGTTTTCTTATCCAGAGTGATGGAATTGCCAGAGAGTAATAGTACTCATTGGAAGTCTAAGTTCATAGATGGACTCCCACCCTTATTTGCTGAAAGGATTCGAAAAGTCATTAGAGGCACAGGAATGAGTATTGATTATAATAATTACTCATATGGTAAATTATTTAGTGTATGCACTCAGGAAGGTTTAGCGCTGTGTAATGAGATCAAGATAAACCAACAAATCAAGAAACATCGTCTCACTAAGAGACAACAATTAGGTGAATTTTGTGAACAATTCGCCATCGATATACCATCCAGAAGAAAGAAATCCCGTAAAAAGGATTTCAAAAGGAAAAAGGGTTCGCCGGAAAAACGACGCGAAAAGACCCAAAAACAAAAGGCTTTTCATAAAGCCAGAAAGGGTTTTATTAAATCAGAAAACCCTCAGGCCTGTTATAAATGTGGTAGAGTAGGCCATTATGCAAAATATTGCAAGATCAAAGATAAGATCAAAGAACTGGATTTAGATGATCATATCAAAGATTCTTTATGTAAGATTCTTCTGAATTCTTCTCCAGAAATATCTGATACTGATGAAGGAACTTCATCAACAAGTGAAGACCTAAGGGTCCTTCATGAAGAAAGTTATACTTCATCTTTTGAAAAAGAGCAAGAGTCCTGTAATAAGGGACAATGCTCAAATCATTGTTGCAATATCGACGATGAACTTTTTAATATCTACTCTCAATTTAGGGATTTAAAGATTAATGTTTTGTCTAATGACAATTTGATTGATTTGCTAAGGGTTATTAAAGACCCTGAATTAAGGTCCCAGCTAATAGATAAAATTCCTACAAATCCAGAGGTAGGAACAGAGGTGGAAGAAATTCCATCTCAGAAAGGACCTTACACCATGTCTGAAATCAGAAAGATGGTGAAAAATAAGTCCCAGCCTGAAAGGCTTGCTACTGTCCAAGATTTAGGTACTGAGATAAGTTATCTCAAGAAAGAAATCTCGGAATTAAAAGCTTCAAATGTAGCTTTAGATGAAAGAATTTTTAGATTAGAAAATTCTGAGGGGATTAATACAGATCTCGGTGTTAAGATTACTGAGATAGATAATATCCCTAGTTCTTCAGAAGAAAAGACTGCTAGTACTTTATTGGCAGTAATGGATTTTCCTGAAGATGAATTTTTAGAAAAATTACAATATTTTATCACTCAAAATTTTTTAATAAAAATAACTCTTTTAATTGATTACAATTTAAAAAAAGAGTTTGTCGCTCTATTTGATAGTTGAACAGATTTAAATTGTGTAAAAGAAGGGGTTATACCCTCTAGATATTTTCATAAAGCCACTCATCGTTTAAGAAATGCTAGTGGTGGTGCAATGGGTATTTCATATAAATTGCCCAAAGCTTATATTTGCCAACAAGACACATGCATTCCTGAGAGTTTTGTTTTGGTAAAAGATATTTGTTGCTACCAAAACACTCACGCAAGTGTACGCGATCGACAAGTAATATAGTAGTAAGTAAAGTATCGTTCCCACGAGCAATTGTGATCAACTTATCAACTGATGTAGACTCAAACAATTATCAATTCAAGCTAAATTATCACAAAATATATAAAGAACCAATTTAAAACTTACTTAATAATTGCACAATAATTCAACACAAAATTACTACACCAATTTCACAATATGTTTATAACAATTTGGATAAATATATTCCCGGGTCATGGACTTGCTAGAAATTATGCTACTATTTTAGCTTAAAATGGATTTATTGAATTATCCGAGTTATTGATTATAGGGTTAATAATATTCATAAGAATATTTCGAGTTCTTATGCATCTATTCAAGTTAAACTAATACCTATATGTCTATGGTATTAATATTAGCAAGAATGCATTTACAACTCCTATTTTTCAACCAAGCAAGGCAATTAAGTATAGTTCTATCTTAATTGCGAATCTTTCACCCGATGCCCAGGATCCGGATCTTGCTCTATTTGATTCTATATGCAATCAAGAATTTCCTTTGTCAAGTTTAATTCAAGATTCGTAAATAATATTTCACTGTTAGCTACGCAGTAAAATAATTAGAAGCAGAATCAAATAAACAACCCATAACAATAAATTCAATATCTTCAATCTAAGCTTCAAATAACATAATTATCTAACATCCATGACCCAAGAATACTAGAGTTTTTAGCTACTCATAATCATACAAAAATCAACAATAAAAGTTTTAAACATAATATTAACAAGCAAATAGAAGAAAGTTTAGAAGAACTCTTTAAATTCTTGCTCCAAGATGTTGTTCTTCTTCTCCTTTCTTAGCTCCAAGATGAAGCTCCTCCTTCTTCTATGGCTTTTTCTCCCTCCAAATCTGATCTATCCAATAATGGAGTCTTTTACTTTATGGTAGTTTAGTGGATTACTCCCAAATTGACCAATTTACCCCTCAATAATTGCTTTTCCGGACAGGCCTAGCGCGGGAGCGCATGACCAGCGCACATCCCGCGCATATCGAGTTTCTTTCTGTCCAAATCACTGAACTAGCGCGGGAGCGCATGACCAGCGCATGACCCGCGCTAGTGGGGTTTTCTCTTGTTAAGATGTTGCTGCTCAACTTTTCGTCATTTTGACTCCATTTTTCACTTGATTACCATCATAAATTCTCATTTGTTTATTGAACTCCTGTGAGACATTAAAGTCATGATTAGAGCCAATTTTTGCATTATTTGAACATTTACAATAGTAAACCATCCTTAAGTTGAACTAAAACATAGGCTATATTAAACAATTTAGCCTATTATCAACACCTCACACTTAGCTTATTGCTAGTCCTCGAGCAATCCACTATATTCTTTTTAGAGAATTCTTCACTCAACCATTTCCCCTCACGCAGTGTACAATCCTAGCCTTAAAGTTGTCTCTCAAGTGCTATGCAATATTCAAACTTCCTCAACTTCCTCTTCACAGAAGTCAAGATTTGCTTTTCTGTCACAAGTCATATGCCCTCACCATCATGCCAACAAGAAATATCTGGTAATTACTCCGCGCATTCAAGTCATATACTTATAATAATCAAGGAAATCACTCACTCTCACAAAAGAGGTCACATGCATGCAATTGGTACCAGAAGCTTGCCCTTAATGTAAATCTCTACTAAGGTAGGTTAGCTCGATCCAAAATTAATTAGGACTTTTTCGTGGTTGTAATGTGGGCTAAGGGACGGGTATGATGTATTTAGGAATAGTGACTCAACCCCTAAGCACTTTAACACATCACACGAGCAATTTTCAGCATAAATTCTTCAACCCACTTCTCATTTATACACAATATCATCCCACAAATACGCCCTTCTTCTTTAAGCAATCTATTAATTCATTCCCACTAGCTAGAGCAAAACACAATGTAATCATTTACCTCTATTTTTTTTTAATTTCTTTTTAATTTTTTTCTATTTCTACTAGTGGTGTATTCGTTTACAACATAAGTGCACCTTTCATCCTTTTATTGGTTCCACTCAAAAGTCACCCCACACTTATTTCCTTCTTACTTCTTTTAGCGCTCTTCTCACAATTAAAGTGCTTTAAGAGGTAAAAGGATCAAAACATTGTCAATTAAGAACAAAAGGGTATAGGCTTGTAATGCGGGTGCCAAACAAAAAGTCCGAAGGCTCAAAAGGGTTAACTAGGGACAAATTTTATTTTTAATAAGCAATTAAGCTCAAAAAGGTCAAAGAACGCCTAACATCATTTTTCAAACTGAGCATCACCTCAAATTTCGCTTCAACTCACATACCGGGCAAGTTCTAAACACAAGTACAATACATGGACTATACAAATACTCACCACACATGGCATATGACTCATTCCAAATTAGCTCATCAAGACGCTCCATTACGAGCAGTCAATTCAGTACAAACATACAAATTAAGGCACTTTTAGTGAGATTCAACAATTAGGACTAAGTGTTACACTCTAGGGTCTATTGTGTTCAGGTGTGTCAACGCTATGTGTTTACTTTTCTATAGCTTATAACTCCTTATTTTAGTCTACAAATATAAAATATAAAAACCGTTTTCTTTAGACTCACTTCCCTCAAGAAAATTCGTCTAAAAGATCCGTCGTAGGGAAAAGTCTAATTTTTCTACCATTTTCAATTTTTGTTTACATAAAAAAAAATTAATCTTCTAAAATACTACACAACTACGAAGAAAAGAGATAAGAAGCTAAAATACTAAAAAGCTAATTATCCAAAAGAATTCTCACACCCCACACTTAAAAGAGTGCAATGTCCCCAATGCACAAATAAAGCAAAAAATAACAAGGGTGGACAAGAAACTCCCTGAAAGGCCAAAGACCGAAGCACTGGCAGCTCACGGGGTACTCAGACTTCTCCCAAGGATGGTCCTTTGTGCGGGTACCTCACACTAGTTCCAACCAGCTGGCTCGCATTTGCACACTTTCAGTGGCTTTTCTTCTATGCTCATAATCCTACAACAAATGCTACAAAGGTAGAAAACTAAAATAAACAAAAATAAATAAAAATAAAAGAAAGCAGTAAAGCTGGGTTGCCTCCCAACAAGCGCCTAATTTAACATCGCGGCACAACGTGAACCACTTTTTGCCTCCACCTCGAACTTATGAATTGTACCCCTAACAAGGCATCAAGTCTGTCGCTATGTTTTTTGGTGGGGCTACAAAGATAACCAGGCCAAGTAATAAATTTTTCACTCGACACTTCTCGACCTTTGGATGAGGAATGTAATTTTTGCTTTTTGGCACAATAAATTCAAGAATATAGACACTTTCATCCTCACTCTTTGACTTCCCCATAGGGTCAGGTGGCTCGATTACTATCTTACTATCTAAACACAATGTGGAAAAATGATTGGAATGAAGTCTAATGCGCCATAACTCATGAATTTTACTACTATTTACATCCCCATTTATACAAACACTCAATTCTTCTAAAGTAATGTTATCTACTCCCTCACATGACTCTAGAGCACTCTTCTTAACATGGACATCCTCAAGAAAAATATGATCTAATGATTGGTATTCTTGTTTTAGCTCCTCTATTTGGTCTAGAAGATTTTTTTCAGCTTCATACAACTCATCATTAAATTGTTGGGCGTTACACGCATCAACCTTTGCACTCAAATCTGAATCCAAGTTATGCACAACCAAGCCAAAATTATCACTTTTTTGTGCAAGCTCATCTCTCTCCTTAGACCAATCTTTCATCACCGTTGTTAGTAAACAACGTCGTTTCGCAGAATCCACTAATCGAGAATATTCATCCCAATACCAACCCTTACTCCCATATTCAAATTCAGATGTCCAAAAGGTGAGGTCATGACTAGCCGAAAACTACGGGCCATAAAAATCTTTGATTAACCAAGGGTCTTCATCATTAACCTTACCTCTGTATATTTCATCCTCAGATGTCATCCTGAGAGAACTAGAAACATACTAAGACAAAAATCAAATAGTTATAAAAATAACATATTTACAAAAAGAAAAGAAAATAAACTTGTAAAGATAATAATAAAAGTCTAACCCAGAAGAATAGTTAATGTCTAATTCCCCGGCAACGGCGCCAAAAACTTGTTGCGACCAAAACACTGACGCAAGTGTACGCGATCGACAAGTAATATAGTAGTAAGTAAAGTATCGTTCCCACGAGGAATTATGATCAACTTATCGACTGATGTAGACTCAAACAATTATCAATTCAAGCTAAATTATCACAAAATATATAAAGAACCAATTTACAACTTACTTAATAATTGCACAATAATTCAACACAAAATTACTACACCAATTTCACAATATGTTTATAACAATTTGGATAAATATATTCCCGGGTCATGGACTTGCTAGAAATTATGCTACAATTTTAGCTTAAAATGGATTTATTGAATTATCCGGGTTATTGATTATAGGGTTAATAATATTCATAAGAATCTTTCGAGTTCTTATGCATCTATTCAAGTTAAACTAATACTTATATGTCTATGGTATTAATATTAGCAAGAATGCATTTACAACTCCTATTTTTCAACCAAGCAAGGCAATTAAGTATAGTTCTATCTTAATTGCGAATCTTTCACCCGATGCCCAGGATCCGGATCTTGCTCTATTTGATTCTATATGCAATCAAGAATTTCCTTTGTCAAGTTTAATTCAAGATTCGTAAATAATATTTCACTGTTAGCTACGAAGTAAAATAATTAGAAGCAGAATCAAATAAACAACCCATAATGATAAATTCAAGATCATCAATCTAAGCTTCAAATAACATAATTATCTAACATCCATGACCCAAGAATACTAGAGTTTTTAGTTACTCATAATCATACAAAAATCAACAATAAAAGTTTTAAACATAATATTAACAAGCAAATAGAAGAAAGTTTAGAATAACTCTTTGAATCCTTGCTCCAAGATGTTGTTCTTCTTCTCCTTTCTTAGCTCCAAGATGAAGCTTCTCCTTCTTCTATGGTTTTTTCTCCCTCCAAATCTGATCTATCCAATAATGGAGTCTTTTACTTTATGGTAGTTTAGTGGATTACTCCTAAATTGACCAATTTACCCCTCAATAATTGCTTTTCCGGACAGGACTAGCGCGGGAGCGCATGACCAGCGCACATCCCGCGCATATCGAGTTTCTTTCTGTCCAAATCACTGAACTAGCGCGGGAGCGCATGACCAGCGCATGACCCGCGCTAGTGGGGTTTTCTCTTGTTAAGATGTTGCTGCTCAACTTTTCGTCATTTGACTCCATTTTTCACTTGATTACCATCATAAATCCTCATTTGTTTATTGAACTCCTGTGAGACATTAAAGTCATGATTACAACCAATTTTTGCATTATTTGAACATTTACAATAGTAAACCATCCTTAAGTTGAGCTAAAATATAGGCTATATTACACAATTTAGCCTATTATCAATATTCAACAAGAAGTAATAATTGGAGTCCCATTTTTAATAAAATTAATGCCTTTTTTATATTGGGATACAAAGAGTTTTACCGATACTTATAATGGTAAGAGTATTACTTTTGAGTTTATATCTGAGCCAGTTCAAAGATTTTTGAATGAGATTATTTCTAATAATATTTCTTCAAAAGTCAATCAAATTGAATTTTTGAAAAATGAGATTTGTTCCATTACTATAGAACAGGATTTAAAAAATCCCAAGCTAGTAGAAAAGTGTCACGACCCAATTCCTGAACCTGGTCGTGATGGCGCCTCTCATGAGGACAAGGTCAGTCATTCAACCCATTTCATCCTTTTAAGATAATTAATTAACACAATTATAGTATAAACATGGTTTAATAATTTCCAATAGCGGAAAGTATAGATAAAATACGGAAATCCAACCCAATTCAGCCCTAACCGGGGTGTCACAAGTCATGAGCTACTACAGAGTTTACTCAAATTCTACAAAGTATGGAATTAGGAACAAAGTCTGAAGATATCATAAATAACAAAAGATAAGGGAGAAAACGGGTCTGCGAACGCCATGCAACTACCTCGATAACTCCGATGAAAACGGAACAGCAGGAAACTCACTCTATGCCTCAGGAATACCTGTACTTGCACACATGGTGCAGGGAGTAATGTGAGTACTCCGACCCAGTGAGTAATATATATAAATAATGACTGAAGGTAAGAAAACACGTTAAGGCACACAACATTCTCTACAGAAGCAGTGAAACATCATGTGAAATTTCTTTTAAACTAGTAAAATAGGTAATTTGGCAGTAAAATGACGAGTAGAAATCTGCCCCTCTGGCTCAATATCAAAACAACAAGTAGAAATCTGCCCCTCGGGCTTAGTATCAAAAAAACAAGAAGAAATCTGCCTCTCGGGCTCAGTATCAAAATAATAATTAGAAATCTGCCCCTCAGGCTCAGTATCAAAATAATAAGTAGAAATCTGCCCCTCGGGCTCAGTATCAAAATAATAATTAGAAATCTGCCCCTCGGGCTTAGTATCAAAATAATAAGTATAAATCTGCCCCTCGGGCTCAGTATCTTAGAACAGTATTAGCCCCTCAGGCTCAGAACAGTATGAAGCAACCAGTCAATGAAATAAGAGCACATAATTATTATGGCAGATAATGAAGATAAGGAATAAATGCATGAATGCAATGCAATGCATATGACGGTACCCTCTGGTACCCATTACGGCATGCAGCCCGAGCCATACATATTTATTTATCATCGACGACGCTCACTGGGGGTATGTACATACTCCGGAGGGGCTCCTACAGCCCAAGCGCAATATCAAGCCATCTCGTGGCATCAAATCTAGGCCCTCGGCCTCATATCAATCTCAGTATAATCACCCAGGCTCTCGTCCTCAATATCAATGTAATCAACCAGGCTCTCAGGCTCAATATCAATATAACACTGCTGCGGCGCGCAGCCCGATCCATGCTCAGTCCAGAAATCATCATAAGCCCCTTGGGCATTTGTAAAACAGTAGTTCTCAACCCGAAATATCATTTAGAAATATCATTTAAGTTTTCAAATCTTAGAAATATGGTTGAGTTTGCAAAACAGTATTTAAAACCTTGGAGTGAGGTCAAATGATATGCAAAATATGTGAAAGCAGTGATATCAATCCCTGAAGGATTCAAATAATTGGCAAGAATCCCAAATGTAACAATTAAATCCAAGTAATGATGATTCTCAATTTAGTTCAAGTAGAAAACACGGTAAAAACATCTCTCGGGACGGACCAAGTCACAATCCCCAACAGTGCTCTACCCCACGCCCATTATCCAGCATGCAAGTCACCTCAAGACGGCCAAAAGTCTAGCTCGCTATGCCCTTGCCTCTCGAATTGGCCTCTTCGTGCGTCGAATCTATCTAAAATCAGAACGAATATGTCACATTATGTTGTAGTATCAATACCCAATCGAAAATAACTGAAAAACATCAAAATCCCGAAATTTGGCAAAACCTGAGCCACAGGCCCACTTTTCGAAATTCAGAAAAATTAACATCAACGGATTCCTTATCTCGCCACGAGTCTATACATATAAAATTTAACAAAATCGGACATCAACTCGACCCTCAAATCTTCAAATCTTATTTTCAAATCCCTAGGCTTAAATCCCCAATTTACTCCTCAAAAACATGTAATCTAGTCGGATTATTCGATGATAATTCAATATTATGGAGTAGAAATGATCACAAGTGACTTACCTCAAGATTTCCCATGATTTCTTGCTCAAATATCGCCCCAAGCCGTGTTCTTTCACAAGAAAAATGTGAAAATGAGCTAAAAAACAGAACAACACTAATAAAGCCCATCCTAGTCGCTAAAAGACCTTTCCGGCCGCTAAAGGTGCCAAATCTGGTCGCTAAAGGTGCACACCAGAACCTTCTGCACCAGCAATATTTATTTTCACTAAAAAGGCTCTAACTCCACCATACGAACTCGGAATTCGATGATTCTTATTCCTATGAGTCACAAATAATCATACGAACATAGTCCTTCAATTGAAACTCAGTTCGAAACTCGTTCGCTCAGTGCAATATCCATTTAGCTCGTTAAACAAATAACAGATGTTTCGCATCAAAAACCCAATCGCGACTTGATGAAATTAGGCCAAACTTTCCAGATCAGTCCTATAATTCATTATCAAAATTCCAAAAGTCTCGAAATCAAATTTCAATCTCTAGAACTAAAAATGGACCTTTGGATCTTCCAAAAACTCTTCCAAAACTTATCTGAGCCTCATGTGACCCCGACCAAACATGGAAACACACCCCATAACATCATTCAAACTTTTTCCAATCAACAAAACACCTCAAACAACATCAAAACCATCAATTCACATCGAGTTCAAGCCTAAGTTTTCCAAAAACATCCGAAATACACTTTCGATCAAAAACCCGACCAAATGATGTCCGAATAACTTGAAATTTTGCACACACATCAGAAATGACATAACGAAGCTACATCAACTCTCGGAATTCCATTCTAACCCTCGGATTAAAATCTCACCTATAAACCGGAATTCGCCAAAATACTGACTTCGCCAATTCAAGCCTAATTCTACACCGGACCTCCAAAACCACTTCCGATCACACTTCTAAGTCACAAATGACCTCCCAAAGCTAACCAAACCGTCGGAATTCACATCCGAGCCCTCTAACTCATAAGTCAACGTCTGGTTGACTTTTCCAACTTAAGCCTTCTTAAAAGAGACTAAGTGTCTCATTTCTAATCAAAACCACTCCAAACCAACTCGATCACATAAGATATGGATAGTAAAGCATAAAGAATCTGAGAATGGGAAAAACAGAGCGGTAACCCATGAGACGACGGGTTGGGTCGTCATATCCTCCCCAAGTTAAACAAACGTTCGTCATCGAACGTGCCCAAAGTTGTCCTAAAAGCCAAACAATCGCTTAGTAACCTCGCCACGCATATACCCGAGGCTGATCCCACGTTACCTTATCTCATATAGGTCCGACAACACATTGTAATTGAAGTTTTGCAATCCAATCTAGCCCATAATCCATAGGACCACGTTCCCACTTTTGAAATCTTTCATATGATCAGAATCCCACATTTATACTGTGAATAAGCTCGAACAAGCTGTAATAACCCACAACTGCAACCTTAGGTGCTATTACATGATAGACCACATAACTCAAACGCTTGTAGTGATAACTCCTAATCACAGCAGCTGCACACAACACCCGAATGCCGATAGAAAAACTCTTATCAACTAAAGTCTCATCTCACACTTTCATATGCTGCCAATGATAACTAAATCACGCGGTAAACCATAACCATTTCCCATATCAACCAAGCACAATTTGATGTCTAGTACCACAAGCGAATAATCATGCCTACGGAGAAGTACATAATACAATGCCATACCAGTAAACCTCACTATTACACCATCTGGTTACCCTAGAAAGGGAAAATACCTCAAAGAAGAGAGCCGCTTTGCAAGTTCCACAAGTACCACACCAATGATATGCTATGAGCTCGTCAATCACAGTGGAACCAAGATACATGAATAGAATAATAATAACCAGCTCTTCTATAGCTCACATTGACATTAACTTCACGAGCAACTTAGTTGCCAAAAACATAATCCACCTGGCACGATCACAGACCTCCAATCCAAGCATATCATGTAAAGTAATCCAGCAAGTACACATGTATATGCTAAGTGAAACAAGATTCTCATGCTCCTAGACTGGCATAAATAACACTCTATATCGTAGGCACGAGCAAACTGCGTTGTCATAGCTCAAATCAGCAAGTTAGCACAGAATTAGTAATTACCAAGTTTGTTCTGGAATTTAGCATCTTGGAAATCTCAAGTATAGTCCAGATAGTTCTTAACAGAGTTACGAATACGAGAAACATTATACCTTTAAGCTCAATATCCCACTCTAGGCATATCATAGCCTACGTATCTTCCGAGCACGAATATTGGCTCGGTGCTTGCACACATGTTCAAACCTCACATATATCTGCGCTCACAACGTATAGTTATCACCATCAATTAGCTCGACTAGTGCATCCAATGAGTTAGATAAAATACTCTCCTCAACATGCCACAATCCCGAAATAGTATATATTTGAGAATTCCTCGTCTCCAAATTCATAGATCACATAAAACACTGTAACTGATCACAACCTCAGCACCCAAATGACTGACACATCCCTCAAGTACGATCATCCCAAGATAATTATTTTCAAAAATTTTCTAAATACATAACAAGATCGAAATATTGGTAGTCGATCAACCAAGTGAGCGTTGAAATGCCAATAGACATCTGTTAATCAGAATGTAATGTGCACCCTTCTCAGGCCTTACCAAGCAGTTATAACATTCAATCTAAATATCTGAAACTGACTACTCTATCCAGAATTCATGACCTTTTCTTCAAGAATGAACTGTCACCTCGTACATGAAAATATTAAACATGCACAACATACCACGTCTATTATGCCATCATTTTGCAAACGCAAGAATATCATTAGAATTTCCGGGCTATAGGAAAATTACATTCCGGTAGTTAGAAATCTTCTATTTGCTCCCATTTAGGAGGAGTTCGTAATATACAATATGTTTCGCACACCAGTAGAAGATACTCGACTCGAACTATGGTAAAAACCATCAAAAAACATTCAAATATGCTCACACATACCCAAGTTATCAAAACGGAATTCCTCTGGCTTAACCAAGCCATGTAGGTTACCAACCCAAAAATATTGCCATAAAACATCTGTAAAGCATCACAATATACGGTATATGAATCTAAAGCTGATGGCAAAACCAACACTGAAGCTGTGGTCAAAGCTGTCTTAAGCTTCTGAAAGCTCTTCTCACATTCGTCCGACCATACAAACGGTGCACCCTTATAAGTAAACTTGGTCAAGGACGATGCAATGGATGAAAAATCCCTCACAACTAGGATAGAATCGATACTAGTAGTCTCAGCTCCAACATCTAACACAAACGCTAGATATGACAGACAACCCTTCCCAACTATACGTTGGGCTTTCAAGAAAGAAATTACTCTGCTAGGAATATAATCAGTCATACCACACCACTTGATCTGTGGTACACCCGGCATAGCCAAAGTAATTGTCTTAGCATGACAGTCTAGAATAACATGACACGGAAATAACCAATCCATGCCCAATATAACATCAAAGTCCACCATGCTCAATAGCAATAGATCAACTCGGGTCTCCAAACCCTCAATAATCACAACACATGACCGGTACACACGGTCCACAACAACAGTATTTCCCACCGGGGTAGATACATGAACAGAAAAAGAAAGAAACTCCAGGGGCGTACCCAAATAATGAGCAAAATATGTGGACACATAAGAATAGGTGGAACCGGGATCGAATAATACAAAGGCATCTCTGTGGCAGACTGGAACAATTCCTATAATGACATCATCTGAAGCAATAACATCTGTCCTTCCTGGAATAGCATAAAAATGAGCCCGGCCACCGCCTGATCGACCTTAAATCTCCGTAAGCCATAACTGACTCACCAACACGCCTCAAACTGGAACCAATATAGCACATAACCGTGCAATTAACTTAATTAATAGCAAATTCCCCAACTTGGCTCAAAGCCATAGATCAAAACGCACTCAATAATTCACAATGCATATACCCTATTGTTGTCGTAATACCATAGTGTGATTAAACTCACTCCGTCATAAGCTTGTGGAAACACGAATCATCTGGAATTTTAACTCTTCTGCAATTCTTGCATTCACTCACACAACAGTTAAGCCCACTCTTTAGGCAACCCAATTTAGATTTCAATGCATATTCTTCACTTGTAAATGAGATCTTCTAATAGACAACATAAGGATCACACCACCTTAGAACACTCCTCAGGAGATAACCCACCTACTTCACCTCCAATTAACATTTTTGTATACCTTCCATGGTCATACACATTACACAATCACTTAATCTTCCTGAGTCTAAGCTCATACCGTAACATGAAATTTACTTCACTCCAAATAGGAGACATGAAAAGATTCTACACGAGCCCATAACTCGGGGCTACACATCTAATAATAATGAAAATCAAACACTTAATAGTTCATCTATCATCCTGCCGCCCTTCCTCGCCACTTTCAAGTCATACAGATACATCTCGCAGTACTAACATACTCCTTACGTAGCTATCCAACCATCATTCCCACTAATAGGGACAATACCAGACATATAAGTTCCAAAACACTTGCTCGCATTATTAGCACCTTGGTGCTCAAGCCATAGGCAAAGATCTGTCCTCAAGTCCCTCAGATTATCCCAACATCAACTCACAGAGGTCACATCTCTCCCTTCGATCAGGGAATCACAAGCCATCAAGGCACATCTAGTACTGAGCGCTCATGCGCGCATACGAACGGGTGGAAGGAATTTTAAAAGTTTCTTTTCAAGATGAATCAAGGACACACGATAAGAATTCATGAATGTGAAGTTTTCCTAAAGGTTCTGCAGCCTCTCAAGGATAAATACAGATGTCTCCGTACCGATCCGCGAGACTCTACTAAACCGGCTCATGACTCGCGAGACCAAGTAACCTAGGCTCTGATACCAACTTGTCACGACCTAATTTCCGAACCTGGTCATGATGGCGCCTCTCATGAAGACAAGGACAGTCATTCAACCCAATTCATCCTTTTAAGACAAATAATTATCACAATTATAGTATAAACATGGTTTAATAATATCCAATAGCGGAAAGTATAGATAAAATACAGAAATCCAATCCAACTCAGCCCTAACCGGGGTGTCACAAGTCATGAGCTACTACAGAGTTTACTCAAATTCTACAAAGTATGGAATTAGCAACAAAGTCTAAAGATATCATAAATAACAGAAGATAAGGGAGAAAACGGGTCTGCGAACGCCATGCAGCTACCTCGATAACTCCGATGAAAACTAAACAGCACGAAACTCGCTCTATGCCTCAGGAATACTTGTACCTGCACATATGGTGCAGGGAGTAATGTGAGTACTCTGACCCAGTAAGTAATAAATATAAATAATGACTGAAGATAAGAAAATACGTTAAGGCACACAACATTCTCTACAGAAGCAGTGAAATCATTTAAAATAACAATTCAGTGAAACATCATGTAAAATTTCTTTTAAACCAGTAAAATAGGTAATTTGGGAGTAAAATGACAAGTATAAATCTGCCCCTCGGGCTCAATATCAAAACAACAAGTAGAAATCTGCCCCTCGGGCTCAGTATCAAAATAACAAGTAGAAATCTACCCCTCGGGCTCAGTATCAAAATAATAAGTAGAAATTTGCCCCTCGGGCTCAGTATCAAAATAATAAGTAGAAATCTGCCCCTCGGGCTCAGTATCTCAGAATAGTATTAGCCCCTCAAGCTCAGAACTGTATGAAGCAACCAGTCAATGAAATAAGAGCACATAATGATTATGGCAGATAATACAGATAAGGAATAAATGCATGAGTGCAATGCAATGCATATGACAGTACCCTCTGGTACCCACAGCGGCGTGCAGCCTGAGCAATCCATATTTATTTATCATCGACGGCGTTCACTGGGGGTGTGTATAGACTCCGGAGGGGCTCCTACAGCCCAAGCGCAATATCAAGCCATCTCGTGGCATCAAATCTAGGCCCTCAGCCTCATATCAATCTCAGTATAATCACCTAGGCTCTCGGCCTCAATATCAATGTAATCAACCAGTCTCTCGGCCTCAATATCAATGTAATCAACCAGGCTCTCGGCCTCAAAATCAATATAACACTGCTGCGGCGCGCAACTCGATCCATGCTCAGTCCAGAAATCATCATAAGCCCATTGGGCATTTGTAAAACAGTAGTTCTCAGCCCGAAATATCATTTAAGTTTTCAAATCATAGAAAGATGGTTGAGTTTGCAAAACAGTATTTAAAACCTTGGACTGAGGTCAAATGATATGGAAAATATGCGAAAGCAGTGATATCAATCCCTGAAGGATTCAAATAATTGGCAAGAAGCCCAAATATATCAATTAAATCCAAGTAAGGATGATTCTCAATTTAGTTCAAGTAGAAAACACGGTAAAAACATCTCTCGGGACGGACCAAGTCACAATCCCCAACGGTGCTCTACCCCACGCCCGTTATCCAGCGTGCAAGTCACCTCAAGACGGCCAAAAGTCTAGCTCGCTATGCCCCTGCCTCTCGAATTTGCCTCTTCGTGTGTCGAATCTATCTAAAATCAGAACGAATATGTCACATTATGTTGTAGGAACAATACCCAATCAAAAATAACTGAAAAACATCAAAATCCCGAAATTTGGCAAAACCTGAGCCACGGGCCCACTTTTCGAAATTCAGAAAAATTAACATCAACGGATTCCTTATCTCGCCACGAGTCTATACATATAAAATTTAACAAAATCGAACATCAACTCGACCCTCAAATCTTCAAATCTTATTTTCAAATCCCTAGGCCTAAATCCCCAATTTACTCCTCAAAAACATGTAATCTAGTCGGATTATTCGATGATAATTCAATATTATGGAGTAGAACTAATCACAAGTGACTTACCTCAAGATTTCCCATGATTTCTTGCTCAAATATCGCCCCAAGCCGTGTTCTTTCACAAGAAAAACGTGAAAATGATAGTCGCTAAAAGACCTTTCCGGCCGCTAAAGGTGCCAAATCTGGTCGCTAAAGGTGCACACCAGAACCTTCTGCACCAGCAATATTTATTTTCTCTAAAAAGGCTCTAACTCCACCATACGAACTCGGAATTCGATGATTCTTATTCCTATGAGTCACAAATAATCATACGAACATAGTCCTTCAATCGAAACTCAGTTCGAAACTCGTTCGCTCAGTGCAATATCCATTTAGCTCGTTAAACAAATAACAGATGTTTCGCATCAAAAACCCAATCGCGACTTGATGAAATTAGGCCAAACTTTCCAGATCAGTCCTATAATTCATTATCAAAATTCCGAAAGTCTCGAAATCAAATTTCAATCTCTAGAACTAAAAATGGACCTTTGGATCATTACGTGTTTATGCTCAAAACGGCAAAAATCTTCCAAAAACTCTTCCAAAACTTATCCGAGCCTCATGTGACCCCGACCAAACATGGAAACACACCCCATAACATCATTCAAACTTTTTCCAATCAACAAAACACCTCAAACAATATCAAAACCATCAATTCACATCGAATTCAAGCCTAAGTTTTCCAAAAACATCCAAAATACACTTTCGATCAAAAACCCGACCAAATGATGTCCGAATAACCTGAAATTCTGCAAACATCAGAAATGACATAACGAAGCTACAACAACTCTCGGAATTCCATTCTAACCCTCGGATCAAAATCGCACCTATCAACCGAAATTCGCCAAAATACTGACTTCGCCAATTCAAGCCTAATTCTACATCGGACCTCCAAAACCACTTCCAATCACACTCCTAAGTCACAAATCACCTACTGGAGCTAACCAAACCGTCGGAATTTACGTTCGAGCCCTCTAACTCATAAGTCAACAACTGGTTGACTTTTCCAACTTAAGCCTCCTTAAAAGAGACTAAGTGTCTCATTTCTTATCAAAACCACTCCAAACCAACTCGATCACATAAGATACGGATAATAAAGCATAAAGAAGCAGAGAATGGAAAAAACGGAGCGGTAATCCATGAGACAACGGGTCAGGTCGTCACAAAAAGATTAATTTTCTCAAAAATCAATTTGCTACTTCTATATGTAGTATCCATCCGAATCAGTTTTGAAATAGAAAGAAGCATATTATAAGTCTTCCTTATGAAGAATACTTTTCTGAGGATAATATCCCTACCAAGGCTCGACCTTGTCAAATGAACTCCGACTATTTGGAGTTATGCAAGAAGAAAATTGATTCCTTAAAGCAGAAGGGTTTAATTAGACCCTCAAAGTCCAAATGGTCTTGTACTGCTTTTTATGTTAATAAACATGCGGAACAGGAACGAGGAGTTCCTAGACTAGTTATAAATTATAAACCCCTTAATAAGGTATTAAAATGGATTAGATACCCTATCCCCAATAAAAAGGATTTACTGGATAGACTTCATGATGCCATTATATTTTCAAATTTTGATTTAAAATTAGGTTATTGGTAGATTCAGATATCTGAATCAGATAGATATAAGACTGCTTTTAATATGCCAATGGGCCAATATGAATGGAATGTTATGCCCATTGGTTTGAAAAATGCTCCCTCTGAATTTCAAAAAATTAAGAATGATATTTTCCTTATACAGATTTCATAATTGTTTATATTGATGATATTCTAGTATTTTCAAAAAATATAGAATCTCACTTCAAACATCTTGATCTATTTAAAAAGATTATTATACAAAATGGTTTAGTTATATCAAACCCAAAGATGATGATTTTCCAAACTTCTGTTAGATTTCTGGGTCATAACATTGAGAAGGGTAGGATCATCCCCATTAATAAAAGTATTGAATTTGTATCCAAATTCCCCGATATTATTACGGATAAAACTTAGCTTCAAATATTTTTAGGAAGCTTAAATTATATTTCCCTTTTTATAAAGGACCTTGCTAAAGACACTGCTCTTCTTAATGAAAGATTAAAGAAGAATCCTAAAGCTTGGACTGACAGTCATACTGAAGCAGTCAAGAGAATTAAGCAGAAGGTTAATAACCTCCCTTGTTTGACTCTCGCCAATCCTACTTGGGCAAAAGTTGTGGAAACTGATGCCTCTGATATTGGTTATGGCGGAATACTGAAACAATGTTCCCCTATAGATAAACAGGAATACCTTGTTCAATTTTATTCTAGTAAATGGAATAACTCCAAGAAAAATTATGCAACTGTAGCTAAAGAAATTCTTGCTATTGTTAAATGTGTGATGAAATTTCAGACTGACTTATATAATTAGAAATTTATTATTAAAATTGATTGTCAGGCTGCTAAATTTTTCTTTAGTAAAGATTTCAAGCATGATGTTTCCAAACAAATGTTTGCAAGGTGGCAAGATTTATTAGCCCCTTTTGATTTTGAAATTATATACAAAAAAGGGTCTGATAATACCCTTCCTGATTTTCTTACTAGAGAATACCTGAACTAATAGTTCTACTACTTTGTCTACAGATTATGAGACCTACATATAAGCCTCCTCGGCAACGAGGAAGAGGAAAGGCAGCTACTAATAGCAGAGAGAATAATATTCTCGCCCAAATGGGAAATCAAAGGCTTATAGCCGCTAATATTACAGAAGGTAATACCGAACATCCATTATACAAGGAATTTATGGATTTTATAAAATCCAAAAAAGATGAAGGTAATTCATCATCTAATGTACCTACATACTCCTCAGTTATATCAAAGGATGCTAATGACAATTTTGAGACTTATAGTCAAAAAGAATCCAAATAGTTAATAATTCTTTTGGAACAATCCGACCTTAAATGGAAGGATAATCCTTGGCAAATTATGGCAAGATACTTTGATACAGCGTCATACGCTACTGATGCATACAAATACAGAATGCATTATGAGATTATACTCTCAACAACAGGATCTGTAGATATTCAGCATTTCTATCCTGCTAATACTAGAAAAACTTATAATTTTTCGAAGATTATAATTAAGAAGGTTATACCTTCTGATGAATGGGGAATCAGCACACTCAAGGATCGTGATTATACACATCCAGACCAAAAGATTTCGGTCAAATTCAATTATTGGGATTATGTCGAAAGTTTTAATAAAACTTTTTTATATGAAAATACTACCATAAAACATTCTTGGTTTATAAAACTTTGTCCTAATTTATTCGGACAACAAATTCCAAATTGTTTTTTCAAATGGTGGAAGTTATACGGACCATCATTAGATATTTTAAACCCTCTCTTCAAAGGATTATATTCTCAATGGGTAGATATATCTCCCAAAATTATTTCTCTCCAAAAAGATCATATCTTTTATGATGGTATTGCTACCATGTATTTCTTTATTGAATTTTCTATTCCCTGGATTATGAAATGGAATGTACAGACCGGTTATACTAGTGAAGGCATTCCTTGCCTTAACAGAATTTTCTATCATAAGTTCTGGTCCAAATTGCTCCAGTCAAACCAACAAGGAAAGTTATATGGTGAAGAATTAATACAACAGATACAGGCCAAAATAGAGGCTTATTCACATATCGATCATACAAAGGATGAAGAAGAAGAAGATCTAAGTCCTTTGGAAATTATTAGCAAGAGACTCCAAATGAATAAGGGAGTTGTTTCACAGAAAGAAATCCTTGCTTCATATTTTGAAGAAATAAAAAAGGATTTAGCAAAAAATCTTGGTACTACTATTAGAGATGATATCTCTATGGTTTCTATTGGCAGTACTTCAAATGAATATGTGTGTTTAGCCAGAGAAGCCCAAAATCAATCAGATACAGAGGAAGTTAGTGATACAGAAATTGAAGACTTCATCAACAAATTGAAAGCAAGTGCAGAAGCATCTTCTGCAAAGAAAAACGACAAAGGAAAAGATAAAACATAAAGAAATAGAAGGCCCCACCAATTGATTATTGGGGTAAAAAGACGAAGACTTTTATAAAGTAATAGGTCCCCCAGATAGCTTTAATAAAGTAAGGGGTCCCTCCATCATCGGGAGGAATCTACTTTTATAAAAGTAGTTTGTCTAATTTCAATAATGTAGTTTTTCTTTTGGCCACGTTTTAATTATTTTATCGGTCACTTTTACTTTTTCATTTTGTTTTTTTGTAGACAGATCCATTATAGAAGGATCACTCTTCTTTAGTTAGAGGCAGGCGTTAGCCAACATTAGAACTCTCTGCCTTCTCTCTAGTTTATCTCTCTACTTGTAAAGAACCCCTTCTGTAATAATTTTTCCAAGTTTGAAATAAAATCAAAAAGGTCGCTTGGCCACAACTAAGGGTCTCTCTGCTGGTACTGTTTTCTCCTTCCCTCTTCCATATCTGAAGTACTGTTAGCTTAAATGACAGGCTAAACAGGAAAGTGTTAGACTTGGTTCTCAATGGTTATCTGCTATTCATGTTTATGATAGTTAAGAGTCAACTGTATCAAACCCGATGGGGTTTTGGGTTAAGGACTATATAGACCAGGTAGTTACTAGTCTCGACAGTAAACCTTGGTTAGTCTCAAGCTAACCAGTGGTGCTCGTTAATCCGTTTAGGCATGTGGACGTTGAAGGGTTGTGAAGAGCATCGTGGTTTAAGGTTTCCCTAGAGATTAGTGGCTAGGGCAGGACTGGTGTCCTTGTAATTCAATTCCTGAGCCCTATTAGGAAGCGATTGCACTCTTTTTTTAAATTGTAATCAATTAAAAGAGTTATTTTTATTAAAAAAATTTGAGTTATAAAATATTATAATTTTTCTAAAAATTCATCTTCAGGAAAATCCATTACTGCTAATAAAGTACTAGCAGTCTTTTCTTTTGAAGAACTAGGGATATTATCTATCTCAGTAATCTTAACAACGAGATCTGTGAGCCAAGGGGAAATGCGGGATCGCTTCCGAATAGGGCTCAGGAATTGAATTACAAGGACACCAGTCCTGGCCTAGCCACTAATCTCTAGGGAAACCTTAAATCACGATGCTCTTCACAACCCTTCAACGGCCACCTGACTAAACGGATTAACGAGCACCACCAATTAGCTTGGGACTAACCAATGTTTACTGTCAAGACTAGTAACTGCCTGGTCTATATAGTCCTTAACCTAAAACCCCATCGGGTTTGATACAGTAGACTCCTAACTACCATAAACATGAATAGCAGATAACCATTGAGAACCAAGTCTAACACTTACCTGTTTAGCCTGTCATTTGGGCTAACAGTACTTCAGATATGGGAGAGGGAAGGAGAAGAACATTACCAGCAGAGAGACGCTCAGTCGTGGCCAAACGACCTTTTTAATTTTATTTCAAACTTGGAAAAATTATTATAGAAGGGGTTCTTTACAAGTAGAGAGATAAACTAGAGAGAAGGCAGAGAGTTCTAATATTGGCTAACGCCTGCCTCGAACTAAAGAAGAGTGATCCTTATATAATGGATCTGTCTACAAACAAACAAAATGAAAAGTAAAAGTGGCCGACAAAATAATTAAAATGTGGCCAAAAGAAAAACTACATTATTGAAATCGGACAAACTACTTTTATAAGAGTAGATTCCTTCCGATAATGGAGGGACCCCTTACTTTATTAAAGCTGTCTGGGGGACCTATTACTTTATAAAAGTCTTCGTCTTTTTACCCCAATAATCAATTGGTGGGGCCTTCTATTTCTTTATGCTTTATCTTTTCCTTTGTCATTTTTCTTTGCAGAAGATGCTTCTACACTTGCTTTCAATTTTTTGATGAAGTCTTCAATTTCTGTATCACTAACTTCCTCTGTATCTGATTGATTTTGGGCTTCTCCGGCTAAACACACATCTTTATTTGAAGTACTGCCAATAGAAACCATAGAGATATCATCTCCAATAGTAGTACCAAGATTGTTTGCTAAATCCTTTTTTATTTATTCAAAATATGAAGCAAGGATTTCTTTCTGTGAAACAACTCCCTTCTTCATTTGGAGTCTCTTGCTGATAATTTCCAAAGGACTTAGATCTTCTTCTTCATCCTTTGTAAGATCGATCTGTGAATAAGCCTCTATTTTGGCCTGTATCTGTTGTATTAATTCTTTACCATAAACAGGTAAGTGTTAGACTTGGTTCTCAATGGTTCTTTACAAGTAGAGAGATAAACTAGAGAGAAGGCAGAGAGTTCTAATGTTGGCTAATGCCTGCCTCGAACTAAAGAAGAGTGATCCTTATATAATGGATCTGTCTACAAACAAACAAAATGAAAAGTAAAAGTGGCCGACAAAATAATTAAAACGTGGCCAAAAGAAAAACTACATTATTGAAATCGGACAAACTACTTTTATAAGAGTAGATTCCTTCCGATAATGGAGGGACCCCTTACTTTATTAAAGCTGTCTGGGGGACCTATTACTTTATAAAAGTCTTCGTCTTTTTACCCCAATAATCAATTGGTGGGGCCTTCTATTTCTTTATGCTTTTCTTTTCCTTTGTCGTTTTTCTTTGCAGAAGATGCTTCTACACTTGCTTTCAATTTTTTGATGAAGTCTTCAATTTCTGTATCACTAACTTCCTCTGTATCTGATTGATTTTGGGCTTCTCCGGCTAAACACACATCTTCATTTGAAGTACTGCCAATAGAAACCATAGAGATATCATCTCCAATAGTAGTACCAAGATTGTTTGCTAAATCCTTTTTTATTTATTCAAAATATGAAGCAAGGATTTCTTTCTGTGAAACAACTCCCTTCTTCATTTGGAGTCTCTTGCTGATAATTTCCAAAGGACTTAGATCTTCTTCTTCATCCTTTGTAAGATCGATCTGTGAATAAGCCTCTATTTTGGCCTGTATCTGTTGTATTAATTCTTTACCATAAACAGGTAAGTGTTAGACTTGGTTCTCAATGGTTATCTGCTATTCATGTTTATTGTAGTTAGGTGTCTACTGTATCAAACCTGATGGGGTTTTGGGCTAAGGACTATATAGACCAGGCAGTTACTAGTCTCGACAGTAAACCTTGGTTAGTCCCAAGCTAACCGGTGGTGCTCGTTAATCCGTTTAGGCAGGTGGCCGTTGAAGGATTGTGAAGAGCATCGTGGTTTAAGGTTTCCCTAGAGATTAGTGGCTAGGCCAGGACTGGTGTCCTTGTAATTCAATTCCTGAGCCCTATTCGAAACCGATCCGGCACTTCCTCTTGGTATCAGAGCCATGTTTAGTAGAAAACCTAGAGTCTAAGTCTAACACTTAATTTCTTAATGAATATCATTAGGAAAAAGAATACTGTTAAAAATATTAGAAAGGAAGAATATGAGCTTCCCCAACAATTAGACCTACTTAATAAGTGAACTATTCTAATGGTTAAACCTAAGGTTATATACCAATTATGTACTTTTGAACGAATAGGTTTAAAACAAGTAGTTAAAACTACTGAAGAAACACTCACGGTAGATAGTGACCATGCTACATTCAGATTATTATCTGAAAGTGATCTATCCCCTTATAGGGATTCACATAGATTTTTGCATATAGGCTTAATACAAGTTGCCTTCAAGCCACTTACTCTAAGAGGCTTACCTGAAAGCTTTATAGCAGCACTCAGAGATGGCAGAAACCAAAACTGGAAAAAGTCTCTTATAGGGACTGTGCAAACCAGTTTCGCCTATGGCCCTGTTTATTTTAATGCCTATCCTAATTTGCAAATTCCCTTAATGATGAGAATTCTTTGAATGCTTTAATACTTAGCATCAAATTACATGGTTATGACTATTTGCCTGGTACAGAAGTTATATGCATATGTTATAGGATTCATTTTAAACCATTATACACTTTGAATCCTATGTGTAAAATAATGGATATGAAAAATGATACTATTCTTATAGAAACCAATTTTGGTAAATCCAAAGTAACTACCAGAAGACCTAATAAATGGGATGAAATTGATTTCCCAAAAGAATGAGTCATAGAAGAGGTTGTTGCCCCTCGAAACACTGGTAATGCTGAGGTTACAGAAATAGAACAAACCTCATATGGCACTATTAAAATCAGGTTCAATAAACCCGATTAAACTGATAATATTAGTTTATCATCTAGATTAACTAGATCTAATTCTTCTTATATTTCTCCAATTGATTATTTGGTAGAATTTCCATCGAGAGCACCCACATCACAAATTAGAGACAATAATAGAATCAGTGAAGTCAGCATTGGTAGTGATAATATTGTTAAGGTCAATAATAATTCAGATCTTGAACCCACTGCATCCGAAATGGATTTTTCAAATGGTTTTAAAAAATGACTGAAAACCAAATAGATTTTAGTCCGGGTTCACCGGCTAAAAAATAATTTTAGAAGAATTTCTAAAACCTAAATGGGCAGTTTTCAGAAAATGGTTTCATGAAAATATGTCCCCTGAATTAGTACAATGTTTTAGACATGACTTTTATACAGACATTAGCAAGAAAAATAAATTTATTGCTTTTGTTCCATGGTTTATGTCTAAGCATGTTTATAACTATATTTTTGTGCTAGAAAGAGATTATACGGTCACAAATGGAAATATTGTCAATTCTATTTTTCCACCCCAACAATCTTTTCATATAGGGGAAAAACATAAAATTATCTATTGCACTGCTTTTTCAAAAATATTTGAAAATGATGTTGCTACAATAACTGCTAAGAATTTGAATACCATGTTTACCCAAAATAATTATACTAATATGTATGTCAGTATTCTGGGTGAACAGGTTATTAAAATTCATGAGAAATTGGACAAGCTTATAGCTGAAGTCCAAAATCTAACAGAAGGATAGTACAGGTAAAGAGCAAATCACTACTACCAGTATCCAACCACCGCCTGAGATAAGAGACTTTAAATTAAAAAGTCTTGATGACATTGAGGAACTTCTTAATAAGAAGTTTGGAGAATTTAGAGCTAGTCCTCTAAGTTTAGAGCATGCATCTACTAGCGGTACAAAAGTAGGTGACGAGATTAATAAAATCTCTGAGAAATATGCTCGAAAACCATACCAAAGAATATTTTACTACCCAAGACCTACCCCTCAAGATGTCTTGATAGAAGAACAGGACAATGATCATTACCACCAGGGTTATAGTGCGTCTAATATTTATGAATGGGATATAGATGGTCTGCAAATTTATACGACAGTACATAGAATGCTTATGTACAGTACTATCTGTAAAGTTAATAAAAATACAGATAGGGCAACTGCAGAAATGATTATTGCCGGATTTACTGGTCAACTGAAAGGCTGGTGGGATAATTATCTCACCCAAGACCAGCGCTTTCAAATAATGCATGCAACCAAGACTGAAGATGATAAGATTGTTCAAAACTCAGTCTATTCTTTAGTCATGAATATCATTGAACACTTTTCTGGAAGATGGTCTGATAATAGTGACACCATTAGGACATTGCTCCAGAATTTGAGGTGTAAAACCCTCACATCTTTTAGATGGTATAAAGATGTTTTCTTATCCAGAGTGATGAAATTGCCAGAGAGTAATAGTACTCATTGAAAGTCTAAGTTCATAGATGGACTCCCACCCTTATTTGCTGAAAGGATTCGAAAAGTCCTTAGAGGCACAAGAATGAGTATTGATTATAATAATTACTCATATGGTAAATTATTTAGTGTATGCACTCAGGACGGTTTAGCTCTGTGTAATGAGATCAAGCTAAACCAACAAATCAAGAAACATCGTGTCACGGCCCCATCATAATGGCAGCCAAAGAAATTGCAGCACTTTTCTTTTTACTAAAATGGCTCTAACTCCATCATACGAACTCAGAATTCGATGATTCTTGTTCCTATGAGTCACAAATAATGATGCGAACATAGTTCTTCAATCGAAACTCAATTCGGAGCTCGTTTGCTCAGTGTGATATCCATTTCGCTCGTTAAACAATTAACTCATGTTTCGTGTCAAAAACCCAATCGCGATTGATGAAATTAGACCAAACTTTTCAGATCACTTCTATAATTCATTATTTAAATTCTGGAAATCTCGAAATAAAATTTTGATCTCTAGAACTAAATATGGACCTTTGGATCATTACATGCTTATGCTCAAACGGTAAAAATCTTCCAAAAACTCTTCCAAAACTTATCTGAGCCTCATGGGACCCAGACAAACATGCCAACATAATTCATAACATTATTCAAACCTCTTCCAATCATCAAAACACCTCAAACAACATCAAATTACCCAAAACTCATCGAATTCAAGCCTAATTTTCTAAAAACTTCCAAAATACACTTTCGATCAAAAACTCGACCAAACCACGTCTGAATGACCTGAAATTTTGTACACATATCCCAAATCACCTAACAAAGCTACAACAACTCTTGCAATTCCATTCCGACTCTCGGATCAAAATCCCACCTATCAACCGGAATTAGCCAAAATTCTAACTTCGCCAATTCAAGCCTAATTCTACACCGGACCTCCAAAATTACTTCCGATCACACTTCTAAGTCACAAATCATCCCCCGAAGCTAACCGAATCATCGGGATTCAAATTCGAGCCCTCTAAAAGTCAACGTCCAGTTGACTTTTTCAAAACAAACCTTCCTTAAAGAGACTAAGTGTCTCATTTCCTACTAAAACCAATCCAAATCAACTCGTTCATACCAACACTGATAATGAAGCATAAAGAAATAGGAAATAGGGAAAACGAGGCAGTAACTCATGAGACGGAGGGTCGGGTCGTCACATCCTCCCCTACTTAAAGAAACGCTCGTCGTCGAGCGTACCTAGAGTTGTCCTAGAAGCCAACCAATAGCTGAACGACTTTACCAAGAATATACCCATGGGTGATCCCACACTACCCTATATCACATAGGTCCGATAACACAACATAGCTGAAATTTCACAATTCATCTAGTCCATAAACCATAGAACCACACTGCACCTTCCGAAATCATACACTAGATTAGAACTTCACATCCATACTCAGAATAAGCCCGAACCAGCTGTAATAACCTATACCTGCAACATCAGGTGCAATTATCTGTTATACCACATAACTCAAACACTCGAAACGATAATTTCTATTCACAATAGCTGCACATAATAATCGAACATTGATAGGAAACCTCTTAACAACTAAAGCCTCATTCCAACACTTTCACATACTGCCAATGATAAAGGAAACACGCAATAAATCATAACCATTTCCTATGTCAACCATTCATGAAGTCATTTCTCTCCTAGTAATTACCATAGCAAATTTTAAACCTAACCTCAATATTTACCCATCACACATACTGAAATTGAATTCGTTCACATTCATTAATGATTTCAACGATCTCTTCTAGCCAAACACACTACTCAGGTGACATGACACATCAATACATGCCTAAGCCACAACTTGCATAATACGTGCACCAATAAGAAACGGTCTGAACATACTCAATTCATGAAAATGACTCAACTGAGAGAGCTATACCTCAAACTCACCAGTACTGCCATAACACAAGGCTGAGACCCTGTCTCACATCATAGAAACAGGACACACAAATTTGACCCGCAATGTCATGTTTCCACACAACTTTGCTACAACGCACGTTCCTATCCAAATACTACTCCACAGGAAACACCTCAAGTCACTATGCTTGAAATCGACAACCATGCTCAATTGACGTCTGGAGCTAAAGCAAATCATTACACCTATGGTGAAACAAATAACACACACCATGCAAACCTGATAGAACATAACTGGTACGTTATTCACCGAGCAACACCCAATTACTCATCCCGCTCGACTTCCTCTACTACAACTCCTATCGGAGCCAGACGATTCGGTTCCCGGCACCAAATTAATACCGAAATCAACAACCTCGCTTGGCGATATGCCTATCCACACGAAACGCATCCGAAAAGTCCCTTAACACCGGAACTGAATTAATGATAGCAACCTTTGCACTGACATCCATCACGAATGCCCAATTATGAAAGCAATCATTCCCAACCGTCCGCCGGTTCTTTAAAATATAAACCACTATGCTAGAACATAATCCAACGCACTTCATCACTCAACCCGTGGCATTTTCAATATTGCCTGTAGCGCAATAGTTCAGAATCACTCAACACTAAGACAACCAGTCTGAATTTCGACATCACATCATAAATCTAACATGCCAGCAAACAAAGATCCACTCGAGCCTCCAAATCCCGATTGCCGCTAAACGGTGCTGAATACACACGATCCACCACCACAACCTAGCCTGTACATGAGAACTCCCAGTCTCCAACTCCATATGACACACAAATAATCATACCTGATTCCAGTTTCCACCGTGCGAATACATGCACACCTTTAATACCCAATCATCCCACGATAAATACTCTAAAATTTCCATGTGCCATACAAGCAACTCGAATATCAGCAGTCGATCCAGCCTTAAAGTATCGCAATACTATTGAAGTGCCATCAACTTAATCACATTGGCCTTTTTCTGAAACATATACCCTCTACAAATCACTATGATTAGAAATACAATTTCCTTAATCATCTGAAGATCATTCACCCTAATCATCTGAAGCTCATTTCTCTAATCACCTAAAGCCTGCCTGTACTGCCTAAGAATGTTATGAATTTCCATTTAGAACTGAACCATAACCTTACACACGCAAATCTCAATCCTTCACAACATATCGCATATACCATACCATCCTAAGGTAACATGAGGACTTCACCTCCTTTCCGAACCATGAACGTTTACGTACTCAACTAGTCCAGAACATCCATTGATCCCATCTAGAAGAAAAATCATTACACATCCCATGCTCTGCATGACATACATAGGTCTTGTTCAAATTCTTACAATACCGATACGACGGATAAGATCTGTATAAATTCATAACACCGCCGAATCAACAATTCATTGGGTTTATACTTCTGGCAAGAACTATCACCTCATTATGAACTAAACAATGGTCTTAGCCCCTTAATTTACTTCATATACTCAGATTGCACTGATCTCGAATTCAATGATCTCGTCTCACACTTTACGAACTGCTCAGCCAATAAGCCACCCTAGACATAATCAAAAGCCGCATATGATGCCCTAATATGCCAATAGGCTACCAATTTGAACGCGATACAAAAAAGAAAACGAACTCTGGAAGGAATTACCAATCCCACGCACTAATACGAACTTTCCTTAGAAAACAGGAAGTAAGGCATACAAAATAGCATATAGAAAACTATACTCAACATCACACTATTTCGGCGTGCAACCCGATCCAGATAACATACCCATGGAGGCGTGCCACCCGATCCACACATAGATCTCACATAAGGAGATGCACATCGAGCCAAATTTGTTCATTACAACAAAATACCGAGTATCGGTCGTAAGCATGCTAAGTGCATAAAAATATCTCTGAGGGACATATAACGTTATAAGCTACAAAACTCAAGCACAACTAAGGTGCGATGTACAGTCTGAATTTCAAGAGCCAAGATGCTCATATAACGTCATTCTTACGCGGATTCTCAACACATAGCAATTTCTCAAGCCGTCTCACAACTCACACGGTGCAATGCATCACTACGCAAAATATCTGACAACGAAACATCAACCTAAATACTCCTCCATGAGGACCGCGTTACTAAAATGCACACATCTGGCCTGATATAGAGCCATTAATCACATTAAATCTATCCACCGACTTCAAGTTGATTCTGATCACACTGAACTAGTCTGATAACCTTTTAAAGGTCCATAATAACTCCCATTTTTCTCATAACACACAAGAACAACCATCACAATCGGAGTAATCCTCCCCAGTTCACACAATCAGCACCTCGGCGCTCCCGCCATAAGCAAAGATACAACCTCAAGTCCTGCACACTGGCCCACCATAAACTCACAGAGATAACACCTCACCCCTCGATCGGGGAATCACAAGCCATCGAGGCACATTTGATACTGAGCACCCATACGCGCATACGAACGCGTGGAAGGAATTTCAAAAGTTTCTTTTCAAGATGAATCAAGAACGCACAATAAGAATTCAAGAATGTGAACTTTTCCTAAAAGTTCTGCAGCCTCTCGAGGATAAATACAAACGTCTCCGTACCGATCCGCGAGACTCTACTAAACCGGCTCATAACTTGCGAGACCAATTAACCTAGGCTCTGATACCAACTTGTCACGACCCCAACCCCGGTCATGATGGCGCCCAACACACTGCTAGGCAAGCCCGACCATTCAACAACATTATCCCAAATTCTTATTCGGATTATAGATAAATATCATAGAGAATTTACTAAGTTATTACATTCAAGTGTATAATTAATAATAAAATCTACAAAAGTTCAATTAAAATACCACACCATAGCCCAACAGAATTCGGTGTCACGAATATGAGCCTCTAATACAGAATATCCACCTATTACAAGTTTGTATAGGAAAAATACGGAATAAAAGATAGAGATAGAGGGGAGAGATTAAGGCTGCGAATGCCATGCAGCTACCTCAATACTCTCGGATACTACTGTTCAGCTAAACAAATTCTTACTCAGCCTGTGGTGTACCTGGATCTGCATGCAAGGTGCAAGGAGTAATGTGAGTACTCCGACCTAGTGAGTAATAAAGGCTGAGAATAAGAAATCATGGAAAAATACAAAGTAAACTATAACTGGCAGTTTAGAACAACAAATAGTGAAGCAACAAGTCAATTAAGTCAGAGTACCAAATACTGAGACAGGTATAACAGATAAAAACAAATGCATAAGTGCAATGCAATGCAGATGATGGTACACTCTAGTACCCACTGTGACGTGCAGCCCGAGCCATCCATTTATTTATCGTCGACGGCGCTCACTGGGGGTGTGTGTAGACTCCAGAGGGGCTCCTACAGCCCAAACGCAATATCAAGCCATCTCGTGGCATTAAATCTAGGCCCTCGGCCTCATATCAATCTCAGTATAATCACCCAGGCTCTCGGCCTCAATATCAATGTAATCAACCAGGCCCTCGGCCTCAATATCAATGTAATCAACCAGGCTCTCGGCCTCAATATCAATATAACACTGCTGCGGCGCGCAGCCCGATCCATGCTCAGTCCAGAAATCATCATAAGCCCCTTGGGCATTTGTAAAACAATAGTTCTCAGCCCGAAATATCATTTAGAAATATCATTTAAGTTTTCAAATCATAGAAAGATGGCTGAGTTTGCAAAACAGTATTTAAAACCATGGACAGAGGTCAAATGATATGCATGTATACGAAAACAGTGATGTCAATCCCTGAAGGATTCAAATAATTGGCAAGAAGCCCAAATGTAACCATTAAATCCAAGTAAGGATAATTCTCAATTTAGTTCAAATAGAAAATACGGTAAAAACATCTCTCGGGATGGACCAAGTCACAATTCCCAATGGTGCTCTACCCCACGCCCGTTATACGGCGTGCAAGTCACCTCAATAAAGCGTTACGATGTGAAATTTCGGGGTTTCAAACCCTCAGGACATCATTTACATCAATTACTCACCTCAAACCGGCTATTTCTTTAATTCGCGATGCCTTTGCCCCTTAAATTGGTCTGCACGTGCATCGAATCTCCCCAAAATCACAACAAATATGTTACATAATGCTAAAGAGATAATACCCAATCGAAAGCACTCGAAAAATATCAAAAGTCACGAATTTGGCAAAACCCGAGCCCCGGGCCCATGTCTCGGAATCGGGTAAAATTTATATTTTCAGAATCCTCATACCCTCACGAGTCTAACCATACCAAGGTTATCTAATTCTGATACTATTTGGTCCTTCAAATCATCATTTTACATTTTTGAAAGGTTCCACAATTTTCTTCCCAAATTCCATCTCAAATCATGAATTAAATGATGAATTCAGTGATAGATTCATGTACTCTAACCAAATCTGAGTTAGAATCACTTACCCCGACCAATTTCTTGAAAAACCTTCGAAAGAATGCCAAAATCCGAGCTCTCTAGGTCAAAATATCAAATAAAACCCAAAACCTTGTATTTATAGAGTACCCCTCGGATTGCGACACCGCTGACCGCGGTCCGCGCAAAACCAGCGGGGTCTGCGCAAAAACGACCGCGGCCACGCAGGTCTTGCTCTGCAGGGACAGGCTTTAGTATTTTGGCCATAACTTTCCCTATAAATGTCTAAATTGCGATCTCTTTATCTTTCTGGAAACTAGACACGAAGGTCTACAACTTTCGTTTTTGAATCATCTCAAAATTCCTTGTAGATCAAAATATATGAGCTTCCAAAGTAGGACCAGCAACCTACAGTCTTCACGACCGCGGCCGCGGCCACTTTGACGCGGCCAGTACTAGGCCAGCGCGCCCAGCGCGAAAAGGAGCGCGGTCCGCGCCAAAACTGCTGCTCCCTCAATTTTTTCTATGTTTCGGGGTGTCCGTACTCGCTCAAAACTCACCCGAAACACACCCGAGGCCCCTGGGACCTCAACCAAAAGCACCAACGCATCCTAAACATTATTCAACCTCGTTCCAATCATCAAAACACCTCGACTAACACCAAAATCATCAAATCACATCGAATTCAAGCCTATGAATCTAAAGAACTTCCAAATTCCATTTTTGAAAAAAAAACTCAACCAAACCACGTCCGAATGACCTCAAATTTTGCAGACAAGTCCAAAATGACATAACGAAGCTACAGAAACTCTTGGAATTCCATTCCGACCCTCGGATCAAAATCTCACCTATCAACTGGAATTCGCCAAAATACTAACTTCGCCAATTCAAACCTAATTCTACACCGTACCTCCAAACCACTTCTGATCACTCTCCTAAGTCACAAATCACCTCCCGAAGCTAACCGAACCATCGGAACTCACATCTGAACCCTCTAACACATAAGTCAACATCTGGTTGACTTTTCCAACTTAAGCCTTCTTAAAAGAGACTAAGTGTCTCATTTCTTACCAAATCCTCTCCGAACTCGAACTAATCATCTCGATCCCATAAAACACGGATAACGAAGAGTAAAGAAGCTAAAATGGGGGGAATGGAGCGGTAACTCATGAGACGACTGGTTGGGTCGTCACATCCTCCCCAACTTAAACAAACGTTCGTCCTCGAACGAGTCAAGAGACATACCTGAAGCCTCAAATAGATGAGGGTATCCATTCTGTATCTCCTGCTCGGTCTCCCCGGGCCGACCTCTCCACTACACCTTCACTAAAGCTATATCCTTTGATCTCAACTTCCGAACCTGGCGACCCAAAATAGCTACTGGCTCCACCTCAAAGGTCAAATCGTCATCCAACTGAACCGTGCTGAACTCCAAAATATGAGACGGATCCCCAATATACTTTCGGAGCATAGAAACATGAAATACTGGATGCACACTCGACAGGCTGGGTGGTAAAGCAAGCTCATAAGCCGCCTCCCCAATCCTCCAAAGCACCTCAAAAGGCCCAATGAACCGAGGACTCAACTTGCCTTTCTTCCCAAATCTCATAACACGCTTCATGGGCGAAACCTTCAGCAAGACCTTCTCACCGACTATGTAGGACACATCTCGAACCTTCCGGTCCACATAACTCTTCTGACGTGACTGTGTTGTATGAAGCCTCTCCTGAATCACCTTCACCTTCTCTAAGGCATCCTGAACCAAATCTGTCCCCAATAGTCTAGCCTCCCCGGGCTCAAACCAACCAACCGGAGATCTACACCGCCTCCCGCACAAAGCCTCATATGGAGCCATTTTAATACTCGACTGGTAGCTATTGTTGTAAGCAAACTCTGCAAGTGGTAGAAACTTATCCCATGAACCTCTAAAGTCAATTACACAAGCACGCAACATGTCCTCCAATATTTGAATAGTACGCTCGGACTCTCCATCCGTCTGAGGGTGAAACGTTGTGCTCAACTCTACCTGAGTACCCAACTCTCTATGCACGGCTCTCCAAAACTGTGAAGTAAACTGAATACCTCTATTTGAGATGATAGACACAGGAACGCCATGCAACCGAACAATCTCCCGGATATAAATCCCTGCCAACCGCTCTTAAGAATAGGTAGTACACACAGGAATGAAGTGCGCAGACTTGGTCAGCCGATCCACAATCACCCAAATAGCATCGAACTTCTTCAAAGTCCGAGGAAGTCCAACCACAAAGTCCATAGTGATTCTCTCCCACTTCCACTCGGGAATAACCATCTGCTGAAACAAGCCACCCAGTCTCTGATGCTCATACTTCACCTGCTGACAATTAAGACACCGAGCTACAAATCCCACAATATCTTTCTTCATTCTTTTCCACCAATAGTGCTGCCTCAAATCCTGATACATCTTCGCGGCACCCGGATGAATGGAATACTGCGAGCTATGGGCCTCCTCTAGAATCAACTCTCTAAGCCCATCCACATTGGGCACACAAATCCGGCCCTGCATCTTCAACACACCATCATCACCGACGGTCACATCCCTGGATCGTCATACTGGCGCTCTCTGATGCGATCATATAAAGAAGACCGAGAAACCACACAAGCCAATACCCGACTGGGCTCCGAAATATCCAACCTCACGAACCGATTGGCCAAGGCCTGAACATCAACTGCAAGAGGTCTCTCCCCAACTAGAATATATGCCAAACTCCCCATACTCACTGCCTTTCGTCTCAAAGCATCGGTCACCACATTGGCCTTTCCCGGATGGTACAATATAGTGATATCATAATCCTTAAGCAACTCCAACCATCTCCGCTGTCTCAAATTAAGATCCTTTGCTTGAACAAATGCTGAAGACTGCGATGATCAGTGAACACCTCACAAGATACGCCATACAAGTAATGCCTCCAAATCTTTAATGCGTGAATTATGGAAGCCAACTCCAAATCATGAATGGGGTAGTTCTTCTCATGGGGCTTCAACTGCCGAGAAGCATAAGCAATAAGTCTACCCTCCTGCATTAACACACAACCAATCCCAACTCTTGAAGCATCACAATACACAGTATATGAACCTGAAGCTGATGGTAAAACCAACACTGGAGTTGTGGTCAAGGCTGTCTTGAGATTCTGAAAGCTCTCCTCACACTCATCCGACCATACGAATGGAGCACCTTTCTGAGTCAACTTGGTCAAGGGCGATGCAATGGAGGAAAATTCTGAACAAACCGGTGATAATAGCTGTCGCACCTCCTTTTTACCGCGCCCGCGGGGCGCGTGTGGGGAGTTTTCTCCAATTGAAGGACAGTCGAAAAGGGATTTATTTAATTATTTTAGAGTCGCCACCTGGGAATTTTAAGGCGTCCCAAGTCACCAATTTTAATTCTTGAATCGAGGAGAATATGACTCTGTTTATTATTCTGCGAACCAGAAATCCTGAGAAAGGAATTCTGTTAATCCGGAAGAAGGTGTTAGGCATTTCCGAATTCCGTGGTTCTAGCACGGTCGCTTAACTGTTTTTATTATTGGCTTAATTATCTTGATTTTACTAAATACGTTTTTATTGCATGATTTTACTACCGCTTTTTACTTATTGTTTACAATTAAATGGACGAATTACGCGTACGTATATTCGTATTATATATTTTTTATAAGTACCAGGGATTGTGCCACGCGTACGTGTACACAATAAAATTATCCATGTTATAGTTTTTTTTTATATAAAAAATATATATTCAAAAATCAAAAATAAAATCAGGAACATCATCACCCCTTTTATTTAGATAATGAACTGCACACCTCGGGTTACATGAAATTATTTTAACACCTTTGGAAAAATCCTTTTCTTAAATATTCGCTCGAAATTGCGCGTACGCATAATCCGAATTTGCTTTTAAAAATATAATCAAGGTACGCGAACGCATCCCTAATTGCGCAAAATACTTGTAATGGTATTATGGATTTTCCACAAATTGTTTATTATATTCATATATTATTTATGTGAAAATCATGAGAACTCCCATTTTAGAGGCCTTTAAATTCTTTGAAAAGAATTCACAATCTATTAAAGGTTGCCCGTCGATTATAATTTCCGAGTATAAATTATATTCATTCCAACTATTCAAATTCAAAGAACAGAATAAAAATATGATTAATACTATTTTTAACAAATATAACATATATATATGCCAAAGAATGAATTGTATATGAAACTGAAAATGAATTATAAAGGAAAGAATATTTTTCAAGAACTTTTATTATTTTTATTTAGTGCAAGTTCTATTCTTAATTACCATTGATATAAAGTTTTGCAATTTCTGTTCGTACATCTCATCTTATTCTCATATACTTGTTTTAATCTAATAGGCAAAATTAATTTAATTAATTAATCTAATAGGCGAAATTAATTTAATTAATAATGCCTATGATTGAGTTAGGATAGATATATATATATATAATCAAACCAATTTGATTCTCAATCTATGTGAATTATTACTAACTATTAACTTTCACATTGTATAAGTTCCTAAGCCCTTTATTATTAAGAAAGAGAACAAGTCTAGTTGACTTAATAAAATGATATTGCATACAATATTACTTACCATATTTGACATCGTGAACATAGCGGATTATACTAACGCGTCTTTCAACTATAGATTATGAACACAACCAATGTTATGCCAAAAGATAGCAAATTGCAACCAATCATCATCTAGCTTTAAACAACAACTAATTAACTAACAAAATAAACTAATAGCATATTTTCCTTGATATTTCCATATTATGCTATACCTATCTAACAATACCGTAAAGTGTAAATAAAAGCCAACTTTCTGCCATGCTTCCTATTTACACAACTCAAAGATAACTAAACTAATGAAATTTCAACATGGATAACATTATTACAAAGTTTTTATATGAATTTAAAAATAAGACAATTAACTTGTAGCCGTCAAGTCGAACTCACTACTGGTTATCCAACATGAAACCAAAGCTGAAATTTAAATGTTTAAACTTAAACGATAGAAGGCAGTGTTACAATTTAAAATTCATTTATTTGCCATGTTGAATCTCTTTCCAACATAGAATTTAAGAGATATGTACCTGAAAATGAAGGTAGAAGGAGTAAATTTCAGCAGTTGCAACAGTAACAAAGTCAGCAGAATAGCAGTATTTAGCAATTCTGAACCAAACCCGTTAACCCAGATGAACAGTTATAGTAACTTGAGGAAAATTTCAGATTCAGACTGAATAGTATCCACAAAAACAAACAACGGACAGATTCTAGAAGGATAACATTTTTTTTTCTTCAGATTTTCAGTTTCTTCCTGTTTCGGATCCCTATTTCTGATTTTTCTGTTTCTGTTTTCTTCAATCTCACACTCTCTTTTTCTTCTTAGAATCTCCTGTTAAAATCTGATTTCTTTTCCTTTTCAAATCAGATTTTTCTCTTCCTATTTTTTTTTCTGTCTTTCCAAAACTCTCCCTAAGCTCTCAAAAACTCTGTCTAAAAACTGATCCCTTCTTTTAAAATCTGTCCCTGTATTTATACAGGTATGCCCCCCTCTCTTAAGTGCTGCCTGGACCCCTTTTATCTTTTAAAAACAGAAAATTTCCATTAAAAATCTGTTTTTCCACTTTAAATCCCCTTAGGCTAACTTTTCCCTGATTTTCAGCAGCCCATTACCCTTTGTTTCCCATTATCACACTAAATAATAGCCATTAACTTTCCACTTTTAGCCCACTACTATTATCACATTACCCTACTGTTTTTATCCCAGAAATACCCTTGGAAATCCTACTGTAATTACAGTCTTTTTTTTTAACTAAAATTCAGAATCTGATACAAAACAGATTAAAAATCTGTTCAAACCTAACCATCAACCTGAATTAAAACAGCTAATACCAATTCTCTTAAGTTCTGAACTGAATATTAACTAAGAATGTACTTTTTCTAACACAATGGTATCTAATCAATACTTGTGAAATTGAGTTTAAACCTAACATCACAACAACATCACACAGAATTCAGTACAATAATTCATACTGAACTTCAACTTTTGAACTAAAATCAAACATACACAGGAGCATTGTCAATATACTGACAATGCCCTGTTCAGAAAACAACATATACAGTATACATTTGAATTCACTGATTCGCAAACAAACATGATTTAATTGACGAGTATTAATCAGTTGACTATTTACAACATTTGTCCATATTCAGTCTAAAACAAAAAAAACAGACTGTTTCAATCAGCATTATCATAAATGAGAATTCATAATATAACTAATCGACGAACTTAATCGAGTCGATTACTTATTGTGAATAATCACAACCAACAGAAACAGTTTCATATTTTGATCATATAGACGAGTATGATACAGTATAACAACAAAAGATGGGAAAATTACACAGACTAATGAAACAAACATAAAATACAAGTAGAATACACAAAAGAAATAGAAAAAATACCTCTGAATCTTCAAATTTATTCAGGCACAGACTCAACTTGAATTCGGACATTTTTGAGGCTGAACAGACTTTATTCGAAGTATTCTCAGTTGAGAATACCTCGATTAAAGTCTATTAGACCTCAATCCTTCACTCGAATCAGAAAAATTCCAAGATTGGAAAATTTTTAGGGTTTCAGGTTCTTGGATCTTAAATCCGAACATTTCCGGGCTGATTCGAAGGGAACCAAAGATGACACAAGGGTGAGGGGAGCCTAGGGGTCATTTGGTGTCATTTTAGAACAAGTCTGAGTTTGTTCTTGTTTGGTCCGAATCTTCAAAAGAAGATTCGAGAAGCTCGGAAGTGATTCGAGCAAAACAAGCAACAGATCCATACCTAGGGTGGTTAGGGGAAGTTATGGTGTCGATTTGGGGCTGTTAGGTTTAGATCTGAGTTTGGCTCGAATCTTCAAATGAAGATTCGAGAACCTTCAGGAAGATTCGAGCCAAGAGGCTAACATATTCGGATAGAGGGTGTTCAGGGGGTTCTGGGGTGTTAAGATGGTGACCGGCGGCGTTGATGCCGCCGGGTTTCAGGCGGAGGGGAATAGGGGCGGCTAGGGTTAGGAGTGGGGTTTGGGGACGATGATGAACAGTGAGAGGAGGGGGGTGTTCAGTTCGGGGCTGGGGTAGGGGCTTGGGACTTATATAGGGGTGGGGTGGATTGATATTGTCCGTTGGATTAGGCAGGATGGACGGCTGAGATCTATTCACTTATCCAAACGATGTCGTTTGGTTTAAGTTAGGGGGACGGGTTGAACCGGGTATTAGATCGGGTAAGGGTCTCGGGTTAGGGTGATGAAATCTTGGCCATTGGATGGACTTAATCCAACGGCCCTTGATGAAGGATGATGAAACGTCGTCGTTTGACGTAGCCGAATTGGATCAGACAGGCTTGTTTGAATTGGGCTGTGGGGGGAGTTAATTTGATTTGGGCCTAGATTTTAATCCAGGTCCGATTTTGTATATATATATATATATATATATATTTTTTTTCATTTTTTCTAATTTAAATTTCTAATTTTAATTATAAAACAATTTTAACTTCACAAAAATATATTAATTACTCTATAACAATTATTTAACACATAGACAAAACATCAATCACACAGTGGAATATTTAAAATAGAACTATTGCATATTTTTTGTGATTTTATTTAAATTATCTTTTAAATACATAATTAAATCCTATATGCATGCAACATGTATTTTATTTTAATTTTCAATTTATTATGACAAAGTAAACATTTACGGACATAACACAAATATTTAACACCACGCAAATTCAAGAATTACACAGTAAAAGAAATTTATTTTATTTTTTGATTTATTTTGGAGTAGTTTTCGTAAGGCAAAAATCACGTGCTCACAGCTGCCCCTCTTTGTGCGGAAACTCGAAGAGTTTTCGTGCAAAGATAAAGTGAGCGGATACGAGCGATTTTTGCCCGTTCGAATACTCTGTGGGAAGCATTTTTTGAAAGATTTGACCGAACCTCTGCTTCAAAGGTTTCCTACATATCCTTGGCTATAAAGGAATCAGGTCAATGTAGTTCGGGAAGTTTTGGGTAGCTGGGACTACCGTGGGACTGCGATGTTACTGCTGCTTTGTGCTGTTTTTACTACTTGCTGACCTACTTATTACACCTTACTTTAAAGGAAATACAAAAAAGCTAAACTAGACTCTGGTACATGAATTATAAAAATCTTATCTAGATCATGCCCTTGTGTTTCTTGTTGTCTTGATATCTTGGTGACTCTTGGGCATTTGACTTATTCCGTATTCCTTTTCATTGTGTCCCGTATTTTCTTTTGGGACTCTTGTTGTTTCTTGCTGGGGATTTTGTTGGACTTCTCTGCTTTATTGATTCTAAATGTGCTCCTTTATCATATGAGCGGGCTTTTGATTTCAAAACTTCAATTGTATTCCCTCGTTCTCCAGGTGGGTGCCTTGACTGCTTCTTTTCTTTCTTCATCCTCATTCTCCAGGTGGACGCCTGACTTCTTTTTAACTTCTTCATCCTCATTCTCCAGGTGGACGCCTGACTTCTTTAATTCTTATCCTCGTTCTCCAGGTGGACGCCTGACTTCTTCAATTCTCCATCCTCATTCTCCAGGTGGACGCCTGATTTCTTCAATTCTTCATCATCCTCATTCTCCAGGTGGACGCCTGACTTCTTTAATTCTCATCCTCATTATCCAGGTGGACGCCTGACTTCTTTAATTCTTCATCCTCATTCTCCAGGTGGACGCCTGACTTCTTTAATTCTTCATCCTCATTCTCCAGGTGGACGCCTGACTTCTTTAATTCTTCATCCTCATTCTTCAGGTGGACGCCTGACTTCTTTAATTCTTCATCCTCATTCTCCAGGTGGACGCCTGACTTCTTTAATTCTTCATCCTCATTCTCCAGGTGGACGCCTGACTTCTTTAATTCTTCATCCTTATTCTTCAAGTGGACGCCTGACCTTTTTAATTCTTCATCCTCATTCTCCAGGTGGACGCCTGACTTCTTTAATTCTCATCCTCATTCTCCAGGTGGACGCCTGACTTCTTTAATTCTCATCGTCATTATCCAGGTGGACGCCTGACTTCTTTAATTCTTCATTCTCATTCTCCAGGTGGACGCCTGACTTCTTTAATTCTCATCCTCATTCTCCAGGTGGATGCCTGACTTCTTTAATTCTCATCCTCATTATCCAGGTGGATGCCTGACTTCTTTAATTCTTCATCCTCATTCTCCAGGTGGACGCCTGACTTCTTTAATTCTTCATCCTCATTCTCCAGGTGGACGCCTGACTTCTTTAATTCTCATCCTCATTCTCCAGGTAGACGTCTGACTTCTTTTATTCTCATCCTCATTATCCAGGTGGACGCCTGACTTCTTTAATTCTTCATCCTCATTCTCTAGGTGGACGCCGTACTTCTTTAATTCTTCATCCTCATTCTCCAGGTGGACGCCTGACTTCTTTAATTCTTCATCCTCATTCTTCAGGTGGACACCTGACCTTTTTAATTCTTCATCCTCATTCTCCAGGTGGACGCCTGATTTCTTTAATTCTTGTCCTCATTCTCCAGGTGGACGCCTGACTTCTTTTAATTCTCATCCTTATTCTCTAGGTGGACGCCTGACTTCTTCTTTTTCTCATCCTCATTCTCCAGGTGGACGCCTGACTTCTTTAATTCTCATCCTCATTCTCCAGGTGGACGCCTGACTTCTTTAATTCTCATCCTCATTATCCAGGTGGACGCCTGACTTCTTTAATTCTTCATCCTCATTCTCCAGGTGGACGCCTGACTTCTTTAATTCTTCATCCTCATTCTCCAGGTGGACGCCTGACTTCTTTAATTCTTCATCCTCATTCTCCAGGTGGACGCCTGACTTCTTTAATTCTTCATCCTCATTCTCCAGGTGGACGCCTGACTTCTTTAATTCTTCATCCTCATTCTCCAGGTGGACGCCTGACTTCTTTAATTCTTCATCCTCATTCTCCAGGTGGACGCCTGACTTCTTCTTTTCTTTGTCCTCATTCTCCAGGTGGACGCCTGACTTCTTTTTAACTTCATCCTCATTTTCCAGGTGGACGCCTGACTTCTTTAATTCTTCATCCTCATTTTCCAGGTGGACGCCTGACTTCTTCTTTTCTTTGTCCTCATTCTCCAGGTGGACGCCTGACTTCTTCAATTCTTTACCAGGTATTTCCTGACACAAATATTGTATTTGCCCCTGTTTTAAATCAAAGAAAACTTCGTTAGTTTAAAGCAGGGTGGTTGACTGGGGTATTCTTGCCGATTGTGATGCTTCTCTTCGTCTCTCTTTATTGCCTTGGAATGGTTGAAAAGACTGTTTGGTCCTTGTAATTGATCCTTGACTATAGGATTCCCCTCTGTATGTTTTCCTTTAACTGTAATCATATGTCCCTTCTGACTTTGCTGATCCACTTTTGATTTCACCTTTCTTACACCCATATCTTTTATCTCCCACCTTTCGTGGCTGTATTTTGTAACCTCGAATCTTGGTAGTATACCTTGACATTCCTTCTTATTTGTTTGGAATAAAACTTATCTCAAAGCTTTTAGAAAAGTAAGATTATTAGTGACGAAACACGCTGATTTCGACAATTATAGAATGAAAAGAACAATCCAAGTTTGGATGACTGTTGGAGAAAGAATAAAACTTATCTGATTGGAGTTACTGGCACCAATGATCAGGGTATGCATTTCGGATTAATCAACCCAGTCTTTTAATCAATCTCCTTTCAATTGTCTCATTTTTGTTTTCGCCAAAATTTCCATAATCCAACTTCATTTTTCATTTCACAGACCCGTTGGACTTGCAATGTCTCAAAGAGTTTTCACCGATAAACTTTCCTCATTTGTTCATTTTTTCACTTCCTTTTCGCCTTATGGTGCCTACGAAGGTTTTCACCAATAAGACTCTCTCATTTTACTTTTCTCTCAACTTCCGTCGCCTTATGGTGTCCGTGTGGGTTTTCACCTATAAGACTCTCTCATTTTTACTTTCTTTTCTTGTTTTCACCAGAGTGTTATGAACCATCTTCATTTGCTTGACTCAACATTTTTCTAATATTGATCGAAAGGTCTTTTTGGTATGGGGTTAGAAATGAAAAAGGTATTAAAAGCTAAATAGCTTTGGTATGGGTTTAAAATTACAACTCTTGGAATCTTTCTTATTTCCAATACAATTCCTGCCCCAGTCTCTTGATTGGGGTCTCTTAATTTTTCTTTTCGTGCACATTGTATATGTCGTGCACCCTATGACCGAGCCGTGAGGCGCCTATATATCCTTCTTTGAGGAATCAGGTCAAACGTAGTTCACTAAATAATAGTGATGTTTTTTTTTTTGATTTTTATTGCTTCCAAGAGGGGGTAGGAAAGAAACAAGTATGGCTAAAAGGGGGAAAACAAAGGGTATAGTGTTTGGATAGCAGAATAAATTGCCTTTGTCATTCCAATCTTCGAAATAATGCTAAATACAAACATTCAAAAATTTTATGCATAATATCTCTTTACCGCGTCAGAATTGATCGTCATATCTATGCATTTGCCTTCGATATCTTTTAAACATAGTGCACCATTCAATAATACTCTGGTCACAATGAATGGTCCTTGCTAATTCGGGGCAAATTTGCCTTTTGCCTCGACCTGATGTGGAAGAATACGTTTCAGCACATGCTGACCTACTTCAAACTTCCGGGGGCGCACCTTTTTGTTGTATGCTCTTTCTATTCTTCTTTGATATAATTGACCATGACATACTGCGGCCAATCATTTTTCATCAATCAAGTTTAACTGTTTCAGACGGGTTTTGACCCATTCATCATCATCAATCTTTGCTTCGGCGATGATCCGAAGGGAAGGAATCTCAACTTCTGCAGGAATTACTGCTTCAGTGCCATATACCAACAAATAAGGAGTTGCTCCTACTGAAGTGCGAACAGTAGTGCGGTATCCCAATAATGCAAATGGTAATTTTTCATGCCATTGTTTTGAACCTTCTATCATTTTTCGAAGTATCTTCTTTATGTTTTTGTTGGCTGCTTCTACTGCTCCATTTGCCTTGGGCCGATATGGGGTAGAGTTACGATGTGTAATCTTAAACTGTTGACATACTTCCTTCATTAAGTTGCTGTTAAGATTAGCACCGTTATCTGTGATGATCACCTTCGGGATTCCGAATCAACATATGATATTTGAGTGGACAAAATTGACCACAGCTTTCTTGGTCACTGATTTAAACGTCTTGGCCTCAACCCATTTGGTAAAATAATCAATAGCTACCAGAATGAACCTGTGCCCATTGGACGCTGTCGGCTCAATTGGTCAAATCACATCCATGCCCCAGGCAACGAAGGGCCATGGTGCCGCCATTGTGTGCAACTCGGATGGTGGAGAATGAATCAAATCTCCGTGTATTTGGCATTGATGACATTTGCTCACAAAACTGATACAATCTCGCTCCATGGTAAGCCAATAGTAACCAGCTCGGAGGATTTTCTTTGCCAACACATATCCACTCATGTGGGGTCCGTAAACTCCTGAATGTACTTCAGACATGACAGTTGTAGCTTGTCTGGCATCTATGCATCTTAATAATCCAAGATCTGGTGTTCTATTATACAAAACTCCTCCGCTTAAGAAGAATCCATTTGCCAATCGCCTAATGGTCCTCTTTTGATCTCCTGTGGCTTGTGCGGGATATATCCCCATCCTGATATACTCCTTGATGTCGTGGAACCATGGTTCACCATCAAATTCTTCTTCAACCATATTGCAATAAGCGTGCTGATCGTGGACTTGAATATGTATTAGATCTACATAAGCTTTGTCCGGATGGTGCAACATCGATGCCAGGGTAGCCAATGCATCGGCAACCTCATTATGGATTCTTGGAATATGTTGGAATTCCACTGATTGAAACCGCTTACAATGATCATGTAGACATTGTCGGTATGGTATGAGCTTCAAGTCTCGAGTTTCCCATTCTCCTTGAATTTGATGCACCAAAAGATCTGAATCTCCCATGACTAAGATTTCTCGGATACCCATATCGGCGGCTAGCCTTAACCCCAAAATGCAAGCTTCATATTCAGCTATATTATTGGTGCAATAAAATCGTAATTGAGCCGTAATAGGATAGTGGTGACCTATTTCAGAAATGATTACAGCTCCTATCCCGACTCCTTTCATGTTAGCGGCTCCATCAAAGAAAAGTTTCTAGCCAGGCTTTTCAATTCGCTCCACCTCATCGATATGCATTGTTTCTTCATCAGGAAAATAAGTTTTCAACGGCTCATATTCCTCATCGACCGGGTTTTCGGCCAAATGATCGGCCAGTGCTTGAGCCTTCATTGCAGTTCGAGTCACATAGATGATGTTAAATTCTGTGAGCAATATCTTCCACTTTGCGAGTCTTCCCGTTGGCATAGGCTTTTGAAAAATGTATTTCAATGGATCCAACCGAGAAATAAGGTAAGTAGTGTAGGATGACAAATAGTGTTTCAATTTTTGAGCTACCCATGTTAGGGCGCAACATGTCTTTTCCAGATGAGTATACTTAACCTCATAAGCTGTGAACTTCTTGCTAAGGTAGTAGATGGCCTGTTCTTTTCTGCCAGTGAGGTCATGTTGCCCCAATACGCAACCAAATGAATTTTCCAAAACCGTTAAGTAAAGAATCAAAGGTCTTCCTGGCTCTGGCGGGACCAACACGGGTGGGTTCGACAAGTACCCTTTTATCTTATCGAACGCTTCTTGACACTCATCGGTCCATTTGACCGCAACATCCTTTTTCAATAATTTGAAAATTGGCTCACAGGTTGTTGTGAGCTGAGCAATAAACCTGCTGATGTAATTTAACCTTCCCAACAAACTCATTACTTCAGTTTTATTTCTTGGAGGTGACAGTTCTTGGATGGCTTTGATATTTGACGGGTCTAGCTCGATGCCTCGTCGACGGACTATGAATCCCAGCAACTTTCCAGATGGAAATCCAAATGCGCACTTGGCAGGGTTAAGCTTGAGGTTGTACCTGCGAAGTCTTAAGAAGAACTTCCTCAAATCCCCAACGTGGTCGGCCTGATGCTTTGATTTTATGATCACATCGTCCACGTATACCTCAATCTCCTTGTGTATCATATCATGAAACACTGTGGTCATTGCTCTCATATAGGTTGCTCCGGCGTTCTTTAAACCGAATGGCATTACCTGGTAGCAATAAGTTTCCTATGGTGTGATGAATGCCATCTTTTCTGCATCTTCTTCATCCATTAGAATTTGATGATACCCGGCATAACAATCCACGAAAGACCCTATATCATGCTTGGCGCAATTGTCAATCAAAATATGGATATTGGGTAATGGGAAATTATCCTTTGGACTTGCTTTGTTGAGATTGCGATAGTCGACGCATACTCTAATTTTGTCGTCTTTCTTTGGCACAGGAATGACATTAGCTAACCAAACAGGATATCGAGTGACTCGAATGACCTTTGCTTCCAATTGTTTGGTGATTTCTTCCTTAATTCTCACACTCATGTCGGGCTTGAGTTTTCTCAACCTCTGCTTGACAGGAGGCACCGTTGGATCGGTGGGCAATTTGTGAACCACTAAATCAGTGCTCAGGCCCGGCATGTCGTCATACGACCATGCAAAAACATCTTTGAATTCTATGAGTGCTTTAATTAACTCCTCTCGGATCTTTGGTTCGAGATGGACACTTATTTTAGTTTCCCGGACATTACTCGTGTCCCCTATATTGATGTCCTCGGTATCACTCAAGTTAGGTTTGATTTTTTCCTCAAAGTGAATTAACTCTTTACTAATCTCTTCAAAAATCTCATCTTCATCATATTCTGATTCATAATCACAATATATTTCTTGAATTAATATTTCGGAACCAGATTGATTTTTAAGACTGGGCTGAGGATTCCTCATGCATGCCATATCACTAGAGCCAGCATAAAAGGAACTGTACAGGAAAGAAGAAAAAGAAAATAAAACAATCAGGAATGATAATAAAAAGGAAACTGCTTTTTATTGGATGATGAAAGATAACAAGGTTTGCACACTTCAAACAAACTGTAAGATAAACTTTGGGATTACAACCCTGAAGTAACCCGAACAAACTGAAAGAAAATCAAAATAAACTACCAAGACTCCTTTCGAATTAGGAGAGGAGTGGCTTTCCAATTATTGAGCTTTGTTTCTGGCCCAACGAATTGAACTTCTGCGTTGCTACACCCTTCTCCGCTTTCCAACATATTCACATCACTAAACAATTTCTCGAATCTTTCAATTAATTCCTCCTCAGGATTGACATGGGATTTAGGAATTGTTGTTATCGGGCGATTTTTAGCACCGGTCTTGACAAAAGACTTTGACAGATGTGGTACTGGTTTTGGAAGAACCCATGCTTGGTGTTTCAACTTCCTGGCTCTTATCACGTCATTGCCAGTGGGTATGAACCCCAAACCGAATGTTCCCCAGTTCTCGGGGAGAGATACTGGTTGTACAATTCCTTGCAAAGATAAGCCCAGACCTTTGTCGGGTATAAAGCCATTCTTTAACATTTCATAAGCTACCATGACTGATGCAGAGGATATCTTTTGGATTCGGAAGGTATTTTCCCTCTGGAATTTTCTCTACCGACACTGTGTCTGACACTTGGTATACCCATGGTCCCTGGTCAATTTCTGTTCCCTTGACCGGTACAATGGTACTGCTGTGAGCATTTAAACTTTCTTCTCCATGCACGACTATTTCTTGATGATCCTATTCAAACTTGACAGCCTGATGTAGTGTTGACGGGACTGCTTTAGCAGCATGGATCCATGGTCGACCCAACAACAAGTTGTAAGAAACAGTTATGTCCAACACTTGGAATTCCATTGTGAATTCAACTGGCCCTATAGTTAGTTCCAACACTATGTCGCCAAACGAATCTCTGCTTCCACCGTCAAACCCCCGTACGCAGATACTATTCTTCTGGATCCTTTCCTCTTTAATTTTTAATTTGCTTAAAGTGGAAAGAGGGTATATGTTTGCACTTGACCCATTGTCAACCAATACCCGGGTTACTACGGAGTTTTCACATTTCACAGTGAGGTAAAGAGCTCTGTTGTGCTCGGTACCTTCCACAGGTAATTCATCATCAGCAAATGTAATTCTGTTTGTCTCAAAGATTCTGTTGGCTATTTTTCCCAAATGATTTACAGAGATCTTTTCAGGAACATGAGCCTCATTCAGGATTTTCATCAAAGCCAGACGGTGCTCCTCTGAATGGATCAGTAATGACAACAATGAAATTTGAGCGGGGGTCTTCTTTAATTGATCCACAACAGAATAATCATGGAGTTTCATTTTTCTTAAAAACTCTTCCGCCTCTTCTTCCGTCACAGCTCTCTTTGTTGGGGTTGTATTATTTTTAGTTTTTCTTAACTCTTCGGGAGTAAAACATCTTCCCGAACGAGTCAAGCCTTGCACCTCACACACTTCTTCCTTAATTTCTTTTACCTTGTACATTACAGTCACCCGTTCATAGTTCCATGGGATGGCTTTGTTGTCGATGACCGGCAGCTGGATTACAGGTGCAATAATAACCTGATCTGTACGGGCTCTTTTCACAAATACAATGGGTTTGTTAGCAACCCCTAGTACTATCACTTTCGACCTTTCTTGTTTTGCGGCAACTTTGCTCGATAATCCCTCCTCGATTATCATAGATGGTCTATCACCATTTCTGTTCTGCTTAGATACCGGCTTCTCCTCTGTTAACTGCTTATCTGGCTTGTCTTCATGAGACTTGATCATCATGACAGTTTGTGACGGCTTCTTTGTCTCCCCATCAGCTTGTATGATTTCTATCATATTAGCCTCTTGATGGGCTGGCATTGGATTTCTATTGATATTTGGGGCTTCGGGGGTTTGAACCTCGATTTTATTAGTATCAATCAGCTCTTGTATTGCATTTTTCAAATGCCAGCATTTCTCCGTATCATGGCCTGGTGCACCGGAGCAATATTCACAGCTAATGGTGTAATCCAGATTCTTTGGAAGAGGATTGGGTAGCTTGGATTGTATTGGTCTCAACATGTCTAGCTGTCTCAGCCTGTGGAACAGACTAGTGTAAGACTCTCCCAATGGAGTGTAAGTTTTCTTTTTCTGTTCCCTTTCTCCCCTGAATGCTGGCCTAGGCCTGAAACCTGGTCCGGGATAGGCTCGTGGGTAAGTATTTGGTGTGACAGGAGCACGCCAATTGGTGTGAACAGGTGGCTGATTGTATGCTTGAGCATGGTTAATGGAAAAATGAGGCTCTGAAGGGTGATAGTAGTGTTGGGATGAATCATGGTGGTAAGCTGATTGGCGAGGTCGTTGTTGATTATAGTAAAGTGGTGAACCTCTGGGTCCCGACCAAATTCCTGAATCAACTACTGCTGCTTCCTCCCTCTTCTTTCTTCCGATTCCTCCTTCCCCGCCTTGAATAGCTTGAGTAGTTGCCTTAATTGCTGAATAGCTCATAATTTTATTTGTTTTGAGGCCTTCTTCCACCATACCTCCCATCTTCACTACTTCGTTGAATGATTTCCCAACCGCTGAAACCAAGTGGGCATAGTAAGTCGGTTCCAAGGCTTGGAGGAAGTAGTCTACCATTTCGCTCTCCTTCATAGGAGGATCCACTCTTGCTGCCTGTTCTCTCCACCGAAAACCATACTCTCTAAAACTTTCATTGTGTTTCTTCTCGAATTTTGTCAAAGATAATCGATCTGGGATGATTTCCAGATTGTATTGGAAATGGTATGTGAATGCCTGTGCCAGGTCATCCCAGGTGTACCATCTCCCATGGTCCTGGCGCGTATACCACTCTAAAGCTGATCCGTTTAGACTTTGACTGAAGTAAGCCATCAATAATTCATCCTTTCCCCCAGCTCCTCGCATCTTGCTACAGAAACCTCTTAAGTGGGCTACTGGGTCGCCGTGCCCGTTGTATAAGTCAAATTTGGGCATCTTGAAGCCAACTGGTAATTGTACATTGGGGAATAAGCACAAATCTTTGTATGCTACACTGACTTGCCCACCTAATCCTCGCATGTCTCTGAACGATTGTTCTAGACTCTTGACCTTCCTGAACATCTCTTCTTGCTCAGCATTTTTGGCTGGCTTGTCAATTTCGGTTGGGAGATCAAAACGAGGAGTGGTTGAATGAATTTCGGAGGCTTTGAGGGTGGGCTCCGGGGGGTAATATTGGTTGTCCTGGGCCTGGAATGTAGGCTCACTAGGAGATTTGTGGAATGTAGCAGGGGGAGGTGCTACGAAAACAGGAGTCATAGGTGGAGGAAAATATGGAACTGGTTTCGGAGGTGGAGACTGCGGTGTCTGAGAGGTGGTGCCTCGGTAGTGCTGGTAAATGGGGAAATTTGGGGATAATTCAGTGGTAATATTATCCTGAGTTTGGGTCATTGATGGAGCAGGGTTATTTGGGTAAGATGGGGGTAACTGTCCTGTAGACCAGGCTTGGTACATCTCAGCCATTTGCTGCTTGAGTTTAAACATCTCTTCTTTCATTTTCCCGACATCCATCTCCTCTAGCTCCATACCTGTGTCAACATCTGGGATAGACATACTTTCGGGTATTGGTCCTTTTGATATTGTGTGATAGTGATAATATGCCAGTATACTCTTTAGAGAAACTAACTGCTTGAATTCTGAAAATGAACAAACTTGTTAGTTTTGAGAGTTTAACACATATATAATCACACGTTGAGATGCAATGCTCCTAGACAAATAATCCCTTTCTATTATGCATTTGCTCGGCTGCTTGTGTCGTCCCAGCTTTCTTGAAATTTTTATTGTTATTCACTTTTATTTATTATATATGTCTTTTATCGTGGTGGTCGAATCTTATAGAGATTGCCTACGTATCATGCCCTTACATGAATCAGACCTTGCGTAGTTCGGACTAAAGGCAATCACTTTTATTCATTATACAAAGATGGAATTACATTTGAAAACTTTTAAGAAAATGGTTTGAAACACACACACTTAAATCAAAATAAAAGATACAATTCTTAACATCTCACAACATGCCCCACTTTACACTTGTGTTGTATATTATTAGACTATTTGCTCAATGTGGAGCTTGACCTGGATGACCTCCCAACGTACGATACATCCTTTCCAATTCCAATGCTAGATGACGGGCAAAAGTGGGTGCATGTTCTGTAAACCTTTCATAGTCCATTCCCTGACAGTTTACGTAACTCTAAGAAGTGTAAACCGCCAGGTCGTAGATTTGTGCCCTGAAATCTTGGAGACGTTGGTCCTGGTTCTGCAATTGCTGCTGACGAGTGGTGGCTATATCTCTGACACGATTTTCCCGATCTAGAGCTGATTCTAATAGAGCTCGGAGTCTGGACTGCTCTAATCTTGCTTGCGCTCTTTCCCTGTCGAGGTCTGCTTGTTGGTGTTCTCTGTTGCATCTTCTTGCCTCTTCTAGTTGTGCACGAAGCTGGTCTTCTGATTGCATCCAATAGTCTTTTTCCTTCTTGAATTGTGCCTTGTCTTTTTTGGATTGCCTATCTTGGCGTTCCTTGTTAGATCTGGCTTCTTCGTTTAATTGTTGGATCCTTTCTTTTGCTTTGCTCAATGCCCTTTCGTTTTCCGCAAGAATGGAATCATAATATTGCATTCTTTCAAAGAGATTGGCAATGGTTTTTTGCTCCTTCCAACTCCTCTTTGGCGTTTCAGAAACTCTTTTCATTTTTTGGAATCGAGCATGAAGACTTTCATTCTCACAAGCTAGACTCTTCTTCTCGCCTTCGGCTTCTTTTGCTTGCAAATCTTTCTCCAAACTGAGGCTTCTTAGATTTTCTTTTAGGGCATGGATAGTTGCTTTGTATCCTTTTTCCTTTTCTCCCCAGATCAACCGCTCTTGGATTTTATCATTGAAGTTTTGAACATGGGGTCTTTTTGTTGGCCTTCTTAGCTCAGGCTCTGATACATCATCCACGCGAGATCATTTTTCAAACCACCTTGCATATCCAGGATTTATCTCACCCTTTGTAGTGTCTGGGACTTGAGTATCACTTTTCAAGTATCGACATCCATTCCACATCTGCTGAAGTAGAGCCTCGGGAATAGTGGCTTCTGGGTGTAATTCGATTACTTGCACACTCAAATCTTCATCATCAGGAACTATTTGATATCTCCCTAGTTGCCTTAGGACTCTTAGTGGCGCATACGGCTGAATGCTTCTCAATCCCAAAAGTAGTAGATAACTATTTGAGGTTGACATGTGTATTACTTCCCTCATCGGGAGCCATCCCAGAGTCCAGTCAATTTGATTTGCCGTTAAAGCCTTTAGATGAGATACCCATGCTTCTATTCCTTCTGGAGCTTGATAATTTTTTGTTCTTTCCTCATAGCTCTCGATGCAATTATCATTGTTTGACCCATACTGTATGATCTTGGGTTGTTGTTGGAGATGCTCCATCACCCACATTTGCAACAAAATTTTGCATCCTTCGAAGACCTTTGCTCCTGATTTACATAAAGTCAAAGCCCGATAAATGTCTGACAGAATGATGGGGACAAGGGTGTGATTTTCTTTGGTGGTGAGGATTTGCACAACTTTCGCGGTGCGAATATCAATTGTTCGCTCTTTGTTCGGGAAGACCAAGACTCCTAGAAAAGCCACCATGAAGGCAAAGCGACGGTGAATCTGCCAAGTGTCTTTGTTTTGCTTGTTAGTAAGGCCTTTCTCATGAATTTCGAACCCATCTGACTTTCCGAACCTTGCATACAAAAAGTTGAAGGAACAACATCCATTGATGACATTGCTTTTCCTGATTTGACTGCTGATGTTCAGAAGACCGAAGAATCGAAGTACCGAAGGAGCCTTTGTGAATATCAGGCTTTGATTTCTCAGACTTCCATCAAAACCAGCATAGCCAGCTATCTCCTCTAATGTAGGAGTAAGCTCGAAGTCAGAGAAACGAAAGACATTGTGAACAGGGTCCCAAAAAGTTACTAACGCCGCAATCAGATCATCACGGGGTTTAACTTTCATAATGTCCGTGAGATTTCCCAAATGCTTGACGACCCATTTTTGACCGTCTTTGCCTAAATCATACCACCATATTTGAAGCTGAAATAGAAATTCTTCTGTACTCGTGGATGAGGGGCTTTGTGTGGTGCTCATTTTGTATCTGAAATTTAATTTTAATAAAGTCAAAATTCATTTTGAAAATTTATACTAAAAAATCATTTTCGAAAATCTTTTATTTATTAAATACCTTTATAAAATTTAAAACTATTTTTCTTTTTTTTTGAAATTTTTTTTTTAAAAAAAAACAACCCATTTTATTCCTCTCTTCTCATCATGATTTCATTTAAGCTGGCCAACAAGCATGTTCGAGGCAAATGAATGCACAAGTAGCAAGTAGGATGCATCAGGATGGTCTTTTTGTTTCGGGTTCACCTGTCCTAGACAGACCCAACCCCTGTGTTGAGTCTCCAATGCCAAATGCATATGATGCAAATATTCGTTCCTACTAGGGATCCGGTACATGGCTGAGCTATTCTAAGTGTAAAACCTTAGGTTGATTGTTCTAAACCTGGCTTACCCAAACGGACAGTTTGAGCCGAAGCGGGGGCAACGTACCGGGAGCACGAAAGTCTGCCCGGCCTAGTTACTTGTCCCAACTCCGTCTTATTTGGTATGACTTTAACAGAAAGGTGGGTCACGCGCACGTGTACACCATAAATTCAGAAGACTCAGAAAGAAGAGGGTTTCGTAGCAGTTGTATATATTCACAATTCAAATAATATTAAAGCGGTAAAAAGCAACATTTAGCATATTAGCATATAAACAGTTGAAAATCATATAGTAAATAAAGCCAATTAACATAGATATTTTAAGCTCGAATTCTTTAAACCTTGAACCAGAGATTCTGGGCTTAATCCCCAGCAGAGTCGCCAGAGCTGTCGCACCTCCTTTTTACCGCGCCCGCGGGGCGCGTGTGGGGAGTTTTCTCCAATTGAAGGACAGTCGAAACGGGATTTATTTAATTATTTTAGAGTCGCCACCTGGGAATTTTAAGGCGTCCCAAGTCACCATTTTAATTCCTGAATCGAGGAGAATATGACTCTGTTTATTATTCTGCGAACCAGAAATCCTGAGTAAGGAATTCTGTTAATCCGGAAGAAGGTGTTAGGCATTTCCGAATTCTGTGGTTCTAGCACGGTCGCTTAACTGTTTTTATTATTGGCTTAATTATCTTGATTTTACTCAATACGTTTTTATTGCATGATTTTACTACCGCTTTTTACTTATTGTTTACAATTATATGGACGAATTACGCGTACGTATATTCGTATTATATATTTTTTATAAGTACCAGGGATTGTGCCACGCGTACGTGTACACAATAAAATTATCCATGTTATAGTTTTTTTTTTATAAAAAATATATATTCGAAAATCAAAAATAAAATCAGGAACATCATCACCCCTTTTATTTAGATAATGAACTGCACACCTCGGGTTATATGAAATTATTTTAACACCTTTGGAAAAATCCTTTTCTTAAATATTCGCTCGAAATTGCGCGTACGCATAATCCGAATTTGCTTTTAAAAATATAATCAGGGTACGCGAACGCATCCCTAATTGCGCAAAATACTTGTAATGGTATTATGGATTTTCCACAAATTGTTTATTATATTCATATATTATTTATGTGAAAATCATGAGAACTCCCATTTTAGAGGCCTTTAAATTCTTTGAAAAGAATTCACAATCTATTAAAGGTTGCCCGTTGATTATAATTTCCGAGTATAAATTATATTCATTCCAACTATTCAAATTCAAAGAACAGAATAAAAATATGATTAATACTATTTTTAACAAATATAACATATATATATGCCAAAGAATGAATTGTATATGAAACTGAAAATGAATTATAAAGGAAAGAATATTTTTCAAGAACTTTTATTATTTTTATTTAGTGCAAGTTCTATTCTTAATTACCATTGATATAAAGTTTTGCAATTTCTGTTCGTACATCTCATCTTATTCTCATATACTTGTTTTAATCTAATAGGCGAAATTAATTTAATTAATTATGCCTATGATTGAGTTAGGATAGATATATATATATAATCAAACCCCTATGATTGAGTTAGGATAGATATATATATATATAATCAAACCAATTTGATTCTCAATCTATGTGAATTATTACTAACTATTAACTTTCACATTGTATAAGTTCCTAAGCCCTTTATTATTAAGAAAGAGAACAAGTCTAGTTGACTTAATAAAATGATATTGCATACAATATTACTTACCATATTTGACATCGTGAACATAGCGGATTATACTAACGCGTCTTTCAACTATAGATTATGAACACAACCAATGTTATGCCAAAAGATAGCAAATTGCAACCAATCATCATCTAGCTTTAAACAACAACTAATTAACTAACAAAATAAACTAATAGCATATTTTCCTTGATATTTCCATATTATGCTATACCTATCTAACAATACCGTAAAGTGTAAATAAAAGCCAACTTTCTGCCATGCTTCCTATTTACACAACTCAAAGATAACTAAACTAATGAAATTTCAACATGGATAACATTATTACAAAGTTTTTATATGAATTTAAAAATAAGACAATTAACTTGTAGCCGTCAAGTCGAACTCACTACTGGTTATCCAACATGAAACCAAAGCTGAAATTTAAATGTTTAAACTTAAACGATAGAAGGCAGTATTACAATTTAAAATTCATTTATTTGTCATGTTGAATCTCTTTCCAACATAGAATTTAAGAGATATGTACCTGAAAATGAAGGTAGAGGGAGTAAATTTCAGCAGTTGCAACAGTAACAAAGTCAGCAGAATAGCAGTATTTAGCAATTCTGAACCAAACCCGTTAACCCAGATGAACAGTTATAGTAACTTGAGGAAAATTTCAGATTCAGACTGAATAGTATCCACAAAAACAAACAACGGACAGATTCTAGAAGGATAACATTTTTTTTTCAGATTTTCAGTTTCTTCCTGTTTCGGATCCCTATTTCTGATTTTTCTGTTTCTGTTTTCTTCAATCTCACACTCTCTTTTTCTTCTTAGAATCTCCTATTAAAATCTGATTTCTTTTCCTTTTCAAATCAGATTTTTCTCTTCCTATTTTTTTTCTGTCTTTCCAAAACTCTCCCTAATCTCTCAAAAACTCTGTCTGAAAACTGATCCCTTCTTTTAAAATCTGTCCCTGTATTTATATAGGTATGCCCCCCTCTCTTAAGTGCTGCCTGGACCCCTTTTATCTTTTAAAAACAGAAAATTTCCATTAAAAATCTGTTTTTCCACTTTAAATCCCATTAGGCTAACTTTTCCCTGATTTTCAGCAGCCCATTACCCTTTGTTTCCCATTATCACACTAAATAATAGCCATTAACTTTCCACTTTCAGCCCACTACTATTATCACATTACCCTACTGTTTCTATCCCAGAAATACCCTTGGAAATCCTACTGTAATTACAGTTTTTTTTTAACTAAAATTCAGAATCTGATACAAAACAGATTAAAAATCTGTTCAAACCTAACCATCAACCTGAATTAAAACAGCTAATACCAATTCTCTTAAGTTATGGACTGAATATTAACTGAGAATGTACTTTTTCTAACACAATGGTATCTAATCAATACTTGTGAAATTGAGTTTAAACCTAACATCACAACAACATCACACAGAATTCAGTACAATAATTCATACTGAACTTTAACTTTTGAACTAAAATCAAACATACACAGGAGCATTGTCAATATACTGACAATGCCCTATTCAGAAAACAACATATACAGCATACATTTGAATTCACTGATTCGCAAACAAACATGATTTAATTGACGAGTATTAATCAGTTGACTATTTACAACATTTGTCCATATTTAGTCTAAAACAAAAAAAACAGACTGTTTCAATCAGCATTATCATAAATGAGAATTCATAATATAACTAATCGACGAACTTAATCGAGTCGATTACTTATTGTGAATAATCACAACCAACAGAAACAGTTTCATATTTTGATTATATAGATGAGTATGATACAATATAACAACAAAAGATGGGAAAATTACACAGACTAATGAAACAAACATAAAATACACGTAAAATACACAAAAGAAATAGAAAAAATACCTCTGAATCTTCAAATTTATTCAGGCACAGACTCAACTTGAATTCGGACATTTTTGAGGCTGAACAGACTTTATTCGAAGTATTCTCAGTTGAGAATACCTCGATTAAAGTCTATTAGACCTCAATCCTTCACTCGAATCAGAAAAATTCCAAGATTGGAAAATTTTTAGGGTTTCAGGTTCTTGGATCTTAAATCCGAACATTTCCGGGCTGATTCGAAGGGAACCAAAGATGACACAAGGGTGAGGGGAGCCTAGGGGTCATTTGGTGTCATTTTAGAACAAGTCTGAGTTTGTTCTTGTTTGGTCCGAATCTTCAAAAGAAGATTCGAGAAGCTCGGAAGTGATTCGAGCCAAACAAGCAACAGATCCATACCTAGGGTGGTTAGGGGAAGTTATGGTGTCGATTTGGGGCTGTTAGGTTTAGATCTGAGTTTGGCTCGAATATTCAAATGAAGATTCGAGAACCTTCAGGAAGATTCGAGCCAAGAGGCTAACATATTCGGATAGAGGGTGTTCAGGGGGTTCTGGGGTGTTAAGATGGTGACCGGCGGCGTTGATGCCGCCGGGTTTCAGGCGGAGGGGAATAGGGGCGGCTAGGGTTAGGAGTGGGGTTTGGGGACGATGATGAACAGTGAGAGGAGGGGGGGTGTTCAGTTCGGGGCCGGGGTAGGGGCTTGGGACTTATATAGGGGTGGGGTGGATTGATATTGTCCGTTGGATTAGGCAGGATGGACGGCTGAGATCTATTCACTTAACCAAACGATGTCGTTTGGTTTAAGTTAGGGGACGGGTTGAAACCGGGTATTAGATCGGGTAAGGGTCTCGGGTTAGGGTGATGAAATCTTGGCCGTTGGATGGACTTAATCCAACGGCCCTTGATGAAGGATGATGAAACGTCGTCGTTTGACGTAGCCGAATTGGATCGGACAGGCTTGTTTGAATTGGGCTGTGGGGGGAGTTAATTTGATTTGGGCCTGGATTTTAATCCAGGTCAGATTTTGTATATATATATATATATTTTTTTCATTTTTTCTAATTTAAATTTCTAATTTTAATTATAAAACAATTTTAACTTCACAAAAATATATTAATTACTCTATAACAATTATTTAACACATAGACAAAACATCAATCACACAGTGGAATATTTAAAATAGAACTATTGCATATTTTTTGTGATTTTATTTAAATTATCTTTTAAATACATAATTAAATCCTATATGCATGCAACATGTATTTTATTTTAATTTTCAATTTATTATGACAAAGTAAACATTTACGGACATAACACAAATATTTAACACCACGCAAATTCAAGAATTACACAGTAAAAGAAATTTATTTTATTTTTTGATTTATTTTGGAGTAGTTTTCGTAAGGCAAAATCACGTGCTCACAATAGCCTGCTAACCCAAGAAAGCTACGAATCTCTGTGGCTGAGGACGGTCTGGGCCAACTCTGAACCGCCTCTATTTCCTTCGGATCAACCTGTATACCCTCGCTAGACACCATGTGCCCCAAGAAAGCCACTGAACTGAGCCAAAACTCACACTTGGAGAATTTTGCATAAAGTTTCTCCTCCCTTAGTCTCTGTAACACAACTCTCAAATGCTCTGCGTGCTCCTCCTGACTACGCGAGTACACCAGGATATCATCAATGAATACAATAACGAACGAATCCAGATAAGGTCGAAATACACTGTTCATCAAATGCATGAATGCTGCTGGGGCATTGGTTAGCCCGAAGTACATAACAAGAAACTCATACTGACCATATCTGGTCCTGAAAGCAGTCTTAAGAATATCTGAATTCCTTATCTTCAACTGGTGATAACCCGAACGGAGATCAATCTTGGAGAAAACCCTCTCTCCCTGAAGCTGATCAAATAAATCATCAATGTGAGGCAAAGGATACTTGTTCTTAATTGTTACTCTGTTCAATTGCCCATAATCAATGCATATTCTCATCGTGCCATCCTTCTTCTTCACAAACAAAACTGGTGCACCCCAAGGGGACACACTAGGCCGAATGAACCCCTTATCTAGGAGTTCCTGAAGCTGTTCTTTCAATTCCTTCAACTCTGTTGGTGCCATACGATATGGCGGAATAGAAATGGGCTGAGTGCCCGGCACCAGGTCAATACCAAAATCAATATCCCTGTCTGGTGGCATGCCCGGCAGGTCTGCAGGAAAAACATCGGGAAAATCCCTCACAACTGGGACAGAATCAATACTAGGAGTCTCAGCTCCAAAATCCCTCACAAATGCTAGATACGAAAGGCAACCCTTCCCAACCATACGCTGGGCCTTCAAGAAAGAGATCACTCTACTAGGGATATAATCAGTCACACTACGCCACTCTATCCGCGGTACACCTGGCATAGCCAAAGTGACTGTCTTAGCATGGCAGTCTAGAATAGCACGACACGGAGATAGCCAATCCATGCCCAAAATGACATCAAAATCCACCATGCTCAATAGCAATAGATCCACTCGGGTCTCCAGACCCCCAATAGCCACCACACATGACTGGTACATACGGTCTACAACAACAGTATCGCCCACTGGGGTAGATACATGAACAGGTAAAGCAAGAAACTCACGGGGCGTACCCAAATAACGAGCAAAGTATGATGATTCATACGAAAAGGTGGAACCGGGATCAAATAATACAGAGGCATCTCTGTGGCAGACTGAAACAATACCTGTAATGACAGCATCTGAAGCAATAGCATCTGGCCTGCCAGGAAGTGCATAGAAACGGGCATGACCGCCCCCTGATCGACCTCCCCCTCTGGGGAGACCCCTAGCTGCATGACCTCCACCCATAGCTGGTTGGGCGGGTGGTGAAGTAACTGGAGCAGAAGTCGAGGGCTGACCCCTCTGCTGAGATGAACTAGCCATACGACGAGGAAACTGCCTCCACACATGTCCAAACTCTCCACACTCATAACAACTCCTAGGTGCTGGAGAAGGGGACTGAAGGGAACCCCTCACTCCGGAGTGACCAGCTGACGCACTTGGTATAGAAAAACCCTGAGCTGATGGGGCACGAGATGAACTCTGGGCTGGAAGGGCACTGAGTGATGACTGTCCCCGCTGAGATCCATGATGACCATGACCCGAAGATGCCCCGCGATACTTCGGGCGGGCGGGCTGAGCATGCCTGAAAGAACGGCCTCTACCATGCTGAAACTGGTCCTTCGAAGAAGCACCACTATAACTGCCAGATCCTCGAGGCTTCTTTGCCTCCCTCTCCTCTCGATCATGATGGCGAACCGTCTCAATCTCGTTAGCGATATCGACCACCTCCTCAAACGTAGCACCCAACACCCTCTCTTGGGTCATAAGAATACGGAGGTGATAGTTAAGGCCATCAACAAATCTCCTGATCCTCTCACGATCTGTCGGAACCATCCAAATGGCATGAAGAGCCAACTTAGAAAACCCCGACCCATACTGTGACATAGTCATACCCCCTTATTGCAACCACTCAAACTGTCTACGCAACTCCTCTCTGCGGGACTGCGGCACATACTTCTCCAAGAAGAGAGTGGAGAACTGCTTCCAAGTAAGGGGCGCTGCTCTAACCGGCCTACGCCTCTCATACGCCTCCCACCATGTGAAGGCAGTCCCAGTAAACTAAAAGGTGGTAAATGCCACACCACTAGTCTCAGGAATCCCTGCTGTATGCAGATTCCGCTGACACTTATAAAGAAAACCCTGGGCATCCTTGCCCTCGGCACCACTGAATGACGGAGGCTAGAGCCTACCAAACCTCTCAAGACGATGATTCTCATCATCCGGCATAACTGGCAGAATAAACTCCTGAGCTGGTGCAACCGGCTGAGCTGGAGGTGCCCCAGATGTTCGTAGTCCTTGCACTACCTACTCAGGTGTGCGAGCAGCGGGGGTTTGATTGCCTCCCCGGCCTGTGAAGTAGTTGTTGCTGTAGTGGCTGAAACTGCCTGAGCCAGGCCAGTGCAAACTGATAAGATCTGTGTCAAGGCCTCCTGAAGACCCGGAATCACGATAGGCATAGCTGGTGCCTGAATTGGTGCTGCTAGAGCATCCATAGCGGGAGCCTGATCTGGAGCTGGGGCAGCCGATGCATCAACAGGTGCTGCCCTCGCTGCTCTGCCCCTGCCATGTCCACGACCGCGTCCACGGCCCCTGGTGGCCTCAGTGGGTGGCACTAGTGGTCGTCCACCTCGTCCGGTAGCCCGCGTCCTCACCATCTGTGAGAGAATGGAATATCAGAAGTTTAGTACTCGGACCAACAAGTTCGCACGACAAGAGTTTCAAGAATATGAAATTTCTCCTAAAGGTTCTGCAGCCTCTGAAGGATAAATACAGACATATCTGTACCGATCCACGAGACTCTACTAAACTTGCTCATGACTCGTGAGACCTAAGTAACCTAGGCTTTGATACCAACTTGTCACGACCCAAATCCCCGAACCCGGTCGTGATGGCGCCTCTCGTGAAGACAAGGCCAGCCAGACCAAAACAGAACACCTCTTTTAAATAGTTAACCATCATAAACAGTAGTAACATATAATATAATGCTTATAAATTGCGGAATTTAATGATAATAACAACAGGAACCATCCCGACACAGCCCAAATCGGGTGTCACAAGTCATGAGCTACTACAGAATTTGTTATAGGTCTACAAAGTACGGATTCTGATACAACAGTCTGAAGAAAAAAATGATAGAGGATAAGAGAGATAAGGGGCTGCGGACGTCAACAACTACCTCGTAACTCCAAATCACTGCCTAGCCTAGAAGGAATCAGTGCTCAGGTGCGGACTCTGCTATACCTGAATCTGCATACATGGTGCAGGGAGTAATGTGAGTACTCCGACTTAGTGAGTAATAATTACAAATAATGGATGAAAGTATGAAAACACGTAAAGGCACAAAGCAATTCCATATCAAGTGGTAAAATCACTTAAAGCAGTAAATCAGTGAAGAAATCAAATGATATTCCTTTTTAAAACAAGTAAAACAGGTAATTTAACAGGTAATTAACAAGTAGAAATTTGCCTCTCGGGCACAGTATCAATCGCTCAGCATAGCATCAGCCCCTCGGGCTCACTCTCAATACAGTATCAGCCCCTCGGGCTACCTCACAATCACTCAGCATAATGGTCAGCCATTGTTACCTGACCAACTTTCATCAAACAGTGTCATTGTTACCACTGTTTCAAATCACATGGGTACCCGCGCTCACTGTGGGTGTGCAGACTCTGGAGGGGCCCCTTAAGGCCCAAGCGCTATATCAAGCCACCTCGTGGCATCATCACTCAGCATATCCTCACATCACTCAAGCCACCACATGGCATAAATAGTATCTCAGGCCCTCGGCCTCATATCACTCAGCATATCCTCACATACGGCCCTCGGCCTCACTTAGTCCAGAAATCATCATAAGCCCCTTGGGCATTAGTAAAACAGTAGTTCTCAGCCCAAAACATGATGTAGTAATATCATTTCAGTTTCAAATCTTAGTAAAAGTGGCTGAGTTTGTAAGACAGTAGATATCAACAGGACTGAGTTCAAATAATAAGTCAAGCAGTAAGGAAACAGTGATAAAAATCCCCGAAGGGTTCAAATAGTTGGCACGAAGCCCAAATATGGCAATCAGCCCAAATCATGATGGTAACAAATGAATTTTAGTCAAATATTTGGTAAAATCATCAATCGGGATGGACCAAGTCACAATCCCCAGTAGTGAAAAACCCCACGCTCATCATCCAGCGCGTATCTTGCCTCCATATAGCACTACGATGTGCAATCCGGGGTTTCAAACCCTCAGAACATCATTTACAACCATTACTCACCTCGAACTGGCTAATTCTCTAGCTCACGACGCCTTTGCCCCTTGAATTGGCCTCCACGCGCGTCGAATCTATCCAAAATCATAACGAATACGTCACAATATGCTAAGGGAACAAAGCCCAAGCGAAAACATTCGAAAAATATCAAAAATCTCGAAATTAGCAAAACCCGAGCCCCGGGCCCACGTCTCGGAATCGGGTAAAATTTACATTTTCAAAATCCTCATACCCTCACGAGTCTAACCATACCAAAATTATCCAATTCCGATACCATTTGGTCCTTCAAATCATCATTTTACATTTTTGAAAGGTTCCACAATTTTCTTCCCAAATTTCATCTCAAATCACAAATTAAATGATGAATTTAGTGATAGATTCATGTACTCTAACCAAATCTGAGTTAGAATCACTTACCCCGACCAATTTCTTGAAAAACCTTCGAAAAATTGCCAAAATCCGAGCTCTCTAGGTCAAAATATCAAATAAAATCCAAAACCTTGTATTTATAGAGTACCCCTCGGATTCCGCAAGTCTTGCTCTGTAGGGATAGGCTTTAGTATTTTGGCCATAACTTTCTCTACAGATGTCCAAATTGTCTTTACCTTTATGGAAACTGGACACGAAGGGCTACAACTTTCGTTTTTGAATAACCTCAAAATTCCTTGTGTATCAAAAGATATAAGCTTCCGAAGTAGGACCAGCAACCTGCAGTCTTCACGACCGTGGCCACTTTGACGCGGCCAGCACTAGGCCAGTGCGCCCAGCGCGAAAAGAAGCGCGGTCCGCGCCAAAACTGCTGCTCCCTCCATTTTTCTAAGTTCCGGGGTGTCCGTACACGCTCAAAACTCACCTGAAACACACCCGAGGCCCCCGGGACCTCAACCAAAAGCACCAATGCATCCTAAACATTATTCAACCTCTTTCCAATCATCAAAACACCTCGACTAACACCAAAATCATCAAATCACATCGAATTCAAGCCTATGAATCTAAAGAACTTCCAAATTCCATTTTTGATCAAAAACCCAACCAAACCACGTCCAAATGACCTCAAACTTTGCAGATAAGTCCAAAATGACACAACAAAGCTACAGAAACTCTCGGAATTCCATTCCGACCCTCGGATGAAAATCTCACCTATCAACCGGAATTTGCCAAAATACTAACTTCGCCAATTCAAGCCTAATTCTACACCGTATCTCCAAACCACTTCCGATCACTCTCCTAAGTCACAAATCACCTCCCAAAGCTAACTGAACCATCGGAACTCACATCTGAATCCTCTAACACATAAGTCACATCCGGTTGACTTTTCCAACTTAAGCCTTCTTAAAAGAGACTAAGTGTCTCATTTCTTACCAAATCCTCTCTGAACTCGAACTAATCATCTCGATCCCATAAAACACGGATAACGAAGCATAAAGAAGCTGAAATGGGGGGAAATGGAGCGGTAACTCATGAGACGACTGGCCGGGTCGTCACAGTTTTGGGACACTTAGTCCCTCAATGAGAGCTTAAGCCTTATAATTTGGACTGTAGTCGGATCAGTGTGAAGATGTCCTCGAAATGGAATTCCATTGATTTTGTTAGCTCCGTTGGGTGATTTTGGGCTTAGGGGCATGTTCGGATTGTATTTTGGAGGCCCGTAGCTTAGTTAGGCTTGAAATGTCGAAAGTTGAATTTTTGAAGTTTCCGGATCGATAGTGAGATTTTGATATCGGTGTCGAAATCTAATTCCGAAAGTTGGAATAGCTCCATAGTGTTGAATGTGACTTATGTGCAAAATTTGGGGTCAACTGGACTTGGTTTGACTGGTTTCGGCATCGGTTGTAGGATTCTTGAAATTTCAAGTTCTTTAGGTTTGGATTGGAGGGCGATTCGTGGTTTTAGCATTGTTGGATGTGATTCCAGGGTTGGACAGAGTTCGTATGATATTTTAGGATTGGTTGGCATGTTTGGTTGAGGTCCCGGGGGCCTCGGGTGTATTTCGGATGCTCAACGGGTCATTTTTGGACTTAGAGAAGTGGCCGATTTTCTGTTGTTGTGTTGCAGAGAAAACCTTCATCGCGTTCACAAGAGGGTCTCGCGCTCGCGTAGAGCATCTGGGTGAGGTAGCTTATTTGTGCTTCGCATTCGCGATGAAGCTCCCGCGTTCGCGAAGGTGTGGACCCTTTAGCTTTCGCATTCGCGACATGGTCCTCGCGTTCGCGTAGGGTCCGCCAATGTAAGCTATGCGTTCGTGAGTGGATCCTCACGTTCGCGAAGGAGGAAAACTGGCTAGTGAATTTTTGTGCATCGCTTTCGCGACAATGGACTCGCGTTCTCGAAGAAGAACACGTCTGAGCAGAACATAAATTTCAAAATTGAGGGTTTTGAGTTCATATTATAAAATTGAATTGGGAGCTCGGTAGGAGGTGAATTTTGGAGAGATTTTCGAAGGAATTTTGTGGGTAATGATTCCTAACTCCTTTTTGCTTATAACTCATTAATCTAAACATGAATTCATCATCTAATTTCGGATTTGGGGTGAGAAATTGGGGGAAAATTCAGAAAAGTTCTTAGGCCTAATTTTGGGGTTTTGATCAAAAGTTTGGTATCGGATTGTAGTAATTTTAGTATGGTTAGACTCGTGAGTGAATGTGTGTTCATAATGCGTAAATTTTACCTGATTCTGAGACGTGAGCCTGGGGAGGATATTTGGGTGTTTTTTCTATTTTCTTATCTTAGCTCCGATTCCTTTAGCTAAATTCATTGTTTGTAGTTATATTTACATTATGAAATTTATTTGATTACATTTTGGCCACTCAGAGTTGGATACTCATGGCAAGAGCATGATTTTGGATTGATTTGAGCTGGTTCGAGGTAAGTGGCTTGCCTACATTGTGTGGGTGAACTCCCCTTAGGATTTTGGTTCTGTAGTTATATGAGTGTCGTGTACGTGAGGTGACAAGTGCATACACGTGCTAATTATTAAAAAGTCCCGTTTTCATTAAGTAAATATCTGCGCTTCCTTTTTGTTGAACACTACTTGTAATTAAAGCCTACTATTTAGCTTAGGAAAGCATGCTTAAGTGACTTAACTGTACTATCTGCTTAAACTGTCTACTTGAATTCTGTGTTGCATGTTTAGAATAGAAATCTCTGCTTTTCTTGGTATGAACTTGAATAGAACTGTAGATTCTTTCTTGAGACTGTTGTGTGTTTACTTTGGGACTACGGATCGGCATTCCGATAAATCCCCCTACATGTTTACTTTGGGACTACGAATCGAGATTTCGGTAGATCCCCCTGCATGTTATATTTGGGACTATGGGACTGCACCCGTGAGATTCCCCGTACTGGAAATTTACTTTGGTACTGCAGATTGGTATTCCGGGAGTTTCCCCTGCATATTTATGATTCGGATTACGGGACGATATCCCGAGTGATCCTCTGCACATTTATGTTTGGGACTACGGGACGATATCCTGGGAGATCCCATGTTGCTATCTTTGTGCACTGAGTATATTTTGTCTGTTATTTTTACTCTTTATCAACTATTAGTATCTTTACTTATACTGTCGCACCTCATACTGTCTTACCTCATTTTATATATATGTAACCAGTATGGTCCTGACCTTCCTCATCATTACTTGACCGAGGTTAGGCTTGGAACTTATTGGGTACCGCTGTGGTGTACTCATGCCCTTTCCTGCACATATTTTTCGTGTGCAGATCCAGGTTCTTCAGCTCAGCCATACTATCAGTGAGGCGAGGTGCTTCTCATAGACTTCGAGGTATATTTACCGTATCCGCAGACCGAGGAGTCCCTCTCTATTCTCTCTTTTAGCTATAGACCTTCTGTAATTATTTTGTTTAGACTTCTGGAGTGAGACATTATGTATTTCCTCTAGTTTGTCATTCATGAGATTTCGGGTTTTGGGAGTGTTAATATTGATCGAGAGTGCTGTTATTGTATATGTCGAGCGGCATCGTAAACTTTTCTATTATATTACCCGTAAATTGCTAGTTTCGTATCTTTGTTTCCGTTTTTCGCAAATTGTTAGGCTTACCTAGTCGTAGAGACTATGTGCCGTTACGACAGTTCACGAAGGGAGAACTTGGGTCGTGACACAAGAAAAGATGAGTGACATAAAAAATGAGCTGTTGGTGTAAACTACACCATTCAGATTGTACTCAAGAAACCCAATCACTGAAAGAGAACTCCCTTGCAACCCAAGGGGATTGGACTAGGATTCATATTGAATCTGAACCAGTATAAAAACTTTGGTGTCTTTTAGTTCCTACAATTTACTTCTGCACTTTAATTTTGCACTTCTTAATATCTCGCTATTACATCTAGTCGACTAATTGTAAAACTAACAAACTTATAATAATTAATTTTAGAAATAAGCAATTCATCCCCCCCTCTTTACTTTTAATTGGTATTAGAGCTTGTCTCACACTTTTTTTTGCTTGACAGCTTGTGAAAAAAGATCATGGCTAATCAAGTTATTATTGGAGCACTCTTCCAAGAAGGAACATCGCAAATGAGGCCACCATATTTCAATGGATAATATTTTACTCACTGGAAAGTGCGTATGGAAATATACGCAAAGTCTTATGATGTCAAGGTCTGGCTAGTTATCAAAAAGAGGAACTATCCTCTACCGGCTGCTGCTCAACCACTGGCTGATCCTGAAGATATAGATGAATATACTGATGAAAAAATGGCAGTTGTGAAATGTTGCGTTAGGTTGGTTGGCTCGTGTTCGGAGCAGTTGTGGAGAGAAATGAGACACTTAGTCTCTTGAGTTGGTTAATTTATTGGAAAAAGTCAACCGAAAGTTGACTTATAGGTAAATGATCTCGGAATTGGGTTTTATGGTTCAGATAGCTTCGTTAGGTGATTTGGGACTTAGGAGTGTGTTTGGAATATTATTCGAAGGTCCGTGGTAGAATTAGGCTTGAATTGGCAAAATTTGGATTTTTAGCGATTTTCGGTCGGTGGTGGAAAATTAGCTATCGGGGTCGGAATGGAATTCCTGAAGTTGGAATAGGTTTGTAGTATCATTTGTGATGTGTGTGCAAAATTTCAGGTCATTTGGATGTGGTTTGTTTGATTTTGGCATCATGGGCGAATTTCAGAAGTTTAGAAATCCTTAGGCTTGAATTTTGAATTAAATTGGTGTTTTGATGTTGTTTTGAGTGTTCTGAGGGTTCGACTAAGTTTAGTTGATGTTATATAAGGTGTTGGTACATTTGGTTGAGGCCCCGAGGGGCTCTGGGTGATTTCGAATGGTCATCGGAAGGTTTGGACTTGAAAAAATGTAGCAAAATGGCTGATAGTGCAAGTTTTCTGGTATGGTCGCACTTGCGGACAAGGAGATGCAGGTGCGATGATCGCAGGTGCGAAGGGCTACACGTAGATATGGAAAAGGAAGGCTTGATCTAGTAGCGCAAAAGCGGGCGTTTGGTCACACCTAAGAGCCCGCAGGTGCGAGTCTTGAGTCGCAGATGCGGAAGTTGGAAGTCTAAATGGAGTTCGCAGGTGCGCACCTAGGACCGCAGATGCGGGTCCGCAGGTGCGAGGATTTGGTGCATAGGTGCGGAACCCCTGGGGTAGAACATATAAATTCTTGCCTTCGCGAATTTTAGCCATTGTTCATCATTTTACATACGGGTTGGAGCTTTTGGGAGCAATTTGAAGAGGGATTCAAAGGGATTTTCTTGGAGGTAAGTTTATTGGACCTAAAACTTGATTCTATGGTGGTATTTAACTGATTGAGCATGGAATTTGTAAGATTTAAGGGTTAAGATTGGGGGATTAGGGCTTGAAATTAGAGAGATTAGTTTGAGGATTTGAGGGACCGTTTGAGGTCCTATTTTGATGATTTTGGTATGTGTAGACTCGGGAAGGAAAGGAGTTTCTAGTTTTATGATTTTTGTTGGATTCTGAGACGGGGGCTCGGGGGCTTGAAATCGATTCTCTTTCATGACTCTCTTTCTCATTCTCTTTCCACCACTAGTTAGAAATAGACAAGAGCATTCCCTGGAACAGGCCTACGAGAGGTATTCTTTGGAAGCAGTTCCCCTGGTAATTCCGAAGCCAGTCTCAACCGGTTTTGGCAAATTTTGAGATTTTGAGTTAATTTGATAATTCTCACATGGGCTTTGTTCCTTTGGCGTGTATTAATGATGTGATACTGATTTTGGTTAGATTCAAAGCATTTGGAGGCCGAGTTGAGAGGCAAGTGCATCGCATGCTAGAGTTTTGTTCAGTTTGAGGTAAGTAATGATTGTAAATTTTTTCCTGAGGGTATGAAACCCCGTATTTTTCATTGTATCACTATTTTGGAGTGGCGGACATGCTAGATGACAAGTGTGTGGAGTACACCGGTGGGGATTGTGATTTGGCCCGTCCCGTAGCAACTATTAAGTTGCGTATTTGACTAGAAATCATATGATATTTTGTGTTTTGGAAAATATTACTATGTTTTGGGATGCATGCCGTATTTGGGCCTCGTGCCAAGTTGTTTGGACCCTTAGGGGCTTTTACTACTATTTCCTCACTGTGTTGGTTTAAGATTTGTACTCAGTCATGCTATGTTTTTACTAATTTTTGAAACTCAATCGTATTTACTCCATTTGATTCATAACATGATATTTTGGGCTGAGTACCCTGTTTTATTGATAGCCCCAGTGGCTTGAGAGGTTTCTGACTGAGTGAGGCCTAGGGCCAGTATTGTGAGGATATTATGGGATCGGGCTGCACACCGCAGCATGTTGTACTGTTTTATGATATATGAGAGGTCGTAGGCCTGATTGATTATGCCAGGAGATGGCTTGTTATAGCGCTTGGTCCGTAGGAGCCCCTCCGGAGTTAGTACACCCCTAGTGAGTGCAGGTACCTACTGAATGCAAGTGTCGAGCGCTGAGTGCTGAGTAACGAGTGATTGGGAGGCATGAGTGATTGTGAGGTTGCCCGAGGGGCTGGATACGAGTGATTGTGAGGTATGCCCAAGGGGCTGATTCTGAGTGATGTTATGCCCGAGGGGTGGTTTATGATACATGTTTTGCCCGAGCGACTACTTATGATTTTAATCACCTTTACACTAATCGTCTTGAATTTTATTGAAGCAGTTGGAAAAGTATTCTCAAAAGAGTTTTTATGGAAAATGGTTGTTAAGCGTGATGATTTATATATATCATATATATATATATATATATATATATATATATATATATATATATATATATATATATATATATATACACTATACTATACTATATATTTTCTGTTGAGATTATTATATGATTTTTACTGCTCGTCACTATACTTAGACCTTATTTACTTTTATTTCTTACTGAGTTGGCGTACTCACATTACTCCCTGCACATTATGTGCAAATTCAGGTGCCAAGGCATCTGAGTGAGAGTTGGTCTTCCCTATTTCAGAGATTTTCCGGAAACTCGCGAGGTGGCTGCACGACATTCGCAGCCTTGCCTTTCTCCTTCCTACCTTTATAGCATTTATTTTTTTCAGACTTGTATTTTTCTTTTAGATGCTCATGACTAGTGACTCCGGGATTTTTGGTTGTATTTAATGTTTAGTATATCCTTGCTTGTTTGAAATGCTTAAATGGAAATTTTTATGAAACATCGGATTAGTAATGAATTAAACAAAAGGTTTGTTGATGCTATAAGTAGTACTTGGATAGCCTAGTATCGCGATAGGCGCCATCATGGCTAGGGTGGGATCGTGACATGCAAGTTAATGCCAGAGCAAGGAATCTGCTTTATAATGCTATAAGTGGTGAGGAATATGACAAATCTCCAGTTGTAATACAACCAAAGAAATGTGGGATAAACTTGAAGTTACTTATGAAAGAACCAGTAAACTGAAAGAAACCCACATCAACATGTCGGTTCATGACTATGAACTCTTCTAGATTAAAGAAGGAGAATTCATTGAAGAAATGTTCGCTAGATTTAGCAAAATTATTAGCGATCTAAAAGCTTTTGGAAAACCATACTCAAGTGGTGATCAAGTTAGGAAAATTTTGAGAAGTCTACCCACTACTTGGCAGACAAAAGTGGTTACACTTAAATCACATGATTTGAACAAATTATCATACGATGAACTTCGAGGAGAACTTATAGCCTTTGAGAAAACTCATCTCAAGAAAACAAACCAAGAAGAAAAGAAGAAAATAGTTGCTTTCAAGGCTACAACTTAAAGAGCAAACAATGATATTGATGATGACCCTGAAGCTCTTCAAGAATGTAACGACCCGGCCAGTTGTCTCATGGGTTACCGCTCCATTTTCCCCATTTCTGCTTCATTATCCATGTTATGTGGTATCAGGTTGGTCGGATCGAGTTCGGAAAGGATTTGGTAAGGTTTGAGACACTTAGTCTCTTTAGAGTGAGTTTAAGTTGGAAAAGTCAACCGAATATTGACTTATATGTTAGAGGTCTCGAATATGAGTTCTGAAGGTTCGGTTAGCTTCGGGAGGTGGTTTGTGGCTTAGGAGCGCGATCGGAAAGAAATTTGGAGGTCCATAGTAGATTTAGGCTTGAATTGGCGAAGTTGATATTTTGGCGATTTCCGGTTGATAGGCGAGATTTTGATATAGGGGTCAGAATGGAATTCCAAGAGTTGCAGTAGCTCCATTGTGTCATTTGGGATGTGTGTGAAAAATTTCAGGTCATTCGGACGTGGTTTGGTTGGGTTTTTGATCGAAAACGTAAATTGGAAGATTTTAGAAAGTTTGGCTTGAATCCAATGTGTTTTGGGTGATTTAATGTGTTTTGAGGTGTTTTGATGATTGGAACAAGTTTGGATAAGGTATTGGGATATGTTTGTGCTTTTGGTTGATGTCCCGGGGGCCTCGGGGTGATTTCGGGTGGTTAACGAAGAAGTTGAGGTGTTATTGCAGCTGCTAAACTTTGTTGCTTCTGGTGTTTTCGCACCTGCGGTTTGGGAACCGTAGGTGCGGCGCCGCATATGCATTGGAATGGCCACAGAAGAGGACTAGGAGGATTTTTCAGGGACTGCAGAAGTGGTCAGGATGGCCGCATCTGTGGAGTCGCAGATGCGGAGGGTGTATCGCAGATGCGACTTTTGGGCTCTTAAGTGAATTCCGTAGAAACGTAGGATTTACCGCAAATGCGGTACCATATAAGCAGCGATGGGGCCGCAGATGCGGAACAACTGGGCAGAAGAATTAAAAAGAGTCCTTCGCAAATTTTGGGTTATTTCATCATTTTTCACTTCGGCTTGGGAGCTTCTTGGGCGATTTGTGAGAGGGATTTCAAGAGAACCATTGAGGTAAGGAATTTGGACCTAAAACTCATTCCTATACTACTATTTCATGGATTAGAGCTAGAAATTATGGAAATCAAAGGTTAAATTTGGGTAAATTAGGGCTTGGAAATTTAGGTCTTTAATTATGGATTTGAAGGACCATTTTGGGTCGGATTTAAGAACTTTTGGTATGTATGAACTCGTGGGGAGATGAGGAACTTATTGATGAAAAAATTATCGAATTCCGAGATGTGGGCCCGGGGGTCGGGTTTGGTCAATTTTGGGATTTTTGGTATTTTTCGATTGTTTCGCTTGGACTTTGTTCCCTTAGCATATTTTGACGCCGTGATTCTGATTTTTGATAGATTCGACGTGAGTGGAGTCCAATTCGAGGGGCAAAGGCGTCGCGGAGTAGTATTTTCACCGGTTTGAGGTAAGTAACCATTGTAAATCTGGAATTGAGGGTACAAAACCCCGGTATTTGACTTGGTTTGATAAACGCGGTGCGCACATGCTAGGTGACGAGCGTGTGGGCGTGCACCGGTAGGGATTGTGACTTGTTCCGTCCTGTAGTGACTATTAACCCGCGTATTTGATTTGGAAATATTATGTTATTCAGTATTTTAGATATTTATACTGTATTATGGGTTGTATTCCATGTTTGGGGCCTTGTGCCGACCTGTAGAAACCCTTAGGGGCATTTTGACTGTTTTTCCTCACTTTACTTGCTAGAAGTATATCCTTAGTCTTGTTTTACCTGTTTAAATGATTGAACTGATTTTATCACTCTACTCCTAATTGTGAGGACTGTTTGGGCTGAGCTCCCTAATTTTTACTGTTGTGCCCGAGAGGCTGTGAGGTTAATGACTGAGAGAGGTTGAGAACCTAATTGTGAGGATATGATATGTATATATTATGGATCGGGCTGCGCGCCGCAGCGATACTTATATGGATCGGGCTGCACGCCGCAACGATATATATATATATATATGGATCGGGTTGCGCGCCGCAGCGATATGATGCTTGGGCTGTAGGAGCCCCTCCGGAGTCCGTACACCACCAGTGAGTGTAGTCGACTATAAATTACGGATCAGGCTGCACGCCGCAGCGGTTACTATGATTTGTATTATTATGAGATACTAATGAGCCGAGTGCTTAAAGTGAGTACTGTGTGATGAGAGTCGAGTCATGAGTGACTGAGAGGCTGCTCGAGGGGCCATATTCTGAGTGATTCCTTGCCCGAGAAGCCTTGTTATGATGTTTCACTGATTTCACTCTTCTTTTAAATAAGCCTTTGTTTGATATACCGCTAAGTATTTGGTTCCAAATGTTTAAACTGGAAAATATGATTTTATAAAGGAAATTGATTTTAAACTGTAGAGATGGCCTGATATTCTGTCGATTATTCAGTTATGTATTTTTGAACTGCTCGTCACTGCTTTTAGTCCTTATTTACTCTAGTTACTTACTGAGTTGGCGTACTCACGTTACTCCTTGCACCTTGTGTGCAGATCTAGGTGCCCGAGCGGCCGAGTGAGGGCTTTCAGCTGTTTCAGTATTTGTCGGAGATTTCGTGGTAGTTGCATGGCATCCGCAACCCTGTTCTCTCCCTCCTATCTTATTATTTTTCCGCATTTCCTAGATTATTGATGTATTAGGTATTCAAACTTGTATTAGAGGCTCTAGACTCGTGACACCAGATTGTTGGGGCTGTGTAGTATATTGTTATTTTGACTTTCCGCATATCTTTTGTTGCCTTAACACTTATAATGAATTTGGTACCAAAAACTTGCGTTAGAAAATGGCTTAATGTTAAAGGAAAAAGAGTTGTGGTTAATTGATTAGTTGTCTTGCTTAGTAATATGATAGGCGCCATCACGACCATTATTTGGGGTCGTGACAAAGAAGAAATTGATATGGTATCAAGGAACATGGATGGTTTAATAAGGAGATATAGGAATACAAGAAGAGGCAGGATACCACCCAGGCGAACTAGGCAATATAACGAATAAGACAAAAATGATGGCAAATATTATGAGTGCGGAAGATTTGGGCATGTTCAAGCTGAGTGTCCTGATCTTAAAGAAAGGTTTCAAAGGTTTTAATAAGAACAAATCATTTGGAAGCTGGAGTGATGAAGACAACTCAGAACACGAAGAGATAGCAAATCTTTGCTTCATGACAATTCTGGAGAACGACATGAACAAACTTTCAGGATGCTGGACAGATGAGGACAATTCAGATAACGAATGCAAAGATGACAATGAGAACTGTTTCATGGCACGAGGTGAAACAAGCGAGGTAAGACCTTATAACTATGAAAGATGTAATGAATTATAGGATATTCTTGATCTTACTTTGAAATAGTCTAAAAAATGATGAATGAACTAAAGAAACTCAATAAAGAAGTAAAAGACTGAAAACTCAAGCTTGAAGTATGCAAAATTAAAAAAGAAGTACTTCAAGATGAGTTTGAGGAATTGCAAATGCAACTCAATGGCATGTGCAAATCCACCAGTCATAGTTCTGTCAAGTCGATCCAGGCGACTTACAAGTCAACTGGAGAAGGGGCCAGCCAGAACAGAGTCCACTAATACTAACACAAATGAAAGATCCAAAAGTGGATCGAGACTTACGTTTCACTATTGTAACAAGAGTTGACATAAATATTCTTTTTGTCAATTTCGAAAATCAAATGTCTCATGATGGATTTTGAAACCCAAAAATAATCCTGAATCTAGTAATACTAACCAACAAGGACCCAAGCAAGCTTGGGTACCTAAAAGGAAGTGATAATTGTGTTTTGCTTGAGCACCACATAAGTAGTCGCAAAGAAAAATGGTACTTAGATAGTGCGTGTTCCAGTCACATGACAGGTGACAAAAACATATTTAAAGAAGTTACAAAAATAGACGGAGGAAGTGTAAAATTTGGTGATGACTCAAAAGGAAAAATAGTCGGTACCGGAACAATTCCTTTCAATAATAACTATGATATCACTGAGGTTTATCTTGTTGACGAACTTAACTACAATCTTATGAGTATAAGTCAGCTACGCGACTCAGGTTATGAAGTAAAGTTCAAGAAAACAGGCTATGCCATTGAAGATGAGACAGGTAAAATAATCCTCCCAGGTAAAAGGTATGAAAATGTCTATATTCTTTGATGGTTTTGCAAATATAGATGGTCATATTTGTTTAACATCCATATCTGATGATCCTTGGTTATAGCATAAGAAACTTGGTCTTGCAAGCATGCATTTGATAGAGAAGCTTTCCAAGCATGATTTAGTTATTGGTTTACCTAAATTTCTAGAAATCATGTATGTGATGCATGTCATATTGGTAAACAAACTAGAAACTCTTTCAAAAACAAAGATATTGTATCTACTTCAAAGCCCTTGCAGTTGCTTCGTATGGACTTATTTGGACCTACTAGAACTGCTAGCATAGGAGGAAAATGATATGTTTTTGTTATTGTTGATGATTATTTACGCTTTACTGGGTGATTTTTCTATCTCACAAAGATGAAGCTTTGAAATTTTTTGAGATCTTCTGTAAAAAGGTCGAAATAAAAAAGGGTTATCTTATTACAACAATTCAAAATGATCATGGAGGAGAATTTGAAAGTAGAGCATTTGAAAATTTCTGTGATACACTCACAATTTCTCTGCCCCAAGGTCACCCCAATAGAATGCAGTTGTTGAGCGAAAAAATAGGACTTTACAAGATATGGCAAGAATTATGGTACTAGAATATTCGTTGCCAAATCACTTCTGGGCAGAGGAAGTAAGTACAGCATGTCACATTCTCAACCGATGTCTCATAAGACCCATTCTGTAGAAGACTCCTTATGAATTGTGGAAAGATAAATGACCTAATATTAGTTACTTTAATCCATTTGGAAGCAAGTGTTTCATTCACAATAATGGTAAGGACAATCTTGCAAAATTTTACCCAAGAAGTGACGAAGGTATTTTTCTGGGCTATTCATTAAATAGTAGATCCTTTAAAGTCTACAATAAACGCACGATGTATGTAGAAGAATCAGTACATGTTATCTTTGATAAAAATAACACTTCAGTCGATAAAGGAATTATTGTAGGTGATGAAGACCAAAGAAAATAGAGGAAGCTCTGAAAGACTCAAGCTGGTTACAAGCAATGCAGGAAGAGATAGATTAATTTGACAAAAATTAAGTATGGAAACTGTTGTCTAAGCCTAAAAATGCTCCTGTAATTGGAACAAAATGGGTTTTCGGAAATAAGCTAAATGAGGACGGAAAGGTTGTTAGAAACAAAGCGAGATTAGTATCTCAAGGATACTCACAACAAGAAGGAATCAACTACGATGAAACCTTTGCTCCAGTAGCTCGATTGGAATCAATACGAATTCTTCTTACATACAAATCCTTTAAAAGATTTAGGCTCTTCCAGATGGATGTAAAAAGTTCCTTTTTAAATGGTTTTATTGAGGAGGAGGTATATGTAAAACAACCTCCTGAATATGAAAATTCAAAGTTTCCCTACCATGTGTACAAATTGACCAAAGCATTGTATGGACTTAAACAAGCTCCACGAGCATGGTACGAAAGACTCAGCTCATTTCTTATTGATCACGGATTCACAAGAGGTAAAATAGACACTTGTCTACCTTTTTTATTAAAAGATCATCGGAAGGTAATCTCACTATTCAATTTTACATTGATGATATTATTTTTGGTAGTGCTAATCCTCTTCTGTGCAAGGAATTTTCAAATCTTATGCAAAGTGAGTTTGAAATGAGTATGATGGGAGAACTAACATTCTTTCTTGGACTTCAAATTCAACAATTTGAAGAAGGAAAGTTCATATGTCAGACAAAATACACAAAGGAGTTGATTCAGAAGTTCGGTATGAGTAATGATAAAGCTATTGGCACACCAATGAGTCATTCAACAAGTCTTGACAAAGATGAACATGGAAATCCTGTTGATGAAACTAAATATCGTGGAATTATTAGCTCCCTTCTTTATCTAACTGCTAGTCGACCAGATATTATGTTTAGTGTTTGTAAATGTGCCAATGTTATACATTGTAATTGTTTCTCATGGATTATGGTATCCACGCTCTAACAATTTTAAACTACAAGGTTTTTCAGATGCTGATCTTGCAGGTGATAAGGAAGACAGAAAAAGCACCAGCGAAACTTGAAAAGCAAGGATCAGTTGCATTATCCACAACTGAGGCTCAGTATATCACCATTGGACAATGTTATGCACAATTACTATGGATGTCTCATTGGATGACTATGAATTATTCTTTAAACCTATTCAAATTTTCTGTGATAACTCTAGTGCTATATGTCTCTCAAAAAATCATGTGCATCACTCTAGGGTAAAGCATATCGATATCAAGCATCATTTCATTAGAGATCATATTCTTAAGGGAAATATAGAAATAACTTTTGTAGGAACTACTGATCAATTAGTAGATATTTTCACCAAACTTTTACTTAAAGACAAATTTTGCTTTTTAAGAGAATTACTTAGTATTATTTCCATTGATAATTAATAGTAGGACCTATGTGGTATGTTTATATTTTGTATTCCTAATGTTTAAACTTTATCTTTTCATAGTCATTAATTGTGCCTCTAAATTCCTTCTCTTTTCCTCTCTTTTCACATCAGTTACAGCGTTCAAGAAAGGAAAACCAATCATCACACCTGTTCAACTGACACCATATCCTTTCATGTACTCAACCATCACAAAACCCCTTCTTTTAATCTCTGAAGCCCTACTTCAATCTCCATCATTCTCGTCACCTAAAAACCCTCTCCGAAACACTCCTCAACCAGTTTTCTCCATGGCTAAACACTCTAAAAACCCCTCAACTTCCACCAGAAAATGTACTCGCTCCAGAGCAAAAACCCCTTCCCAGCCTCCAAAATAGGTAGACCTAGGGTCCGAACACTCAGAGAGTTTTGCCTCCTCTCAAGAAGAACTCTCAGATCATTCTCATCCTCTAGGAGAAAAAGCCCTAGGAAAAAGACATTTGGAAGAACCTCCTAAGTCCTTTACTCCAAAGAAATCAAAAATTGATCTCTCAAGTTCTTTAGAGTCTGACCTAAATTTCTAAGATTCTCCAACCAGGGATTTTTCATTTCTCTACAAAGACAAGTCAATTTCTCATGGCAGAGTATTCGACCTTGATGACATGGAAGCCTAAACTGTAAGGTAAAAGATCTGTTTGTTTATTAACGCTGGTCAAAATTCTTTTTTGTTTCCTCTCCTAAAGTCTATGAACCCCTAGTGAGAATATTTTATGCCAATATTTGCTATAGTAAGTCGACAAGTTGGAATTCTTAGTGTTAGGAAAGCGCATCGTTCTTGACTATGCTATATTTGATTCAATTTTCCAGTGTAAGTGTTCTGGTTTTCCCATGCTTTTCAAAAATTCTTGGTCTGATGATTTGGAAATCACCTTTGATCAAGCAAAACATTGTATTGCTGAGTGTTCATCTGAATCCCTCCCTAACCAGTTAGGTCCAAGTGATGTAAGCTTTGAAACTCATGTTCTAGTCTACATTGTTGCAACTACTCTGTTTCCTCGTACTAGCTCTTTCTCCACCTTCTCTCAAAGAGATAACTTACTTATTTATTGCCTTGTGACCAAACTCAAGATCAAACTGTCCTTATGGGTCATAAATTTTATGATTGAAAGTGCTGATTATCCCACCAGTCTGCCCTATGGCATGGCCATCACTCACATTCTGGAAGCTCATAATATCTTTATCTCTAACTATCCCTTAGTCTCTGTTTCAAAATCTTACAATTCTAGGGCGTTTGCTAGTATGGGATAATGTGTATGTGAAGGGCTTGTGGGTTAAGAAGTAGGAAGGTGAGGTCAGGTATGTTCAGCCTGATCCCAAGATGAAAGCCTCTATTTCCCATCACGGTCTTAGTAATCCTGACCTTGTTGAGAAACTGACTGCCATTGACAACCAGCTAGCCACCATCAAAGATATTCTTGCTGCTACTCAGTCCAGTACTGGGGACATACATGCAATCTCCAAAAAGACAAGGTCTTACATTTCAAAGATAAGGGTTGCAATTCTCAGAGTTATGAAAAATGCAGTCAAGGCATTTAAGGAAGTACACGATAAGCTTGACGGAGTGACTGTCTAAGCCAATGCTAGCTTTGATCAACTGAAGAAGGCGATTTGCAATACTCTTACTTATTTCTTGCATCGTTAGTGTGGAATTTTCAAACAATTTTTTTGTTGTGCTGTTTTGGACTAGATACTCAGTCGTTGGATGATTTTTCTTCTCTTTTCCTTGTTTTGCCATAACCCTGAATGCATATCATGCATGTTATGCTACAATTATGCTTTAGAGTATTGTTGTTTTTATCCCCTCTTTGCTGATGTCAAAAAAGGGGGAGAAGGCTATACATATATTCGTGCAGGTACATTCATTGCAAGGGGAGTCGCCTATACGTACTATAGGAGAAGTCGACTAAAAGAACTAGTCCCAACGGCACCTCTTGAGGGATATTTTACTTCCCGAATGCACCCTATTTTGAGAAGTTTGGTTACCTCGTCCTTGATGAATGCATGCTTAACCTCGAACTAGGGCCTTCTCTTTTGCTTTACTGGACGGAACTTCGGGTCCAAACTTAGTCGATGGGTAGTGATCTCTAGTGGGATCCCTGTCATATCGAAATGGGACCAAGCAAAATAATCCATGTTATCTAAAAGGAATTGAATAATTTTTTTCCTGAGCTCAGGAGTTAACCCCATGCCCAGGTATACCTTTTGTTCGGGCAGGTACTTGATCAAATTGACTTGTTCCAGCTCTTCGACTGTTGATTTGGTGGCGTCAAAATCATGGGGAATTATGTGGAACGAGGGATCCAGTAGTCATCGTTCTTGCCTGCTCTCTGCTTCTCTGACTAAGTCAAGGCCGGTGTCTTTGGTTGCTAGTTGGCCTCCTACTTTCCATTGGACTCTGATCCCTTTGCTGATGAGAGTATCGATACCAGTATCACTTCATCGACCGCAAACATCTCTTTGGTGGAATGTTTTTCCCCATACACCATTTTACTCCCTCTAGCATTGGGAACTTCAGAACATGGTGAAGGGTTGAAGAGACTGCCCTCATGTTATGAATTCAAGGTCTTCCGAGCAGGGCGTTGTATCTCATATTGCCCTCTATCACATGGAACTTTGTTTCTTGCATGGTCCCGACTACGTTTACTAGCAAGATAATATCACTTTTGGTAGTTTTGCTTGCCATTTTGAAACCATTAAGAACGCAAGTTGCGGGCGCAATATGATCTTGTAGGCCAAGTTACTCCACGACCCTCGATCGAATAATGTTGGCCGAGCTTCCTGGATCAATCAAAACACGTTTAACTTGAATTTTATTCATAAGGATAGATATTACCAGTGCATCATTTTGGGGTTGTGAGATCCCCTTTTCTTCCTCGTCATGGAAAGACAAGGTCCCTTCTGGCACATAGTCCCGAGTTCATTTTTCCCCGGTGATCGACACCTTGGTGGTCTTAAATATGGGTCTCTGTGGGATATCAACCCCACCTACGATCATTTGAATCATATTTTGTGGTTTTTCCTGCTTGTTCTTCCTATTTGCGTCCCTATCTTTGAAGTGGTTCTTAGCTCAGTCACTTAAAAAGGTTGCCATCATTGAACAAATGGGCTACCTCCTCCCTTAGTTGTCTGCAATCCTCCGTTCTATGACCATGAGTACCATGGTACTTGCATATTTGATTGGGTTCCTCTGGTCCAGGTCAGTCTATAAGGGCCGAGGCCATCTAGTATCCTTGATCCACTTAATGGATGATACAATAGCTGATGCATCAACGCTGAAATTGTATTATGATAGTCGGGGAGCTTCTATGGGCTCGATATGTTTATTGAAGCCACTCTTACTCATGAGCCCTTGGGAACTCTTCCCTCGATCATTCCTTAGATCACTTCAGACAGGGTTGTATCTAGGACCACTGTTTCCACCATATGGATTATACTGTTCTCTATTGATATCTCTTTGAATTGTATCGACAGACCTGCATGGGTAAACGGAACCGGAAGGGGTTCCGAATTGATCATCCTCGAACTTGATTTTTGACTGGTACCGATTATGCACATCGGCCTAGGTCACAGCTAGATACTCAATTAAATTCTGCTTTAGCTGTCGTGAGGCCACCGAACTTCTTACGTTTAAACCTTGAGTAAATGCTTGTATAACCCAATCATCTGAGACGAGGGTAGGTCCATGTATTCCATCTGGACCCGAGATACAAATTCCCTTAACAATTCATTGTCCTTCTGCTTCATTTTGAAGAGGTCCAACTTCCTAGTATTGTCCTTTATTGCTCAGACGTGTGCTTTGACGAAGGAATCTATGAGCATGGTAAAGGAATCAATGGAATTGGGTGGCATGTTGTGGTACCATATCATCGCCTCCTTAAATAAAGTTTCTCCAAACTTCTTCAGTAGGACAGACTCAATCTCATCATCCTTTGAATCATTCCCCTTTATTGTGCATGTATAAGAAGTGACATGCTCATTAGGGTCGGTGGTTCCATTATACTTGGGAATTTCGGGCATGCGGAATATCTTTGGGATGGGCTTAGGAGCTAGGGATGTGCACGGATCAGATTAGTTCGTATTTAGCACATTTCAGATTCGGGTTTTGGATTTCGGATTCTAGAAAATGCAATCCAAATCCGATCCGAATTATATCGGACTGAATATTTTTCATCGTATTATTATGCCTCAAAGTTGCAAACTAATATGTATATTTTCTTTGTAAAATAGGCAATACATTAAGATAAACTCATGTTTATGCAATTATGAGAGTACTATGGTGGCAATATAGCTAAATCTAGTAATTGTAAAGGTAATAACTTGGAGGAAGATATAAAGGAAGTACTGACTATCCGAAATTAAAGTGTAGTATTTATACATAGCCAAATAATTTCGAATTTTAGATCAGATCGGATTAAAATATACCAATCCGAATCCGATCCGAAATTTTAATAAACACAATACGAAATTCGATCCAATCCGAAATCCAAAACTAAATGGATCGGATCGAATTTCGGATATCCGATCCGAATGAACAACCCTATTAAGAGCCGCACTTAGGGGAATAGGCTTCTGCATGAACTTCTTTGAATCCAAACCTTTCAGAATCGGTGGTGCCCCAAAATTTGATCAACTCGGGAGTTGTACGTTTCTACCTTTTTGTTGTTTTCCTGAATCTTCTTCTCCCCTGATTCGATCTATTTTGTGAGTTCTTCGAGCATTTTCATAATGCTGGGGTCAGTCCCCGATTCGTTCTCATTTGGCCTCTCTGGTACCAGTTCAGCTATGCGGACGACTTCTAGTGAGGGTTTGGGTTCAACCCCACTCGGTGTGCGGTTCTGATTTTGTAGTTGTGCTATAGCAGCTTGTTGAGCCTGTAACATTTCAAATATCAGTTGAAGGCTGACTCCGCAGTCTTCGCCGCCCTGCGTACCTCGACCTCCTAATCGGACTTCCCTGTGGACACTACTCTCGGGATCGACGCCCAAATTTACATTCAGGGTGACATGTGAACTGATGTCGATGGGATTTGAAATCGATACTCCCTTGAGGCCAGCCTGGGGCACTTCGATCCCTGGGGCGGCTACATTGTCATTTTCTCCATGAAAACCAAGGTCGTTGTCGGTGTGTGTGGGTGTTGCTTGTGAGTTCGACATGCCGATCCTAAAATCAAAGACACTTACGAGAACAAGCGTAAAACAGTGTGTGTTATGAGAATTAATACCATGCAATCACTATTATCCTTAGCCCCACGGTGGACGCCAAACTATTTACCTTTAAATTGGATAATAACTAAACTTATAAGTGGTTTTAAGGATACGTAATTTCACCTAGTATTAGTTGATAAATAAGATGATTAATAATGGAAATTAACAGTAAAGTTATGCACACCAATATTGAAATGCAATTCAGTCCTCTAGCTAGATCGCCCTCGAACCGACTGAGAATAGAGTTATGAAATATGAAATAAACTGATGAACAAGAGAGTATAAGAGAGAAAGAGTATTGTATTGCTTTGATATGCGAAAAAATAAGATGATTACAAATGATTAAAAACCCTCTTTATATAGTAGAGGAATTTCACTTATGGTAAAATTTTAATTACAGAAGGAAATCCCATGATTAGCTAAACAACCGTTCTTGATTTAATCCGTTCCGAGATTTCCGCTATGATCCTCAACCAGTCACAGATATCTCGCCTTTCCATTATTATGCTATCTTCGGTGTTGCTCGATGTCTATCCCGTTTGGTCTCGATCATTACTGGTTTCTATCTCGACAAGTACTTCGAATCCCGAACTCGGTACCTTATTCTCATGTCTCGGTCTGATATACGACGAGGCCAATCCTCGATCCATCCCCTGATCTCGGTTAATCAGTAAAATAGGGTGGGCCCGGTTTTAACTGTATACACTCCCTTACCTTCTTACCATCCCGGTTGTTCAAACTTATTGTTCCAATTGTTGTGAAGTTGGTAAAAAGAATCTTAGATCAATGGCCTAATCTGGTTTCAACTTCCAAATATGTTGTTTTTCGTGATGTCAAACAGTGACACTCACCTTACAATTACATGTTTCGCGTTGCTCTATGCCGTGACTCCTAGGGGAATCGCAAGGGATGCAACCTCCATCAGATTGACACTTCCTTGGAGCTTAAATCTTCTATACCACACAGGTATATATGAAGAACAGTTCTATACCACACATGTATATATTGCTTCTAAATCATTTGGTATTAGGCATCAGAGCTTAAATCAAAGCACCTGCACCTATCAAAACCTTTTAATCTATGATCAAATCAGCTATTGTACAGTATGCTACTTAAAGTTTTAATGCTTTGGGTGATTACTGGGAGGTATACTTATATTCAACTAGAAAATAACTTTTGCACCTATATACTTAATTGAATTTTTCAGGTGCTGCATAAAAGGTGTCAGATGATATGTTGATCAATCAAAAGACAACCTTAGCAATCGGCAGTGTGTCGCATAAGAGGATAGGCGTTTCTGCTAGCTGCATAAGAGACTACACCAATCTGCTAGTAATGATAGTTAGAGGCAGTTTAGCGGTCCGGGGTGTTCAAAATAATGTGTTGTTCACGGGTCCAAAGTTATCTGCCCATTTTATTTGTCAAAAAATAATTGGAGACCACTGTGTGTGGTGTATTTCACTCTTTTTCAAATAGTTTATACCATTCATTGATACAAAATTTATTGACTTGTTTAAAGTTTAAACACCCTTACGGAATTCCTGTCTACGTTACTGGATGAGTCCAATTGAATTCAGTTCTAACAATCAAGGTCTGTCTCTTAATTTCAGGAGGTTTCCTTCTCTCCGCCTTAGCTGATTCCTCACTTGGTCGAAAAAATATGTTGGTTTTGTCATGTCTTTTGATGTCCATTACTAGAGCAGTCACTATTTTTTCCACCAATATATGGATGTACTCATTCTTGAGGTTTTTTTCTGGATTTGGGAGAGCTACAATTGGCACTTGCACGCTTGTCTTGTCTACAGAACTCGTGGGAAGACGATGGCGAGGCCAAGTTGGAATCATTGGCTTTCTCTGTTTCACTATGGGATTTATTTCATTACCAACTTTGGCATTTATAAACAGAGGTTCTACATGGAGAATTCTTTACCTTTGGACTTGTTTGCCTACAATTTTATATTCATTTTTAGTCCATTTTATAGTACCTGAATCTCCTAGATACGATGGCTTTATATCAAAGGAAACAAAGAGGGGTTTGTCCAAAATTTGAAAAGCATTGCACCTCCAACAACAAGAAGTAGTTAACCTTGAGTTTCTTCGGATCGTTTATTGAATTTGAAAATCAAGAAGTACTCAATAACAACACAGTCGATCTATATTCAGCTATCAGGATGTTGGTGGAAAGAAATTGGTCTTTTCGTCGACTAGTAACAGTGATATGTGTTGGATTTGGTATTGGTATGACTTACTATGGTATGCTATTGGGAAAATGCATAAGCACCCGGAATTCCAACTATACTTTTTCTTTGCCGGAATTCTATTACCCTCTAAACTTATTTTAAATGGAATTACTGACATAGGAGAGTGAGAAGCAAGAAAAAAATGATTTTCAGATTATTTTTTATTCTTTTTTACCATTTTTTCTTACTTTTTTTTTCCTTTTCCTTTTCCTTTTTCTTTGTCTTATTTCTTTTACTTTTTTTTTCATTTCTTCTCTAATTCCGGCGGATATTCATTCACCGGCGACTTTGTTTAACCGTTTTTCTTCCATTTTTTCTTTTCACACACAAATTAAACTCTCAAAAAGATCTATTCATAAGAAAAGCAAAATACAATCAGATTTGGGGGGGAAATTCATCATCGGAAAACCTTCCCACGCCGGAAAAAAAATGATGTATTGAAATTTTAACTGAAAAAAGTTTTCTCAGCTTATATTCATTTTTATTTCTTTTGATTTTCCTCTCACTCATAAATTACACTTTCAAGAAAAATTTATATATATATAAAACAAAACACACTTAGATCGGGATAAGAATTTGTCGCCGAAAAAAATGGTGTTTGTGAAATTCCGACGACCTCCATATTATGTCGCCGGTGATCAAAACAAAAAGAAAGAGAATAAAATAACAAAAAAAAAATGAGAATAATAAGAAATAAGAAAAAAGGATAAGAAAAAGAAGAAAGAATAAAAAAAAAAGTACTAAAAATACATGTGGGGGCGCGGGTAGCTCACCACTTGCCAAGAGTTTGGTTGTCTAGTTTTAGGGTGCAAATAATTCCATTTAAAATAAGTTTAGGGGGGTAATAGCATTCCCGCAAAGAAAAAGTGTATAATTGGAAATCCGGCTATAGATCAGAGGTACTTATGCATTTTCCCTATGTCATTAGGTGTTGGAAGTTTAAATTTCAATCTTTACTTAAGCATTACATTGAATGCATTATCTGAATTGCCATCTTCCATTTTGATTCTTTTCCTTATTGGGAAACTTAGAGCCCGTTTGGATATAAGAATTTTTTTCCGAAAATTTTTTACTTTTTTTTTTTGAAATCAATATTTGTTCATAAAATTTTTAATTCACTTGAAGATGCTTTTGGAATTTTTCGAAAATTTGAAAAACTCCAAAATGTTGTTTTTCAAAATTTTCACTCAAATCACTCACAAAACATAAAAAGAAAAAACCAAAATTATATTCATGTCCAAACACAACTCTAATATTCAAATACCATTTTCACTTGAATTTTGTTTTCACTTTTTTTGGAATTTTACAATTCTTATATCCAAATGCCCACTTAGTAGGAAAGGTTCATTACTAGGATTTGCTATGCTAAGTGGAATTTGTAACATAGGTTGTGTTATATTTGAGCGTGAAAAATTCAAGGAATTGCAAATAGGGGTTGGATTGATTTCATATTTCAGCGCATGTACAACGTTTAGCATTCTATTAATCTACACGTTGGAACTTTTTCCGACGTGTGTGAGGAACTCGGTTGTGGCAATGGTGAGACAAGCAATGGTTCTCGGAGCTTTCAGTCCAATGCTCATAGTAATTGGACTGATGTTAAGCAACTTTCACTTCCAACCAAGAGGTTGTGAGTTCGAGTCCCCAAGAGCAAGGTGGGAAGTTCTTGGAGGGAAGGATGTCGGGGGTCTATTTGGAAACAATCTCTCTACCCCAGGGTAGGGGTAAGGTCTGCCTACACACTACCCTCCCCAGACCCCACTAGTGGGATTATATTGGGTTGTTGTTGTTGTTGCTGCTCATAGCAATTGGAAGGAACAACAAATGGTATACTTTTGTTGTGTGTTTACAAGAAACAAATGGCAGAAGACTTAGTGATACAATGGATGAAGAGGAGGACAAGGAAAGAACATTTGCCTGTTGGTCACTATAGAAATCTTTTTGCTCGCAGAGGCGGAGTCAGGATTTCAAATTTATGGGTTCGGGATTTTAATTGTTTTAAGTTAGTAAATTCTAAATTAATAATTTATACATGTTCAATGGGTTATTTAAGACAAACACATGGTTCGAACCAAAGCTATCGGGTTCGGTCGAATCCGTTCCGGGCACTATAGCTCCGTCCCTGTTTGCTTGATTAAACGAACTATAGAAACTTGCACTCGTGCTATTTATTTTGGGTTATAATTGGTTTGGGTATCAAAGGTGGAATAGTTATAAGTAGATTCAAATCAAGGAGTAATCTATTGATGTATTTTATTATGCCATGAAATTTACTCTTTGTTTCTCATTTCTAAGTATGTTTTACCATGATATTTGACCATTACATATTTACTTATTTATTTATGTTGTAGTTATGCATTTCAATTACTGCCAAAAAATGCGCCAATTACCCTGCCAGAAATTTTAGATTAATTTGGTCGTACGTTTTTTTACCAGTCTACGAATGTTCGCACTTGTGCTCTATTGGTACCATCTAGGGTGGGTCAGGTCAGATATTGACAGGTAATAAAAAATGGATAAATTATCCGACCCGATCTATATTTTAATATAGATAGAAAATGGATTAATTATCGGATAATAAACAGACCCTCAAACTTGGCCTCAGCTGGCAAGTATATCATCCAACTTTGGGTGTGCACAAGTAGGCACCTCAACTTGTATAAAGTTGAACACGTAAATGCAAATGCGGATGTGGCACATAATTTTGGAGGTGTCTAGATGATCATTTTGTTATGAAATTAATCTTTACGCGAATATATAGGTACGGTATGCCGCTAGTATCATCAAATAATATAATGTGATTGCAGCAGCTGTTGCTCTTGTTTAATAATGAGAGGAGGAAATGTATTCTTTCTAAACATTGCAATTTGTATTGCAGTAGCTCTTCTATATATATATATATATATATATATATATACATACACACACATTATGTATTATATATACAAAAAAGTATACAAATTTTATACACTTTTTCGGCTATCAAATGTAAATAGTGTCACGCCTCCTTTTTACCTACAACCCCGGAAAGGGTATAAATATAAGGGAGTTTTTCCAATTAAAGGACAGTCGAAATGGGATTTGTTTGTTTAAAAATTCAGAGTCGCCACTCGGGATAATTTATGGTGTCCCAAGTGACCGGTTCGAATCCCGAATCCAGGAAAAAATTGACTCTGTACTACAGTCTGCAAACATAGAAATCCGGGTAAGGAATTCTGTTAACCCGGGAGAAGGTGTTAGGACTCCCGAGTTCCGTGGTTCTAGCAAGGTCGCTTTGATCATACTTGGCTTATTAAAATTGTTTAATTACTCGTTTTAGAACCTATGTGCTTTTACCTCTTTTAATTAAGAAAACATCTTGAAACAAGTCACGCGTATGTGTACCCGTTTGTTTGGCGTGTCAAAAATCATGTCACGCGAACGTGTCCACAACGAATAACGCTTGTCTATTTATTTAAGAAAAATTTGGTTGAAGTTGCGCGAACGCATACTCCGATTTTGTTTTTTAGAAAATCGTAACCATGTCACGCGAACGTGTCCATAATTAGGATAGTATATTAACTGCACGTAAGCAAACTCCGTACATTTGTTAACTTTTATATCTAAATTAATACGAAGGCCATGCAATTGTGATTTTTGTTTGGCACGGCGCACCTCAAATCTATTCTAATTTAAAGGGTCTACACTAATTCATGAGGACCATAAACTTACTTGTACTATAATATGGCACATCTCCAATATTAAGAAACGACAAATTAATTAAAAGGGCTACTAAAATTGTAATTGCTCGATATTAATGGACACGGGTTCTTCTGCGGGCCAAACTAAGAGAATACATTTTATAAATGCAAGAGGCTAACAGCATGAAATCCAAACTTTGGCTTAGCGTGGGGCCCAATGGCTCACAGACGTAGGACATGTTCTGAATTACCAATTGGTATCAGTCCAAGACTGACTCAAGGGAGAGTCCAAACTTAGACAAGGGCAGTTTCAACCAACGACGAGGTCCCTAGTTCGAGTCCACACATCAACATGGAAGCCAGTCCTTTACATTCATTTTTACACTATTAAACCAAAGTCAATTCTGAATCACACTATCTCGTGTCATGCCCATTGAAATTTTTGAGAAAAGCAATTGTGAAGTCTGATGAAATAACGTGAATACTTAACAATCACCTGAACAGGAAAAGCAACTGGAAAGCAGTTGAATATAAACCTTACTCAAACTTCACACTGAATATAGCTATACATGCTTAATTTTATTACACACTTAGTCATATAATAACCATCCAATTCAGTCTTAATTGTAGCAATCTTGTGACTAACAAGACATTCAAAAATCTGCGCAACAATATGCATGGATCTCAAGCTGACGATCACCTCTAACAACAGCAGAACTTAGATATTAAACAAATGGAAATCAACAAATACTACATATAGTCCCATTGTAGCTTTACTATAAAAACTTCAAAACAGCCTGATAAAACGACATGTTGAGATAAGACTCGACAAAGCAAACTAAAAAATCTAAGAAGAGATGACATCTGGTAAAAGAAAGCACAATTATTCATTTCTCTTCGGTAAAGACATCCCATAAATCATTCTTTACATATTTGGGATTCAGATCTAAGTACCTGGGAAATAAGAGGAAAACAAGAGCAGGTGAGTTTCAGTATATGATCGAAACAGCAGCAGCACAGCAAGACTCAACAAATACAGTCCATTTCAGCCACAAAAATGATGGGAAATAGTCCAGATCTACTCTCAATCAAACAGTAATCGAAGCTGACCTCAACCAGGCTTTTGACAAACCAAACTCAAAGCATTCTACTCCAGATGAACAGGAAATTTGTTTCAAAAATATCGAAACTTCCCAAATTCAAAGCAAAATCAATGAAACAGTAGTTTTATCTCTTTTTTTAGTCGTTTCTCTGTTTTCTGTATTTTTTAGCTCTTCCCGATCTCCTATGAAACAGTAGATTTTTTATTTATTTTTTTGCAGTTTTTCTATATTTTCTGGATTTCAGCTCTTAGAAATCTCTGCCTTCAAAGGCAAGAAAAGTTGTCTTTATAAGCAAGGCACTAGGGCAGCTAAAGGAGGATCAGACTTGCACCTAGACCCTTTTCATATTTTTGTTTTTGCTACTTAGTCCCTGAATTTTTGGCTTGTTTACCAAGTAAGCCTGCTTTTCAGCTTCCAGGAAGCTTCCTATTCTGTTATGAAAAGATTCCATAAGCCTAGATTACCCAAATTACCCCTCTAAGCCTTGTTAATTACTCCAATGAACCAGTCCAAAACATGGGTCAAATTGACCCAATTCAGAGCCCCCACGAGTCTATAATCCCCATTAATTCCCCTCTTGGGCTTTTGAATTTTTAGAAGCCCAAAAGAAACCCAAAATTTTAAAAACTGACCGAATTGGGAATTCAAACCAATTAAAAAAACAAGAACCTTCTAAAAAGGAAACAGGGGAAGAAAACGAGATGGTGATGAACTAAATAATGAATTAAACATGCTATTAAGCTAAATATGCAACACGGACAGACTAACAGATGAACCTATGGTGAAGAGAAGAAAAACGGATACGACAAAAAAAATGAAATCAAAATGACAAAAAGAAATCATGCAAGACCAGCAAACGAACAGAAATACCTAGCAAGGATGGCCAACTTTGAAATTCTTCCTCAATCTCTCGATTTTGACCGAAAGGGGTCTCGATCATGTGTTCTCAGATGAAAACACATGACCAAGGTCTATTTTTGTCTTAATCGTCACCAAATCTGCCGATTTTAGAGTTTGACTTTTTAGGTCTCATCTTCAATTCAATATTCGACGGGCTCGGGGCATGTTCGAGGGAAAAGAGTTATGGATTCGGAAAGAGGGGAGTGGGGGGTCTAGGGTGTTATTTTGGTAGTGTTTGGAGGTGGCGCCGCCGGTTGAGGCAGTGGAAAAATAGGGCGGCGGATTAGGGTTTGGAGATTCTGAGCCAGATTTGAGAAATTCGGGTGTGATTCGAGGGAAAGGGGGTGTGGATTTGGAATGAGGAGAAGGAGAGGGAGCTAGGGTGTAAATTTGGTGGCCATCGGAGACCTACCGCCGTCGTAGGGCGATTTCCGGCGGCGGTGCGCGGTGGGGTTGCGTTGGGGTCTTTGGGAGTGTTGGAGACGACGAAGGGGGGTCTGAGTGGTTCGGACATTTTTATACGGGGGGAAGGGCCAATTCTGGTCCGTTGGATCTAGGCACGATCAACGGCTCAGATCAAAACCTAACAAAACGACGTCGTTTGGATATTGGGGGGGAACCGGACCGGGTTGAACGCGGGTTTGGGCTGGGTACAGGGTATTTCGGGCGGGTTTCACATTGGAAGATTTGGTCCTGGGAGTTTAGTTTGAAAACTGGCCCAACCCTTTTCATCTTTTATTCAAAACAAAATTAATTCAAAACTCTTTTTCTTTTTTCCTTTTTTCCCTTTTTTCGAAATTTAATTAAAATCAAAATTAATTCCTAGAACTAAAAAAAATTAATTAAACCTAAAATGATAATTAACACAATTAATTAAAAACAAACTAACAAAAGAAAGTTACTCAAAATCAAAGCTACAATTAAAAGTGCAAATTAAACTAATTTTGCGATTTTTCCATTTTATGCAACAATTAATTTTCTAATTAATCCTAAAATGTAAAATTAACCCTAAATGCAAATGCAACGTATTTTTGTATTTTTCATTAGTTAAAACGCACAAACAAAATGCGAATAATTAACAGCAAATGCCACAAAAATTCACAAAATTGCAAACACTGAGAGAAATTATTTTGTTTTGAATTTGTTGGAATAATTCATATAGGACAAAAATCACGTGCTCACAAATAGTTTCTGGCGTGGGCTAAACTTGTTCACTTTGTGTGCTCGGCTGAAGTTGTCACCAATTTGTATATAGAAAGACACTGTAACCAGCTGCTCATTTTGTCAGAACAAAATATCATCGATCAGTCATAAAGTTTTCGATTTATCCATTTCCTGTCTCTTGTATTCTCTCTTAAGTTTTTAATGATGAATGTTAAGAAGGAACTTATTAGCTTCATTCTTTATGGCTTGGTAAATTTAAAAGAGGTGAATTTTGCAGGTGCAACATAGAAGGTGAAACTGCAAAAGCAAATGGAAGACCATATGATATTGTTCTACAATCATTAGAAACAAACTTAAAAGAGGGTATGCGTCTCAATCGATCAATCAAAACAGATTTAGTAATGTTACAATATTAGGAGATTGGGGTTTCCGCATAATAGACCCCAGCATGACTACAACAATTTGCTAAGAAAGAACTCCGTCCGTCCACTCTGTCTGTGCTTTTGATGCCTAAGCAATTGTCAAATTCAACACATCCTTGTTATACCATGTTATTGTGACAAGCACATGCTTGACTCACAGCTGCCTGAAACATCCATTAAACACCCTGTATTGTTTGCACATTAGATGCACGTTAAGACACTAAAACATCACATTTGAGTTTGCTTCTACTTACATCAATAATGATCTCTACACGGTTGCATCCTTCATTCTCTTCAACTTCTTTCTTAATTCTCAAAGCTGAAGCCACCAGAGATTTATTGTTGCTGCACCTCATCAACTTAATCTGTTTCAGCGTTGGAATATCTGCAAAGCTAAGTGGGATCTCCTCGAGATACCTAGAAATTTTTATAACAAGTGTTTCAAGCCGGGGAAAAGATTCCTCTGACGCATCCCACCTTGAGATACCTAAGTTCATAAGCTTCAACACCCTAAGTTTAGGGAACGTGATATCTCCAAGGCACCACTCTTCAGATTGAATAAAATGCAGATCCCTTAATTGGAGATACTCTAGACTTGGTAGTCCTGCAATGGAGAAAATAGTGCTTTCCATCGAAGCCCCGCATAGTACCAATTTCTTTATATTTGAAGGCAAGTGTACAACAGCCGACAAGGGAAAGAAAAGGCGAAGTGATTGAAGCTGGGTAAGACTCTCCAATTTGAGACAAATTTTTTCTTCATCAATATTTCGCCAATATTTGCTCAAAAAGAAGATTTCAAGTTCTTGAAGATTTGGACACCTCTGTACTAAAACATTCAAGCAATCAGTATCGAGTGTAAATTCGACACCCTTTAATATTCTCAAATTTTCCAACTTAGAGGATTCTTCAAAGATCTGCTTTTCCCAAAAAAAACCAGTTTCAATAAAATCTACATGCCTTAATTTTTTCATTTTCCAAAAATTCGCTGATAACTGCGTACGCATTAAACACTTGAGAATTAAAGTTTCTAGATGGGGAAGATGTGATTTTCCATGAAAATCGAATTTGTCTGTGAAAAGTGCGACGTACTTGAGGTGAATTAGTGGTTTCAACATATCTAACGACAAACGACCCAATTTATGGGAACTCAAATCCAAGACCTTAAGAAGCCTGATCAAATTAATAAACTGACTGAAGGGATTCCAATATAAGGATTCTCCTCCATTGGTGGTTATCAGTGACCTCAAGTGTTGGTGGAGAGACTTCCATGTTTTGGATGCAAACTTGGAAAGCTCATTACTGAAACTGAAGCTAACTCGACTTTCCTTCAAATCAGAACGTTGAATGTTCCCCCTCACTGCCAACATAAACTTTTCTTGTCTACTCCTCTCCAAGCAAAAGTAAAGCACTACATCATGAACCTGGCAGTATTTGACTTTACCGTTATATCTTCTCCTTGCAACCATTACCATGTTACTGCTAATGAGATCCATCAAGTAACCTTCAGCTGTCTCTTCCGTTAATCTCCCAGATTCAATGTTCTGCACGAAGCCTTCCGCTATCCATAAACTTATCAATTTAGACACCGGGATCCTTTCATCCTCTGGAAACATCCCCATGTAGAGAAGGCAAGGTCTTAAATAGTCGGGTAAGTTATCATAACTTAACTGCATAGTTGCCCGACAATAGTCTTCAAACTCACGGTCAAGATAGGAAAATAGAGCCTTTTTAACCTCATGCCACCAAGATCTTTCCATTTTCTTCTTTTTGATTATTCCAGCTACCAAGACAACCACTAGGGGCAACCCTTTGCATCGTCTTGCAACATCTAGACTCACATCCTGAAGTTCATGTGGGCAAGCTTCGTTTTGAAACACTTTTTTCTGCAACAATTCCCTACTCTCTTCGGGCGTGAGGAATGGAAGGAAATAAAGATCAGTATAGCACTTGACATGTTCACCCACTTTCTCAAGACGAGTTGTTACTACAATTCTGCTTCTATTTACAACATCAGGGAAACAAAGTCTTAAGTCATCCCATGCCATACAATTCCACATATCATCCAAGACAATGAGATATCTCTTTCCTATTAAGCTTTTCCTCAACATGTCAGCTAGTTCGCCAATATCATCTACCTTGTCCTTGCAACGAGTAACTTGATTGTAAATCTCTTGTAGTAGCTCTCTCCGGCTATATGTTTGAGAAATGACACACCATGCTCGAACATCAAAATGATAAATAATGATGTCATTATTGTACAACTTTCTAACACACGTTGTTTTACCTTGACCCCCCATCCCAACAATTGGGATGACATCTAGCTCATTTGTCCCTCGTGTCAGATACCGAATTATTCTTTTCATGTCATTATCAAAACCAACTATCTCCTCACCATTCATAAGATTTCTATGTTGAGTTGGCATATGTTTAGATGGCTCTACCGTAGAGCAGGACTTAAAAGCAAGGTTCTCCGACCACATCATGGTCACCTCCGCACTAATATGCTTGATCTCTTTTAAGATTGCAGGAAGCGAGCAAAAAAGATACCAAAGAGCATTACACTGAGCAAGAATAGAGTCAATGGCAACTTCAGCTTCGTATGCCAAATTGATTGTACGCCTTTGAAGATCTTTAAGATTTTCATGTTCATGTTGCACCTTTGCAATATCTCTGAAAACAGATGTTAGATTTGCGAACTCTTTCTCTAAAATGACAATATGAGGTTTCAATATGAAATCTAAACATGTTTTCGATTTCAACATCTCGTTCAATTTCCTTAGGAGCGAATCCAAAAAGCTCAATCCACCAACTGTGGGAAACTGAGATGGCCTGTATTTTAAGGATTTGTAGCACCTCTCTAGTTGTGCCTTTAGATCTTCAATTTTCTCCAATAACTGTATCGTGCCAAGATCAATCTTGCTCGCATCATCTTTGATTGTCGATCCTGAAAGAAGCTGCATTTGAATTACATAAAGTATGTCGCCCACAAGAACTCCAACCTTTTCTAAGATTTCATTCAACCTATTACCATTAATAACATGATTTGGTATATCGCCGAGAAAAACTAACAAGAACTCTATTGCCACATCAATGTTTCGAGCAGAGAAAATAGTGGGAAAGTTATCAAGATTTTTATCTCTAAGATACACCAGAAGACAGTGGACTTGATATGAAAGTCCTTTTGGTAATTTCTTATCCTTGAAAGTTCTTGATAGAGTAAACTTTGAGGCCTTCAGTTCACAAAGAAAAATCTTTTTCATTTCCAACTCCACTATCACAACCAAGCATAGTAGATAACGAGGTTTACTCTCGATATTAGATGTATCATCTCCATCCTCTTTAACCCAAAGAGCAAGACAGAACTGTCCCACATTGTCAGCCATGAACTGTATTCGGGCTTGCATACCTTCCAACTTCTCACGGTCGACATAACTATTTATCTCTGTACCATATAGGTATCTTAAAAACCTTAATTTGTTTTGAATGACTTTTACTTGCCTTAAGTATCCATCTGTCTTCAGCAGGATATTGATTTTTTCCGCGAAAAAAGTGACAGATCGAACCAAGTACCTCGATGCATCATTTAGATTCTGGTCAAGGTAATCCATATATTCTAACATATAGGAATCATTCAGCTCAAAGTTGTATATTAAACGGGTACCGTTATCTTCACTAATTTCCTGCAACTCTGATACTAGCCTTTCCACATTAAGACTAGTTTTGTATTCACATGGAATACCACCAAAAACCGAGTGAAGCATTTCCACAATCAATTTTGCCTTCTTTCTGATTTCTACTAAGGAATCAGGCAAAAGAGCATGAGGGTAATTGATAAAGGTTCTCAAAAATCTTAGCTCCATTTCAAGTGTCTCAATCTTGACAACATTCAAATCACCTCTACTCTTAATCTTTCTCAGGTGATCTAACATATCCTCAATGTCGTTATGCGCCATCTTCCGTAGATAAATTAAAAAAGTAGAAAACCCCTGCAAGTTCACCAAACCCTTGTCATATTAATCTTCACTAAGAGGGAAATTTTATTAATGTCTTTTAATACTACTATCATAATCTATAATTCTTATGAAAGATTATACACATTCTGCCCATTTTTATTATGAAAAATTTCACAAATTTCCCTTAGGTTTTGACATATTGCGCACATCTATTTTGCGATATCAAATATATTATACGAACTTCCCTTCTTTCATATATTTTTTTGAGGTAAGTAACTAGTAAAAAAAAGGGCAACCCGATGCACAAAGCATCCCATATGCACGTAGGGTCTGGGGAAGGGCCGCACTCAAGGAGGTGTGATGTAGGCAGCCTACCCTGATGTCCACGACTCGAACCCGTGACCTATAGGTCACAAGGAAACAACATGACAGTTGCTCCAAGAAGGTAAGTAACTAGCAACGAGATGATTTATAGACATATAAATATCGAAGTTTTATTTTAAACCATAAGTTTCAATTTTTTTTTCTTAAACTCAATGATCAGTCAAACACTATCACATAAATTGGGATGGAGAGAGTAGTAGTATTAAGACAAAAGTTAAATGGATTCATGTAGCTCTTCTAGCAATATAAGAAATAGATTTTGTAGATTGCAAATGAAACCAATTTAGCACTACTAAAAAAATTGGAATTAACTACGAACTTCATTACTAATTCTGTCACTAAATCGCTCGTAGTTAACATAGTTTTTTGATAATCCGTCGCTAAATAGGATTAATGATGATTTTTTCTGTTTAACTATAGAATTTGTCCGTTCTTAATTCCTGGGAAAAGAAGATAAGTTAACACAAGTTCAGTTCAAGTCTTACAATCAATCAAGCGTATTTTGGCTTCTTCCTTCTTCTTTTGTAACTCCAATTTCCGATACAATATATCCTAAGAGGAAGCACAAGAGATGAACATTAAAATTATAAGATTCAGGAGTAAATAAAAGAAATCACAGAAATGATCATATATATAGGAGTAGTATGTTTCAAGTGTTGTTAGAAAAAGTTTACTGAAATACCTGTAAAAAGTAAAAGTTGCTGTAGGAGAAAACTACCTAATGAAGGAGTTCGGAAGGAGGAAGATATATGTTAGGTTCAGTGGATGAATAATTATTTTGAAGATTTCTTAAGAATCTCATCAAGGAATATGAAAATAAAGTATGCATGGTCCAACCTATTATATATGAGCTCTGAATTATAGCATTATCTTTTCGAGTTTTTCAGTCCGGTACTTGTTTTGGAACTCAACTAATTTGAATTTCAGAGCTAATATGCGGGCTCGAGCCAGCATTTGCAGAGTCATTGAAAAATAGTTACTATTTTGCTGAAACACAGAAAAATCTAGCATAATATGTTGGATTATGACGCTCCTGCGTATAAAACACATCCAATATATTATATTGGAACTCCAACATATTATGAAATTCCATCACGTTATACTAGAAACTCATATGTAAAAAATTCGAACTCCATCATATTATGCTGGATTTTTTTCCGGATTTTAAGGATGTTTTGTTGAGATTTCATCTTTATATGAAAAAATAGCTAAATTTCGATTATTTTTAAAATTGTGGCTACTTTTCAATTACCAATTATAAATCTGGCTATTTTTTATTTTTTCCCCATAGTTTATCCTATATATAATATAAATTTTCGGCGGAAAGTATTCAATTGACCACCCTAGATCATACATAGCGTCGCTGCTGGAGCCCGTGACGGATGGAGGGTCCATATCATTTCTTACTTGCATCCTAATTTATGTGGCGCTATTTATTTGAAATTTGTGGTCTAAAATTATTTATATTATTAAAAAAAATTTAAATATAATAATACTTTTTAGAATATAACAAAAAAATGTGCCACTAAAGGAATAACCTTTTGGTTCTTTAGACGGGCAAACGGTACTTGTCAAGCAATAATGGAGTCCCTTTATTCGGTCCATCCATGTGATATGCAGAACTTTGTTTTGCTCTTTCACATCGAAGGATATATTCTGAGGGAGAGAGAACAAAGTTGTTGCGCTAAAACAGCTTCAAAAATATTTTTAATATAATGTAATACTCCTTCCGTTCCGATTTATATGAACATGTTTGATTGGGCACGGAGTTTAATAAAAAATAAAAACTTTTGAAATTTATGGTCATAAACAAATCAAAAAGGAGTTCAGAATAAAAATGGCGTGTGGTAGCCACTAAGTAAGGTGGTGTTTATTTTTTATCTATTAATTCTAGTACTGAGCAAAAATAGTCACTACTCTATTAAAATTATTTTGAAAAGACAGTTTTACCCTTCCTTCAATTCTTATATTTTTAAACCCTTGTTTTATTCGTTTTTCAGAGGGAAAATTTCAGAGGCAACTTTCGTGTGCTCCTCAGTATATGTATCGTCCTTGCATGCAAACCAGCTGCACTTAATCTTTCTCCTTCGTCATCTTCTCTACATTGAACGATCGAACTGGTATTTTTTTTTTGCTTTTATGCATTTTTGTTTTTGTATATGCGTAATCGTGATCAATATTGTGTCAAGTATGTGTGAAATTTCAAAAATAATGATTATAAGTTGATTCAGTGTCGAATAAGTAGTGGAGTTCCGTGAGGAAGTTATTCAGAAATTTTTGGTATTGAAATGTGTTTGTGGTTCAATCAATATATTAGATTATGTAAGGACATTTCATAAAAATAGTCGTACGAATTCATAAGCTAACTGTGGTTATGAATTTTTAGTTAACTGTGTTCATAAAAGTTAAGGACCAAGTAAGTTTTGAACTTGGAACTCAAAGTTAGGGACTCAATGTCCTTAACTTTTGAACTTGAAATTTGAAGTTTAGGACCAAGTGTCCTTAACTTTGGAACTTAAACTTGAAGTTCAGGACCAAGTATCCTTAACTTTTCAACTTGAAACTATAAGTTAAGGACTGCATGTTCTTAACTTTTTAATTTGTAACTCTAAGTTAAGGACCAAGTGTCCTTAACTTTTTAACTTGTAAGTCAAAGTTCAGGACTAAGTGTCCTTAACTTTTGAACTTGGAATTCAAAGTTATGGACCAAGTGTCCTTTACTTTTGAACTTGAAACTTGAAGTTCAGGACCAAGTGTCCTTAACTTTTCAACTTGAAACTATAAGTTAAGGACTACCTGTCCTTAACTTTTTAACTTGAAACTTGAAGTTAAGGACCAAGTGTCCTTAACTTTTGAACTTGAAAGTTGAAGTTCAGGACCTATTGTCCTTAACTTTTGAACTTGAAACTTTAAGTTAAGGTCTGCCTGTCCTTAACTTTTTAACTTGAAACTTGAAATTCAGGACCAAGTGCCTCGAACTTTTCAACTTGAAACTGTAAGTTCTAATCTTTTAGTCCTAATCTTTTATGTTCTTTTTCCTTATTTGTAGTGTGCTAATGGAAGGCGATCGTGTGTTCGACTTTGATGTTTGGCGTAATTTAATGAGCTATTGGAAAGGAGATTTACAGTATAAGGAAACAATAAAAAAATTGTCGAACAGACAGTGGAAGAAGTTGAGGGATGGTATTTTCGGAAACTTTTTCTGATTATAAAGTGTGAAGTTCTTTGGTAAACTTATTCACTGTGTATTGCTTTCAGAAATTGTAAATAATGACCCTGATTCGATGACATCCAAGGTTTTTGACCATGAAATTCAGTTTGCACGTGAAGCATTTCATATAATTACTAGTTTGAAGTGTTATTCTTCACTAGACATCAAAGGTTTGCATGAAAAAGAAAATAGGCTTTCGAAAGTCTATTTTCCCGGAAAGGATAGAGTTGAGTTGGGTGATTTGTTTAATTTTATTACTAGTCACCCAAATGGTATAGCTGCATCATTTGTAGGCAGTGATGATGATGATGCTGTGAAGTTGGCAACAATTTATTTTGTTGAATCTATTTTGATGGGGAGGCGGAAGAATAGGAATGTGTCCGAGCAAATAATGAAAATTGTAGATGATGATGAACTCTGCTCTTCTTTCAACTGGGTCTCTCTTTGTTATGAAACGTTATTAAAATCATTGAAGAGTTGTTTGAAGCCCAATGAGAATGAGAATGAGAAAGACAAAGACAAAGATAAAGACAAGGATAGTTACATTATACTTGGCTTTCCTTTTGCTTTTTGTATTTGGATTATGGAAGTATTGCCTATTTTCCAGGAAAAACAATTTGTGAACTTCCGAGAATGTGATTTTCCTCGGATGTTATGTTATTCGGAAATGAAATCTCCACAATATGATTCTTTGTGTAAACAAATACTTCCATAATGAAAATGTAAGTTAATCTAATTACTAGCTTTTTTTGTTTATTTGTTTTAGTTCTGAAAACTTGTGTTTTTTGTTATATAATAGGTGTATAAGTTGATCGAGGTGGCACCATTTATTCCTATTGAAGAAGATGCAGAGCTTTTTAGTGTGCATGAGCCAATTTCTCGAGATCAAAGCTCAATGCTTTCTTCCATACAATTTGATGAAGCCATGCTTAAGGAAATTGTTAAAGTAGGTTTTCTGTCTTTGAATAGCATTAGTTTTTTATTTGATTGTTTTTTGCTTATGAGACTTTTTTGTTTTTATGGTTTATGATTAAGAAATTATCAGAGAAGTTTAAAAAGGATCTGCAGGCTGAAGTTGCTAGAATAAATCAGAAAATAGTTGTATCAGAAAAAAAAGATTCAAAATGATATCAAGGTAATATCATTAATTTTAGTTAGTCTAAGTTCAGGACCTTGTGTCCTTAACTTTTGAACTTGTAACTCAAAGTTAAGGACTATCTATCCTAAAAAATTTTACTTGTAAGTCTAAGTTCAGGACCATCTGTCCTGAACTTTTGAACTTGAAACTTGAAGTTCAGGACCATGGTCCTTAACTTTTGACCTTGGAATTCAAAGTTAAGGATTGTTTGTCCTTAACTTTTGAACTTAAAACTTGAAGTTAAGAACCTATTGTCATTAACTTTTGATCTTGTAACTATACGTTAAGGACTGCATGTCCTTAACTTTTGAACTTGAAACTTGAAGTTTATGACCAAATGTCCTTAACTTTTGAACTTGTAAGTCTAGGTTTAAGACCATCTGTCCTGAACTTTTGAACTTGAAACTTGAAGTCCAGGACCAAGTATCCTTAACTTTTCAATTTGAAACTTGAAGTTCAAGACCTATTGTCCTTAACTTTTTAACTTGTAATTGAAAGTTAAGGACTGCATGTCCTTAACTTTTGAACTTGAAACTTGAAGTTTAGGACCAAGTGTCCTTAACTTTTGAACTTGTTACTCTAAGTTAAAGATTGTCTGTCCTTAACTTTTTTACTTGTAACTTGAAGTTTAGGACTATCTGTCCTTAACTTTCTAACTTAGTTTCTTTCATATGATTTAAAGAAAAGTCTAGGATCAAAGATTGATACTTTGTTGAAGATTTTTGTAAAACCTGATGAAAGGAACATAGAGAGAGAATCTAGTGTTCCAATTACTAAAGATGGAGTTGATGATCATTGTGATGGTACAAAACCTACTGTTACAATTAACAAAGATGCAGGTGGTGATGTACGAATGTGCATGCAGAAGTTCAATATGAAAGCGATTATAGAGATGCACATCTAGATGATATAGATGTAGATATTGGCACTGAAATTGGGAAAGGTTAGATATAGATTTTGAATTTTTTGTCATTGAAATTTATATTCAATAGCGTAATACATATAAACTTTTTTGCGATTACAAATATATGTAGAATCTATTGATAGAGTGGAAGTTCAAGATATAGTAGAATGTCAAGACCAGGAAAATCCAAAAGAGACAGGAGTAACAGAAAAAATTTGTAAATATGGAGTGCAATCTCAGGATTTAGAAAGTTCATTGGAAACAAGTGTCAGTGAGATTGTATGCAAATGTTTAGAAGGAACATATGATATGTCTACACCTCTCTCATATAAAAAGAAATTTGGAGTTCAAAATTATGCCAATCAAGGTTAAATGAAATTTTCATGATATGTTGAATGTTAGTTTTAGTGAACTATTAGAATGGATATTAATTGTAAATGTTACAGAATCTTTTGAAGCTGCAAGGGAAGAAGATGGAGTGGAGCATCAAGAGAAAAGTCGAGTACAATCTCAAGACTTAGAAAATACCCAAGGAACAAGCATAAGTGAGATTATTTCCAGATGCATAGATGGAACATGTGTTCTCTCTACACCTTGCTCTCTTACCGATAATATTGGAAGCCAAGAAAATGCTAGTGAAGATAATGATTTAACTACGATGATTTTGACAGTTGCAAACGGTTAGACAGTGTTTTTTTTAATTTTATACATATTTATTTTAATCAAAGATTAGTAACAAGTACTAATTGTGTTTAGCTCTTGTAAATATTTTGTAGAATCTTGTGAACTTGCAATTGAAAGACATGGAGAACAGTTGCAAGATAAAGAAAATGTGCAGTTGGAAGATAAAGAAAATGCAACCAATATGTCAGTTCAATTGTCTGTTGAAAAAATACAAGAAGGCGGTGTGAACAAGACAGGTATTGATTGTGTCCTAAATATTATATTCATAATTGAAAATGCCAGTATAGTTCAAAAATAATGTTCTTAGTTTTTGTCTCTTCATTTGACGACTTGCAACAAACTAATATATATATATATATATATATATAGTGTTGTCTGCAGAGCAAAACAAAGATGAAGATCTTAACCAATATACTAGGAAAAGGAAGAGAGATAGTATTGGTTATGATAGTCCATCATTTTCTATTCTTATTCCTACTCCTACAAGTACACAAATAAGCATTGGTGAGGGTTTGTCTATGGAGGTTGAAGGAAATATTGAAGAAGAGGTTGGTCGAGGTAAAAGGAATAAGAAGCTTAGTTGGCAGTTGAAATCTCCTTTTGAACAGGAAAGAAAAACAGGAACATCGATGGTGCACAATGAAAATACTCCCAATAAAACGGGCTAGATAAAATCAAAATATACTCGTACATGTATTTTTCATTATGCCAAATATGATGAAAAATTATTGAAGAAATTCATTGTGTGGTTGGGCAAGGAGAAAAGGAAAGGTTGCAAAAAAGCGTAAGTCCCTAAATGTATTTCATTATTTGTTAATTACTTAAATTCGTGTCCTTAACTTGTAATTTTAAATTTAGGACTAAGTATATTGATATTGAAATTCCTAAAGTTAAATGTCCTTAACTTTTGAATTTGGAAATCAAAGTTAAGGACCAAGTGTCCTTAACTTTTCAACTTGGAATTTAAAGTTCAGGACCAAGTGTCCTGAACTTTTGAACCTGTAAGTCAAAGTTCAGGACCATGTGTCCTTAACTTTTGAACTTGTAAGTCTAAGTTCAAGACCAAGTGCCCTCAACTTTTGAAGTTGAAAGTCTAAGTTCAGGACCATGTGTGAACTTGAAACTTGAAGTTCATGACCAAGTGTCCTTAACTTTTCAACTTAAAACTTGAAGTTTAGGACCAAGTGTCCTTAACATTTCAAATTGAAACTCAAACTTCAGGACCAAGTGTCCTTAATTTTTGAACTTGAAAGTCTAAGTTCAGGACCAAGTGTCCTCAACTTTTGAAGTTGGAACTATAAGTTAAGGACTGTCTGTCTTTAACTTTTATACTTGTTAGTCTAAGTTCAGGACAAAGTGTCCTGAACTTTTGAACTTGTAAGTCTAAGTTCAGGACCATGTATCCTTAACTTTTGAACTTGAAACTCAAACTTCAGGACCAAGTGTCCTTAACTTTTCAACTTGAAACTCAAACTTCAGGACCAAGTGTCCTTAACTTTTCAACTTGAAAGTTTAAGTTCAGGACTAGATGTCCTTAACCAGGAAATGAGGACTAACTTCTAACTTTCATATTTTCAAACTTTTCAGGGGACAAACTGATATATATGCTGATGATAATGGTGTGAGAAAGAATCTATACAAATTGTATCATCAAAAAATCAGTAGCAAAATGTTCTTCCTTAAGCTTTCAGATAGTAGCTTTGTGCTTGATGATAAGGTTTGATAATTCGCAAGGCATTTATTTTCTTTATTCTTAATTTATTGTTTTTTAATTATTTTATGACTGATGGATTTGTTTTATTTTTTGCCTTTTTATGAAGCATATTGACATTGCCCTATATTATCTGAGAAAGAATGAATGCTACCACTCTCGCGACCATCCTTTTCGTTGCACAACTACAGATATACTTTTTGATAACTATATGGTGCTTGTGTACAAGGATTTCAATGAAGATGTAGTAGATGAGTTTTGATATGGTGATAATCAATTGTTTCTGACACCATATGTGTGGGGTGATAGTCGTAGATGTGGAATTGCTTGGACTGAGGTAGACAAAATCTTTTTTCCATGTCGGCTTCCTTTAGAAGATAATGATGTTGTGACATATTTTCTTTTGGGGGTATTGGACTTGAATGAGAAAAAGATTGATGTGTACGATTCCATATATAGTGAGCCATATGAGGCAGGAATGAATGACAATGAAATGTATGCATGCATGATCCCCCACTTGCTAAAGTTCTCACAGTTTGAGAAACCTCACAAGTCTTTTGGAAATGCATTCAACAAACTTAATATTCAGTGTGTCACGACCCCAACCCCGGTCGTGATGGCGCCCAAAACACTGCTAGGCAAGCCTGACCAACTAACAACCTCGACCCATTTCTTATACAATTCATTATTAGCTAACACAATTAAATTGCCAATTTATCATAATAAAAGTTTAAGACAATGAGTCAAATATGTGGAAATTCAGATGATAATACCACTACATAACCCATACAGATCTTGTGTCACAAGTCTCGAGCCTCTAGCACAAGTTTAACAGCCTAATACATAATCAGTTTAGGAAATGCAGATAAAATGAAAGGTTAAAAAGGAGAGATCCGGGCTGCGGACGTCGTTCAGCTACCTCGATGCTCCCGGATATGAACTGATCGACAGAATATCCTCACTCAGCCTCTGGAATACCTGGATCTGCATGCAAGGTGCAGGGAGTAATGTGAGTACTCCGACCCAGTGAGTAATAAGCATAAATAATGACTGAGAATAAGAAATCACGAAAATCACAGAGTAATCTATAATGCGGCAGTTTAAACAAGTAATATGAAAGCAATAAACTAATGGAAACGAAATATGGAGATACTACAACAAATAAGCAGTTAAGTAACGAAAATCAACATATAGAATGGTACCCTATAGTACTCATTGTGGCATGCAGCCCGATCCGTATATTTATCGTCGACGGCGCTCACTGGGGGAGTGCAGACTTCGGGAGGGGCCCCATACAGCCCAAGCGCAATATCAAGCCATCTTGTGGCATCAACTAGGCCCTCGGCCTCATATCAATATCAACATAATACTGTTGCGGCGCGCAGCCCGATCCCATAGTATCCTTACATCTGGCCCTTGGCCATGCTCAGTCCAAAAATCATATAAGCCTCTCGGGTATTTAGTAAAATAGTAGTTCTCAACCCAAAACATCATTTAATATATCTTTTTAGTTTCAAAAACCGAGTAAAAGTGGCTAAATTGTAAAACAGTGGAAAAGGGTACGACTGAGTTCAAGTAGTAAATCTAAACAGTGAGGAAATAGTGATAAAACTCCCCAGAGGGTTCAAATAGTTGGCACGAAGCCCAAATATGGCAATCAATCCAAATAATGAGGATAACAAATAAGCTTTAATCAAATACGCGATAAAAGCGTCACTCAAGACGGACCAAGTCACAATCCCCAATAGTAAACGACCTCACGCTCATCATCAAGCGCGTGTCTCACCTCAATATAGCACTACGATGTGCAAATCCGGGGTTTCAAACCCTCAGAACATCATTTACATTCATTACTCACCTCGAACCGGCTAAAACTCTAGCTCACTATGCCCTTGCCTCTCAAATCGGCTTCCTCGCACGTCAAATCTGACCAAAACCAGAACGAATACTTCACAATATGCTAAGGGAACAAAGCCCAAGTGAAAACAATCGAAAAATGTCAAAAATCTCGAAATTGGCAAAACCTGAGCCCCGGGCCCACTTCTCAAAACTCAGAATTTTCACATCATTAGATTCCTTATCTCCCCACGAGTTCATACATATCAAAAACACCAGAATCGGAGTTCAGTTGACCCCTCAAATCCTTAATTTAAGTCCTCTTAAACTCAAGCCCTAAACCTCCATTTTTAGTCCATTAATTCCTTATATTTCAGTCCTAATTCATGAAATACCACCATAGAAGTGTGTTTTAAGTCCAAAATCCTTACCTTATCGAAGTTCCCTTGAAATCTCTCTTCAAAATCGCCCAAAAACTCTAAGTCAGAAGTTAAAAATGGTTAAACCCTTTAAAAATCGCGAAGAAGAGACATATATACATTCTGCCCAAGGGTTTTCGCATCTGCGACCCCTTTACCGCACCTACGGTACCGCATTTGCGGTCCAACCAACCGCTTTTGCGGTTTCTCATTAAAATTCCAAAAGTCGCTTCTGCGACTGGACTTCCACATTTGCGGCTTCGCAGATGCGGCCACCTCAACTGCTTCTGCGGAAACTGCTCCCCAGCCCAAACTTCGCATTTGCGGCTTTTCCCCTTGCACGTGCGGCACCGCACCTGCGGTTCCCAAGCCGCAGGTGCGAAAACACCAGAAGCAGCATACTTTCTGCTATCATTCAAGTTCAAATCTTCCCGTTAACCATCCGAAATCACCCCGAGGTCCCTGGGACCTCAACCAAAAATACAAACATGACCCAATACCTTATTCAAACTTGTTCCAATCATGAAAACACCTCATACAACACCAAATCTACTAAATCACATCAAATTCAAGCCTAATTTTCTAGAATCTTCCGAAATACGTTTTCGATCAAAAACCTAACCAAAACACGTCCGAATGACCTGAAATTTTGCACACACATCCCAAATGACATAATGAAGCTACTGTAATTCTCGGAATTCCATTCTGACCCTCAGATCAAAATCTCAACTACCAACCGGGAATCGCCAAAATACTAACTTTGCCAATTCAAGCCTAATTCTACACCGGACCTCCAAAACCAATTCCGATCACACTCCGAAGTCATAAATCACCTCCCGAAGCTAACCGAACCATTGGAACTCAAATCCGAGCCCTCTAACTCATAAGTTAACATTCAGTTGACTTTTCCAACTTAAGTCTTCTTAAAAGAGACTAAGTATCTCATTTCTTACCAAAATCACACCAAACGCAAACCAATCAACTCGACCACATAAAATATGGATAACGAAGCATATAGAAGCAGAAATGGGGAAAATGGAGCGGTAACTCATGAGACGATTGGTCGGGTCGTCACATCCTCCCCAACTTAAACAAACGTTCGTCCTCGAACGAGTCAAGAAACATACCTTAAGCCTGAAACAGGTGAGGATATCTGCTCCGCATCTCCCGCTCGGTCTCCCAGGTAGCCTCCTCCATGGGCTGACCTCTCCACTGTACCTTAACTGAAGTTATATCCTTTGATCTCAATTTTTGAACCTGACGACCCAAAATAGCTACTGGCTCCACATCAAAGGTCAAATCATCATCCAACTGAACCGTACTAAAGTCCAAAACATGAGACGGGTCCCCAACATACTTCCGGAGCATAGAAACATGAAATACCGGATGCACACTCGACAAGCTGGGTGGCAAAGCAAGAATATAAGCCACCTCCCCAATCCTCCTAACTACCTCAAAAGGCCCAATGAACTGTGGACTTAACTTCCCTTTCTTTCCAAATCTCATAACACCCTTCATGGGCGAAACCTTCAGCAAGACCTTCTCACCAACCATGTAGGATACATCTCGAACCTTCCAGTCCGCATAACTCTTCTAATGCAATTGCGTTGTACGAAGCCTCTCCTGAATCACCTTCACCTTCTCTAAGGCATCCTGAACCAAATTTATCCCCAATAGCCTAGCCTCGCTGGGCTCGAACCAACCAACTGGAGATCTACACCGCCTCCCATACAAAGCCTCATATGGAGCCATCTGAATACTCGACTGGTAGTTGTTGTTATAGGCAAACTCTGCAAGCGGTAGAAATTTATCCCATGAACCTCCGAAATCAATAACACAAGCACGCAACATGTCCTCCAATATCTGAATAGTATGCTCGGACTGCTCGTCCGTCTGAGGATGAAAATTTGTGCTCAACTCCACCTGAGTACCCAACTCTCGCTGAACAGACTTCCAAAACTGGGAAGTAAACTGAGTACCACTATCTGAGATGATGGAAACCAGAACACCATGCAACCGAACAATCTCCCGGATATATATCTCTGCTAACCGCTCTGAAGAATAAGTAGTACACACAGGAATGAAGTGCGCAGACTTGGTCAGCCGATCCACAATCACCCAAATAGCATCAAACTTCTTCAAAGTCTGAGGATGTCCAACCACAAAGTCCATAGTGATCCTCTCCCACTTCCACTCGGGAATAACCATCTGCTGAAGCAAGCCACCCGGTCTCTGATGCTCATATTTCACCTGCTGACAATTAAGACACCGAGCTACAAATCCCACAATATCTTTCTTCATTCTTCTCCACCAATAGTGTTGTCTCAAATCCTGATACATCTTCGTGGCACCCGGATGAATGGAATACCGCGAGCTATGGGCCTCCTCCAGAATCAACTCTCTAAGCCCATCCACATTGGGCACACAAATCCAGCCCTGCATCCTCAACACACCATCATCACCGATGGTCACATCTCTGGCATCATCATGTTGAACTCTGTCCTTAAGGACAAGCAAATGTGGATCATCATACTGGCGCTCTCTGATGCGATCATATAAGGAAGACTGAGAAACCACACAAGCCAACACCCGACTAGGCTCCGAAATATCCAACCTCTCAAACCGATTGGCCAAGGCCTGAACATCAACTGCAAGGGGTTTCTCCCCAACTGGAATTTATGCCAAACTCCCCATACTCACTGCCTTTCGGCTCAAAGCATCGGCCACTACATTGGCCTTTCCCGGATGATACAAAATAGTAATATCATAATCCTTAAGCAACTCTAGCCATCTCCGCTGCCTCAAATTAAGATCCTTCTGCTTGAACAAATGCTGAAGACTGCGATGATCCATGAATACTTCATAAGATACACCATACAAGTAATGCCTCCAAATCTTCAATGAATGAACTATGGAAGCCAATTCCAAATCATGAACAGGGTAGTTTTTCTCATAAGGTTTCAACTGACGAGAAGCATAAGCGATAACTCTACCCTCCTACATCAATACACAACCAATCCCAACTCTAGAAGCATCACAATATACGGTATATAAACCTGAAGCTAATGACAAAACCAATACTGGAGTTGTGGTCAAAGTTATCTTGAGCTTCCGAAAGCTCTCCTCACACTCGTTCGTCCATACAAATGGAGCACCTTTATGAGTCAACTTGGTCAAGGGCGATGCAATGGATGAGAATCCCTGAACAAACCGGCGATAATAGCCTACCAACCCAGGAAAGCTACGAATCTCTGTGGCTGAGGACGGTCTAGGCCAACTCTGAACCACTTCTATCTTCTTTGGATCAACCTGAATACCCTCGTTGGACACCACGTGTCCCAAGAAAGCCACGAAACTGAACCAAAACTCACACTTAGAGAATTTTGCATAAAGCTTCTCCTCCCTCAATCTATGCAATACAACTTGCAAATGCTCCGCGTGCTCCTCCTGACTACGCGAGTATACCAAAATATCATCAATGAATACAATAACAAACAAATCCAGATAAGGTCGAAATACACTGTTCATCAAATGTATGAACACTGCTGGGGCATTGGTCAGCCCGAAAGACATGACAAGAAACTCATAGTGACCATATCTAGTCCTAAAAGCAGTCTTAAGAATATCTGAATCCCTGATCTTCAACTGGTGATAGCCCGACGGAGATCAATCTTAGACAACACCATCGCTCCCTGAAGCTGGTCAAATAAATCGTCAATGCGAGGCAAAGGATACTTGTTCTTAATTTTTACCTTGTTCAATTGCCTGTAATCAATGCAAATTCTCATTGTGCCATCCTTCTTCTTCACAAACAGAACCGGCGCACCCCACGGTGACACACTAGGCCGAATGAACCTCTTATCTAGGAGTTCCTGAAGTTGTTCCTTTTATTCTTTCAACTCTGCTAGTGCCATATGATACGGCGGAATAGAAATGGGCTGAGTGCCCGGCACCAGGTCAATACCAAAATTAATATCCCTGTTCGGTGGCATGCCCGACAGGTCTGCAAGAAACACATTGGGAAAATCCCTCACAATTGGAATAGAATCAATACTAGGAGACTCAACTCATACATCCCTCACAAATGCTAGATATGAAAGGCAACCCTTCCCAACCATACGCTGGGCCTTCAAGAAAGAGATCACTCTACTAGGAGCATAATCAGTCACACCACGCCACTCGATCTGCGGTACACCCGGCATAGCCAAAGTGACTGTCTTAGCATGACAGTCTAGAATAGCATGACATGGAGATAACCAATCCATGCCCAAAATAACATCAAAGTACATCATGCTCAATAGAAATAGATCAACTCAGGTCTTCAAACCCCCAATAGTCACAACACATGACCGGTACACATGGTCCACAACAACAGTATCGCCCACCGGGGTAGACACATGAATAGGTAAAGCAAGAAACTCCTGGGGCATACCTAAATAATGAGCAAAATATGAGGACACATAAGAATAGGTGGAACCGGGATCAAATAATATAGAGGCATCTCTGTAGCAGACTAAAACAATACCTGTAATGACAGCATTTGAAGCAATAGCATCTGTCCTGCCTGGAATAGCATAGAAACGAGCCTGGCCACCACCTGATCGACCTCCCCCTCTAGGGCGACCCCTGGCTGCCTAACCTTCACCCCTAGCTGGCTGGGCGGGTGGTGAAGTAACTGGAGCAAAAGTCGAGGGCTGACCCCTCTACTGAGACTAACCATCACGAAGTCGAGGGCACTGCCTCCTCATATGTCCAAACTCTCCGCACTCATAACAACTACCCGGTGCTGGAGATGGGGACTGAAGGGAATCCCTCGCACCGGAGTGACTAGCAGATGCACTCAGCGCAGAAGAACCCTAAGCTGATAGGGCACGAGATGAACTCTGAGCTGGGACGGCACTGAATGAAGATTGGCCCTGCTGAGATCCATGATGACCATGACCTGAAGATGCCCCACGATACTCTGGACAGGCCGAGTGAGCAGGCCTGAAAGAACGACCTCTACCATGCTGGAACTGGCCCCTCGAAGGAACACCATTGTAACTGCCCGATCCTCGAGGCCTCTTGGCCTCCCTCTCCTCTCGCTCCCAACGGCGAACCATCTCAATCTCATGAGCGATATCAACCACCTCCTCGAACGTAGCATCCAATACTCTCTCTCTAGTCATCAGAATACATAGATGGTAGTTAAGGCCATCCACAAATCTCCTGATCCTCTCACGATTTGATGGAATCATCCAAATAGCATGACCAGTGGCAGAGACAGGATCTCCACGAAGGGGGTACAAAAAAAAATTGTAGCTAGTGGGAATTGAACCTATAACCTTATGAAGGTGTTGAACCCCCTTGACCACTAAACTACACTTTCGGGTTGTGTTAAGGGGGTTCAAAACTTAATATAAGAGGTAAAAACCAGATTTTGCCTTATATATACAGTGTAATTTTTTGGCGAAGGGGGTTCGGGTGAACCCCTTTCCGCCCCCCTAAAGCCGCCCCTAGGCATGCGAGCCAACTCAGAAAACCTCATCTCATTGTCGATGCCCCCTTTTTTCTCTAACCGTGGGGTCAGAAATCGGGTATACAACATTGGGAGGACAACTCTATTCCCTTTCGAGAATTGGGTTTAGAAGTTGAAGAGTCGCCACCTAATGATTATAGTGCATTAGGACACTTTAAGAAGGGTTTGAGATGAAGAGACCAGAGATTAGGGTAAGGGCTAGAAATTATCCCGGGGGGAAGGTGTTAGGCACCCCTCAAGATCCACTAGTGTGGTTCCCGACCATGTTATAATTGTGACTTTACAAGTAAACAATCAAGGCTCAAATAAGGATTCGCATATAACATTGCGACCAAGTTGAAAATTTTTGAAGGTAAGTAAAGAGGGCAGAAATTCATGAAAAAGAGATTTGAACAGTTTTACAAGAAGCGATGAAAGCAAATAAAGGGAGGGGAGTCCTAATTTTATAGTTAATATGGATCACTTCAATGCAATACCCAACGATCACTCCTCAGAAGAGGGGTCGCACGTGATATTAGCGCATCGGTCATCATATCCATATCTACCCTTCCCACCCCGTTAAGGTATTTAAACGCGATCAGTCTCGTTTACTTATTGCATGTTAGTACCCATCCCAACCTATCAGTCCCGGGGTATCAGGACTTCTAATCCTAAAGGGGAAGGAAAGGGATATAGGCATATATGGAGTTCAAAGGTTAAAATTCTAATTACGACATACAAAACAAGTAACAAATATAAGGATGAACAAAACAAATAGGTAAGGCTCAAGTAAACCCCCTAATCAAACAAACACTTAGTTTAGCATGTCTTGGCACATACTGATTTGGTCTTTAAAATAAAATTAAACAGCGGACTGGTTCAACCCATATGTTTAGATAGAAAGTCTGCATTAGGAAACTTGGACCCAATTGTCAGAAATTAAGGTATTTCAAGCGAGTGATTTAAAGGGTACTGGTTTCAGGAAAAAGTAGTCTAATGCAGGGGAGTTTTGAAAAGAAAGTATAGACTGCAGTAAAAATAAAACACAAAAATGGTTGTGAAAGAGTTTCAGAGATAGAAATATCTAAGGAAAGGGTAAGTCGCAACTGTTTTAAAAGACAATTTCAGGGTTTGAGTAAAACGTTTAGGCAGAATGTTTAGAAAGAAATTGTTTCAGAAAAAGATGTCAATTTGAGGGATTTAAAAGCATACCGAGTCAAGAGAGTTTTTGTCAAAGAATTAAGACTTCTGAAATCGTTGTTGTATTAAGACGTTAAGGACCAGTTAATAGATCATTATTACTTTAAGCGAATCAGACGAGTTTGATGCTAATACTATAGGCATGATATCTATCTTGATTTTTAAAACCTGTTATTGAATTTTGTAAAAGATGATTGTGTGAATTAACCCTACAGTTTGCCTAATGCATATGCATTCCTTATAGGCATGATCTCTATATGCATTGATTACATGAACGTTAAGTCCTATAGGCGTGATTTCTATGTGATGTGTAGCACAATGAAGCGTTGACCCTATAGGCATGGTCTCTAAATGATGTGGAACCAGGAACATTGAACAATCCTATAGGCAGGATTTCTAAAAAAAATTAAAATCCTAAAGCATGGTTTCTACCCTTACTGATGCAAGAATGTAAAACCCCTCCCACACCCTATTACTATATTCCCTAAATTCTTTATACAAATTATTATAGACCAAAAGAAACAAAATAAATGCATTAAAAACTAACAGCTAGATCCGAGCAGCCTAATTCAATCTTAATGTCCAATAACATGTGATTAACCAATTTCGGATTTCCAAAGCCTTCTCTTTATCCAAAGTGTTTAAAATTTCCAAGGAATCTCAAGGATTCCCGGCATTGCTTACACTCAAGATACCATTTAGAATTAGAATAGTGCAGTGCGGAATAGCCAGCCCTCAGGCATCCAAGTTCAGTGGGAGCTCAAGGGTCCCAAAGCATGGCTTGCAAGAGAGGGGAAGAACTTAGAGCTATGAGTAATTGCAAAGTGAAAAGGAATTGGGGAGCCATAACAAATGGTGGTCATACCCAGCCACAGGTGCAGACTGGCACACCCCTGACCATTTGTTTGGTCAAACAAGTTAGGAGCAGACCCTTTAAGGAAATAGTTTAGTAATACACGGTTTAGGTCAAACAAGGAAAGACAATCAATCAACCATCCAGTAAAATCAGGATTCGAATCTTAGTGTGAATGAATCCAACCAGAAAAAGGTGAGAAGGGTTTAATTTAAAGAAAATCAACAACACACAATCAAACCTTTTAAAAAAAGAACTCGAAATCAATCACAAGCTGGCCAAAGGCCTTTTGAAAGAAGAAAATTTGTCATATAAAAAGCATACAGACATGTGAGACAAAAGAGAGTTGTTGTAAAACTAGCAAGAAATCAGAGTACCCAAGAAGGTTAGGTTCACAGACTCAGAATGAGTCTGAAAGAGAGTCAGGGTTCTGAATGGAACCCTAGTCCAAACACAAAGTCAAGCTTTCCAAAACCCCCCCAAATACTAGGGTTTCTGACTCGAATCAGATGCATAGATGAGAAAACAACAAATAGAACAGGCTCAGTAGTCTCTTTCAGAGACTTATGAGAAACAAACAGAGAGAACAACAAGTTTGAAACACAGGGAATACATTTAGGCAAAGCTTGTCACTCAAACAAGTTTAGAAAAGAAAAAGCGATACAGGTTTAGGAAAATAGTAGATGAAACATGTTCAAACAAAGTCCAGTAAAGGTAAGCAGGGAGCAAAAGCTTAGTAAAAAATACAGTAGGGGAACATACGAGATAGACGTGTAAAGCATGCTTATAGAACCCAGTAGAGGGAAGAACAGAACACAAAAATAGAAGAACATGCATCGTATGGCAAACATAAGTACACAAGAGAAAAACTCATAAGAACGTGGTACAGACAGATTCACACAAAGAAAAGAAGAAGAGGAAGAGTTAGAAGTTGTTTTGAGATTTTTTCGAAAACCCTAAATTGAAAGCGAACTAATTTTGAAAAGAAAATTAGGGAAAAGCTTTAAAACGTTGAATATAGCACGGATTCACCACAGATCTAAGTAAATAAAAGGAGGAAGGAACCTCGAATAGCTTTAGGGTTTCTCTGAAACCTTAGAAATGAGAAGGCTTGGAAGAGGTCTGGTCTTGAGTCAGAGATGGCCATGGCTAGGCTTCTAAAGCTCGAATACGTCGGAGCAAGGCCGGAGAGGCCATAGAACCACAGATCTGAGAAGATCTGAACGAACGTCATTGAAGTCAAACCTCGAAATCTCGAACACCCATGGCTTAGGAGTGAAGGAAGGTGAGCACAGGTCGTCCATGGCCTGAAAAGCCATCGACTCCGGCGAGATAATGGTCGGAGAAGACGAGGGAGCCAAATAGGGTTTCGAGTGCTTGAGAGCATTTTGAGAGAGAAGAGGTTTCAGAGGCGGCTGTCTAAGAGAAATGAGGGTTAGGGTTGGGGGGTTGGTAGAATTAAAAAGGAAAGAGTCATTTGTGGTCGTTGATCAAAATGATCAACGGCCTGGATTAAAAGGATTTCCGGGCGGGTTGGATTAAACGGGTCAAGGGGCTGGTCCAATTGAGTTCAAAATAGGGCTGATTTCAGGCTGAAATTGAAATGGAATTTGGGTTATAATTGAAATGAATTGAGTCTACAATTGAAATAGCCAATTTTTCCTTTTATTATTTTATAAAAATAGTAGAAATGTTTTAAAAGAAAATTAAAGGCACTGAGTCAACTAATAATATATAAATATTAATTCGAAAATATTGGGATCAATTGTGTAATTATAAAATGCTATTAAATCTTAAAGAGGCTAGTATTGCAATATATGCAATTTGGCTTTAAAAATACCAAACGATTTGTAACAAATGTGCAAAAAATCATGCTGGATATATTTTGGTGTAAATATGAGAATAAAATAAATTATTCTCCAAAATGGCAAGCTTTAGGAATAATTATTGGATTTTATGGTGTAAAAATAGGTCATAAATTGGTTTAAAAATCATTAAAATGTCAAAACCTTTTGGTGTGCTTATATATGCACATTTATGTTATTTTGGAAGTGTTTTGGGTATAAAAATACATAAGGAAAAATTGGATATCAACACTCATACTGGGTCACGGTCATATTCCCCTGTGTCAACCACTCAAACTACATACGCAGCTCCTCTCTGTGGGACTGCGGTACATACTTCTCCAAGAAGAGAGCGGAGAACTACTTCCAAGAAAGAAGTGTTGCACCGAAAAGCCTACACCTCTCAAAATCCTCCCACCAAGTAAAGGCAGCTCCCGAGAATTGAAAGGTGGTAAATGCCACACCACTAGACTCAAGAATCCCTGCTGTATGGAGCATCTGCTGACACTTGTCAAGAAAACCCTGGGCATCCTCGCCCTCAGCGCCATTGAACGACAGAGGCTGGAGCCTACCAAACCTCTCAAGACGACGCTGCTCATCATCCGGCATGGATGGTACTACAAACTCCTGAACTGGCGCAACCGGCTGAGCTGGAGGTGCCCCCAGCGTCTGTAGTCCCTGCACTCCTGCTCAGGTGTGCGAGCAGCGGGGGTCTGATTGCCTCCCCCGGCCTGTGAAGTAGCTGTTGTGGTAGTGGCTGAAACTACCTGAGCTAGGCCAGTGCAAACAGATAAGATCTGTGCCAAGGCCTCTTGAAGACCCGGAATCACGATGGGCACAGCTGGTGCCTGAACTGGTGCTGCAGGAGCCTGATCCGAAGCTGGGGCAGCTAGTGGATCAACAAGTGCTTCCCTCGCTGCTCTACCTCTGCCACGTCCACGACCGCATCCACGGCCTTTGGTGGCCCTAGTGGGTGGCACTGGTGGTCATCCACCTCGTCCGGTAGCTCGCGTCCTCACAACAGAATTTCAAGGATGTGAAGTTTTTCCTAAAGGTCCTGCAGCCTCTTGAGGATAAATACAGACGTATCTGTACCGATCCACGAGACTCTACTAAACCGGCTCATGACTTGCGAGACCTATGTAACCTAGGCTCTAATACCAACTTGTCACTACCCCAACCCCGGTCGTGATGGAGCCCAACACACTACTAGGCAAGCCTGACCAACTAACAACCTCGACCCATTTCTTATACAATTCATTATTAGCTAACACAGTTAAATTGCCAATTTATCATAATAAAAGTTTAGGATAACGAGTAAAATATGCGAAAATTCAGATGATAATACCAATACATAATCTATACAGATCTGGTGTCACAAGTCTCGAGCCTCTAGCACAAGTTTAACAGCCTAATACATAATCAGTTTAGGAAATGCGGATAAAACGAAAGGATAGAAGGGAGAGATCCGGGCTGCGGACACCGTGCAGCTACCTCGATGCTCCCAGATATGAACTGATCGACTGAATATCCTCACTCAGCCTCTGGAACACCTGGATCTGCACGCAAGGTGCAGGGAGTAATGTGAGTACTCCGACCCAGTGAGTAAGAAACATAAATAATGACTGAGAGTAAGAAATCACGGAATCACAGAGTAATCTATAATGCGGCAGTTTAAACAAGTAATATAAAAGCAATAAACCAATGGAAATGAAATATGGAGATGCTACAATAAATAACCAGTTAAGTGACAGACATATAACGAAAATCAACACATAGAACGGTACCCTATAGTACTCGATTCGGCGTGCAGCCTGATCCGTATATTTATCGTCGACGGCGCTCACTGGGATATGCAGACTCCGGAAGGGTCCCCATACAGCCCAAGCACAATATCAAGCCATCTCGTGGAATCAACTAGGCCCTCGGCCTCATATCAATATCAATATAATACTGTTGCGGCGCGCAGCCTGATCCCATAGTATCCTCACATCTGGCCCTTGGCCATACTCAGTCCAAAAATCATATAAGCCTCTCGAGCATTTAGTAAAACAGTAGTTCTCAGCCCAAAAATATTATTTAATATATCTTCTTAGTTTCAAAAATCGAGTAAAAGTGGCTGAGTTGTAAAACAGTGGAAAACGGTACGACTGAGTTCAAGTAGTAAGTCTAAACAGTGAGGAAATAGTGTTAAAACTCCCCGGAGGGTTCAAATAGTTGGCACGAAGCCCAAATATAGCAATCAATCCAAATAATGAGGATAACAAATAAGCTTTAATTAAATACGTGGTAAAAGCGTCACTCAGGACGGACCAAGTCACAATCCCAAATAGTAAACGACCCCACACTCATTATCAAGCGCGTGTCTCACCTCAATATAGCACTACAATGTGCAAATCCGCGGTTTCAAACCCTCAGGACATCATTTATATTCATTACTCACCTCGAACCGGCTAAAGCTCTAGCTCACTATTCCCTTGCCTCTCAAATCGGCCTCCTCGCGCGTCGAATCTGAGCAAAACCAGAACGAATACGTCACAATATGCTAAGGGAACAAAGCCCAAGCGAAAACAATTGAAAAATGTCAAAAATCTCGAAATTGGCAAAACCCGAGCCCCGAGCCCACTTCTCGAAACTCAGAAATTTTCACATCATTAGATTCCTTATCTCCCCACGAGTTCATACATATCAAAAACACCAGAATCGGAGTTCAATTGACCCCTCAAATCTTTAATTTAAGCTCTCTTAAACTCAAGCCCTAAACTTCCATTTTTAGTCCATTAAATTTCAATCCTAATTCATGAAATGCCACCAAAGAAGTGTGTTTTAAGTCCAAAATCTTTACCTTATCGAAGTTCCCTTGAAATATCTCTTCAAAATCGCCCAAAAACTCTAAGTCTGAAGTTAAAAATGGTTAAACCCTTTAAAAATCATGAAGAAGAGACATATATACATTCTGCCCAGGGGTTTTCTCATATGCGACCCCTTTACCGCACCTGAGGTACCGTATTTGTGGTCCAACCAACTGCTTCTGCGGTTTCTCATTAAAATTCCAAAAGTCGCTTCTGCGACTGGACTTCCGCATCTACAGCTTCGCAGATGCGGCCACCTCGACCGCTTCTACGAAAACTGCTCCCCAGCCCAAACTTCGCATCTGTGGCTTTTCCCCTCGCACGTGCAGCACCGTACCTGAAGTTCCCAAGCCACAGGTGTGAAAACACCAGAAGCAGCACACTTTTTGCAATCATTCAAGTTCAAATCTTCCCGTTAACCATCCAAAATCACACCGAGTCCCCCGGGACCTCAACCAAAAACACAAACATGACCCAATACCTTGTTCAAACTTGTTCCAATCATCAAAACACCTCAAACAACACCAAATCTACTAAATCACATCGAATTCAAATCTAATTTTCTAAAATCTTCCGAAATACGTTTTCGATCAAAAACCCAACCAAAACACGTCCGAATGACCTGAAATTTTGCACACACATTCCAAATGACATAACGAAGCTACTGTAACTCTCGGAATTCCATTCCGACCCTCGGATCAAAATCTCACCTACCAACCGGGAATTGCCAAAATACTAACTTCGCCAATTCAAGCCTAATTCTACACCGGACCTCCAAAATCAATTCCGATCACACTCCTAAGTCATATATCACATCCCAAAGCAAACCAAACCATCGAAACTCATATCCGAGCCCTCTAACTCATAAGTCAATATCCGATTGACTTTTCCAACTTAAGCCTTCTTAAAAGAGACTAAGTGTCTCATTTCTTACCAAAATCACACCAAACGCAAACCAATCAACTCAACCACATAAAACACGGATAATGAAGCATAAAGAAGTAGAAATGGGGAAAACGGAGCGGTAACTCATGAGACAACTGGCCGGGTCATCACACAGTGGCAAAGATCACCACACCAAACTGGATCGTACGTGTTGTTATTTGTTATATAATTCATATATACTTTAGATTTATTGTTTAATTGACTCCATATCTTACATTTTTCTTAGGACTGATTGTGGTGCATTCCTAATCAAGTATGTGGAGTTGTTGATGATGGGAAAGGATGTGAAGAAATTCCAACCTGAAGACATAAAAGACTTTAGAAAAGAACTTGCAACAAATCTTTGGGCACATAGAGAGTGGAAAAGAAATTCTGGTTATGATACACCACCAGGAAATGTTGGCGACGACTATGATAGTGAAAATAAAACTTGATGTCCGAAAGAGCTGTAGTTTAGTTGTAAAGAAAGTTAGTTGTGGTTGATTTTTTGTATAAAATTGCTGTAAAGAATCCATATGAATTCTGAAATATCTTGTAAATTCCTCAAAAGGAACTTTTATTTTGTTTGCATAGCATAATTGTTTGTCACAACTATGCAAAATTACAATTTCAGAAGTAATGTGAAGGCACCATGTTATTAATTTCTTTGTTTCTGTCAAGTATTGATTTGTCCATTGAGCTTGTAAGTATTAGTTCAGGACCAAGTGTAATTGAACTTCAGGACCAAGTATCCTTAACTTTTGAACTTGAAACTCAAACTTCAGGGCCAAGTGTCCTTAACTTTTGAACTTGAAATTCTAAGTTCAGGACCATGTGTCCTCAACTTTTGAAATTGAATCCTTAACTTTTGAACTTGGAACTCAAACTTCAGGACCAAGTGTCCTTATTTTTTGTACTTGGAACTGTAAGTTAAGGACCAGTGTCCTTAACTTTTCAACTTGTAAGTCAAAGTTAAGTACTGCATGTCCTTAACTTTTGAAATTTGTACTCAAAGTTAAGGACTGTATGTCCTTGTCTTTTGAATTTGTAAGTCAAAGTTAAGGAATGTTTGTCCTTAACTTTTGAAATTTGAACTCAAACTTAAGGATTGTGTGTCCTTTACTTTTGAACTTTGACTCAAAGTTAAGGACTGCATGTCCTTCACTTTTGAACTTTAAACTCAAACTTAAGGACTGCATGTCCTTAACTTTTGAACCTGTAAGTCAAACTTAAGGACTGTATGTCCTTAACTTTTGAATTTTGAACTCAAAAGAAACAAAAAGAACGTAATTAGAAAGAAATTTTGAAAATTTAGACATCTGCTCAAATAAGAATAATCTAAATGAATCCATTTTATAGCAAAAACTTAAAAGAGTCGATAAACATAAGTGGATATATCTACTATTCTCTATGCTTTCTTGAAAATAGATGGACTGCAGGAGAATATATACAAGTTGTTCTATTATGACCAATTCTTCTGCAGCAACCACATTTGAATGTTATTTTTGATGACTCGGTAGCTGGAATATGCCTTTTCTTCTGCCTTCTACCTGGTGGCACTTTGAAATCTGGAGGTTTAGCAATTTGTGACTTAACACTCTCTGGTACAATCCAAGAATCAGTATGTCCTACAAGATGTATTCGCCTTTCATATATTTTCAGCCAAGATTCCTTTAAGTACCAGTGCGAGCAAAAGTTGGACTTCTTGATGTTTCTCTTCTCGATAACTACAATTGCATGTATGCATGGTAATTCATCAAATTGAAACTGAAAACAATCACATGTTCTTTTGTTTAAGTCCACCAAGAATGTTATTCCTTCTTCTTCAACTCTAGAATGCCATGAATCAACAGGGAAGACCTTCAATGTTAAAAAATTATAAGTTAGCACATTATGTTAAATTATATTAAAATAATAACCTAAACATAGTACATAATACTTACATTCAAAGTAAATGCTAAATCTATCTTTTTCTTCAATTCCTCCTCTACCCAACAAGAAACATCATAAAAAGTTCTTTATGCTTCATTTCTTCTTTCATAAAACCAACGTTGTAGCTTCACTTGAATGAAATCCATCATTCTTAATATAGGCAGCTCCCGTGCTTCTAATAGGACAGAATTCATTGACTCAACTATGTTTGTTATGAGCATGTCATATCTTCGTTGTGGACTACAAGAACGTGCCCACCTTTCTGGTGGTTCTTCCATCAAGTAGTCATAAGTCTTCTTATCTACTTTTGCTATATCTGACATGTAAAGATCAAATTCTTTGCGCCTGTATACTCTTGCAGCACTTTGAAAAAGTTTTATGACCTTACTTTTCACTTTCCTTCGCTTTAGGTTGTGCTCCAAATGATAGATACAAATCCCATGGTGGCTTTCAGGATATACTTTTGCGATGGCATATGCAATAGCTTGATGCCTATCTGATAAAAAAATTAAATTCTCACGGCTCCAAATTGCATTGCGAAGCTCACTAAAGTACCACTCATAGGAATTGTTATTTTCAGATTCTGCTATTCCAAAGGCTAGTGGGAAAATTTGGTTATTTACATCCTTTGAAACTGAAATCATTAAAACACCACGAAATTTTGACTTCAAAAAAGTTGCATCAATAGAAATCACTAGTCTACAATGATTCCAACCAGATATTGATGATCCATATGCATAAACATATAAAAAAACCTGAAAATACAGTATAAAATAAGGTTAACAGAAGTTAAGGACAGGCAATCCTTGACTTAGACTAACAAGGTCAAAAGTTAAGGATAGGTAGTCCTGAACCTTAGGTTACAAGGCCAAAAGTTAAGGACAAGTAGTCCTGAAGTTAGATTAACAAGGTCAAAAGTTAAGGACACGCAGTCCTTAACTTAGAGTTACAAGTTATAAAGTTAAGGACATGCAGTCCTTAACTTAGAGTTACAAGTTATAAAGTTAAGGACATGTAGTCCTTAACTTTGAGTTCAAAGTTTAAAAGTTAAGTACATGAAGTCCTTAACTTAGACTAACAAGGTCAAAAGTTAAGGTCACCATGTCCTTAATTTTATCACTTGCAACTCTAAGTTAAGGACCAAGTGTCCTTAACTTTTTGACTGCACACATAAAAGTTAAGGACATGCAGTCCTTAACTTTTTAACTGGTTAAAGACAGTATGTCCTAAAGTTTATAAAATAGACTAATAAATTCTTTTTTGATTTTTTACCTGTTGTTGTCATATATCTTTATGTTAGTATATGTTCCCGGGTTTTTACTTCTCATCATATACAAGTATGAAGACAATAATTCATAATTCTCTTCAGGAGTTCCTCTTATTAAAGTGTAAGCACATTGAATAGCACGCCACACCTTGTGATACCTAATGTTTAGTCCATGCAATTTTTGCATTTCTGCCATGACAAAAGCTGGTGTAACTTCAAACCTTGGGTCTCAAAGATTGTCGATAATGTAACCACTAATCAACTTTAAAGTTGCATGCCTTTGATCAGCTTTCATAGTATTAACAGAGCAGTCATGATTTTTCTCAATCTTTACTATCTTAAACAGTGTTGAATCTTTAATTCTGAAAGCACGCACACACCACCCACACCTATTATCATTGCATTTCAATGAATATCTTGTTGAGCTTGATCTAACAACCTTGAATTCAAAATATCCTTTAATTGCTATATTCGAAAATCAGTTAATTATACTCTTCTTTTTGTCAAATATTAATCCCACTTTTATTTCATCCAACGAAGCATTTTCTCTTAATATCGTAGTTGGGGATTCTTTTTTTTTCAAATTTGACCTTCGTCTAGTTAGTTGAGTAGAGGTTTTTTCAGCAACTTCTTCGATTACCAGTGCACTCTCTAAGACTTGAATACCCAAAGCTTGTTCGTTGTCAATCTCTATAATGCTTTGTCCTTCTACTTGAATAGAATCAAATGTTTGAAACACCTCTTCAGCTATTGGTTGAGCTTCAACCATATCTATTTCCATTATCTATTGGCATTTGTTTTGATTGTCATTTGAGTTTCTCTGTTGACATGTTCAAAGGTGCTTGTTGATCCAAAAACTCTTTCCGAAATATCAACAATGAAACGACGGCCCTTGAAGAGTGAATGACTTTTTAGAAAATCTATACATGTGTGAAGATCTAAATCTTTCCCTTGCTTATTCCAAGGTTGATATCAAACCATATCACTGCTTCAAACTTGTCTCTATCCAATTCAATAACTTCAAAGATCTGTTTAATGAAATCTTCAAACTTAATTGCCTCAGGTAGTAGAACAAGCTTTGTTTGATGATCGAGATACTTGTAGTCTTCAGTCCATCTACCATTAAAATCAACTAGAATGTATATTGTTTCCATCCTGCAAGTCAAGAGAATGGGAAACTCAAAACATATTTTAACTTGGAATTGTAAGTTAAGGACCAAATGTCCTTAACTTTTGAACTTGTAACTCTAAATTAAGGACCAAGTGTCCTTAACTTTTGAACATGGAATTCAAAGTTAAGGACCAAGTTTCCTTAACTTCAGGACCAAGTGTCCTTAACTTTTTAACTTGGAAATAAAAGTTCAGGACCAAGTGTCATTAACTTTTGAATTTGGAATTCAAAGTTACGGACCAAGTGTCCTGAACTTTTGAACATGAAACTTGAAGTTAAGGACTGCCTGTCCTTAACTTTTGAACTTGTAACTCTAAGTTAAGGACCAAGTGTCCTTAACTTTTGATCATGTAAGTCAAAGTTCAGGACCAAGTGTCTTTAACTTTTGAACTTGGAATTCAAAGTTAAGGACCAAGTGTCCTTAACTTTTGAACTTGAAACTTGAAGTTAAGGATTGTCTGTCCTTAACTTTTGAACTTGTAACTCTAAGTTAAGGACCAAGTGTCCTTAACTTTTAAGCATGCAAGTCAAAGTTCAGGTCCAAGTGTCCTTAACTTTTCAACTTGAAACTCAAACTTCAGGACCAAGTGTCCTTAACTTTTTCAAAACAATTTGCAAAACCATGGCAGTATGTCCTTAATATTCAGAAGAACAGCAAAAAAGTTAAGGACATTGTGTCCTTAACTTTTTCAATTCAATTTACATAATCATGACACTATGTCCTTAATATTAGTAACAACGGTCATGTTAAAGACACCAAATCCTTAACATTATGTGCTCAATTTTTATAGAATTATCACAGGAAGCGATGTCCTTAACCTTATCAATCCAGAAATTCAAAAAGAAAATCAAATTCCTAGTAACGAAATAAAAATCAATAGAAACACACAAAAGCATAACTTACTGTAAATTTATGTCGATTTTGGACGAGAAAGTTGAATCGACGATCACAGTCAGAAATTTGAATTGAAAGAGAAGCTTCTGCAATTCTATAGTTTGAAATTCGACGATCACAATCTGATGCTGCTGCTGCTGATCGTTAATAAAAGCGTAGATATAAGTTATAGCAGAAGGGTATTTTCGTCCAGTCAGGTAAAAGTTTACTAAACCAGTGGCTAAAGACTAAAGATATTTAAAACATTGGCTTTAAAGCAAAGACATGTGCTCTTAATGGCTATTTGTGCACATCGCCCCTTGTATGGTTATAAAAGCTTCTAATTAAGGGTAAAATTGGAAGTTTAAGCTAAATTATGTCCAAATTTAGAAAGGGGTCATTTTTTTTTGGAACGAACCAAAAAGGAAATAGGTTCACATAAACTGAAACAGATGGATATTAATTATTTTGGATCAAGCTTGTACATTTTCCAAAAAAGTCTCAAACCTTTAGAACTTCTAAGTAAAATATTTTGAAAGTTAACTATGTGACACCCACGTCAACCTCTATCTATGGCCATCAAAGCCCAGATGGTAGCTTCTTCTAGTTTAGACGGGCAAATGCACTAAGTCACGCCCCAAGGCATCACTCTGCAATTTCCATATTCGTCATGTCAAATCATTGGCTATGATAGTTATTGGGTTAAAATAGTCTCAAAATACTCTTAATATAATATGATATTATCTGCTTTGGGTCGGGTCCGCACCTTATTCCCTAAAAGGCTTCACGCTATTAAAGGTAACTATCACCTTATAAATATAACACTTTTCTTTTTTTACTTTTTACATGAAAGCATCAAGAATAGTGGTAAAAGCAAAGAGGTTGGAAAGTTAAGAAAAGGATAAAAAGTACAGCTGGAGAGCACAACAGATGCATATATTGAGACAAACACATCTTATCTAATAACCTAGTGAATTTCCACGGAGAGAAAATATAGTCATACTGTTATGACTTTGAACTATTTTTTTGTATTTTTTGGAAATTTTATAGTATTATTATTTAGGACACTAATATTCTAATAGATTTGAGAAAGAAAAATTTGTTGTCCTTGTAGGATAGGAAAAATCATTCTCTTAGGGGTCGTTTGGTAGGTTGCATTAGAGAAAATAATGCATGTATTAGCTTTTGGATTTAGTACATATTTTCAACATATGTATAACTAATACATAGCAAACTATCGTATTAGCAATACCAAGGCTATTAATGCATGCATTAGCATGGTTAAAGATAAAGCTATACTTAAAGTCCCTTAAAATTAAAGAATATGGAAGATATTTTATAAACAACTAATTTTCTTAAAAATAATGCAATGCATTTTAATTTTTAAAACACCACACCAAACAGTGGATAGGAAATAATCTCTGCATAACTGATACTTGCATTACTAACCCATGCATTATAAATCCCTACGTTACGTTACTAATACACCTTATTAATCACTATTCTTATGCATCCTACCAAACGACCTATTATAGTTTTAAGACTACTTGTAATCTATATATAAGGGTTATAGGTAGAGATTTTTTATATATTGTACACTTCTTCTCTTTGCTTCTGCTCGTGGACTAAGCTTAGTAGAACTTCGATTAATCCATGTATTATTTTTTCTTCTCTATTTACTTTGTGTGTATTGTGTGCTAATTAACCTAACGATCTTCCGCTACCATATTGGCTTTGATAAATATATGTGCAATGCTACGCACGACATCTACGCCTATAGTAAGTTTCAGATGTAATGAAGTCAAAATTAATATATATCCGATGCTACACATGACATATGGTTCGTGCATCTATTGTCAATGAGATTACATTGTTGGTTCTCAGGCTGTGGTAACATCAGGCAATAAAGAGTTGCTCCTCCGGAGCCTCACGCTTAACTGGCTATACTTGTCAGGGGCGGAGCTACACGTTCCATAACGGGTTCGGTCGAACTAAATGACTTTTGCTTAAATAGTGTATTTTCGTTAATAAATTTATTAAATATATACAAATATTAAATTTAAAACTCAGTTATTACAATTTGAAATCGTCGTTCTAAAATCCAGAACCATAAAATTGAAATCTTAGCTCCGCCTCTGATACTTGTTGAGCTTGTGACCAGTTTTGTGCTTGAACATCTTTGTTAATATGGGTTGTTTGTTTGCAATTTTAACATATAGGAAGTTCAAGACTTACACATCTCAAGTCAAAAAACTGATGTTGTATCACTTTTCTACCCTTTTTCACAGCTTATGATTGGTAGGTGTACTTATATTTAACTAGAAAATAACTTTTGTACTTGTGTCCTTAATTGAATTTTGCAGCACCGTGCTGCATAGAAGATGTAAGATGAAGGGATTGTAGAAATTAAAGGGGAAAACAACCACCAACCTACAAAAACAAAAAAGAAACAATGCTTCCTGAACCAAGGGGTGTCACGCGACACATCAGAAAATTTTATTAGACATATATATTAAGACTGTGAATATAATTATATGTACAAAAAAAAAATGACACCTCTTAACGTCAAGAGTTGCCGGAGCGTTGTTGGGCGCATCAAACCCACGACTTGTCTCTTAAAACACTATCTGACCAATGGGTCAAGGCTATCTATTACCTGTAGATTTGATACTAATAATTTTGATACGCCCCTGGTCATGATGTATGTAGATGGCATCAAGAAATCACATTGGAAGACCATTTGATAATAGTCTTCAATCATCTAAACATACAGCTGAAAAAAGAGGAACATGAACAAATTCTTCCCACATGAATCTATGTTTAACAATATATTTAAAAAAAAATAACCTTAGCAATCAGTAGTAGTGTCACAATATAAAATTAAAGGATGTGCGCTTTGGCTAGCAGCATAATATACTTCAACATGAGCATGGCTACAAGAATTTGCAACGACAGAACTCCACTTACTCTGTCTGTGCTTAAGCTGCAGTTGCCTAAGCAATTGTCAAATTCAAACACGTCCTCATTAGTTTGATATCGACATGGAGCAACAAAGGGAAAGCGAGCATCTAAAAGAGTACCATTTTTTTGTGACAAGCATGTGCGTTACCACAGCTTTCGAAGATTTCCATAAACATCCTGTATCAAACATATTATTTGCACATTAGATGCACGTAGATACTCGAAAACATCACATAGGAGTTTGTTTCTACTTACTTTGATAATGATGTCTACCCGGTTGCATCCTTCAATATCTTCAACTTCTTCCTTAATTCTCACAGCTGAAGCCTTGAGAGAGTCTTTGCTGCATGAAAGCACCTTAATCTGTTTCAGTGTTTGAATATCTGTAAAGCTATTGGGGATCTCCTCAAGCTCGTTACACCATCTTATAACAAGTGTTTCGAGAAGGGGAAAAGATTCATCTGAGGCTTCCCACCTTGAGATAACTAAGCGATCCAGTTTTAAGAATTTAAGTTTATGGAATGTGATATCTCCGAGGCACCACTCTTCTGATTGAAGTTCCTCTGACTCGTCCCACCTTGGATCCCTTAATTTGAGATACTCCAGACTTGATAGTCCCGCAATAAAGGAAATCATGCTTTCTATACGAGCCGTGTGTAGTACCAACTTCTTTAAACATGAAGGCAAGTGTAACTTGGATACAACTTGGGACGAGGGAATGAAAAGGCGAAGTATTTGAAGCTGGGTAAGACTCTCCAAATTGAGACAAATCTCTGTACAATCATTCACATTATCAGCATCATCCTCGCTATCAGAATCTATATAGTCAATGAACTTGATGGCAAGTTCTTGAAGATTAGGACAGCTCCCCGATAAGACATCCAGTAATCCATTGGCATCGCGAATTTGATGTAGAACATTCTTTAATATCCTCAAACTTTCCAATTTAGAGGATTCTTTGAAGATCTGCTGCTTATTGTTTTCCAAATCAAAATCAGTCCAACTAATCTCAACATGCCTTAGTTTTTTCATTTTCCAAAACACCGCTGGTAACCCTGTACAATTACCAGCACACTTCACAATTAAAGTTTCTAGATGGGGCAGATGTGGTTTTGGATGGAAAACGAACTTATGTGTGTAAACTGCAAGGAACTTCAGGTAGATTAGTGGTAGCAATGTAGATGACAACAAAATATTTACTTCATAGGAACTCAAATCCAAGACCTTAAGAAGTCTCAATTTACTAACCAGAAGATAGGGATCCCAAGAACGAATTACTCTTTCAGTGGTCGTTATCAGTGACCTCAAGTGTTGGTGGAAAGGCTTCCGTGTTTTGAAAGGCTCATCAGTGAAATTGAAGATCAGTCGACTTTCCTTCCAATTGGAAGGTTGAAATTGGCCCTTCACTGCAAACTCTGAAAGCTTAGTTACAATGGGGCCGTTTATCGTCCAAACTAAAGGTTCAAAGTAGGTATGATGCCCCTTCACTGCCAACATAAACTTTTCTTCTCTACTCTTCCGAAAACAAAAGTGAAGCACTACATCATGAACCTTGCAGTATTTGACTTTACCGTTATACCTTCTCCTTGAAACCATTACAACGTTACTGCTAATGAGATCCAACAAGTAACCTTCAGCTACCTCTTCCAACCTCCCAGATTCAATGTTCTTCACAAAGCCTTCCGCGATCCATAAGCTAATCAACTTAGACACTGGAATTCTTGCATCCTCCGGAAACACCCCCATATAAAGAAGGCAAGGTCTTAAGTAATCAGGCAAGTTATCATAACTTAACTGCATAGTGGAAAGACTATATCCTTCGGACTTGCCAACGTAGGAAAATAGAGCATCTTTAACCTCACGCCACCAAGATTCTTCCATTTTCTTCTTTTTAATAATTCCAGCTGCCAAGACAACAACAAGAGGCAGTCCTTTGCATGTTTTTGCAACTTCTAGACTGACATCTTGTAGTTCAGGTGGGCAATCTTCCTGTTGGAACACTTTTTTCTGCAGCAGTTGGCAACTCTCTTCTTGTGTGAGGAATGGAAGAGAATAAGGATCGGTATGTTGCTTCACTTGCTTACCCACTTCCTCGAGTCGAGTTGTTACTATTATTCTACTTCCATTTTCATCATTTGGGAAAGATAATCTTAAGTCATCCCATGCCTTAACATCCCACATATCATCCAAGACAATCAGATATCTCCTGCTCATTAAGCTTTTCTTCAACATGTGAGCGAGTTCATCATCCTTATCTACCTTGTTCTTGGAAACTTGACTGTGGATCTCTCGTAGTAACTCTATCCAGCTATATGTTTGGGAAATGCAACACCATGCTAGACCATCAAAGTGAGAAACAATCACTTTATTGTCGTACACCTTTCTAGCAATAGTCGTTTTCCCTTGTCCCCCCATGCCTACAATTGGGATGATATCTAGCTCATTTGTACCTTGAATCAGATATCGAATTATTTGTTCTGCTTCATTCTCAAACCCAACTATCTCCTCATCATTCACAGTATTGCTATGTTGGGTTGGCAAATGTTTAGATGGCTCTACCACATAGCAAGGCTTAAGATCAAGGTTTTCCGACCACATCTCTGTCACCTCCACACTAATATGCTTGATCTCTTCTATGATTGTAGGAAGTGAGCAAAAGAGATGCCAAAGTGAATTATATTGAGCAAGTATAGAGTCAATGACAACTTCAGCTTCATATGCCAAATTGATAATACTCCCCTGAAGATCTTTAAGAATTTCATGTTCATGTTGCACCTTTGCGACATCTCTTATAATGGATGTTAGCGATGAGAGCTCTTTTTGTAAAATACCAATATGAGGCTTCAACATGACTAAACCTGATTCAGATTTCAACATTTCATCCAACTTCCTTAAAAAAGAACCCAAAAGGATGACTCCACCAACTGTGGGAAACTGACCATAGGGAATGAATTTTAAGGATTTGTAGTACCTCTCTTCTACTTGTGCCTTTAAATTTTCACTTCTCTCAATTATCTCTGTCAGGGTAAGATTAGTCTTGCTGGTGTGATCTTTGATTGTAGAGCTCGCACGAAGCTTTTGACTTAAAAACAATGTTTCACCCACAAGAGCAACAACCTTTTCCAAGACCCCATTCAATCTCTTCCCATTAATAAATCGATTTGGCACACCAGCAAGAAAAACCAACAAGAACTCTATTGCCACATCAAAATTTCGAGCAGAAACATTAATTGGAAAGTTCTCAAGAATTTTGTTACTGAGATACACCAGTAGAGCACGGAGATGACGCAAAAATCCTTTTGGCAATTTTTTGTCCTTAAAAGTTCTTGATTGGGTAAACTTCGAACCTTTTACTTCACCACGAAAAATCTTCTTCATTTCCAGTTCCACAAGCATAATCAGGCATAGTAGATAAGGAGGTTTACTTAAGATATTATTTAGATTATCTTCATCCTCACCCAAGATCCACAAAGAAAAACAAAATTGTCCCACATTGTCAGCCATGAACCGAATTCGTGTCTCCAGACCTTCCAGCTTCTCATGGTCGATGTAACCATTCATCTCCGTGGCATATAAGTATCTTAAAAATCTCATCTTCTTTTGAATTATTTTCACTTGCTTTAAACATCGATTTGTCTGAAGGAGTAGTCCATCCGTCAAAAAAGTTTCAGACTCATCCAATTCCAGCGACACCAGTACATCATTTAGATTCTTTACGAGGCAATCCATATATTCCGACAGATAGGAATCATTCAATTCATTATTGTATCTTGAACTGGCATTACCTCCAATGAATTCCAACAAATGTGATACTAGCCTTTCCACATTAAGGTTAGTTTTGCATTCATCTGGAATTCCACCAAAAACTGAGTTAAGCATTTCCACAATCAATTGGGCCTTCTTTATGATTTTGGCTAAGGAATCAGGCAAAAGAAAAGGATAGTACTTTATAAAGGTTCTCAAAAATCGTAGCTCCAATTCAAGTGTCTCAATTTCATCAATCTTGACGCTATTCAGATCACCTCCAATCTTGATCCTTCTTAGGTGATCTAACATATCCTCAATTTCATTATGAGCCATCTTCCTTAGATAATTCCTGAAAGTTCACCAAACTCTTGAAATATTAGTTTCATTAAGAATAACATTTCTCTTTCAATTGCTACAATTAATGTGAAAGATTATACACCTTCCTTGCCATTATGGTTATGGAAAATTTCACAAACCTCCTATCGTAAATGTTGCTTCATTTCACTTCTCCGTTTTTAAGATATAATTTTTTTGAAGAAAGCTAAAGTATCAGTGTCTAATATAGTGCTGGGGTTATAATGCTGCGATTAGTAATTCCTGGATTATTTAGTACCAGTTCTTTGTTTGGTTCATTGAATTGAAAATGGGATAATACGGTGAATAAAGTTTTGTTTCCAAATTTAACCTTCGATAACAATAAATCATGGTTCAACTAATTCACTTCAATGATAGCTGAAGAGGCAAATAATTATTTACGGATATAATGTGTCGAGGGAGATTAGAAAAAAATTATTGAAATATATACCTGATAAAGACCAAAGTTTGCAGTAGGAGAAAACTTGTAATTAATGACAAGTGAAGATTAATATCAGCATAAAGGTTGGAAGGAAGAAAGGTTTCGGTCTATAGGGCCTTCTCACAGTAGTGAATGAATAATTATTGGATTGGATCTAAATGCTACCAAAAGTCAATGGAGGAATTATTTATCATATTATTAGTACAGGTAGACAGCTAATTGGCCTTCTCATTGGCCTTCAAAGTCAGTGGTTGCATTAGTTTTTGAGCAACATGGCTTAGCATACTATTATTAAAACAGAGAGACAGCTAATCTAGTATTATTACATACTAGAAGAATATTTCAGCGGTATTCAGTCGACAAATATATTAAACTTGATCATGCAGAGGCTGAGATATTAATAGTTTTAGACAGGTGAATCTTCCAGTAGAGGCAAAGACAAGTTCTTTTATAGGAGGGCCTAGTGATTTGCATCAACGATATACAAATGCTATTGCATTATTGCAGCGAGCGTCTCTGTACTTATTTTGCTTATAACTATGACATGTAACCCATCATTGATCACTCACCCCACCAGCTAGCTAATGCTAGGCAGAAGCAAAGTTTCATGAAATATTCTTCCATGTTCGTTGGGCTTTATCCAGAGTGGACTTCTTGTTTTATGAAGATACAGTTTTTTTATATGAGCAGGAAACTTTGCATAAAAGGTGTATACTAAAGTAGAGGATCTAACAAAAAGACGTGATTTTCTACAAAGAGCGTCCAATCATACACCAAAAATTTATATCAGAATGGACAGTGACACGATAAATACTTGACATCCTCTCCCTCTTGCTTGCACATGACCAACAGATGTGATTCACATCATGTGAATTATCTTTTTCTTTCTCAATTAGCTTTATTAATGCCTTCAAATGATAGAACAAAATTTTAACTCGCTAAACTTAACTCTGACTAAGGCAGCGGTTTAACTAGCTATAATTTCCCTATGATTTTGTAGTTTAGGACAAGATTTATCAATTTTCTTATTTCTGTCTGCTACTTTTGGCCTTCCACTTAAGCAATGGAATCTTCTTACATAAAATCAAATGTAGTTCTGTCAAAGAATCAACCAGTGTTGTGTTGCGGAGGTGTTTTTGTATAGTTATTCCTCAAAATACTAGTACTTGATCCGAAGTGTCCTGTACTATTCTGGCAGAAGTTCCTGCACTATTTACTTCTATGCTATGTCTTTGTATCTCAAAGGTATGCTGAAGTTTCCTGGCACCAATGACTAAAAATAGTGGTAGTCCCAAAATTAATTAAAAGTGAACATTCCAAGCATAATGTGATGTTTGACTTACGAATCATGTTACTCAAAAACCTGTAACAACACAATCTCTCGTTTTGAGCCTTTGTGCAAGTCAATATTACTATTTGGAACTTGTTGGGATGGTTTGGGCTGGGACCCGAGGGGCTAGGATGGGTCTCGTCACATTTTGGAACCATGTTGCAGCTGCAGTTTTCTGCTATCAGCTGGTGCACCGTGATCGAGGAGCAGAACCACTTCTACAATACTGTTTTCTTTCTATTACCAATATTATTTACAAATTATACTAGTTATTTTATCTTCATCCCTAGCAAGTCAAACTGTGAAGGAAGGCATAGAGTGGATGGTGGCGTAAGGATTCTTCATTACCTCCGTGTAGTAGATAACAGCTTAATAGCCCGTTTGGCCAAGCTGCAAAAATCAGCTTATTTTGAGAAATGCTTTTTTTCAAAAGTGCTTTTCTCAAAAGTACTTTTGGTGAGAAGCAGTTTGTGTTTGGCTAATTAGTTTGAAAAGCACTTCTGAGCAGCAATTAGTGTTTGGCCAAGCTTTAAAAAACTACTTCTAAGTGTATTTTTCTCAAAAGTGTTTCTCAAAAAAGTGTTTTTGGAGGGAAGCTACTTTTTTCTGCTTCTCCAAAACTGCTTCTGCTTCTCCTCAAAAGCACTTTTTTTCCTTCTAGAAGTTTGGCCAAACAGGCTATAAGTCATTTACATATGCTCAACATCTGCTTCTCCAAATATTTCAGATTTACATCTGCTTCTCCTCTTAAACCCTTTATGCAATAGTGGTAGCAATGTGTAATAGAAATAGTAACTATAATAGTAGTTTATGATGTACCTAATTGACTTGGACTTTGATCAATCGGTATGTGTTTCAACAGTTTGATTAAAATTATTGACATTGAACAAGATGTAATATTATATCAAATTAATGTAAATATCCTCTGTCACTTCATTGGTTGGACAGAGGCATCAAATGTATTGAATCCTTTATTGCTAGATATATAAATATATTGCAGTCTCATTTATGCTTGCTGCATTTTGTTTTCCATTGACAAGAGAGGTTGCTATGATGGTAGGCGACCTCCACTTCCAACCAAGAGGTTGTGAGTTCGAGTCTCCCCAAGAGCAAGATGGGAAGTTGGGAAGGATGTCGGGGGTCTATTTGGAAACAGCCTCTCTACCCCAGGATAGGGGTAAGGTTTGCGTACACACTACCCTCCCCAGACCCCACTAAGTGGGATTATACTGGGTTGTTGTTGTTGTTGTTGTTGCATTTTTGTTTTCCATTATCATGAATCTGGAACTTCTCAAATTCAATAACTGAGGACACAGACTTTGTCAAGAGGAGCAAGGGTGTTGATTTTCGCAACAACATGAACTAAGGTGTACTCACTAAAGGTAGAGGTCCCAACAAAAATGGTAAATGGGGCATTCCGTTGATTAGGGGCAGATCCAGTGCATCAGTTACGGGTCCCCGTGAATCCAGTAACTTTTGTCTAGATCCGGTATTTGTATTGAAAAATTCATTAAATGTATAAGAATATTTAGCTTGGAACCCAGTCCAATAATCCAGTTATTATTGTATATTAACCTGAGAACCCATAAACTTAAAATTCTGAATTCGCCTCGCCGTTGTTTTTCACCTAGAATCCTTACTCCTCAGTCAGTATTAACCCTTAAGGGGCTGCACATATTGCTTTCTTCTGATTTACATTGACCACAATCTGAACACAGGAAGAACATGGACTCCTAGAGCAAGTTATGTTACTCCCTCTCCAACACTCTCCACAATCCTAAATATCCACAAAAATCAAAAATAATAAAACAACAAAAACATTCATAGCCACACAAATGTTATCGCATATCTGAAAGTTGGAACCACAAGTTTCAAAAGCGTCATAGCCACACAAATGCTATGGCATACTTAAAGACCACGAGTTAATAAGTCTTCCTTTTTTTTTTAATTAAACTTTGTACTCAATCAAATAGGTTCATATAAATTAAAACGAAGGGACTGGTTTTTATTCATGTCTATCAATACTACTATGAGACTATAAAAAGATTATACACAATGCTATTTGTGACTCAAGTTTCAAATATTTGCTATAAGTGACTCTTTTAAAATTATTGCTAATGACACATATTTTAAAAGCCTCAAAAACCATTATTTACACAATGCCCCTACCGACTATAAAGCTTCTGAAAGATTATACACATTCTTTACATTTATGAAAAAGTGACTCAAGTTTCAAAAAAAAAGAAGATGCAGACGAAGAAGAAGAAAGCTTCTGTGGGTATCCCCCAATGTTCTCCTGCTGGTTTGATATATATCAAATTGAAGGAAAAAATAATTTTCAAAACTAAGACATTTTATAGTAATTGTTATAGGAAAAAAAAAAAGCAAAATGGATTCATGTAGTTGTTCCTATAGCAATTGAAGAACTTACAGATATGAAGTGAAACCAACTTAGAGATTTGAGAAAGAAGTCAGCTCAAGTCTAAAAATCAATCAGCGTGCTTTTATCTTCATTCGCCTGTTCTTTTTGTATTGAAAGCGAGGAGGCGGGGCGGTATGGGTTTAGATATATGCGGGTCCGGTGCGGGTTTAGATACATGCGGGTGCGGTGCGGGTAATTTGTTTTTAGTACATCTCTTCTGCACATCTTTTGAAAGTTTATAGAACTGCAAGATGGGCTTTTTTGCCTTACTACATACATCATTTATGTTGCTATTTTTTATTTATAAATACTCTCTTTTAGGAGGATTTATAGTGTTTCCAGGTTTACAGCTTATTTGGATGGTTATTACTTATTGTATTATATTGTATTGTTACTTTAAATACAATATTTATTTTGATTATTACTTAAATTTTATTATATCGATTTGTTAAATTCGTCGTTACGTAACGATGAAATGTGCCACTTTATGTAACGAACGATAAAACGTGACACTTTATGTAACGACCGATTTGGTGTGGTCGCATTGTTACTTTTTATATACAGTATCATAATTTTTCTTTATAATATTGCAAGTTTATTCATTATATTACTGGTAGAGCCCCAACCCAGCCCGTGATTTAGCAGGACTGGGCTAGAATTTTTGGAGCTCATTTAAGACGAGGCTTTTTAGCCTGGCCCGAGTAAGCCTATGGCCCGTGAGGCTTGAACTGAGGCTGGGTTGGGCCAGCCCATGGGCTTAATAAAAATATGTATTTAAAATATATAAAATATAAAAGTATATGACACAAAAAATAACAAGAAGAGTATCTCAAGCTTAAAGTTTATTAAGCTCATAAAATTAAAAGGTCAAAGTCTTAAAACGTTAATTAGTTTTAAAAATTTAATTATTCTTAATATTTAACTAATTAATATTGCATAGGAATTGTAGATGTAGAAGAAAGTGAAGATGTTAAGACAACCTTCTCACAAGCGGATTCAAATGTGTTTGATGAAGATGATGTGTTGAATATTCCATAAGCGTCATGGGCGTTCTCTTGAATAGTTTGTTTTGAGTTTTGACTTTTAGTGAATGAAATATAGTCTTGTCTTTTACTTTTTTAGTATTTATTGTAATATATTAGAATCGTGTTATTAAGTTTTGTGAAAATTTTCCAACAAGATTTTTTTTAACTTTTATATATTTATCTTTTTTTACTTTAGAACTTAGAGAAAAAAATATAAAATTATATATTTAAAAAATGATGGGATGGCTTGTGGGGGCCTGTAGCCCACATAGGGTTTGGGTGGGCTGATCATTATAAGGCCCATCAAAATGATGGGCTAGCCCAGCCCAACTCGTCAATTGCTTAAAGTATCATAATTTTTCTTTATAGTATTGCAAGTTTATTCATCATATTACTGGTGCGTGATACCATGAAACGACGGCAAAACGAAACAATTCATCCAAACATTGTATTCATCAAACGATATAGTAAAATAATAGGTAACAACCATCCAAACAAGTTCTCAGGAGGATTTATAATGTTTCTACACTTTCCCTCCAGCGTGACTCGAACTCAGGACCTAACGGTCATGGGTGAATATGCTTTTACTAAGCCTCACTTGTGTTGCTATTGGATATTCATTTTCTTTAGAAAACTGTACTCAAAATATAATTGGTGAAATGACTTTTGGCATTTGAGGATAGAAAATCTAAAAATTGACTGAGGAATTATAAGCATAAATTCAAGTTGGTAGTGGAGATCCTGATTTTTCATAGCCCACATTTTCCTCACTTGGAAAAAAAATAGCGGGGCAGGTTGACACGAGTGTTGTGCGGGACGGGTCGATGCGGGTCCAAAGTACTGTGCAAGGCGGGGCGAGTTGAAATTTTGTGGGTTAAGATAGAACTCGCACCACTCCACACCACTTGCCATCCGTATATCTGATCTAATCCTAAAAATAAACTAAATAATAATAATTAAACTTTATAATCTATCTATATCTATATGTATATCTATAGTATATATCTATACTATATTAAAAGCACGAAGCCCCTTAGCGAAATATCGTTCGCCTTTTTAACCCTTTAAAATGAAAGTCCATATTAGATAAAATAGTAATTTAAGTTGTTTTCCTTATATTTGGGGTTTGAAATCAACTAAAGTTTTATTTATTAAATTGTTCCTTATTTAAACTATGTATAAAGCTCTAAAGTGACTTTGAAAAGAGGAAAACACCCAAATTTGATAAAACGCGACGCGTCCACAAATGCATGAGTAATTGATCTAGGCATTAACGAGCAAAGAAATTTCACGATGGACAAATAAAAACTCTCCTAAAAAGAAAAGTTTACTTAGAGTTAATGCATGGAATATAATATAGGTTAAGATGAGTAACTCCACTTAGAACAAACCATGTAAAATAAGTTAATCTATCAATCTACTTGCAAGAAAATTGAATTTTCTTTTTAAAAAATTGATTTTACATTTGACAAAAATAATATATTTTATTATTTTTCTAGCATTTAAGATTTTGAAATAAATATAAAATTTATCTTAAGGAATTATTTTTACTTAAATTATACTTAAGAATTCCTAACATTTATGACGAAATCACTTAAATTTTATTTGTATAAAATCTTTTCTCATTGAACACTTTAAAAATAAATTCTTATGAGCTAAAATTACAATTTGTTTATTAAATTAATATGAAGTATCTCCTAACGTTTAGTACTTTAAAATTAGTTAATATTTCATCTTATATAAATTTTCTTATTCGAACACATTGAAAATAAAAATTTTATTTGATAAAATTATAAATACACTTTAATCTTTAAAATTTGAGATGATTTAAAATTTAAAAGTTTCAAATTAATATTTATTTATTTATACTAGGCAAAATACATAGTTTACCTCCGAAACTTAGGATCAAATCCCTATTACGCACTTTTTTATGGATGAAAATGACCTTACACACTTAACCTTCTTGGATTGTATCTAATACATATCACTTTTGCTACGTGGGGGGCGTGTTTAAGGACAAATCTAAGTGCATTAAATGTTAAATTTCCTATCCCAATTCTTATTTAAAGGACACGTGTCAAAATTTTAAATTTTTACTTTTTAAAAAATATTTTGTTTCCCTTCACTTTAAACCCCCCCCCCCCAAATTCCTCTTCTTCTTCCCCGGAACCCCTCCTCTTTGAGTACGTTGCTGACTTTTCCCCCTTCTCCCATTTTCGTCTTCTTTCCCACCCTTTTTCCCCATTTTGAGGTGTAAATGTCATTTTAGTACGGTTTGATAAATTGACACCAGCAATTGGTACTCCCTGCTCATTTCCAGATAAGAACGAAATAGCATATTGTTGGATTTTGCATCTGTTACTGCTACTGTTTTCTAGAATAATTAGTTGTTTAGTTTTAGAAAGAGTCTGCTAGAAGATTCAGAATTTTAATTATAGTAAGAGCTTAGTAATTTAGTTGTAGGAGGAGTTTACTACTTTATTTATTTGGCTATTTAAAGCCCTATAATTAAAAAAAAAAATTAGAGACAATTTTTCAATCCTATTTTTCAACCTTCTTGCTGCTTGTATATTTTCTAAAATCCATAACAGTGGTATTAGAGCCTCAATTGATTGATCTTGACGGATCTCTGAATTCTTTGAAAAACAACCAATTTCAACCACTTTTAAACCATACACATTTTTACTCATGCCGATTTTTAACTAAATTTTTAACAATGGCAAGCAGCGGTCTCTCTTTGAATACCCCACAAACTTTCACTGGTGAAAACTATCAGATTTGGTCAGTGAAGATGAAATCTTATCTTGAAGCTTATAATCTATGGGAAGTTGTAATGGAAGACAGACTTATACAACCACTTCGTGCAAATCATACCCTTGCCCAAATCAAAGCTCATTCAGATGAGAAAACCAAAAAATACAAAGCCAAAACTATAACTCAAAATTCAGTTGCAGATTCAATCTTCTCTAAAATCATTGCATGTGAGACAGCAAAAGAAGCTTGGGAAACACTCAAACATGAGTATCAAGGAAGTGAATGAGGAAGACAAAATCAGATTTTAAATTTGAAAAAAGATTTTGAATCTCTTAGAATGCAAGATGATGAGACCATCACTAAGTATCCTGACCGAATTTCTTTAATTGTCAATAAAATCAGGTTGCTTGGCGAGGATTTCAAAGATGACAGGATAGTTGAAAAAATTCCTGTGACAATTCCCGAGAGATTTGAATCCAAAATTTCCTCTCTAGAAGAGTTTAAAGATCTCTCTACTATCTCTGTTGTAGAATTAATAAGTGCTCTTCAAGTACAAGAGCAAAGAAGGGCCTTCAGACAAAATAAAGTTACTGAGGGTATTTTTTATGAGAAACACCAAAAAAAAGTCGATTATCCTTATTGCAAATATTGCAAAAAGAAAACACACTTAGAAAAATTTGTTGGTGGAGACCTGATGCATTATGTGGAAATTGCAAGCAAAAAGGTCATGTTACAAAAAGTATGCAAGTTCAAAGATGCTCATGCACAAACACTAATAGCAGAAAAAAGAATTGAGGATGACCTTCTTTAGACTGCAGCAACAGAAGCAAGGAGGAGTGTTGGATTTTGCATCTGTTACTGCTACTGTTTTCTAGAATAATTAGTTGTTTAGTTTTAGGAAGAGTCTGCTAGAAGATTCAGAATTTTAATTATAGTTAGAGTTTAGTAATTTAGTTGTAGGAGGAGTCTACTACTTTATTTATTTGGCTATTTAAAGCCCTATGATTAATAAAATTTTAGAGACATATTTTCAATCCTATTTTTCAACCTTTTTGCTGCTTGTATATTAAATCCATAACACATATGATTGGTCTAATTTTTTTTTTCCGCATACAACCGAAACGACTCCCACTAGATAGCCGCCCCTTTCTCTCTTTTTACAGCCTCGTGGACGGACGAAAGAAGGGAGGTTACAGAACGGGGCAGTGAAGGCACCTCTCTGCAAGTGTAGCAACTTTGAGATGTACCCCAACACTCGCCACGATGAGTGTGGCCACAAGTAGAACATGAACGTGACCTTGTCTGAGATGATCTACCTCTCTATCTCTGAGTCTGCTGCTGGCCCTGCTGGGCTGGGGGTGCCTTGGAAGTAACCTGAAGCTTCCGATCTCAACTTCCTTTTTCAATTTAACTGTTCGATTAAATTTCGGAGTTCATTGATCCAAATTACCTCTACAATTTTAAAGAATAACAATAATGTAAAAAAGCTTTGGAAGAATTCTATACATCTAGGCTAACTTTACAAACGTCTTGTCCCTCTTTTTAAAAGAAAAACATGCGATGAAAGTTTAAAAATAAATAAGTATTGAGAGTACTTATATATTTAAATTCCCTTCATTTGAAAAGTAAGATGTGATGTTATGGATGTTTTTAGTAGAATACTTACCCTTTAAGATACTTTAATTTGAGGGGGAAAAAATTCTTTCTTGTACCAGAATAAAGATTGATACAAAATTAAAAAGGAAAATAGGCATCCGTGTTTGGCTTTTCCCTATTACTACATCATTGCTATCAAGTTTTATCCTAAAAATATACTCTCTTTTTTTTCAGTTGAATATTTGCTTGATCTCCAGGTCGCCTCCCAACATTGCCACCGGCTCCTCAACATAAGCCAAATCCTTATTCAATTGGACTAAGCTGAAATCTAATAATTATATATACAATTTTTTTTATTTGCAGTCCTACTATGGACTGAGTTGGAAATGACTAGGAGCTGATGTAACTCTAACAAAGGAAGAGATCAAATGCGAGGCAATGACTAATGTTCCTTAGCCCGTTTTTGTTGGGCCGACAAAATTTTAGGCGATCCGGGTCCGAACGCTGGGGCCCATGTAGATGTCATAGTTTATAGCACATGAAAATCTGAAAATAAGGCGAAATTTAAGTTTTATAGACCGAAAAGTTCAAAAAACGAGTAACGCTCATGGCGAGACGATGATTAATGTTCCTTAGGCCGTTTTTGATGGGTCGGAAAATTTTTAGACGATCCGGATCCGGGCGTCCTGACCCATGCAGATAGCGTGGGCTATAACACACAAAAATCTGGAAATCTGGCGGAATTTCATTTTTATGGCCCTAAAATGCCAAAAAATGAGGAATGGTCATGGCGAGGCGATTACTAATGTTCCTTATGCCATTTTTGATGGGCCAACAAAATTTTAGGCGATCAGGGTCAGGCGCCCGAGCCCATGTAGATAACATGGCTATAACACACGAAAATCAAGAAATCGGACAGAATTCCAGTTTTATGGCCCGAAAATACCAAAAAATAAGGAAAGATTATGGCGAGACAATGAATAATGTTCCTTATGCCATTTTTGATGTGTTGGCAAAATTTTAGGCGAGTCGAGGCCGGACGTCGGGGCCCAAACATATGGCATGCGCTATAGCACACGAAAATTTGCGAATTGGGCGGAATTCTAGCTTTATGGCCCTAAAATGCCGAAAAATGAGGAACGGTCATGGCGAGGCTTAGTATACTATTATTAATACAGAGAGACGACTAATCTGTAGATTATAATCCATTCCTATTGGCCTTCAAAGTCAATGCTTGCATTATACCAGAAAATGGGCCTAATGGAACTGATGTTTTTGTAACGGTTCAGAAATTGTTCCTACAGATCAGTTATTGGAACGGTTCTAACCGTTGTAATATTACATGAGTGATACTAGCACACTTTGCCTATAAAACCGTTGCCATTAATTAGCAACCATTCCCATAGGGGTTTATTTTTTGCAACGCTATGCTAATCGTGCCAATAAATAAATCTGTTGCCACGGATCTTGAAAAAAAAAATGCAATGGGAACAGTTGTTATTTCCTTCCTAAAATTTTTGCCCCTTGAATTTTCGTAAAACTCGCGCTAGAATCCCTATTTTTACACAAATTTCTTTTTGTCTTAATTAATTTCTATACCTAATAAAATTAGAAAAAACTAATGGCTATCGAAAGGCCATCCCTCTCAAAAGGGACTTCACCGAGAACGACGACTCTGTAACAAACATCGGAAGGCAGCCATCAACCGCCGACTCTGCCACCATCCCGCCAACTCTGCCACCATCCCGCCGTCAACGTCTGCAGTAGAACCTCCGACTATGTAACAGATATGGCCGTCAACAACCACCTCCTTCTACAGCCGTCACCAACAACCACCATCCTGCCGTCAACAAAATATTTCATACTCTTTGACTAGTTCCAAGATTTGATTTTCTTTTTTCTTCACCCATAAACTTTATCTCCTCCACCTGAAACAACCACCTCCTCCTATTAATCCAAGCTCCACACTTTCAAATAGCCACAAAATTTTAGGGTTTTTTCTCGACTAAGATCGACCACCTCCTTTTGCAATTTCTCTATAGTTGAGCCATAATTTGCAGATTCCATTAGTGAGGAAGAAATTGCAACTGATAGCTGTGGGATAAATCGCGGTAAGTTTTTTTAATTGCTTTTTAATTTAAATTTTAGATAACCGCATTCGATAGTTTTATTTTTGAATGAATATTTTAGTATTAATGTTCATTATTATCCGATTCAACTGATTTTTATTGTTGGGAGTATTTGAGCGACATAGTAAGAAGCATGTCTTCTTATTGTGCTTGAAATTGAATTTCATTGAAATTATGCTTTACGTAGGTACAATTGATAGGTTTTGATTGTATATTTTGTTAGATATATAACTGTTTGATTTAGTTATCTTTGTTAAAATTTTTTTTCTTATTCAACTTAACAGCTTTAAAGCTGTGAGTTTTTTCATATATGTGGCCTTACTTAGCACAATTTAATATCTTTTCATTATATACTGAAGTCAAAAGGTGAGCAAAAACCTGAATATGCTTGTTTGTTACAAGTAGATATCCATATCCCTTATTTTGCGACGCTAATAATTTTTTTCATTGTTAGCAACCATAAGCCAGAAACTAAAGGATATATGAAAGAATTCAAAGGAGAAAGCAGTAGAGAAATTTTCTGTGTATTTTTATTCAATGTTGTATACCTATTTATACAAATAAAAGGAATCAAAATTGGTTATGCTATTGTACAAGTGTAATCTTCCTATTGGTCTACTCCTAAAATTTTCTACACTAGCACGTGCTCACATGCACAAGAAATAGAATCCTAAGTTTATAGCTGTACTAAATCAACGGTGGTGATCAATTAAATCCATGTGAGATGAACGCTTGAGATTGCTTTGATTTGGACAGTTGAGATGTGTTGATTTATGAGAGAATAAATCACTTTGGTTGTTCCGACAAAGTTCCATCTTCATTTGGACCAAACCCTAAATTATTTCTCTCATCTGAGACCAAAACCATTTCCTTATCTATATCTGCATCTGTCATAGCCATGGTGGATGTTGAATAATCAGCTCCAACACCCCCCTCAAGTTGGAGGGGGTATGAACCACGCCCAACTTGCCAACAATGGAGCTGTGAGCAGGACCAGCTAAGGGCTTCGTGAAAATGTCTGCCAATTGCGATTTGGACGGAACAAAGGAGAGGGAGATGATTCCGGCCAAAAATTGTTGCCGGACAAAGTGACAGTCTAGTTCCACGTGCTTGGTACGCTCGTGAAAGACTGGATTTTTTGCGATATGAATGGCCGCTTGACTGTCGAAGAAGAGATTGACTGGCAAGGATGGAGAAATAGAGAGATCATTCAGTAATCGTATCAACCAGGTAATTTCAGTTGTGACTCTTCTCATCGAACGGTATTCTGCTTCATCAGATGAAAGAGAGACTGAGGACTGTTTCTTTGATTTCCAAGAAACAGGGGTTCCGCCCAAGCTTATAAAGAATCCACTAATAGACTCCCGATATTGAGGACAAGAGCCCCAATCAGAATCACAGAAGGCCAGGAGCTGGAAATCAGAACGTGAATTCAAAAATAAGCCCAAACCAGGGTCCTTGAGGAGGTATTTGAGACAGTGATAGGCAGCATCTAGGTGGGGCTTGAGAGGAGTTTGCATAAACTAGCTGAGGTGCTGCACAGCAAAAGAGAGATCCGGTCGATTATGGGTAAGAAAGTTCAATTTCCCCAATAAACGACGATAAAAGGTGGGATCTTGAAGCAAGACTCCCTGATCTGAACGAAGCTTTTGAGTAGGATCCAAAGGAGAAGAAGCTGGTTTCATCTCCATGCAGTCAAACTCAGATAAGAGGTCCAAGGTATAACCTGCAGTCAAACTTGATTCTGAGTTAAAAATGATACCCTGTTTTTCTCTGATAATTTCAAAACCTAGGAAATAATGTGCTTCTCCAAGATCTTTAATTTTGAACTCAGAATCAAGAAAAACTTTAAGTTCTTCCTGCTCATTGTAGTCATTTCCTGTGATTAAAATATCGTCAACGTAGACAGCCACTATAGTAATACTCCCTGCTGATTTTTTGAAAAATAAAGAGTAATCATTTAAGGAATGTGAGTACCCTTTGAAATTCAAGGCTGCGGTGAGTTTTGCATACCATTAACGTGAGGCTTGTCGCAGCCCATATAGAGGTTTCTTCAAAAGACACACATGATTGGGTGAAGGTGGAGAAGTTCCAGCTGGGAATTTCATGTAGACCTCTTCCTGCAAATCTCCATGCAAGAAGGCATTGTTCACATCCAATTGTGATACTTGCCATCCTTTCTTCACTGCAATAGCAAAGAGGCATCTGATTGTTGTCATTTTGACAACTGGAGAGAAAGTTTCATTGAAGTCTATGCCTTCTCTTTGTGTGTCTCCCCTAATAACCAATCGAGCCTTGAACCTTTCCAAAGAACCATCAGATTTGTACTTTACTCTATAGACCCATTTGCAGGGAAGAGCTTTCTTCCCAGCAGGTAAAGATACTACTTCCCAAGTCTTGTTCAAAGCAAGAGCCTCTAATTCCTTATCCATGGCCTCTTGCCATCCTGGATGTAGCATTGCTTGGGAATAAGAGGTAGGTTCTGTGAGGTAAGAAGTGGAGTTAAGTAGAGATTGGTTGGCAAATGAAAGAGCTATAAAGGGGAGCACAGTAGGCTGAAGTGGTTCCATGAAACAGGATGTAGTCAGATCAGCTAGGAATATTGAATTGCAAACATAGTCCTGTAGATATGCTGGTGGGTTGTGTGTTCTGGTAGATTTTCTGATTTCTGGCAGAGTCAAGGGTAGAGGAGAATGGGAATGGGAATTTGAATGAGAAGTAGAGGCTGGCTGTGATGAAATAGGTATGTCCTGGTGGATTGAAGTGAATGGTGACATAGAGTGTTCCATGGATGTGGTAGGCATTCGGGAAATGTGGTCTGGAATAGTATCATAATCTGTGGGTGAGGGAATGGGAAATATGGGAGGTAAGGATGAGTTGGTATAGGCAAAAGGGTATTGGTTTTCATAAAATTGAACATCCCTTGAGACTAACACCCTTTTTGTATCTAAATCCAGAACCTTGTATCCTTTTTGCCCCAAAGGGTATCCCAAAAACACACAAGGCTTAGCCCTGAGATCAAATTTGCCTCTCCCACTAGACAAAGTAGACACATAGCACAGACAACCAAAATATTTGAAAGATTCATAAGATGGTTGTTGTTTAAACAACACAAAATAAGGTGAGCTACCTTTGAGTACCTTAGAAGGCAGCCTATTAATCAGAAAAGTAGCAGTCAACACACTCTCCCCAGTAGATCAGAGGAAGTTTAGACTGAAATAGCAAGGCTATCGCAATTTCCAAAAGATGTCTATGCTTCCTCTCAACCACCCCATTCTGTTGAGGTGTGCCCACACATGATGTTTGGTGCAGTATTCCCTGTGAAGCAAGGAAAGCTGCTTCCTGAGAACCTTTGCCAAGCTCAGAAGCATTATCTGTTCTCAATTTCTGCACCTTCATCCCAAATTGTATCTCCACCATTACAAAGAAGTTCTTTAGTAGACCAAAAGCATTGCTTTTGGTACTCATGAGAAAAGTCCAAGCTGCTCTACTGTAGTCATCTACAACAGTTAGGAAATATTTGAAACCATTGTAAGTGGTCACCTTGTAGGGACCCCAAACATCAACATGAATTAACTCAAAACGCCTTTTTGTTTTAATTTGACTTATAGTAAAGGGAATTCTGGTTTGCCTAGCCTTAGGACAGATGTCACAGGAACATTCAGATTTAGAGGGCAAAGAGATAAAACTGAGATGCTTCATTGATGAAAAAGGCAAATGCCCCAGTCTAACATGCCAAAGGCTTACATCTGAAACTACATTAGCTGAGAAAGGAAAAGAAACTGATAATTCACTAAACACATTTTGACTTGAGGAAAGAGTTGTCTCTACTGCTGCTCTATTTCTAACTTGAGTTGGCTCCAAGAGGTATAGACCTTCCCTAGCTTCACCAAAAACTTGTGCCCTCTTCACTAAAAGGGCCTGCAGGAAACAATAGGAAGATGTGAAAAATAGGATTTTCTGAAATTGCAAACAGAACCTGTTAACTGACAATAGGTTGTATCTGAAACTAGGCACATGTAAAACATTGTCTAGGATGTAATCAGGCATAATAGCAATCCTTCCTATGTGAGTGACTGTGACTTTGAGTGAATTAGGCAAGTTTATGTTCAAAGGGACTGATAAAGCTATTAAAGAAACAAAGGCATTAGAGTCAAAACACATGTATTCAGAGGCCCCAGAGTCAATAATCCATGTACTAGAATTGAAAACTGAAAAACAAGTTCCTGAATATCTTGCAATTGTACCAGCAACAGCATTGGCATTGATTTCTGCTCCTGAGTTTCCTGTGTATGCAACTTTGACTTGTTTGATCATTTGCATCAGTTGAGTGAACTGCTCCTGTGAAAGGTGCTGATTCATCATTTCAGTCTGGTTAGCATTGTTATGTTCTGTTTGCTCCACTTGAAATGATCCATTTCCCCTGATTGGATTTCCCTTTGTGAATTCAAAGTCTTCTGGAAATCCAATTATTCTATAACTATCATTAACAGTGTGTCCAACCTTCTTGCAGTGACTACAAGAAACATTAGGATTAAACTTGCTTTTCTTTCCTTTGAAAGTTGAATTCCTCTGAACAAAGCTGTTGGTTCCCTTTTGCATGTTTTTTCCAGATTTTGGATACTGAGCATATCCTTTTTGATTCTGCTTTCCTCCTCTCTGTGCAAAATTGCTTTGGTTTGTGACATTAATTGCTGATGATTCAGGGCAAATGAGTGGGTTTGCATATATTTCTCTTTGGCTTTCATCTTGTAGAACAAGAGAATATGCATGGTTTATGTTTGGTAAAGGGTTCATCATGATAATGTTTCCCCTTGCTTGCCCATAACTGTCATTTAACCCCATAAGAAATTGAATGAGTGTCTCATCTTCTAGTGATTTTTCTAGTCTTTGTTTCCCCTCACAAACACATAAGCAACGACATTTCACATCACAGAATGTAACTCATCCCATAGTCGTTTGAGTCTTGTAAAATAGGTTGCTATATCATTTGTCCCTTGCATTAAACCCGATAATTCCTTTCTTAGGTGATAAAGCTTAGCTCCATTTGACTGACCAAATCTGTGTTCTAAACTTGTCCACAGGTCCTTAGCAGATTTGGAGTAGATGACACTATCCCCTATGTCTTTGGACAGTGAGTTGAGCAGCCAGGATGTGACCATGTCATTGCATCTACTCCAGGGCTGGAAATCCTTTGAATCAGCAGCTGGAGCAGGGCAAGCACCATTGATGAATCCTATTTTGTTCTTGGATGAAAGGGCTATGAGAACTGACCTTCTCCAGCCTTGAAAACCTCTACCATCAAAGGCAGAATTGACAAGCGACATTCCTGGTGCATCAGAGGAATGAAGAAAGTAAGCAATTTGAGTCAATGATGGTTGCTGCACCAGTAGTTGCCTGGGTGATCGTTTGCTCAGTGTTATCAGGAATGATTCAAGATTTGCACAGATCAAGCAAAGAAGAAGATGATGGATCGAGCTGCTATTGCTCTGATACCATGAAAGAATTCAAAGGAGAAAGCAGTAGAGAAATTTTCTGTGTATTTTTATTCAATGCTGTATACCTATTTATACAAATAAAAGGAATCAAAATTGGTTATGCTACTGTACAGGTGTAATCTTCCTATTGGTCTACTCCTAACTAAATACATATCTGTATAGAATATAAAGAAACAGAATTTTCTACACTAGCACGTGCTCACATGCGCAAGAAATAGAATCCTAAGTTTATAGATGTACTATATCAACGGTGGTGATCAATTAAATCCATGTGAGATGAACGCTTGAGATTGCTTTGATTTGGACGGCTGAGATGTGTTGATTTATGAGAGAATAAATCACTTTAGTTGTTCTGACAAAGTCCATCTTCAATTGGACCAAACCCTAAATCTTTTCTCTCATCTGAGACCAAAACCATTTCCTTATCTATATCTGCATCTACCATAGCCATGGTGGATGTTGAATAATCAGCTCCAACAATATAGTTTCTCATTGTTAGCAACCATAAGGCAGAAACTCCAATTTATATGTTTGTCGTTGTAACTTGCCTTCAATTGATATGTTACAATGTTGTCCGAATAAGTCATGTTAACTGGAAAATGGTAAGGGCTTTCAATCACGAAATCTTTTTTTGATATAATGTTGACTTGGAATTTGCTAAGGAGCAGATATATGCTGCTGCAACTTTCTTTTCTTTCAGAACACTCTGAACTCATAGCTGATATGATTTCTTATTGTCGAAGTCACCATTAAAATTGTATACACAAAGTGATACATATCTCTACGTAGGTTAAACATATCATATATTTTCTTCTCAATGTGAAAAGTACTAACACTATTTGGAAATCATGAGCTTCTTGATCAGTTTTAGATTCCATCCGGAGCTATTTTTGGGCTAAATTTTGTAGGCGAATTGTGGTTATTTATATTACATGAACTCACTTATAGGTGAGTATCTGATATAGGCACATCTAATTGCTATCTAGTACATCAAAGTAAATAAAGAGTCCATGTAATCAGGTGGCTATTTAGGTTTTCGCATTATACTTAATTTGAGCCTAATATGGATAAGATTTAACTTTGCTTACCTTGAATATTAATTTTGGTGATTTGAATATGTTATATAGGATAATTATGGATTACGGTGACAAAAGTTAGATGAATCTCCTAAGATAGACAGATAAGTATATCTGTGGCGTGAATAAAATTACCTAACAATCAACCCATAGGTCCTACTGATGAAGAGGTAAATGAGTTGGGTAGCTTCCTCGATACATTGGCAAGGAATGTAACCTTTTGTTCTCTTAATATGTTTAATTGGAGGAAACTTGAGACAAAAGAAGACATGTGAAAATATATCAAGGTTTGAAGTTCACAATATGTAATAGGTGTTTGTGGATATTTCATATTGTTTAACCTAAATGCATTAAATTTGTAGGGAAAATATGACATTCATGAAGATGCAAAAAAGTGAATTTTTCAATCAATTCAAAATGCTTGGAGAAAGCATAAAAATCAGTTAAAGAAAGACCATTTTGAACCCTATGAGAATGACGAGCTTAGAATGGGGAATGAATCCAGGATTACGGGTTGATCCTAACATGCTAGCTTTCAATGCTCGTTCACCTGGAGAAGCTTCCTTTGCACAAAAAGCAGCTATACAACTAATCAATCGTCTATATCTATAGGGACTAACAATCAAGGTCAGTACATACTCCAAATGGTACATCCCTTCTGTTACTTTTCTACCACTGCGCTCTCTCTCTCTCTCTGTTCTATTTTTTTTTTAAAGGGAAGCTAGTAAGATGGCTAAGTCTAGTTAGTTTAGTCATTTTTTAACTTCGCCTCTGGCCCTTTATCGTTGCGTAGTTCTGTGGTTGCCTTGATGGCTCTTTGTTGTTGTATACTTGCAAAGAAAGATGCCACCTTTCTCATTCTATTTTAGCTCCCAATCCCTACTTAGCCAAAAGAAACAAAGGATGTTATCTTGAAGAAATATCACAATGATCAGTCCAAGTGTTTTGAATTTTTTTAAAGAATATGATCTTTCAAAGTAAAACAAAATCTAATGCAAATGTCATGATGCCTTCACTCTTGTTTCCTTCAAATTGTAGAACGTGCGGGTTCATAATGCAGTTTCTTCCCAATTTATTAGGGAGAATTCTACTTCTAGAACTAAAGAATTAAAATTAAAAGTCAGAGTATAAATGTGTTTTTGTACTTAAATAGTCTCCAGCACATAGGAATTACTTCACTTGGAGAAAAAATATACCTCTCACCTTTCCCAAACTCCTTTTCTTATCCCCTTTGGAGTAGATCAAGAAATGGATGATGAAAAAGAACTAGACCTTACTTATAAAATTTTGAATTATTATAGATGAATGTTCTAGGAATCTTTTGTTATCAACATTTTTGAAACTTACTTACTCTCTTGAAATGTACTAAACTTATGCACTTGGGTACAATATTTGCTTTAGGGATATTATTTGCTTGAAGGATAATTTTATATTATTAATAGTTTCATTTTATGATGTATTTTAAAACAAGTGTTATTATTATTATTTGTTATATATATAAATATTTATTTATAACATGTGCTATATTTTGGTTTTAATTGAATTGATACAATAGCCTACCAGAACCGTTGCAATAGGACACAAATGACTAAACCGTTGCAATAGATCCTATAAAATATTCCAAATTGATCTATAAACGGTTCCAAATACAAATATAACAGTTGCGATACCTTACAGAAACCGTTGTTATATCCATACATAACTGTAACAATAGCTTACATAAGTGTTGCTTTAAATAATATGGTAACGGTTAAGAACCGTTGTGTAAACAATATAGTAATGGTTTTAAACCGTTCCAATTGAAAAAAATAAACGTTCCAACAGAGAAGGTGAAAACCGTTGCAACATACGTATCTATAGTCACGGTGATGCAAACCGTTACACGAACCGTTCCAATAGGCCTATCGGCACGCGAGCGGATGTAACGGGTTATAAACCGTTCCAATATACCTATGGCAACGACCATAGGGTGTCTATGGGAACGGTTGTCCAACCGTTACCGTAGACCAATTTTTTCGTAGTGATAAGAGGCGAATCCAGGATTTAAATCCTATGGGTTTAGTTTTAATGTTTTTAATATTGAACCCATTATATAGTTATAGTTATGGTTCATATCTATTATTATTATAACTTTAATGAATTTTTACATATAAAGTTTTACTCCGCGATCAAAAGTTATGGGTTCAGTTGAACCGGTAGTTAATACACTACATCCGCCTCTGCATTAGTTAATGTGCAAGTAGTACTGTTACAGCTCAAGAGTTGCCTATCCCAATGATTAATTAATGGAAACAAGTTTGTCCATATTTAGTTGAAATGAGTATCGTCTGTTTTATAGCAGAAACTCTTCTAGTAGTAGATGTCCATATGTAATAGGTGTTTGTGGATATTTCATATTGTTTATACTAACCTAAATGCATTAAATTTGTAGGGAAAATATGACATTCATGAAGATGCAAAAAAGTGGATTTTTCAATCAATTCAAAATGCTTGGAGAAAGCATAAAAATCAGTTAAAGAAAGACCATTTTGAACCCTATGAGAATGACGAGCTAAGAATGGGGAATGAATCCAGGATTACGGGTTGATCCTAACATGCTAGCTTTCAATGCTCGTTCACCTGGAGAAGCTTCCTTTGCACAAAAAGCAGCCATACAACTAATCAATCGTCTATATCTATAGGGACTAACAATCAAGGTCAGTACATACTCCAAATATTACACCCCTTCTGTTACTTTTCTACCACTGCGCTCTTTCTCTCTGTTCTATTTTTTTTAGAGGGAAGCTAGTAAGATGGCTAAGTCTAGTTAGTTTAGTCATTTTTTAACTTCGCCTCTGGCCCTTTATCGTTGCGTAGTTCTGTGGTTGCCTTGACGACTCTTTGTTGTTGTATACTTGCAAAGAAAGATGCCACCTTTCTCATTCTATTTTAGCTCCCAATCCCTACTTAGCCAAAAGAAACAAAGGATGTTAGCTTGAAGAAATATCACAATGATCAGTCCAAGTGTTTTGAATTTTTTTAAAGAATATGATCTTTCAAAGTAAAACAAAATCTAATGCAAATGTCATGATGCCTTCACTCTTGTTTCCTTCAAATTGTAGAACGTGCAGGTTCATAATGCAGTTTCTTCCCAATTTATTAGGGAGAATTCTACGTCTAGAACTAAAGAATTAAAATTAAAAATCAGAGTATAAATGTGTTTTTGTACTTAAATAGTCTCTAGCACATAGGAATTACTTCACTTGGAGAAAAAATATACCTCTCACCTTTCCCAAACTCCTTTTCTTATCCCCTTTGGAGTAGATCAAGAAATGGATGATGAAAAAGAACTAGACCTTACTTATAAAATTTTGAATTATTATAGATGAATGTTCTAGGAATCTTTTGTTATCAACATTTTTGAAACTTACTTACTCTCTTGAAATGTACTAAACTTATGCACTTGGGTACAATATTTGCTTTAGGGATATTATTTGCTTGAAGGATAATTTTATATTATTAATAGTTTCATTTTATGATGTATTTTAAAACAAGTGTTATTATTATTATTTGTTATATATATAAATATTTATTTATAACATGTGCTATATTTTGGTTTTAATTGAATTGATACAATAGCCTACCAGAACCGTTGCAATAGGACACAAATGACTAAACCGTTGCAATAGATCCTATAAAATATTCCAAATTGATCTATAAACGGTTCCAAATACAAATATAACAGTTGCGATACCTTACAGAAACCGTTGTTATATCCATACATAACTGTAACAATAGCTTACATAAGTGTTGCTTTAAATAATATGGTAACGGTTAAGAACCGTTGTGTAAACAATATAGTAATGGTTTTAAACCGTTCCAATTGAAAAAAATAAACGTTCCAACAGAGAAGGTGAAAACCGTTGCAACATACGTATCTATAGTCACGGTGATGCAAACCGTTACACGAACCGTTCCAATAGGCCTATCGGCACGCGAGCGGATGTAACGGGTTATAAACCGTTCCAATATACCTATGGCAACGACCATAGGGTGTCTATGGGAACGGTTGTCCAACCGTTACCGTAGACCAATTTTTTCGTAGTGATAAGAGGCGAATCCAGGATTTAAATCCTATGGGTTTAGTTTTAATGTTTTTAATATTGAACCCATTATATAGTTATAGTTATGGTTCATATCTATTATTATTATAACTTTAATGAATTTTTACATATAAAGTTTTACTCCGCGATCAAAAGTTATGGGTTCAGTTGAACCGGTAGTTAATACACTACATCCGCCTCTGCATTAGTTAATGTGCAAGTAGTACTGTTACAGCTCAAGAGTTGCCTATCCCAATGATTAATTAATGGAAACAAGTTTGTCCATATTTAGTTGAAATGAGTATCGTCTGTTTTATAGCAGAAACTCTTCTAGTAGTAGATGTCCATATGTAATAGGTGTTTGTGGATATTTCATATTGTTTATACTAACCTAAATGCATTAAATTTGTAGGGAAAATATGACATTCATGAAGATGCAAAAAAGTGGATTTTTCAATCAATTCAAAATGCTTGGAGAAAGCATAAAAATCAGTTAAAGAAAGACCATTTTGAACCCTATGAGAATGACGAGCTAAGAATGGGGAATGAATCCAGGATTACGGGTTGATCCTAACATGCTAGCTTTCAATGCTCGTTCACCTGGAGAAGCTTCCTTTGCACAAAAAGCAGCCATACAACTAATCAATCGTCTATATCTATAGGGACTAACAATCAAGGTCAGTACATACTCCAAATATTACACCCCTTCTGTTACTTTTCTACCACTGCGCTCTTTCTCTCTGTTCTATTTTTTTTAGAGGGAAGCTAGTAAGATGGCTAAGTCTAGTTAGTTTAGTCATTTTTTAACTTCGCCTCTGGCCCTTTATCGTTGCGTAGTTCTGTGGTTGCCTTGACGACTCTTTGTTGTTGTATACTTGCAAAGAAAGATGCCACCTTTCTCATTCTATTTTAGCTCCCAATCCCTACTTAGCCAAAAGAAACAAAGGATGTTAGCTTGAAGAAATATCACAATGATCAGTCCAAGTGTTTTGAATTTTTTTAAAGAATATGATCTTTCAAAGTAAAACAAAATCTAATGCAAATGTCATGATGCCTTCACTCTTGTTTCCTTCAAATTGTAGAACGTGCAGGTTCATAATGCAGTTTCTTCCCAATTTATTAGGGAGAATTCTACGTCTAGAACTAAAGAATTAAAATTAAAAATCAGAGTATAAATGTGTTTTTGTACTTAAATAGTCTCTATCACATAGGAATTACTTCACTTGGAGAAAAAATATACCTCTGACCTTTCCCAAACTCCTTTTCTTATCCCCTTTGGAGTAGATCAAGAAATGGATGATGAAAAAGAACTAGACCTTACTTATAAAATTTTGAATTATTATAGATGAATGTTCTAGGAATCTTTTGTTATCAACATTTTTGAAACTTACTTACTCTCTTGAAATGTACTAAACTTATGCACTTGGGTACAATATTTGCTTTAGGGATATTATTTGCTTGAAGGATAATTTTATATTATTAATAGTTTCATTTTATGATGTATTTTAAAACAAGTGTTATTATTATTATTTGTTATATATATAAATATTTATTTATAACATGTGCTATATTTTGGTTTTAATTGAATTGATACAATAGCCTACCAGAACCGTTGCAATAGGACACAAATGACTAAACCGTTGCAATAGATCCTATAAAATATTCCAAATTGATCTATAAACGGTTCCAAATACAAATATAACAGTTGCGATACCTTACAGAAACCGTTGTTATATCCATACATAACTGTAACAATAGCTTACATAAGTGTTGCTTTAAATAATATGGTAACGGTTAAGAACCGTTGTGTAAACAATATAGTAATGGTTTTAAACCGTTCCAATTGAAAAAAATAAACGTTCCAACAGAGAAGGTGAAAACCGTTGCAACATACGTATCTATAGTCACGGTGATGCAAACCGTTACACGAACCGTTCCAATAGGCCTATCGGCACGCGAGCGGATGTAACGGGTTATAAACCGTTCCAATATACCTATGGCAACGACCATAGGGTGTCTATGGGAACGGTTGTCCAACCGTTACCGTAGACCAATTTTTTCGTAGTGATAAGAGGCGAATCCAGGATTTAAATCCTATGGGTTTAGTTTTAATGTTTTTAATATTGAACCCATTATATAGTTATAGTTATGGTTCATATCTATTATTATTATAACTTTAATGAATTTTTACATATAAAGTTTTACTCCGCGATCAAAAGTTATGGGTTCAGTTGAACCGGTAGTTAATACACTACATCCGCCTCTGCATTAGTTAATGTGCAAGTAGTACTGTTACAGCTCAAGAGTTGCCTATCCCAATGATTAATTAATGGAAACAAGTTTGTCCATATTTAGTTGAAATGAGTATCGTCTGTTTTATAGCAGAAACTCTTCTAGTAGTAGATGTCCATATGTAATAGGTGTTTGTGGATATTTCATATTGTTTATACTAACCTAAATGCATTAAATTTGTAGGGAAAATATGACATTCATGAAGATGCAAAAAAGTGGATTTTTCAATCAATTCAAAATGCTTGGAGAAAGCATAAAAATCAGTTAAAGAAAGACCATTTTGAACCCTATGAGAATGACGAGCTAAGAATGGGGAATGAATCCAGGATTACGGGTTGATCCTAACATGCTAGCTTTCAATGCTCGTTCACCTGGAGAAGCTTCCTTTGCACAAAAAGCAGCCATACAACTAATCAATCGTCTATATCTATAGGGACTAACAATCAAGGTCAGTACATACTCCAAATATTACACCCCTTCTGTTACTTTTCTACCACTGCGCTCTTTCTCTCTGTTCTATTTTTTTTAGAGGGAAGCTAGTAAGATGGCTAAGTCTAGTTAGTTTAGTCATTTTTTAACTTCGCCTCTGGCCCTTTATCGTTGCGTAGTTCTGTGGTTGCCTTGACGACTCTTTGTTGTTGTATACTTGCAAAGAAAGATGCCACCTTTCTCATTCTATTTTAGCTCCCAATCCCTACTTAGCCAAAAGAAACAAAGGATGTTAGCTTGAAGAAATATCACAATGATCAGTCCAAGTGTTTTGAATTTTTTTAAAGAATATGATCTTTCAAAGTAAAACAAAATCTAATGCAAATGTCATGATGCCTTCACTCTTGTTTCCTTCAAATTGTAGAACGTGCAGGTTCATAATGCAGTTTCTTCCCAATTTATTAGGGAGAATTCTACGTCTAGAACTAAAGAATTAAAATTAAAAATCAGAGTATAAATGTGTTTTTGTACTTAAATAGTCTCTATCACATAGGAATTACTTCACTTGGAGAAAAAATATACCTCTGACCTTTCCCAAACTCCTTTTCTTATCCCCTTTGGAGTAGATCAAGAAATGGATGATGAAAAAGAACTAGACCTTACTTATAGAATTTTGAATTATTATAGATGAATGTTCTAGGAATCTTTTGTTATCAACATTTTTGAAACTTACTTACTCTCTTGAAATGTACTAAACTTATGCACTTGGGTACAATATTTGCTTTAGGGATATTATTTGCTTGAAGGATAATTTTATATTATTAATAGTTTCATTTTATGATGTATTTTAAAACAAGTGTTATTATTATTATTTGTTATATATATAAATATTTATTTATAACATGTGCTATATTTTGGTTTTAATTGAATTGATACAATAGCCTACCAGAACCGTTGCAATAGGACACAAATGACTAAACCGTTGCAATAGATCCTATAAAATATTCCAAATTGATCTATAAACGGTTCCAAATACAAATATAACCGTTGCGATACCTTACAGAAATCGTTGCTATATCCATACATAACCGTAACAATAGCTTACATAAGTGTTGCTTTAAATAATATGGTAACGGTTAAGAACCGTTGTGTAAACAATATAGTAATGGTTTTAAACCGTTCCAATTGAAAAAAATAAACGTTCCAACAGAGAAGGTGAAAACCGTTGCAATAGACGTATCTATAGTCACGGTGATGCAAACCGTTACACGAACCGTTCCAATAGGCCTATCGGCACGCGAGCGGATGTAACGGGTTATAAACCGTTCCAATATACCTATGGCAACGACCATAGGTAGTCTATGGGAACGGTTGTCCAACCGTTACCGTAGACCAATTTTTTCGTAGTGATCAGAGGCGAATCCAGGATTTAAATCCTATGGGTTTAGTTTTAATATTTTTAATATTGAACCCATTATATAGTTATAGTTATGGTTCATATCTATTATTATTATAACTTTAATGAATTTTTACATATAAAGTTTTACTCCGCGATCAAAAGTTATGGGTTCAGTTGAACCGGTAGTTAATACACTACATCCGCCTCTGCATTAGTTAATGTGCAAGTAGTACTGTTACAGCTCAAGAGTTGCCTATCCCAATGATTAATTAATGGAATCAAGTTTGTCCATATTTAGTTGAAATGAGTATCGTCTGTTTTATAGCAGAAACTCTTCTAGTAGTAGATGTCCAAAAAAGCGAGGAAACTTTTAGAGAGATCAAAGAGAAAATAAATTTAAAGCTACACTTCCTATTAGAGAGGATGATGATGAAGATGAAATATTACATACTAGAAGAATATTTCAGCAGTATTCGGTCGACAAATATATTAAACTTGAAATGTATGGACTGAGACATTACTAGTTTTAGATTAGGTGAATCTTCCAGTAGAGGCAGAGACAACTTCTTCCAACGATATACAAATGCTATTGCGTTACTGCAGCACGTTTCTCTACTTATTTTGTTTATAACTATGACATGTGACCCATCTTGGATGGAAATAAAAGTACATATGGCATAAACTGATGATGCACATTTGAACTGAATATTTAAGTTTACTTTCCTAACTTTGGTAACTCTAATCAGATGGTGCAATAAGCTGTGTCTCAGCAACACCTGTGCTTTCTTGGTTGTCCTTGCCTCCTATTCACATACAAAAGACATGATTATTCTACAAAGAGCGTCCAATCATACACCAAAAATTATATCAGAATGAAAAGTGACGCGATAAATAGTTGATCCTCTCCCTCTTGCTTGCACATGAAGCACCAACAGATGTGATTCACAAGCCTCTCCCACATTTGGCCTTCTACTTAAGTCTTGGAATCTTCTTACATAAAATCAAATGTAGTTCTGTCAAAGAATCAGCCAGTGTTCTGAGGTGTTTTTGTACAGTTATTCCTCAAAATACAAGTACTTGATAAGTGTCCTGCACTATTTACTTCTATGATATGTTTGTTTGCATTTATCTTAAAGGTCTGCTGAAGTTTCCTGGCACCAACGAGTAAAAATAGCGGTAGTCCCAAAAGTATTTGAGAGTGAACATTCCAAGCATAATGGGATGTTTTACTTACGAATCTTGCTCAAGAACCTGTAACAACCCAACCCCTCGTTTTAAGCCTTTGTGCAAGTCAGTATTACTCTTTGAGACTTGTTGGAATGGTTCGGGTTGGGACCTGAGGGCCTAGGACAGGTCTCGTCACTTTTTGGAACCATGTTGCAGCTGCAGTTTTCTGCTATCAGCTGGTGCACTGCGATTCCGGAGTAGAACCACTTTTATAATATTATTTTCTTTCTACTGCCAATATACCTCGTTTTGAGCCTCCCTTCAGGGCTTAGCGCTTTAAGCACGCCTTTGATAATTGAGGTGGATGAATTTCAATTAAGCTAAAACTACGTTCAATTGCAGATATGAAACCAACTTCATAGAGAAGGGAGAATTTCTACAAGGACTTGCCACTTGCCAGCCAGCTGCTTCTGATATATTGGCAACGCTACAAGTGCCAATTAGCAAACTAATGAGCTGATAGACAAAGACAATCTGATGATTCTGAATTTGAAGTTTAGTGTTGAGTTAAGCAGCTAGGGCAAGGATTATATATACAAGTGAATCAAGATTGGATCTACTCAAACAGCCTAAGGAGCAGCCCGGTGCACTAAGGTCCCGCTATGGGCAAGGTCCGGGGAAGGGCCAGATCCCAAGGGTCTATTGTACGCAGCCTTACCCTGCATTTCTACAAGAGGCAGTCTCCACGGCTTGAACCCGTGAAACAGGAGGTCGCGTGTTCGAGCCATGGAAACAACCTCTTGCAGAAATGCAGGGTAAGGCTACGTACAATAAAACCTTGTGGTCCGGCCCTTCCACGAACCCTGCACATAGCGGGAGTGCTGCTCCTTTACCTTCTTCTTTCTTATCATCCCAGTGGAACAAACTTACTGATCCAATTCCTGTGGAGTTAGTAAAAGAAGTTAGATGACTGAGGCTAATCTGGTTTGCCTTCCAAATATGCTGTCTTTCCTGATGCTAATTTCGTCTTCCTTTATCCGGGCTTTCCTAGTAGCAATAAGTGATCAAATGTTCAAGATGTCATATTTATATAACGAGCCTTCTATAATTGCCCGTTTCAAGGTATGCAACCTCTATATGATTGAAACTTCCTTGGGGATTAAGTCTTCTATAACACATAGGTATATATGAAGAACAATCACAAGATAATCAAATCTCACATAGTGCTGACACTCATAAAATTCCATTCCTCTGGCGAAATGAAAAGCTTAATTGCACCAGAGCAAAATGATGAAATGAAAAATAGAATTAAGCACACTTAACCTCGTGTTAACTAGCTGGAAACTCTGAATTTGAGGAATGATGACAGTTGAAATTCTTTTGTCACAAATCTGCAGAAAGAATCGACAAATAGAGTAGAGAAAAGAATCTTTGCAGACTTTTAAACCCCAATGCATGCATCACTCCTCAATTTATTGCATGAAGTTGCAGATTCAAACTCAAAGGTTAACGTTATTTGCATCCAGCAATAGCGCCTTCAATCAGAGTTTGAATCATAGAAGTCACTGGGACATTGGTGTCATGACTTCAGATTCAAGAATCGAACAACCCTGTGCATGGTTGGCCTGTCATCGGAGCTTGAAGAGACACACTGTGTTGCAACTGAAAGTAGGGCATCAAGGCTTTCAGTCTGTACTCGTTCACAATGTGGATCAACTATCTCCATTCGTCTATTCTCAGATGCTAGAAAATTCAGTTGCACGATGTCTGTCACATCTCGTAACAAAATCACATCCTTGATGTCTGTCACATAGTACTGACACTCACCTAGCTTTACAATTGCCTGTTTCAAGCTATGCAACCTCTATATGATTGACACTGTAACACATAGCAAGGTATGCAACCTCTATATGATTGACACTTCCTTGGGGATTAAATCTTCTATAACATATAGGTATATATGAAGAACAGTCACAAGATAATCAAATCAAAGACAGATTTTAGGCTCATAAGAAACATACAGAAAAAAGAGGGTATGCGTCTCAATCGATCAATCAAAACAGACTTAGCTATCAGTAGTAATGTTACAGTATAAGGAGACTGGGATTTCCGCTAGCTGCATAATAGACCCCAGCATGAGAGCATGACTACAACAATTTGCTAAGAAAGAACTCCATCCGTCCACTCTGTCTGTGCTTTTGCTGCAGTTGCCTAAGCAAGTGTCAAATTCAACACATCCTCGTTAATTTGAGATCGAAATTAAGAGAAAGCAAACATCTAATATGGGGGGAACTGAAAACTATACCATGTTACGTGCTTGACTCACGTGCTTGACGAACCACTGCCAGAAACATCCCTTGACTCACCACAGCCAGAAACATCCATCAAACAACCATTAGATGCAAATGAAGAAACTAAAACATCACAGTGGAGTTTGTTTCTACTTACATAAATATTGAGGTGAATACGGTCACATCCTTCAATCTCTTTAACTTCTTCCTTAATTCTCAAAGCTGAAGCCACCAGAGATTCACGGCTGCTGCACCTCATCAAGTCAATCCGTTTCAGCGTTGGAATATCTGCAAAGCTAAGGGGGATCTCCTCGAGATACCAGACCATTTTTATAACAAGTGTTTCAAGCTCGGGAAAGATTCCTCTGACGCATCCCACTTTGAGATACCTAAGTTCCTAAGTTTCAACACCTTAAGTTTAGGGAACGTGATATCTCCAAGACACCACTCTCCGGAACCAACAAAATCCGGATCACTTAAATCGAGATACTCCAGATTTGCTAGTCCCGCAATGAAGAAAATCGTGCTTTCTATTCGAGGCCAGTGTAGTAACAATTTCTTCACATTTGAAGGCAAGTGTAACTTGGGTACAACAGCGGACAAGGGAAAGAAAAGGCTAAGTGAATGAAGCTGGGTAAGACTCTCCAATTTGAGACAAATCTTTTCTTCATCAGAATAATTTATCAAAAAAAAGATTTCAAGTTCTTGAAGATTAGGACACCTCTGTACTAAAACATTCAAGCAATCAGCTTCGAGGTTTAACTCAACACCCTTTAATGTCCTCAAATTTTCCAACTTAGAGGATTCTTCAATGATCTGCTTTCTCCAAAAAAAAAACCAGCTTTAGTAAACTCTACACGCCTTAATTTTTTCATTTTCCAAAAATTCCCTGATAACCGTGTATACTTTGAACACTTGAGAATTAAAGTTTCTAGATGGGGCAGATGTGATTTTCCACGTGTTAGAGATAGCTATGTAATTGTCCCACATTGGAATAGGAGTAGTATCCCCTTTGTATAGAGTAGCTATAAATAACACCTCTTGTATTGCATCACATACAACAATATCAATATATCATATTTTCTCCCGTGCCTTCTCACATGGTATCAGAGCTATCGTGAGAGATTTATCGCTGTGCATAAATTCCAGCGATTCCGGGAAGTAAAATCAGTCACCGAAACCCTTTTTTTTCCTGCGACTTTCAAAGTTGTTTTGCGTCTGCTTTGTCTCGGTCAATGTTGTGCACAAAATCCAACACTACCACAAGAGTAGTCACTGTCCGGCGACCAAATCCTAGTGAAAATCTCCGGTGGTACTGTAACTGTCCAAAGAAAATTTTCCGGCGAAGTTCCAACGTTGCATGGGCCACCTTCCGGCCATTTTTTAGCGACAACTCTTCAGGACAGATTGTTTCCCTTGCAATTCCGAGCCTACCCATCCAGGTTACACCAAATTCCGACCACTTTTTTTATTTTTGATTTCAAAAAGTTGACTTCCGGCCATTTTTTGAAAAAGTTCCTTCAGAACAGTTGAGTCTTCTGGTAATTCCGATCCTACCCCTACTGTTTTTATTTCATTCCGACCACTTTGAATATTTTCCGGCTGCAACAGTAACTTTCCAACTGCTACAGTAGTTTACTATTCTGGTTCAGTGTTCCTTACTCTATTTTCAGTGGATTACAATTGATTATTTCTCTTATTTGGTAATAATTTACAAGATGTCTTTGGGAATTGATGTTTTTGGGTCTAAAAGCATGAGTTCTGGAAACTCTAATGTTATGATTACCTCGGAACCTTTAATGGGAGGTTCAAACTACTTAGCTTGGGCTTCATCTGTCGAGTTGTGGTGTAAAGGTCAAGGTGTGCAAGATCATCTGATTAAACAGTCTAGCGAAGGAGATGAAAAGGCGATAGCGCTTTGGGCAAAAATTGATGCTCAAATATGTAGCATCTTGTGGCGTTCTATTGATTCTAAGTTGATGCCTTTGTTTCGGCCATTCCAGACATGTTATTTGGTTTGGGCAAAGGCTCGTACGTTATACACTAAAGATATATCTCGCTTCTATGATGTGATATCACGAATGACAAACTTAAAGAAGCAAGAATTAGATATGTCTACTTAAAGAAGCTGGTAATTCTTTTGCTTGTGTTTCCCAGTCTAGTACTCTTGGACCATGGGTCATGGACTCAGGCGCTTCTGATCATATCTCTGGTAATAAATCACTTTTGTCGAATATTGTATATTCACAGTCTCTTCCTACTGTTACTTTAGCCAATGGATGTCAAACTAAGGCACAAGGAGTTGGACAAGCCAACCTATTGTCTTCTATCACCCTAGATTCCATTCTTTATGTTCATGGTTGTCCTTTTAGTCTTGCATCTGTTAGTCGTTTGACTCGTGCCCTCAATTGTGGTATATAGTTTATTGATGATTCTTTTATTATGCAGGACCGCAGTACGGGACGGACAATTGGTACAGGTCGTGAATCAGAAGGTCTTTACTACCTTAACTCGCTCAGTCCTTCCACAACATGTCTAGTTACAGATCCTCCAGATCTAATCCACAAACGTTTAGGACATCCGAGTTTATCCAAACTTCAAAAGATGGTATCTAGTTTATCCAGTTTGTCTAGATTAGATTGTGAGTCGTGTCAGCTTGGGAAACATACCCGAGCTTCCTTTACGCGTAGTGTTGAGAGTCATGCAGAGTCTGTTTTCTCCTTGGTTCATTCTGATATATGGGGTCCTAGTAGAGTCAGTTCAACCTTGGGATTTCGTTATTTTGTTAGCTTTATTGATGATTACTCAAGATGTACTTGGCTTTTCTTAATGAAAGATCGTTCTGAGTTATTCTCTATATTCCAGAGTTTTTGTGCTGAAATCAAAAACCAATTTGGTGTCTCTATCCGCATTTTTCGCAGTGATAATGCCTTAGAATATGTATCTTTTTAGTTTCAGCAGTTTATGTCTTCTCATGGAATTATTCATCAGACATCTTGTCCTTATACCCCTCAGCAAAATGGGGTTGCAAAAAGAAAGAATAGGCACCTTATTGAGACTGCTCGCACACTTCTAATTGAGTCTCGTGTTCCACTGCGTTTTTGGGGCGATGCAGTTCTCACAGCTTGTCATTTGATTAATAGGATGCCTTCATCTCCCATCAAGGGTCAAATTCCACATTCAATATTGTTTCCCCAGTCAGCCTTATACCCTCTTCCACCTCGGGTTTTTGGGAGCACATGTTTTGTTCATAACTTAGCCCCAGGGAAAGATAAGTTAGCTCCTCGTGCTCTCAAGTGTGTCTTCCTTGGTTATTCTCGTGTTCAGAAGGGATATCGTTGTTATTCACCTGATCTTCATAGGTACCTTATGTCAGCTGACGTCACATTTTTTCGAGTCTAACCCTTTCTTCACAACTGATGTCACTTCTGCTGACCACCATGACATATCTGAGGTCTTACCTATACCGACTTTTGAGGAGTTTAGTAATCCTCCTCCACCTTCAACCACAGAGGTTTCACCCATACCAACTTTTGAGGAGTCCAGTGTTATCCCTCCTAGTTCCCCAGCCACAGGAACACCACTCTTGACTTATCATCGTCGTTCGCGCCCTACATCAGGCCCATCTGGTTCTCGTCCTGCACCTGACACGGCTCCTACTGCGGATCCTGCTCCTAGTACACCGATTGCACTTCGAAAAGGTATACGGACCACACTAAACCCTAATCCTCATTATGTTGGTTTGAGTTATCATCGTCTGTCATCTCCCCATTATGCTTTTATATCTTCATTGTCCTCGGTTTCCATCCCTAAGTCTACAGGTGAAGCATTGTCTCATCCAGGATGGCGACAGACTATGAGTGACGAGATGTCTGCTTTACATACAAGTGGTACATGGGAGCTTGTTCCTCTTCCTTCAGGTAAATCTACCGTTGGTTGTCGTTGGGTTTATGCAGTCAAAGTTGGTCCCAATGGCCAGATTGATCGACTTAAGGCACGTCTTGTTGCCAAAGGATACACTCAAATATTTGGGCTAGATTACAGTGATACCTTCTCTCCAGTGGCATCAGTTCGCCTTTTTCTATCCATGGCTGCAGTTCGTCATTGGCCCCTCTATCAGTTGGACATTAAAAATGCCTTTCTTCATGGTGATCTTGAGGATGAGGTTTATATGGAGCAACCACCTGGTTTTATTGCTCAGGAGGAGTCTCGTGGCCTTGTATGTCGCTTGCGTCGGTCACTTTATGGTCTAAAACAGTCTCCTCGAGCCTGGTTTGGTAAGTTCAGCACGGTTATCGAGGAGTTTGGCATGACTCGTAGTGAAGCTGATCACTCTGTGTTTTATTGCCACTATACTTCAAGTCTATGTATTTATCTGGTAGTCTATGTTGATGATATTGTTATTACTGGCAATGATCAGGATGGTATTACTAATCTGAAGCAGCATCTCTTCCAGCACTTTCAAACTAAGGATCTAGGCAGATTGAAGTACTTTCTAGGTATTGAGGTTGCTCAATCTAGCTCAGGTATTGTTATTTCTCAAAGGAAATATGTGTTAGACATTCTTGAAGAAACAGGGATGATAGGTTGCAGACCTGTTGACACGTCGATGGATCCGAATTCTAAACTTCTGCCTGGAAAGGGGGAGCCGCTTAGCGATCCTGCAAGCTATAGGCGGCTGGTTGGTAAATTAAATTATCTCACAGTGACTAGGCCCGATATTTCTTATCCTGTGAGTGTTGTAAGTCAGTTTATGAATTCTCCCTGTGATAGTCATTGGGATGCAGTTGTCCGCATTATCCGGTATATAAAATCGGCTCCAGATAAAGGATTACTGTTTGAGGATCGAGGTCATAAGCAGATCGTTGGGTACTCGGATGCTGATTAGGCAGGATCACCTTCTGATAGACGTTCTACGTCTGGATATTGTATTTTAGTAGGAGGAAATTTGGTGTCCTGGAAAAGTAAGAAACAGAATGTAGTTGCTCGGTCTAGTGCAGAAGCAGAATACCGAGCAATGGCTATGGCAACATGTGAACTAGTCTGGACCAAACAATTGCTCAAGGAGTTGAAATTTTGTGAAATCAGTCGGATGGAACTTGTGTGCGATAATCAAGCTGCACTTCATATTGCATCAAATCCGGTGTTTCATGAAAGAACTAAACACATTGATATTGATTGTCACTTCGTCAGAGAAAAAATACTCTCAGGAGATATAACTACGAAGTTTGTGAGATCGAATGATCAACTTGCAGATATTTTCACCAAGTCCCTCACTAGTCCTCGCATTGATTATATATGTAACAAGCTCGGTACATATGATTTATATGCTCCGGCTTGAGGGGGAGTGTTAGAGATAGCTATGTAATTGTCCCACATTGGAATAGGAGTAGTATCCCCTTTGTATAGAGTAGCTATAAATCGCACCTCTTGTATTGCATCACATACAACAATATCAATATATCATATTTTCTCCCGTGCCTTCTCACACCACGAAAATCGAATGTAGCTATGAAAAATGCGACGTACTTGAGGTGAATTAGTGGTTTCAGCGTAGCTAACAAAAAACGACCAAATTTATGGGAACTCAAATCCAAGACTTTAAGAAGCCTCATCAAATTAATAACTTGACTGAAGGGATTCCAATATAAAGATTCTCCTCCATTGGTGGTTATCAGTGACCTCAAGTGTTGGTGGAAAGGCTTCCGTGTTTTGGATGCAAACTTGGAAAGCTCATTACTGAAACTGAACCTAACTCGACTTTCCTTCAAATCAGAATGTTGAATGTTCCCCCTCACTACAAACATAAATTTTTCTTCTCTACTCCTCTCCAAGCAAAAGTGAAGCACTACGTCATGAACCTGGCAGTATTTGACTTTACCGTTATATCTTCACCTTGAAACCATTACCACGTTACTGCTAATGAGATCCATCAAGTAACCTTCAGCTGTCTCTTCTATTAATCTCCCAGATTCAATGTTCTGCACGAAGCCTTCCGCTATCCATAAACTTATCAATTTAGACACTGGAGTCCTTTCGCCCTCTGGAAACATCCCCATGTAGAGAAGGCAAGGTCTTAAATAGTCGGGTAAGTTATCATAACTTAACTGCATAGTTGCCCGACTATAGTCTTCAGACTCACGGTCAAGATAGGAAAATAGAGCTTTTTTAACCTCATGCCACCAAGATATTTCCATTTTCTTCTTTTTGATTATCCCAGCTACCAAGACAACCACTAGGGGCAACCCTTTGCATCGTCTTGCAACATCTAGACTCACATTGTGTAGTTCAGGTGGGCAAGCTTCGTTTTGAAACACTTTTTTCTGCAACAATTCCCTACTCTCTTCGGGTGTGAGGAATGGAAGGAAATAAAGATCAGTATGGAGCTTGACATGTTCACCCACTTTCTCAAGACGAGTTGTTACTATAATTCTGCTTCTATTTACAGCATCAGGGAAACAAAGTCTTAAGTCATCCCATGCCATAAAATCCCACATATCATCCAAGACAATGAGATATCTCTTTCCTATTAAGCTTTTCCTCAGCTTGTCAGCTAGTTCGCCAAGTGATAATTGAAAAACAGCTACGATTTCCAAAATAATAAAAATTTCATTAGAATTTCAAAAATAATCAAAATTTAGCCACATTTCATGTAAAGATAAATCTGAATGAAACATTGTTCAAAATTTGAAAAATATTCCAGCATAATATATTGGAGTTCAAATTTTTTACATGTGAACTTCCAGCATAATATGCTAGAAGTTCATATACAGGTGCTCCAATCTCCAGTATATTATGGTGGAACTTTCCGTATGCTGTAATTCTAATATAATATGCTGGAAGTTCATATATAGGTGCTCCAATCTCCAGCATATTATGCTAGAACTTTCCGTGTGCTAGAGTTCAACCATAATATGCTAGAAGTTCATACACAAGTGCACCAATCTCTAGTATATTATGCTGAAACTTTCCGTGTTGCAGTAAAATAGTGACTATTCTTCAATGACTTTACAAATGTTGGCTATTTTTCAGTTACCAGTCCGAAAACTGGCTAGTCCGTGCTATTTTATTGTTGTTGGGATAAAACAATTTTAAAATACTCTTAACATGGTGTGTAATATTATTCGTTTTGAGTCGAGCTTGCACAGTATTCCCTAATAAGCCTTACACTGTTAAGAATAATCAATACTTCATAAGTAGAATAATTTTTCTTTTCTACTTTCTATGTGAGATTTTATTTACACGTCCAACAAAAATAACCACAAAAGTACAGCTGGAGAACACAACGAATGCATACATTGAGACAAAGACACGTCTAAATCTAATAATCTAGTGAATTCTACGCAGGGAAAATATACCCATGTTTGTTATTGTGGCTTTTAACAATTCTTTTTGTATTTTTTCGGTAGATTTATTTTATTATTTAGAAAATTATTATTCTAATATATTTGGAAAAGAAAAAGCTATTGTCATTATAGGATTGAAAAACCATTCTCGAGCTCCTATAGTTCTAAGACTACTTGGACTCTATATATAAGAATGGTAGGTTGACACTTCTACTCTTTGATTTTACCTCTGGATTAAGTTTAGTTGAATCTCGTTCAATTTATGTGTAACTTTTTCTTATCTATATGTTTTGTATCATTGTATGTGATTGTGTGCTAATTAATTCATAATCTTCCGCAACAGTATTGCTTCACAATGTTTTGTTTACTAACCGAAAATCAAAAAATATTTTCTGTGGAAAAATATTTTCTACTCTTACAGTGAACAAGAGTCTTGTACAATGAACAAGATATATGTATTACTAGTGTCTAAAAGACTTCTTAAAAAAACTAAGAGATAATATAGAAAAACAAAATAATACTCTTCAAATTATAGCCAAGTACTCTTTAGTCTTCTACACTTCCACCCCAGTCACTGGGGTGTAATGAAATCGATAAACCGCACCAACCCAATAATCTGAGTCAAATCGAGAAAAAAAATTCGATTATGGTTTGGTGTTGGAAAAAAGAAACCCGATGATATTTAGTTTGGTTTGGTTTTACCTAAAAAAAAGTCAAATCGAAACCAAACCAATCCGACATTATATGTATAGAAGTTTTAAATATATTTAATACATAAAAATATTTGTTATGGTGTAGTTTATAAATATTTCTTAGCCTTTTTCATAATTTTATCTTTTAACGTATTATTTCAAGCTTGGACTTATAATTTTTGGAAGGCTGTTTCCAAATAGACCCCCGACATCTTTCCCTCCAAGAACTTCCCACCTTGCTCTTGGGGAGACTCGAACTCACAACCTCTCGGTTGGAAGTGGGGGTTGCTTACCATTAGAGCAACCTCCGGCGTCCGTAATGTTAGTAAATCAAATAAATCCTAAACCAAATTAAATCAATACAAATGCTAATAAAAGACATTCAATTTAATTTTACTATTAATGAAAATAGTGTTGAATATTTATTTTTTTAGTTTTGTCATATGGTTTAGATAAAATGCATAACTTATTTTTTTAGTGTTTAGTGACGTAAATAATAGTATTTATTAGTCTTATTTATTTTAGCAACTTATATTAGTAATTTTAAATTATATTTATTTTTATTAGGGCTTACTAATAATATTTATTTTATGCGATTTTATTATTTTTATGGTTGAATATTTTAGTATAATATCATGAATCATTTTATATTTATGTTATTTTATTGAAAAACACCTTATATAATTCTGTCTTACTAGAATTAAAGAACTATTTAGAGTACAACGGGAGAACACAACGGATGCATACATTGAGACAAAGACACGTCTAAATCTAATAATCTAGTGAATTTCTACGCAGGGAAAATATACCCATGTTTGTTATTTGTGGCTTTTAACAGTTTTTTTTTTGTATTTTTTTGGAAGTTTTATCTTATTATTTAGAAAACTATTATTCTAATATATTTGGGAAAGAAAAAGCTATTGTCATTATAGGATTGAAAAACCATTCTCGAGCTCCTATAGTTCTAAGACTATTTGAAATCTATATTAAGAATTGTAGGTTGAGATTCTTTATAATACACACTACTACTCTTTGCTTTTGCCTTTGGATTAAGCTTAGTTGAATCTCGTTCAATTTATGTGTAACTTTTTCTTATTTATTTTAAGGCTTAACACCTCCTCATACCACTCCACTTTAACACCTCATTTTATTTCGTTTTTTTTGTTTTCCTTTACTGTTCCTTTGTGTGTTGTATATTGTATACCGGATTTTTTGTTTTAGATCTGTTAGTTTCGATCTGATCTGAGCACGGATCTGATTTTTTTGTGAATTTGTCTAATCTCTGTTTTTGTTAAATAAAATTGATCCGGTCGGTTGGAAATTGCAGAATTTGCTTGCTTTCATTTATTCTCGATGTTTTTGTTGAGCGTTATGTTTTGGCCTTTAATTTGATCTAAAAGTTTTAATTGGTGATGTTATATTTCTGCATCTTTTATTGATCTAGATCTAAATCTAGTATCTTCAACCTGTTTTTCACTGCCTCTCTTTGTTAAACCCCACTGTCGCTCTCCGCCGCGCGTGTTCTCCAACTTCCGGCGTCTCTCTGACATACTTTTCAGAGTTTCGCATTCTCACTCTGTTTGTACGGGTTCTTTCTTTACACTTTCTCTATCACCGAGATTTGTAAATTTCAAATATTAAATTATACAAAGTGGTACCCATTCCAGATCTTCCTTTGTCGCTTTCGATGATAGTAGAAATATAAAGGCATTGATCCATTTTGAATATTAAACCTATTTTGGTAAGTTTCTGCCTGATCTCCATTTTTCTGTATTCGTCCTTTTGGTTATTTTTTCCTTCTATTTTAATCCATTTTCTGATATTTAGCAATAATTTCATACTTTTTGGTTTTAATTTCATACTTTGTATTTTCCTTCAATATTGTTTTTAGCTAACCCAAAGGTTTTTAGGGACCCAAAGATTTGATTTGAGTTGGTCTATCAAGACTCTATATAGTTGAATTTTCAGTTGAGAAGGGCACTTGTTCTGTCTTGCTTCACGTCATCATTTTCTTCAATATTTTTTTGTCTTCTTCTCCGCTTGGTACATTCTATATTGTTGGGGCTATACCAGTGGTAGCGGTCATAGCTCCTGCTGGTTTTTAGGTCGTGGTATTTTCTGTGTTTTCAGGAATTCTCGGAGTATTGGAGACAAGTTGGGCGCATGAGCACTGGCAAAGGAGAGCAACCTGGGCGAGTGTCAGCAAAGGGCGGTAGGAAGTGGTGCGTGAGCGCACAACTGCATCGAGTACAACAAATCAGCCACAGGTTTTGTTATCAGGAGTTGGTACCTCCTATTTTACTGTTTCCCTTTTGGTGTTAGCTAAATTACTGTTACTTTACTTCGCAATAGTTAAACCTTTCAACTAGGATACTAGTTACCACTGGTTTCCTTCTTGTTTGATTTGCGTACGTTGTGCACTAGCGAGTCTTCTCTAGATAGTTGTAGGTGTAGTGGCTGCAGTCTGGGATGATAGAATAAGGGCATGTCCTCAGGTGGGGCAGAGTGGGGGGCTGGGGTTAGGGGGTGGGTCGGGTAGCAGGGGAGGTAGAGGGGGCAAGGGAGCCTATAGGTTGAGAATCGGATCATGGAACATAGGTTCACTAACTAATAAATCCATAGAGTTGGCGAAAATCCTGCAGAAGAGGAAGATTAATGTAGCGTGTGTCCAGGAGACTAGGTGGGTCGGATCGAGGGCGAAAAACGTGGATGGGTATAAGTTGTGGTACTCTGGTATCCTGAGGGGTAAGAATGGAGTGGGTATCCTGGTAGATAGTCATCTTAGAGAGTCCGTGGTAGAGGTCAGGCGGGTGAATGATAGACTAATGACTATTAAGTTGGTGGTAGGTGAGGGTACTTTAAATGTCGTTAGCGCGTACGCACCGCAAGCAGGCTTAGATGAGGATATTAAGAGGTGCTTTTGGGAGGGGTTGGATGAGATTGTTCGTAGTATACCGCCTTCTGAGAGGTTATTCATAGGAGGAGATTTCAATGGTCATATTGGGTCATCTGCAAGTGGGTACACTGAGGTGCATGGCGGCTTTGGTTACGGAGAGCGGAACGGAGGGGGCATTGCGCTGTTGGACTTTGCCAAGGCTTTCGATCTAGTCATTGCGAACTCGAGTTTTACGAAGCGGGATGAACATTTGGTTACTTACCAAAGTTCGGTGGCGAAGACTCAGATTGACTATCTCCTCCTCAGGAGATGCGACAGAAGGTTGTGCGATGACTGCAAGGTTATCCCCGGTGAGACCCTCTCAACACAGCATAGGATTTTGGTGATGGACATTTGTATTAGGATAAGGAGGAAGAAGAGTACAAGGACGCCCTAGGATTAGGTGGGGAGCCTTAACTAAGGATAAAGCTAAGGAGTTGGAAGGAAGGTTATCGGCAATGGGAGCTTGGAGAAGTGGTGGGGACGCAAACACAATGTGGTCGACGACGGCGGACTGTATAAGAAATGCGGCGAGAGAGGTGTTAGGGATATCTACGGGCCGCAATGGTGGTCATAAAGGAGATTGGTGGTAGAATGCAGTTGTCCAAGGTAAAGTGGAAGCGAAGAAAGCGGCTTACCTGCGGTTAGTAGGGAGCACTAACGAGGAGGAGAAGAGAGAGAAAAGTCAGAGGTATAAGGTAGCTAGGAAGGAGGCAAAGATGGCAGTGACGGAGGCTAAGACGACAGCTTTTGCTCGTCTATATGAGGAACTAAGGAACAAAGGAGGGTAGAAGAAGTTATTCCGACTCGCTAAGGCGAGAGAGAGGATAACTCGAGACTTAGACCAGGTGAGGTGCATAAAAGATGACGACGGCAAAGTTCTGATGGGAGATGACCAGATTAAGAGGAGGTGGCAGACCTACTTTCATAAACTTCTAAGTGAAGAAGGAGATCAAGATATTAGACCTGGGGAATTGAGGAATGCCGACAGTCACCATGAATTAGGTAATTGTAGGGACATCGAGATCGATGAAGTCATGGAGGCAATGCGTAAGATGAGAGGGGGCAGAGCTACCGGGCCAGACGAAATTCCGGTTGAACTGTGGAGGTGTGTGGGTAGAGAAGGCTTGGAATGGCTTACTGCATTGTTTAGTGTTATATTCAAGACTAATAGGATGCCTGAAGAGTGGAGGTGGAGTACAATGGTCCCGTTGTATAAGAACAAAGGTGATGTCCAGAGCTGTAACAACTATAGGGGCATCAAATTACTAAGTCATACCATGAAAGTTTGGGAGAGAGTGGTAGAAATGAGAGTGCGAAGGACGGTGTCTATTTCAGACAACCAGTTCGGGTTCATGCCGGGACGATCTACCACAGAAGCTATCCACCTTATTAGGAGGATGGTGGAACAGTACAGGGATAGGAAGAAGGATCTTCACATGGTGTTTATTGATTTGGAGAAAGCGTACGATAAGGTTCCTAGGGAGGTCTTATGGAGCTGCTTAGAGGATAAAGGGGTCCCGATTGACTATATTAGGGTGATTAAAGACATGTATGATGGAGCTAAGACTCGGGTTAGGACAGTAGGAGGCGACTCTGAACATTTTCCAGTTATTACGGGGTTGCACCAAGGGTCTGCGCTCAGCCCATTCCTATTTGCCCTGGTGATGGATGCACTTACTCATCATATTCAAGGGGAGGTGCCATGGTGCATGCTATTTGCTGATGACATTATTCTAATTGACGAGACACGAGGCGGCGTCAACGAGAGGCTAGAGATTTGGAGACATGCTCTTGAGTCTAAAGGTTTCAAGTTGAGCAGGACGAAGACGGAATACCTCGAGTGCAAATTTGGAGTTGAGCCGACGGAAGCGGGAGTTGAAGTGAGGCTTGACTCTCAAGTCATTCCCAAAAGGGGTAGTTTCAAGTACCTTGGATCGGTTATTCAGGGGATCGGGGAGATTGACGAGGATGTCACACACCGTATAGGGGTGGGGTGGATGAAGTGGAGGTTAGCGTCGGGAGTCTTGTGTGATAAAAAAGTGCCACCGTTACTAAAAGGTAAGTTTTATAGAGCAGTGGTTAGGCCTGCCATGTTATATGGAACTGAGTGTTGGCCGGTAAAGAACTCACACATCCAGAAGATGAAAGTAGCGGAGATGAGGATGTTGAGGTGGATGTGCGGGAATACAAGAATGGATAAGATTAGGAATGAAGATATTCGAGAGAAGGTGGGCGTGGCCCCCATAGAGGACAAGATGCGGGAAGCAAGACTCAGATGGTTTGGGCACATTCAGAGGAGGAGCACTGATGCACCGGTGAGGAGGTGTGAGCGACTGGCTGTAGTGGACACACGGAGAGGTAGAGGACGACCTAAGAAGTATTGGGGAGATGTGATCATTCAGGACATGGCGCGACTTCGGATTACTGAGGACATGGCCCTTAACAGGGAATTATGGAGGTCGAGTATTAAAGTTGTAGGTTAGGGGAGAGTTGTAAATATTTCTACATCACAATAGAGTGAGACTAGCCAGTTAGGAGTTAGACTAAGAATGTCATTGGTCATCTATTGATGCAGGGCTTTACCTGCTAGTCTTACTATACCAGTCATCTTTTTCGTATGTCGTATTCTGTATTTCATATCTATTGTATTGCTATTATTGTATTGCTGTTATTTTATTATGCATTTTTATGGTACTAATATATCGGCTTCTGTTGCTTTTTGAGTCGAGGGTCTCCTGGAAACAGCCTTTCTACCCTTCGGGGTAGGGGTAAGGTCTGCGTACATATTACCCTCCCCAGACCCCACGTGTGGGATTATACTGGGTTGTTGTTGTTGTTTTTCTTATCTATTTGCTTTGTATGCATAGGCGGACGCTCACTTTAACAAGAGGGGTCACCAGCACTCGGTAACTTCCACAAAAAATTCATATATGCTTGCAAATGTATTAAAAAAATAGTCAAATATTAGCCTAGGCCTCCATATTAATCTCTATGAGCAGTGATAAATTTATATTAAATGTCATAGTGCCCCCGCAATTATTGAATCCTGGGTTCGCCTCTGTTTGTATGTGATTTTGTGCTAATTAATCCATAAACTTCCGCTACAGTATTGCTTCACAATGTTTTATTTACGAACTGAAAATCAAAAAATATTTTCTACTCTAACAATGAACAAGTCTTTTACAATGAACAAGTCTTTTACAATGAACAATATATATGTATTACTAGTGTCTAAAAGACTTCTTAAAAAAACTACGAGATAATATAGAAAAACATGATAATACTCTTCAAAATATAGCCAAGTACTCTTCAGTCTTCTACACTTTCCACACCAGTCACACTATCAAAATAGCCAATTAGTCCAAATCTCTATCAAATTTGTACATTATCTCATAACACATTGTTCTTTGCAAGTAGCTTAACTTGTTTTTCAACTCCAAAATATTCTCAATAAGCATGAAAAAACTACAATAGCAATCAATAATAGTGTCACAACATATGAGGATGAGTGTTTCAGCTAGCTGCATAAGCAGTGGCGGATGCATCATTATCACGACCTCAAATATCGGTCGTGATGACGCCTATCACATTACTAGGCAAGCCGACAACCCCTATTCCACCACTGATTTATCAACGACATTAAGCCATTTTTTTCTAACTTCAGTTTTAGAAACAGAATCCTTTATAAGCATAATAACAATAGAAATACGCGGAAAACGAAATGACAAATACGACACAACACCAACAATCTGGTGTCACGAGTCTAGAGCCTCTAATAAATATCAGAATATCTAATACATCAAGTCTAGGAATGCGGAAAAAGTAAAAGATAGAAGGGAAGAACCAGGGCTGCGGACGCCATGCAGCTACCTCAAAACTCCCGGCAAGTACTGGATAACAGCTGAAGCTCTCACTCCGCCCCTCGGGTGTCACGACCCAAAAATCCCTCCGAAGGAGCCGTGATGGCACCTAATCTCCAAACTAGGTAAGCCTAACATTAACTGAATAACATTGATACTTATTAACTCATAATGAAATTTCTCAAAACAATTTGCCATTCCCAAAATCGGTAGTACAAGTCACAAGCCTTTCTAAGAGTAGTTATACAATATAATTACATCACTGTTCCGAAACAAAGGGAACAAATGGAAATAAGTACAATTGAAGGTGACTATGAGGACTGCGAACGCTATAGCAGATTTACCTTGAGTCTCCACCGCTTCGAATAGCTACCATCAATCAAATGCATGGATCTGTACACAAAAATGTACATAAGTGTAGTATCAGCACAACCGACTCCATGTGCTGGTAAGTGTCTAGCCTACCCCGGCGAAGTAGTGACAAGGCTAGGACCAGACACTCACATAAACCTGTGCAGTTTATAGCGTACAAAATAATAGGAAGCAAATAACAGTAATGGCAACAATGATCAACCAATGATATAAATAGCAGGCAACAAGAACACCATAATTGCTTCTCAACAAATAATAAATACAAGTGCAATCAATTAATCGAGTCCTTCAAATATGAATCTTTCGCCTATAAATCCTTCAAGTAATAATCTCTAAGATAATATGCTTTTCAATAAATATATTTCGAATATATTTCCTTCAAATAAGTATCTTTCAAATAAGCATCTTTCGAGTATAATTCTTTCGAGTAAAGGTCACCTTGTGACGCATCATTTCATAATCATGCCCACTTTCGTATTTTTACGGCATCTCGTACCCATATTCATATTACAACCGCATGGACAACTCACATGCAATTAAATCAAACTATAATATTTTCCCCGGCACCTTGTGCCAACATATTTCTATTTTACATTAAAACACAATATTTTCATGTTACTCAGTTCACAGGGTCCATAACCCAATACAATTAAGAATGTTCAAAGAGCCTCATTTACTTCACATAAAGTAGAGTACAACTTCCAACCCAATTAGGAAATCAACAAGAAAAGATAAAGTTATTTTTAGTAATCATTTGATAAAGAAATTACCCTTTTCAATTAAAGTACAATTATTGAAGCTTGAAATATTGAACTATATATATATATATATATATATATATATATATATAATTGCTCTTCTTCTAACTCTTAGGTTCTAACACCATAGGATCACAACACAGTAAAGGAATTCAAATAATTTAAACACATGAATTGATAATAATAAATAAACACAACAAATAGAAAGTGCACGACATCACCATTATAAGGAATCAAAATCCAGCCACTAACAAGAATAAGGAAAACAAAGGCAGATTCACTTTCAGATCACATCGTGTTGCAGGCGTGACCCGATCCTCATTATATTATACCGTTGCGGCGTGCAACCCGATCCTCATTATATTATACCGTTGCAGCGTGCAACCCGATCCTTATTATATCCATGTCATGAACTTGCCCAAACTACAAACGCAACTTTACTGTTACGGCGTGCAACCCGATCCTCATTATATTATACCGTTGCGGCGTGCAACCCGATCCTCATTATATTTTACCGTTGCAGCGTGCAACCCGATCCTTATTATATCCATGTCATGAACTTGCCCAAACTACAAACGCAACTCAAGTGCGAGGGGAGTGACAACAAATGCACAAGGTCCCGACAAGGGAATAATAATATTAAACAAACATCCCGGCAAGGGAACAATACTATCAAAACAAACATCTCGGTAAGGGAACAATACTATCCAAACAAACATCCCAGCAAGGGAACAATACTATCAAAACAAACATCCCAGCAAGGGAACAATAATAATAATAACACATGAAGCGCAATATACTACAACAGAGTCATAACAATTATAATACAAGACTCACGGGCATGCTTGACCCCCAACGTATAGATATTCGTCACCATGCCTATACGTCAGACTCCACACATAACAAATAGCAAATATACTCAACTCCTATTCCCTCAAGCTAGGATAGATCAAACACTTACCTCGCTTTGCAACCAATTCAAAATTCCAACAAGCCTTTACCTCGCGAATTCGTCTGAAGCTTCAAATCTAGTCATAATAATTCAATATACTCAATATAAATCGTATGAATTAATTCCATATGAATTTACACATTTCTTTAAAATTAAATCCGAAATTTAACTAAAAATTGCTCGTGGGCCCACTTCTCAGAATCCGACGAAACTCATAAAATACGACAACCCATTCCGATACGAGTTCAACCATACAAAAATTATCGAATTCCAATGACAACTCGACCTCCAAATCTAAAATTTTCATTTTTGAAAGATTTTGCAAAAATCTTGATTTCTTCCATCTAAATCCGAATTAAACGATGAAAATAACCATGGATTTATGTAATATAAACACTTTCGAGTATAGGACACTTACTTGAGTTGAAATCGTGAAAAACACCTCAAAATCGCCCAAGAACCGAGCTCCAAAAACCCCAAAACGAAAATGAAGAAATGAGCATTTTTGGTCCTTAAGTTTCTGCCCGCCCGTCACTAAAAGTCGTCACTAAAAGTCCACCAAAAACAGCTTTACTAGTCATATTCAATCGACCATAACTTTTCGTACATATGTCCGAATTACAAATAGTTTAACTTTCTGGAAACGAGAATCGAAGTTATACAACTATCATGTTTTGCATATTTTCGGATTCCATATATATTTCGAGATATAAGCTTCTAAAGTAGCCTCCTCGCATCAGAAATTTCTGAGAAATTTCAAAATAGCTTTATCAGCCCTTATTCAATCGATCATAACTTTCTGTACAAATATCCAAATGATAAATGGTTTAATTTTCTGAAAATCGAATGCAAGAGCTACAACATTCATGTTTTGTATATTTTCAGATTCCTTATAGATTGCTAGATATAAGCTTCTACATTATGCTCCTTGCATCAAAATTTTCGAACATTGCTGTCAAAATCCAGCAAGTTAAATTGGCCTAAAAATGGCCCGTAACCATTCCGAAACTCACCCGAGCCCCTCGGGACTCTAACCAAATGTGCCAACATAATTTATAACATCCTTCAAACTTTTTCCAATCAACAAAACACCTCAAACAACATCAAAACCATCAATTCACATCGAATTCAAGCCTAAGTTTTCCAAAAACTTATGAAACACGCATTTGATCAAAAACCCGACCAAACGATGTCCGAATGACCTGAAATTTTGCGCACATATCCCAAAATGACACAATGAAGCTACAGCAACTCTCGGAATTTCATTCCGACACCCGGATCAAAATTTCACCTATCAACCGGAATTCGCCAAAATACTAACTTCGCCAATTCAAGCCTAATTCTACACCGGTCATCACAAAAATATTCTGGACACATTCCTAAGTCCCAAATCATCTCCCGGAGCTAACTGAACCATCAGAATTCATATCCAATCCCTCTAACTTATAAGTCAATGCTCGGTTGACTTTTTCAACTTAAGCCTTCTTAAAAGAGACTAAGTGTCTCATTTCTTATCAAAACCACTCCAAACCAACTCGATCACATAAGATACGGATAATGAAGCATAAAGAAGTTGAACATTGGAAAAATAGAGCGGTAACTCATGAGACGACGGGTCGGGTCATTACATCGGGCACCTAGACACAAGGTGCATGGAGTAACGTGAGTAAGCCAACTCAGTAACTAACTAAAGTAAATAAAGACTGAAGATAGTGACGAGCGGTTAAAACATAATATATGAAATTATCAACAGAGAAGTAGCTCAACATTGTAGTTTAAAACTAGTTTCGTCACAAAATATACACCTTCAGCTTAAAGTTTAAAATCATATACTTAGTAACATTTTTCAACAGAGCCTATGTTTGAAAGAAGAGTGAAACAGTAAAAGCAGCATGACAAGGCCTCTCGGGCAAGGAATCACTCAATTATGGCCCATCAGGCAGGCTCTCGGTCACTCTGGACACATCTCTTGTCACTTAATACTTATTCTCAGCACTCAACTCATATATCCCTCATAATAACAGAAATCATAATAACTGTTGCGGCGTGCAGTATGATCCATATATCACTGCGGTATGTAGCCCGATCCATATAGATAGTTGACTGCGCTTACTGGGGGTGTACAGACTCCGGAGGGGCTCCTACAGCCCAAACGCTATATTGCTGCGGCGTGCAGCCCGATCCAATATATATATCGCTGCGGCGTGCAGCCCGATCCATATAAGTATTGCTGCAGCGTGCAACCCGATCCAATATATACATAATATCGTCACCGTTGGGTTCTCAACCTCTCTCAGTCATAATCCTCACATCCTCTCGGGCATAATAATGAAAGGTAGGGATCTCAGTCCACAAGTCCTCTCATTTAGAAATAGAGTGATAGAACCAGCTTAAATCGTTTCAAACAAATAAAGACATGAGTGAGGATATGAATTTTTGATAAGTAAAGTGAGGAAAATCAGTCAAAATGCCCCTAAGGGTTCTACAGGTCGGTACAAGGCCCCAAACATGACATACAACCCAAATCACAATATAAATGACTGAAAACATAGAATAATATAGATTTCAAAATCAATTACGCGGGTTAATAGTCGCTATGGGACGGACCAAGTCGCAATCCCTACCAGTGCACACCCACACGCTCATCACCTAGCATGTGCGTCACTATGTTTTACAAATCAAGTCAAATACTGGGGTTTTGTATCCTCAGTTTCAGATTTACAATGGTTATTTACCTCAAACCGATGAAAATACTACTTCGCGGCACCTTTGCCTCTCGAATCAGCCTCCACTCGCATCGAATCTAACCAAAATCAGAAGGAATACGTCACAATATGCTAAGGGAGCAAAGCCCAATCGAAAACAATCGAAAAATGCCAAAAATCCCGAAATTAGAAAAACCCGAGCCCCGAGCCCACTTCGCAAAACTCAGAAATTTTCACATCAGCGGATTCCTTATCTCGCTACGAGTTCATACATATCAAAAGTTCTCAAATATGACCTCAATTGGTCCTTCACATCCCAATTCAAAAGTTCAAAATCCCAAGCCCTAGCTCTTCCATTTTTAGCTTAAGTTCCATGATTTTCTAGGTTGACTTCACAATAGAATCATGTTTTAGGCTAAAAAATCTTACCTCCAATCAATTCTCCTTGAGTCCCTCTTTAATCATCTTCAAATTACCTCTAAAAATGCTCAACAATGGAGGAAAAATAACCCAAAATAGCGGATGAAATAACTTAAAAACTTTCTGCCCATTTCTGACTTTCCTTCTTCGCGAACGCGGTCAAACCCTCGCGTTCGCGATGCACAAACTTATCTTGACCAAATTTCCTTCTACGCGATCACGAAGTAGGGCTCGCGAATGCAATGCTTTACCCAGGTGACCCTTCGCGAACACGACCACACCCATGCGAACGCGAAGAACAACAGACTTCCAATCCACCTGACCCAAATCCTTCTATGCGAACGCGACAATTCCCCCGCGAAAGCGATGCACCAAGCTCACTCCCCTTCGTGAACACGTGGCCAGCCTTGCGAACGCGAAGGCCGAATTCACACCTTCCTCTGCTAACTCTTCGCGAATGGGAGAACCCCTATGCGAACACGAAGAGTTAAATTACTGCAACTGCTGAGCTCAATTTCTACAACTTTTCAAACTCAAAAGTGGTTTGATTGACCATCTGAAACTCACCCGAGGCCCCCGGGACCTCAATCAAAAGTACCAACACATCCTAAAACCTCATTCAAACTTGTTCTAATTATCAAAATACCTCAAACAATACCAAATCTACTAATTCACATTGAATTCAAGCCTAAATTTTTCTAAAAATGTTCGAAACACGCTTTGGATAATAAAACCAACCAAACCACGTCCGAATGATATGAAATTTTGCACACACATCCCAAATGACCTAGCTACAACAACTCTTGGAATTCCATTCCGACCCTTGGATCAAAATCTCAACCGGAAATCGCCAAAATACTAACTTTGCCAATTCAAGCCTAATTCTACACCGGACCTCCAAAACCAATTTCGATCACAGTCCTAAGTCATAAATCACCTCCCGAAGCTAAATGAACCATCGTAACTCACATCTGAGCCCTCTATCACATAAGTCAATATCCGATTGACTTTTCCAACTTAAGCCTTCTTATATGAGACTAAGTGTCTCATTTCTTACCAAATCCACTCCGAACGCAAACTAATCAACTCGATCATATAAAATACGGATAGCAAAGAATAAAGAAGAAGAAATAGAGAAAACAAAATGGTAACTCATGAGACGACTGGTCGGGTCGTCACAACCATAGAACTACCAGGTTCAACTGAGCCACTATTTTCGACGCAGAGCATAAATTTATGTGTCTTTGCTGTAGTTATCTTAGCTATAGCCAAATAAAAACACATCGTTGTTTGTTTGAGGTCAACATCGAACAATTAAGAGAAAGCAAGCATCTAATCAAGATGACAAAAAGAAGAAGGAATAGGAAAATAAAGTATGGTCCAACCTATTATATATGAGCTCTGAAGATTAAAATCTACATTATTTTAACATTTGCATGTGTCATTCTTTTACATAAATGACTAATGATAACGGAAACCAAGATGTTCCGATGGTGACTGTCGATGCGTCGGCAAGTCGAACACCGGTATTGGCACCGGCGGAGAAACCCAAAATTGTTTTGGGTTAGATTTCAAGCGGTGGCAGCAGAAGATGTTCTGCAGAAGTTCATTAAGGAAGATGTTCCTGTTCTGCCCGAAGAAACTCCAGAGAATGAATGCTTTCTCGTGATTGAGGCGTGGAAGCATTCTGACTTTCTGTGCAAGAATTATATTCTTGGCGGACTGGAGGACAATTTGTATAATGTCTACAGTGTCGTGGAGATGTCAAAATAATTGTGGACTGCACTTGGAAAGAAATACAAAACTGAAGATGTCGGGTTTAAGAAATTCGTTGCCGCTAAGTTTTTGGACTACAAAATGGTAGATAGCAAGTCTGTCATTACCCAAGTCTGGGAATTGCAAGTGATTATTTACGATCTCCTTGCTGAAGGTATAAATCAAATTAATATTGATGTTGCAAGTAGTAATTTTAATAATTTTTACTAGCAAAATTTTCATTGAAGATCTTGTAATCAATGAAGCATTCCAAGTAGTAGCAATGATTGAAGAGTTGCCTTCTTTGTGGAAGGACTTCAAAAACTACTTGAAACACAAACACAAGGAGATGTCGCTTGAAGATCTCATTGTTTAGTTGAGAATCGAAGAGGACGACAAAGCTACTGAAAAGAAAGGTCATGGAAACTCAACAATAATGGGAGCAAACATTGTTGAGGATACTTATCAAAATAAGAGAAAGAGGAAGCATGCTTCTGGAGCGAAAAGCAACCCAAGAAAAAAACGGTTCAACGGAAATTGCTACAACTATGGGAAAGCTGGCACAAATCTACGGAGTGCCTTGCTCCGAAGAAAGACAAGAAGAAAGGTCAAGAAAAATGGTTGAAAAGCATGAAGATATTGATGACTAGTGTGATATGCTTTCTAAATGCAACCTGGTGGGAAATCCTAAGAAGTGGTGGATTGCATCTGGACCCATTCACCATGTTTGTGCTGTTAGGGAAGCCTTTGCAACATATGCTCCTATTAGACCCGAACAGACGCTTTCTATGGGAAATGCTGCAACCGCCAAGATTGAAGGCTATGGGAAGATCTTTCTGAAAATGACTTCTGGCAAGGTGGTGACTTTGAACAATGTCCTTCATGTTCCCAAAATTAGAAAGAATTTAGTCTCTGCCAGACTTCTTGTTAAGAACGGTTTCAAGTGTGTTTTTGTATTCGATAAGGTTGCAATAAGTAAGAACAAAATGTTTGTAAGAAAAGGTTACTCACTGAGGTCCTTATCAAGCTGAATGTAATGGTTGTTGAGAATAATAATAAAATTTCAGCTTTGTCTTACTTACTTGAGTCAAATGAATTATGGCATATACGATTCGGTCATGTCAATTATAAAACTTTGCGGAAAATAATTAAATTGAAAATATTACCTAATTTTGAATGCGACAAATCAAAATGTCAAATATGTATGGAATCTAAGTATGTTAAATATCCTTATAAGTCAGTTGAAAGGAATTCAAATCCTTTAGACTTAATTCACATAGTTATTTGCGACATGAAGTCAATACCATCTCGCGGTGAAAAGAACTTGTGAAGACAAGGCCAGTTAACAAAACAAAACGCTTACTTTTATCAGTTAATTAACATTTATAAAGCTAAGCATGATTAGCATAATCAACAACGCAGAAAACAATGATAATAACAGGGAACCTATCCCGTCACAGCCCGACATCAGGGTGTCACAAGTCACGAGCATCTAAGGAGTAGGAACACTACTATAGGGCCAATAATTTATATATACAGGATAAAAACCGGAATTCAAAGATGAAGTGCGGTGCCACGAACGCTGGCGGTCACCTTGCTCAACTACCATAGTAAGGCCTTCAGTCCGCTAATAACCCGCTACCGGGTGAAAAATACCTGCAACTGCACGTGTGGTGCAGAGAGTAAAGTGAGTACTTCAAACTCAGTGGTAATAAGAGTAAATAATAGCTGAAAGCAAGAAATCACGTAAGAGCACTCCACCATGCAATATGGGACAACATAACCATTTGAGAAAACAGTAAGTCCGGGAAAATCCTTTAGAAAATATCTGACTCAGTTTAAAATCACTTTCGAAATATCATTTTCCAACAATTTAAGTAAGTAAATGCAGGACATGCAGTTCAAGTTAGCACAAAAGTCAGCCTCTCGGGCATAAGAAAGTATATCTAATTGAGCTCATAACTCGCCCTTCAGGCAATATTCTTACCTCTGGTCAGCCACTGTTACCTGACCCATTTACATCATACAATGTCACTGTTACCACTATCTCAAACTTATCCACTTTGAAAATGATCAGACAATCTCAGAACAACAAATAAATATCTCACAAAATGACATAAACAACAAATAGTGCACAAATGTATGAATGCAATGCAATGCATATGATGATACACTCCGGTACCCATTGCGGCGTGCAGTCCGATCCATTTAATGTCGACGGCGCTCACTGGGGTGTGTATAGACTCCGGAGGGGCTCCTACAGACCAAGCGCAATATCAGCCATGTCTTGGCATCAAATAGGCTCTCGGCCTTAATATCAATATAACACCGCTGCGGTGTGCAGCCCGAGCCACCCATATATTCAGAAATCACTATAACACTGCTGCGGCGCGCAACCCGATCCATGCTCAGTCCAGAAATGCACATAAGCCACTTGGGCAACATGAAAATCTTCAGCTCAAAATGTCAATAAAATATTGTTTAAGTTTTCAAGTCTTAGAAAAGTGGCTGAGTTTGCAAAACAATATTAAATCCTTGGACCGAGATCAAATAATATGCAAGTAATGCAAAACAATGATATCAATCCCCGCAGGGTTCACATAGTTGGCACGAAGCCCTAAATCTTGGCCATCAGCCCAAACAAGGATGGTAACAAATAATTTCAGTCAAATACGCAGTAACATCAACAACCGGGACGGATCAAGTCACAGTCGCCAATGGTGCTCTACCCCACGCTCATATCCGGCGTGCAAGTCACCTCAATACAACACTATGATGTGCAAATCCGGGGTTTCAAACCCTCAGGATATCATTTACAAGTATTACTCACCTCGAACCGGCGAAATCTCTAGCCCGCGTCGCCTTTGCCCCTCAAACCGGCCTCCACACGCGTCGAATCTAACCAAAATCTGAGCGAATGCATCACAATGTGCTAAGGGAACAATACCCAATTGAAAACAATCGAGAAATAGCAAGAATCTCAAAACTAGCAAAACCCGAGCCCCGGGCCTGCTTCTCAAAAAATAACGAAACTTACATTACCGGATTCCTCGTCTCTCCACGAGTCCATACATACCAAGAACTCCCAAATCCGAGATCAAATGACCTATCATATTCCAATTTGAAATATCAAAACTCAAGCCCTAGCTTTACCCCTTTTTAATGAATTTCAACCAATTTCCATGTTAATTCTACCATAAACTTGAATAATTAGGCCAAGGAACTTACCTCCATTGGATTCTCAGTCAAAACCCTCGAAAATTCTCGCCCAAAGCTCTCCAAGTCGTTCAAAACTGGAGGAAAAACGACATAAGCCCGCGGATGAAATAATGATGTAAACCCTTCTGTGCACAGTCCTTTTCGCTTCTGCTGTCCCGCTACCGCTTATGCGGGACCTCTTCTGCGGCCAAATAACCGCTTATGTGGTTTTTCATTAATTACGCAGCTTCCGCTTCCGTGATTCACTATCCGCTTATGCGGATTCCCAAGACCGCTTCTGCGGTTGCACATACGCTCCTGCGGACCCGCTGATGCGGAAAGGGTCCGCTATTGCGGAACTCGCCACCCAAGCACCAAGATCACTTCTGTGCCCTCATACCCGCTTCTGCGGAACCGCTTCTACGGTCCATTTCCGCAGAAGCGGAAATACCAGATGACAACAAAATAAACCTGAAGCCAACCTCAAAAACTTCTCGTTTTAACACCTGATCTTACCCTGAGGCCCCCGGGACCTCAACCAAAAGCACAGACATGCTCTATTACTTTATTCAAACTTTCTCGAATCATCAAATCACTATCGTTAACACCAAAATCATCAAATTTCACCAAATCAAAGCCTAAGTTCTTCAAGAACTTCCGAAATGCACTTTCGATCAAAAATCCGACCAAACGTTGTCCGAATGACCTACAAATTGGCACACATATCCAAAATCACCTAACGAATCTATAGAAACTCTCGGAATTCCATTCTGACCCTCGTATCAAATTCTCACGCATCAACCGGAATTCGCCAAAATACTAACTTTACCAATTCAAGCCTAGTTCTACACCGGACCTCTAAAATAAATTCCAATCGCACTCCTAAGTCACAAATCACTTCCCGAAGCTATCTGAATCATCGGAAATCCATTACGAGCCCTCTAACTCACAAGTCAACTTCCGGTTGACTTTTTCCAAACTAACCTTCCCTTAAAGAGACTAAGTGTCTCATTTTTTTCACCAATACTAATCCAAATCAACTCTAACACTCCACATACTGATAATGAAACATGAAGAAGCATAAAATGAGGAGAACAGAGCAGTAACACATGAGACGACGGGTCGGGTCGTCATATCCTCCCCAACTTAAACCAATGCTCGTCCTCGATCGTACCCAGAGTTGTCCTAGAAGCCAACCAATAGCTGAATAACCTTACCAAGCATATACTCGGGGTGATCCTACGCCACCCTATCTCGCATAGGCCCGATAACACAACATAGCTGAAGTTTCACAGTTCATTTAGACTATAAACCGTAGAACCATATTGCACTTTCCGAAATCATACCCAGAATAAACCCGAACCAGCTGTAATAACACACACCTATGACCTCAGGTGAAATCATACGATATACCACACAATCCAACACTCGAAACGATAGTCTCTATTCACCACAGTTGCCCACAATCCCCAAATACCGATAGAAAACTCTTATTAGCTAAAGTCTTATTCCAACGCTTTCATATTCTGCCAATGATAAATAACACATGCGATAAACCGTAACCATTTCTAAGATCAACCATTTATGAAGCCACTTCTCCTCCGACCATCACCATGGCAAATTTCCGAGCCGAATCTCGATATTATCCTTCCAACAAGCTAAAATCAAATCCGTTCGTATTCATTAATGATCCCAAAGATCTCTTCTGACCAAACACACCACCTTGGTGACATGACATATCAATACGGCCTAAGCCACGACTTACATAACACACGTACCAATAAGAGACGGTCTGAACATACTCAACTCATGAAAATGACTCAAACGTAAGAGTTGTACCTTAAGCTCATCAATACCATTACAACACAAGGCTGGGACCCCGTCCCACATCATAGAAATAGAATACCTGAATCTACCCCGAAGGGTCTAATCTCCACGTAACCTCACTATAATGCGCGATCTTATCCAAACACTATTACACATGAAGCACCTCAAGTCGCTATACTCGAAATTGACAACCACACACAATTGATGTCTAAAACCCAAATAAATCATTATACCCATGGTGAAGCAAGGCATACGAATAGCATATGGAAAACTATTCTCAACATCACACTGTTGCGGCACGCAACCCGATCCAGAAAACATACCCATGGCGGCGTGCCACCCGATCCACACATACTCATGGCGGCGTGCTATCCGATCCACACATACTCATGGCGGCGTGCCATCCGATCCACATATACTCATGGAGGCGTGCCACCCGATCCATATATATATCTCACATAAGGAGATGCACATCAAGCCAAGTTTGCTCATTACAACGAAATACCGAGTACCGGTCGTAAGCACACTGAGTGCATATAATCTCTACATATAGCGTTATAAGCTACAAAACTCAAGCGCAACTGAGGTTTCCCTCTCAACTTCCACTATGAATCCTGATAGCACCACACCATACGTGCCCATAGTCCATAAATCATAACGTCTCGCAACGTAGAAAACAACTCATAGATCTCTCCAGATCGCTGATAAGCTCAACAACGGTCGAGTCAACCTATCCCCCGACAATACAATTCGGAGCCAACCGAGTCAACTCAAACTGGAACACGCATATGAAAAGTCCCTTGACGCCGGAACTGGCTCAACAATAGCAACCTCTGCACTGACATCCCTCATGAAGGCTCAATTAGGAAAAACAATCCTTCCCAGCCGTTCGCTGGGTCCTTGAAAGATAAACCACTCCACAAGAACGTAACCCAATGCACCTCGCCACTCAACCCGTGGTGTTTCCGGCATAGCCCATAACGCAATAGTCTAGATTAATCTAACACTAAGACAACCAGTCTGAACTTTAACATCATATCCAAAATCCAACATACCAGCAACGAAAGATTCACTCGAGCCTCCAAATCCCAATACTCGCCAAACGGTGCCGATACACACGATCCACTATCACAATAGCCGAATATGAGCACTTCCGCCTCCAATTCCACATAGCACACAAATCATCATGCCTGATCCCAATTTTGCCGTCCGAACACATGCCACAGCTCAATATCCAAAAATTTCACGACAAATACTCAAAATCTCCCTATGCCATCAAGCAACCCGAATATCACCAGTCGAACTAACAAGAAAGTGCCGCAATACTACCGAAATATCATCAGTCTAATCACATTACCCTTCTCAACCGAGACATATACTCTCGTCAAATAACTTCCAATTAGCAGTACCATTTCCTTGATTACCTGAGGCTACCCGTTGCCTAAGAATTTTATGAACTTCTCTGCAGAATTGAACTGTAACTCATCTAGCCAAGACCTTCCGCCAATCCCATCTAGAAGAAGAATCATTACACATTCCATGCTTCGCATGCCTCAAGAAAATATATATGCATCTCCGAACCACGGTAAAGCTCAACAAGAACTCTTTCCCAGTTCCATTTACACAGGCTAAACTGCCAGGACTGAATCCTCCTACCCAAACCAAGCTAAGCAAGCTGCCAAAACTCAAGAGCATTGCTGCAAATTGCCTGTAAAGCTCATTACCTCAAACACATACGAATAATTAATCATGCCCTTACCATACCGACTCAGTCTACTATCAAGCCATTCCATCTATTAATTTTTTTTCCTCCTGATTCATGATCAACTAGATATTCCCTCTTGCGGTAGCACCACAATGCCTCAACCCAGGCTTACCACACGAGACTCGAACATAAGACCACACTGTCTAAGACCCATAGGCCACTGAATACTCTCTCAAATGTTCCCAGAAATACCACATTCCAGAATACTTTACCTTGAAGAACTTTCTGCGAATCTGAATTTGTTACCATGACTTTCCCGATATCGATACATAAGATCCCATAATCAACATAAAAACACCACAAGTCTTGACCTTTTCCAGTGAAATTCAGTCTCTAACCCCATATGCAACTTTAGAACTCTCAATTGATGTACGCCGACTCTTGAACCCATTAGAACCATTCTCGCAAGTCATTCACTCTTATTCAATTGCAATTTACCTGATCGAACAGACGTAACCACCCATGCCTCATTAGCACTCTGACCTCGCAGGACATGATCTCATTCCGATACCACCAACAGCTTCCTCCTCTATACACTGAGCATTCTTTATCCACAACAGCTCATGACATCCTATTGTTTTCACACATCCACAAAGTACCCTATAACCTTTGTCAAAATTTTGCTTCACTCGTGCCATCCTCGGCTCAATTTCTGTAACCAGAACTGCTCCGCCAACATATCTCAAAACGGAACCAACATAGCACATGACCGTGCAGTCAGCTAATCAACGACAACCTTCCCAACTTGGCTCGAAGCCATGGACCAAAATATTTCAATAGCTCATAACACTTTTACTCCAGTGATGCCACAATAACATGGTGAGAATAGGCTCCAATCATTCATAAGTTGTGAAACACAGATCTTCTAACATACACACAAGGGCCATACCACGCTAGAACACTCCGCAGGAGATAGCCCACCTGCTTCGCCTCAACATAACATTTCCATGTACCTTCCACCGTCATACACCTTACACAACCGACTAGTCTTTCTGAGTCTGAACTCTAACCGCAACATGCTATTTACTTCACTCCCTACTAGGAGACTTGAAAAGATTCTGCACGCACCCATAACTCGGCAACACATCCGATCTTAATGGAAATCAAACACTCAATGGTTCACCTGTCATCTAGTAGACCCTCTTCGACACCTCCAAGTCATATAGGAACTTCTCGCAACACCAACATACTCACCACATAGCTATCGGTCGTCATTCCCACTAATAGGGGCAGCACTGACATATAAGTTCATAACACTAGCTTGCACAATCAGCACCTCGGTGGTCAAGCCATAAGCAAAGATCTGGCCTCAAGTCCTCCAGACTGGCCCAACATCAACTCATAGAAATCACATCTTGCCCCTCGATCAGGGAATCACAAGCTGTCAAGGCACATCTAATACTGAGCGCTCACATGCGCATACAATCACGTGGAAGGAATTTTAAGAGTTTTCTTTTCAAGCTGAATCAAGAACGCATGACAAGAAATCAAGAATGTGAAGTTTTTCCTAAAGGTTCTATAGCCTCTCGAGGATAAATACAGACGTCTCCGTACCGATCCGCGAGAATCTACTAAACCTGCTCATAACTCGTGAGACCTAGTAACCTAGGCTCTAATACCAACTTGTCACGACCTAAATCCCAAACCCGGTCATGATGGCGCCTCTCGTGAAGACAAGGCCAGCCACTTTTATCAGTTAATTAACATTTATAAAGCTAAACATAATTAGCATAATCAACAGCGCGGAAAACAACGATAATAACAGGTAACCATCCCGTCACAGCCCGACATCGGGGTTTCACAAGTCACGAGCATCTAAGGAGTAGGAACACTACTATAGGGACAATAATTTATATATACATGATAAAAACCGAAATTCAAAGATGAAGTGCGGTGCCGCGAACGCTGGCGGTCACCTTGCTCAACTACCATAGTAAGGCCTTAAGTCCGCTAATAACCCGCTACCGGGTGAACAATACCTGCAACTGCATGCGAGGTGCAGGGAGTAAAGTGAGTACTTCCAACTCAGTGGTAATAAGAGTAAATAATAGCTGAAAGCAAGAAATCACGTAAGAGCACTCCACCATGCAATATGGGACGGCACAGCCATTTGAGAAAACAGTAAGTCCGAGAAAACCCTTTAGAAAATATCTGACTCAGTTTAAAATCACTTTCGAAATATCATTTTCCAACAATTTAAGTAAGTAAATGCAGGACAACTAGTGCAAGTTAGCACAAAAGTCAGCCTCTCGGGCACAAGCAAGTATGTCTAATTGAGCTCATAACTCGCCCTTCAGGCAATATTCTTACCTCTGGTCAGCCACTGTTACCTGACCCATTTACATCATACAGTGTCACTGTTACCACTGTCTCAAATTTATCCACTTTGAAAGTGATCAGACAATCTCAGAACAACAAATAAATATCTCATGAAATGACATAAACAACAAATAATGCACAAATGTATGAATGCAATGCAATGCATATGACGGTACACTCCAGTACCCACTGCGGCGTGCAGTCCGATCCATTTAACGTCGACGACGCTTACTGGGGGTGTGCATAGACTCCGGAGGGGCTCCTACAGCCCAAGCGTAATATCAGCCATGTCTTGGCATCAAACAGGCTCTCGGCCTTAATATCAATATAACACCGCTGCAGCGTGCATCCTAAGCCACCCATATATTCAGAAATCACTATAACACTGCTGCGGCACGCAGCCCGATACATGCTCAGTCCAGAAATGCACATAAGCCACTTGGGTAACATGAAAATCCTCAGCTCAAAATGTCAATAAAATATTGTTTAAGTTTTCAAGTCTTAGAAAAGTGGATGAGTTTGCAAAACAGTATTAAAACCTTGGACCGAGATCAAATAATATGCAAGTAATGCAAAACAGTGATATCAATCCCCACTAGGTTCACATAGTTGGTGTCACACCTCCCTTTTACATGCGCCCGTGGGGGCGCAAGGGAGTTTTTCCAATTAAAGGACAATCGAAACGGGATTATTATTAAAAGATTCAGAGTCGCCACTTGGGAGATTTATGGTGTCCCAAGTCACCGGTTTAATCCTGAATCGAGGAAAGGGTTGACTCTGTTCAACAGTCCGTGAACCAGAAATCCGAGTAAGGAATTCTGTTAACCCGGGAGAAGGTGTTAGGCATTCCCGAGTTCCGTGGTTCTAGCACGGTCGCTCAACTGTCATGTTTAGCTTATTTATCTGATTTTTAAACCTTTGAACCCATGTGCCAATTTTGACTTTTAACCGCTTTTATTTATTTTTAAAGAATGTGAACATCGTTTAAAACATGTCTTTGGATTGCGTCACATGAAATGCACCCGCAATCCGGAACACATTTTATTCAATGTTTTGGGATTTGGATTTGGGTCGCATGAAATGCACACCCGAGTTTAAGAAGGTAAGATTATTAAAATGCGCGCCTAAAGCGATTAGCGTATTATTATTTTGGGTAAGGCCGTGGAATTTTGCTAAACGACCTATCCCGAAGTCTAAGTATTTAAAATAACCATTTATTGAGGGCCCCGCCGTTTGTACGTTTTATTTGGCAAGGCTCGTCTCATATTTTATTTAAAGGATATCCTAAAGCGACTAAGATTTTTCTATTTTTTTTCTCTAAAGATAAAGAAAAGGTCCTAATTAGTTAATATTATAAAAGCGAGTTTCGAGTTCAAGTTCGAGTCCAAACAAACGGACGGACCTTTTAATTTGAACCCGCTACCTAACTCAAAGCCCCAAACTTATATTGTGTTAACTATATACTGAAACCTTTAAATCAGGCCCAAATTAAATGGGCCAACTAATTCTACTTGTGAACGAACAACAATAGGTGGGCCTTGAGGCAAGCCCAAAACCGAATGGGGCGTGCCAAGCTGCGTAGGAGAGATCGAGGGATCGAGCCCCTGAAGTCAAGCATTTACTTATTCATTTGCATGTCATTAGGTAAGCATCCTGATTTTATAGTGAAAGCAGTACGTCGTTCTACTTGGAACAACTTGAACAAAATAACCACAACACTCTTTATGGGCCAATTTTAACATGCCATTATGTAGCAAATAAACAGTCCTATTTTAGTACAAAACACATGACGACCATTACTAAAGGTTTATTGCAATGTGAATCGCTTTCAAATGACTTCACAAAACAAATTACCAAAACTGAAATAATCTAACTATCATATTAACCTAACATAAAACTAAATACAACCACTGCTCGAGATCACAGGCTTATATACATTCAAGACATATCGAGTGATAATCTAGCTAATAAAGAAACAATTTCAGTTTATTTATACAGTCATGTCAAATAGAACTAACAGCTGCATTTCCATTTCATCTCAACTTCAACTTCAAATTCGAGCTTACATCAACACAGGTTTTTAGAATGTGTACCTGGAAATGGAATACAATGGAGAAGAAGAAGGAGTGATCAGCACAACAGATAGCACAACATAACAGCAACAGTAACAGATATCCAGCAGCAACTCAGGAAAACCAGTTAAAAATTCCCCAGCTATACCAAACAGCAACACAAACAAACCAATACAGCAATAACAACACCCAAAATAAACCTAACTTGAAACCAACTTCAAACCAAAAGAGTACCAGAAAGCAGTCCAAGAGTCAACTTTAACTAGACAACACACTAGTTTCAACTTCAGGAAGGAAACCAAACAGCTACAACAGACCCAGCTTACTCAAAATCAAATCAGCAACAATTCTGGACCCCATGGCACAGTAACAAACTCCATGAATGCCTAACCTTTTTTCCTTTTAAACGGATTCTCCCAAGCTAAAAAAGAAACAAGAACTGACTTAACATCTATCCTAGACTGATTTTAGGACCCTTTTCCATTGATTTTCAAACGTGTGACTTCTTGAAAGAGTGGTGTTTTCAAAAGCCAACCCTTTTTAAACTCTCAAACAGTGATCTTTTTTCTAGATTCAAAAGCCCCCCCCCCCCCCCCCCCGCTATTATGTCCAAACTCTGCTCTATTTATCTGCAAAACAGACCCTCCCCCAACTCTCAAAAGCACCCCAACTATTATTAATTTCTGCCCATCATCTCTAAAACCCCACTAGAGTATGTTTTCCCTCACTTTAATTCATTTGTTCCCCACGAGGGTATGTCTTGTTCCCCACTATGTATTAAACAATGCCTTATTTTAAATTTATTAGTGCTTAGTGGACAGAGCACTCAAATTAATCATTTTTTAAAACTTTAAATCCCAAAATACCCCCGAAACTACTGAAATTACCATTCTACCCCATCAGCTATATCCAATCCTCGTAATCAATTAACCAAACTATAGCAGCTATAACCAATCTTAAGTGAGAAATCCTAACAATTGACTAATCAAATCATATGAGACTAACTCCCAATTGACAACACTTAGGAATCAGTTCATCATGGTCAGATTCATATCAACATTCAAGATCAGATTCATATCAGAACAACATTAAGATTCATCAAACTCAAATCACAATTTAAGCTTAAAACTCAATTCAGACCAAATATCATCAAAATAAAGATTCAGTGATTAAACTAACACACTTCTAGATTAAACCTAAACAAGAACAAATGAACACTGTCAACATACTGAATGAAAACAAACTGACTTCATATGCAAGAAATGATGAACAACGACAAGAAAAGAAACAACATAACATAACTAAGAAAAGATAGAAACTAGAACGAGGCAAGATAATTAAAACAAGCAAGAAGAACTACAGATTCGTGAACTTGTACTGCTGCTCACTATGTTCGATCATGGAAATACGCAGCTCATTGATATCAGTTTAACCAAAAGACAAGATGAAAATAAAAAGGAAATGGACCTTCATTGTTGCCAAAATGGATTTCCCAAGTGATTGAATATAGAAAACTCTTTGAGCAGAGCTGTACAGCAAAGGCAAATGCCGAACAAAAGCTTCAAGCTAATGTTCCAAGAAATTCGAGCAAATCTGGAACCAAGACCCCGTCGGAAACTCGAACTCGCAGACTGAAAATGAGTCATTGTCCTTTTTAATGGAGGGTTTTGAAGATTTTGAGCCAGAGTTTCATGGCTACTCGAGCATGATGACTGACGAAGTGTTTGGTCGTTTCTGTGAAGGTTGCTGGTCAATGACTGTAGAGCTGGAGTGGCGGACTGTTGGTGACTGGTTGACGAGTGACGACGTTGGGTCTGTTGGTGGCGTTGGACGTCGATGGAGAAGGCTGGATAGTGGTCAGTAGTGCAATGACGGGCGGACTGGCTGGAGCTCGCGACTGAAGGGTCGTTGGGCTGTAGGTTGTCGACGGGAGCTTGGAGATGGCAGTGGGGTGGTGGCTACGAGGTTAGCTGGTCGTGGTCGGTGAAGGAAGATGAACAGGTGGTCGTTGGTTCAAAGAAGAAGAAGGAGGGCAGCCATGGATGTCGAGGGAGCTGGAGGGGTCGTTTGGAGAAGATGAAGAGAAGATGGGGGGAGGGTTCTTGAGTGTGGCGGCTTGGGGTGTTTGGGAATGAAAGGGTCTTTAGGGTTTGGGGGATTTGGTGTAATGATGATGTTTTAATGGATGAGGGGGGGGGGGTCGTTTGGTCAGATGGGGGGGGGGGGACTGGGTCCAAATTGGACCGGGCTTTTAGGTGGGCAATGGTGTTTTGGGCCTGGTTTAATATTGAAGAAGAGGCCCAATCCGATTTTCTTCTTCTTTTATTTCCATTTTGCTTCTTTTTCTTTTTTTTTCTTAAATAAAACTAAAATTCTAAAAATCCTAAATTAACTTATAGAACTAAATTAATTTATAAAAGTACTAATTAACTTTTAATAACAATTAACACACACAATTAATTAAAATCACACAACTTGGACATTAAATGCTTAAAAATGCATATTTTTTGTAATTTTCGTTCTTGTAAAACCAAATATTGTTTAATTAATTCCTAATTGTAAAATGATAATCCTAAATGCACATGCAACATATTTTGGCAACATGAAAATCTTCAGCTCAAAATGTCAATAAAATATTGTTTAAGTTTTCAAGTCTTAGAAAAGTGGCTGAGTTTGCAAAACAATATTAAATCCTTGGACCGAGATCAAATAATATGCAAGTAATGCAAAACAATGATATCAATCCCCGCAGGGTTCACATAGTTGGCACGAAGCCCTAAATCTTGGCCATCAGCCCAAACAAGGATGGTAACAAATAATTTCAGTCAAATACGCAGTAACATCAACAACCGGGATGTATCAAGTCACAGTCCTCAATGGTGCTCTACCCCACACTCATATCCGGCGTGCAAGTTACCTCAATACATCACTATGATGTGCAAATCCGGGGTTTCAAACCCTCAGGATATCATTTACAAGTATTACTCACCTCGAACCGGCGAAATCTCTAGCCCGTGACGCCTTTTCCCTTCAAACCGGCCTCCACGCATGTCGAATTTTACCAAAATCAGAGCGAATGCATCACAATGTGCTAAGGGAACAATACCCAATCGAGAAATAGCAAGAATCTCGAAACTAGCAAAACCCGAGCCCCGGACCCGCTTCTCAAAAAATTACGAAACTTACATTACCGGATTCCTCGTCTCGCGTCCATACATACGAAGAACTCTCAAATCCGAGCTCAAATGGCCTATCAAATCCCAATTTGAAATATCAAAACTCAAGCCCTAGCTTTACCCCCTTTTAATGAATTTCAACCAATTTCCATGTTAATTCTACCATAAACTTCAATAATTAGGCCAAGGAACTTACCTCTATTCGATTCTCAGTCAAAACCCTCGAAAATTCTCGTCCAAAACTCTCCAAGTCGTTCAAAAATGGAGGAAAACGACATAAGCTCGCGGATGAAATAATGATGTAAACCCTTCTGTGCACAGTCCTTTTCGCTTTTGCGGTCCCTCTACCGCTTATGCGGGACCTCTTATGCGGCCAAATGACCGCTTATGCGGTTTTTCATTAATTACACAGCTTCCGCTTTCGCGATTCACTATCCGCTTCTACGGATTCCCAAGACCGCTTCTGTGGTTGCACATACGCTCCTGCGGACCTGCTGATGCGGAAAGGGTCCGCTTTTGCGGAACTCGCCACCCAAGCACCAAGATTGCTTCTGCGCCCTCATACCCGCTTCTGCGGAACCACTTTTGCGGTCCATTTCCGCAGAAGCAGAAATACCAGATGACAGCAAAATAAACATGAAGCCAACCTCAAAAACTTTTCGTTTTAACACCCGATCTTACCCCGAGGCCCCCGGTACCTCAACCAAAAGCACAGACATGCTCTATTACTTTATTCAAACTTGCTCGAATCATCAAATCACTATTGTTAACACCAAAATCATCAAATTTCTCCAAATCAAAGCCTAAGTTCTTTAAGAACTTCCGAAATGCACTTTCGATTAAAAACCCGACCAAACGATGTCCGAATGACCTGAAAATTGGCACACATATACAAAATCACCTAACGAAGCTAAAAAACTCTCGTAATTCCATTCCAACCCTCGGATCAAATTCTCACCCATCAACCGGAATTCTCCAAAATACTAACTTCGCCAATTCAAGCCTAGTTCTACACTGAACCTCCAAAATAAATTCCGATCGCACTCCTAAGTCACAAATCACTTCCCGAAGCTAACTGAATCATCAGAAATCCATTCCGAGCCCTCTAACTCACAAGTCAACTTCCGGTTGAGTTTTTCCAAACTAACCTTCCCTTAAAGAGACTAAGTGTCTCATTTTTTTCACCAATACTAATCCAAATCAACTCTAACACACCACATACTGATAATGAAATATGAAGAAGCATAAAACGAGGAGAACAGAGCAGTAACGCATGAGACGACGGGTCGGATCGTTACAAAAGTATTTTAGAACTTTTATTGACGATAATACTCGATATTGCTATGTTTACTTTCTTAATAGTAAAGATGAAACAATAGATGCATTCAAGCAATACAAAAATGAATTTGAAACGCAACATAAAAAGAAAATCAAAATAATAAGAAGTGATAAGGGTGGTGAATATGAATCTCCTTTTGAACAAATATGTTTAGAATATGGAATTATTCATCAAACAACGACCCCTTACATGCCCCAAGCTAATGAGATTGTGGAAAGAAAGAATCGTTCATTAAAGGAGATGATTAATGCATTGTTGATAAGTCCCGGGTTGCCACTAAACTTGTGGGGGGAAGCCGTTATTACGGCGAACCGAATACTAAATCGAGTAACCCATAGCAAAACACAATCCATTCCATATGAAAAATGGAAAGGAAGGAAGTCTAACTTGAATTATTTTAAAGTGTGGGCTTGTATGGCTAAAGTGAAAGTTTCTAAACCCAAAAGGATAAAAATAAGACCGAAAACCGTTGATTGTGTTTTCATAGGATATGTGACCAATAGTAAAGCATATCGATTTCTGGTTCATAAATAAGAAAATCTCGACATTTATAAGAATACGATTATAGAATTAGATAATGCTGAGTTCTTAAAAATATATATCCGTATAAAAAGGAATGTGAGTCGATTGGTGAAGGATCTAAACGACCTCGAGAATAAACAAAAGAAAGTACATTTAATCAAGAGGATCCAAGACGTGGTAAACGTCAATGAACGTCTACTTCATTTGGACCAGATTTTGTGACTTTCTTATTGGAGAAAGAGACTCAAACATATAAAGAAGCTATGTCTTCTTCGGAATCATTATTTTGGAAAGAGGCAGTCAATATTATAATAGAATTCATATTGAACAACCATACATGAAAATTGGTTGATCTTCCTCCTGGAAATAAAACTTTGGGTTATAAATGGATCTTTAAGAGAAAAATGAAAGATGATGGTGCTATTGATAAAATTTAAGGCAAGACTTGTAGTCAAAGGGTATAGACAACGAGAAGGTCTTGACTACTGTGATACATACTCTCCAATTACAAGATTTACGTCCATACGGATGTAGTAGCATTAGCTGCAGTGCATGATCTTGAAATTCATCAAATGGACATTAAGACGACCTTCTTGAATGGAGATTTGGAGTAAGAAATCGACATGGAATAACCTTAAGAGTTTGTGGTTCCAGGTAAAGAAAAGAAGGTATGCAGACTTGTTAAGTCCCTTTACGGACAAAAACAAACACTCAAACAATGGAATGCAAAATTTGACCAAATAATATTGTCAATGGTTTTAAGATAAATGAATGTGATAAATGTGTGTACATTAAAAAAAATTCAAATCACATAGTCATTGTTTTCTTATATGTGGACGATATGTTGATAACAAGTAATGACATTACCAACATAAATGCTACTAAGCATATGCTAACTAGCAAGTTTGATATGAAGGACTTTGGAGTTGCTGATTTAATTCTGGGGATTAAGATCCAACAGACTCCTCAAGGTCTGGCGCTATTACGATCTCATTATATTAAGACAATACTTGAAAAATTCGAGCACTTAGGGTTTAAAGTTGTAAAGACTCCAATTAACGTGAATCTTGCATTAGCAAAGAACAAAGGACAAAGCATATCACAATTAGATTATGCTCATGTGTTGGGATGCTTAATGTATATCATGAATTTTACACGACCAGATATAGCTTGTGCTATAAGTAAATTGAGTCGATATAGGAGCAATCCAGGTCAATCTCATTCGATGCCAATAAAACAAGCTTTGGGATATTTAGAATATACCAAGGATTTGCTTTGCACTACAGTAAATATCATGTGGCGATTGAGGGATACTATGATGAAAATTGGATCACCATTTCAGCTAATTCGAAGTTCACAAGTAGATATGTATTCACTATTGGTGGAGGAGCGATATCTTGGAAGTCGTCCAAACAAACTTGTATTGCCCGAGTCGTGATGGCGCCTACTAATGGAAGCTAGGCAAGCCAACTCTTACACTTTCTTTTCATTTCTAACAATTCTTATTTACAACAATTAGCAATGATAATAAAATTACAGCAGAATAATTAAACTTAGCGGAAGACTTAAATCATTAATACCAGATACGATATGGAAATCCAAACATAACTTCTACCCAAGACTGGTGTCAAAATACTCACGAACTTCTAAGAATACTAAACACAACCGTTTGAAAGAAATATAAAACTGTTTGTCTCGAATACATGAGATAACAAACTGAATATAAAGGTAGAGGAGACACCGGGTCCTGCAGACGCCTGCAAGGCTACCTCGGTGTCCCGCTGAGCGGAATGCGAGCACTCGCACTACTGTTGCTGCTACTGTATGGAACCTATATTTGCGCAAAAAGAGCGCAGAGTGTAGAATCAGCACAACCGACCCCATGTGCTGGTAAGTGTCTGGCCTATCCCGGCGAAGTAGTGACAAGGCTAGAAGCAGACACTCACATAAACCTGTACAGTTCAATATATATATACAACAAAAATAACAGGAAGCAACATTTAATATTTGGGAAGGAAAACATGCTCTGGGGTAGCAACAAAAATATAATGACATAAATAGAATAAAAGAATTTAATTCACTTTTAAGTTCAACTCATCTTGTTGCAGGCGTGCAACCTGATCCCATTTCATTTCATATCTTGTAGTAGGCGTACCACTCGCTCCCATTTCAATATAATCTGTGGTAGGCGTATCACTCGCTCCTATTTCAATATAATCTGTGGTAGGTGTACCACTCGCTCCCATTTCATTGTCAACACAGTGCACAATATGTCACCGGCAACTAAAGACAATAATAGTAACCAATATAAGTTGTGGTAGGCGTACCAATCGCTCCCATTTTAATATAAATTGTGGTAGGCATACCACTCGCTCCCATTTCATCTTTATCATAGTGCACAATATGTCACCAGCAACTAAGACTAATAACAATAATCAATATAAATTATGGGAGGCGTACCACTCGCTCCCATTTAATATAAATTGTGGTAGGCGTACCACTCGCTCCCATTTCATCTTTATCACAGTGCACAATATGTCACCGGCAACTAAGGCCAATAACAATAATCAATATAAATTGTGGGAGGCGTACCACTCGCTCCCATTTAATATAAATTGTGGTAGGCGTACCACTCGCTCCCATTTCATCTTTATCACAGTGCACAATATGTCACCGGCAACTAAGGCCAATAACAATAATCAATATAAATTGTGGTAGGCGTACCACTCGCTACCATTTCAATATATAAGTGGTCGGCATGCCACACGATCCAAATTCAATATATAAGTGGTCGGCGTGCCACACGATCCCAATTCAATATACAACATAGTTCACAATATATATTATTGGCAAGAGAAAACAATAACTCGGTGCCAAGGCTCAACAACTAATTCTTTCACAGAGTCACATAAGAATGCGAAATTATCAATTTAAAACCCACGGTCATGCTCGACCCCCAACGTAGAGACTCGTCACCATGACTATACGTCGGACTCCACACATAACAAATAGCAAATATACTCAACTCCTATTCCCTCAAGCTAGGATAGATCAAATACTTACCTCGAAGGTTTACGGCCAACTCAATCCTTAAGCAATGTCTTTCCTTTCTAATTTGGCTCCAATTCAATCGTATCTATACACAATTGATTTAATACCATTAATACTACTTAACAAACTAATCCAAATGGCTAAATATATTTTCTACAATATTCTGCCCAAAAATGTAAAAATCGACCCCGGGCCCGCGTGGTCAAAACATGAGATTCGAACCAAATTTCAATCACTCATTCACTCACGAGCCCGAATATATAATTTTTTCTCTAGTTCGACCCCAAAACGAGGTCTAAATCACCAAATCTTTGAAAACCCTAACTCTACCCAATTCTCTAATTTCTACCTATTTTCATATGTTCTAGGCCTAGGAATTCGAATAATATTGATGAAAAATGGAGAAAACGAGTTAGGAAATACTTACCCAAGAAACTTTGTTGAAGAAATGCTCCAAGAATCGCCCAAAAGCTGTGGAGAAGAGAGGGTTTGAGAAATGGGACGAAAATCCCGTTTCTGTTCTGTTTTTGGGTCTTTAAAGCACTGGGCGGAATTTGCTCTATGCGATCGCAGGGCCTGGGATGCGATCGCATAGAAGAAAAGAAGGGGGGCTGAACTTTGCTCTATGCGATCGCGGAGAAGTAATGCGATCGCATAGAAGGAATCCTGGGCCTCAACATTTACTCTATGCGATCGCGTAGGAGTAATGCGATCGCATAGAAGGATTTCCTGGACCTCAAGATTTACTCTATGCGATCGCGGGGGAGTAATGCGATCGCATAGAACAAACTGATGACTACCAAATTAACTCTATGCGATCGCGAAAGAACCAATGCGATCACATAGAACAAATTAGTGACTTCCCAATTAACTCTATGCGATCGCAGACATGCCTATGCGATCACATAGAACAAAAACCTCGAGACCAGCAACAAGCAAAAATACCAGATTTTCTAAGTCTAAAACACTCCGACACCTATCAGAAACTCACTCGAGCCCTCGGGGCTCCAAACCAAGCATGCACACTGACTCAAAAACATCATACAGACTTAACCGTGTGATCAAATCGCCTACATAACATCAAGAACGATGAATTAAGCTTTAAGATCCAAGAAATCTTTCAAATTTCATAAACTTCCAAATTTTCTAATTTAGGGCCAAAACACGTCAAATGACGTCCGTTTTCGACCAAACTTTATAGGAAGCGCTTAACCAACATATATGACCTGTACCGGGTGTCAGAACCAAAATACGAGCCCAATACCATTACGTTTTGATCAAATTTCATTTTCATTTTCCTTAAACATTTTCAGAAAACAATTTCACAGAAAAAATTCATTTCTCGGGCCTGGGACCTTGAAATTCGATTACGGGCATACGCCCAAGTCCCATATTTTTCTACGGACCTTCCGAGACCGTCAAATCACGGATCCGGGTCCGTTTACCAAAAATGTTGACCAAAGTCAACTTTAACAATATTAATATCAAAATTCTTCAATTTTTTCACATAATTCATACTCCCTCCGTTTCATATTGTTTGAGGTACTTTCCTTTTTAGTTTGTTCCAAAATAAATGACACATTTATAAATTTGGAAATAATTCAACTTTAAACTCTTCATTTTACCATTTTTGCCTTTAGTGAGAAGCTTTTATAGCCACACAAATAGTATGGTCCCACAAACCTTTTACCCCTTAATCTTTTAAGACCACAAGTTTTAAAAGGCTTCTTCTTTTTTATTAAACTCCGTGCCGAGTCAAACTACCTCAAACAATATGAAACGGAGGGAGTATATTTCAACATAAAAATTTTCCGGCTTCGCGCCCGGACTGCACACGCAAATCGAGGCAACTAATCGTGAGGTTTTCAAGGCCTCAGAAGCTCGGAATGGCTAAGAAAATAAGTGATGACCCTTTGGGTCGTCACATTCTCCACCTCTAAAATAACCGCTCGTCCTCGAACGGACAAAAGAAAGAAGTACTTGAGTTAGGGAATAGATGAGGATAACGGCTCCGTATGTCGGACTCGGACTCCTAGGTCGATGCCTCAGGAGGCTGACTTCTCCACTGAACACGAACTGAGGGAAAACTCTTCGACCTCAACTGTCGAACCTGCCGGTCTAGAATAGCTACCGGTTCCTCCTCATAAGATAGATCCTTGTCCAATTGGACAGTGCTGAAATCTAACACGTACGATGGATCGCCGTGATATTTCCGGAGCATGGATACATGAAACACTGGATGCACAACTGTCAAATTAGGTGGAAAAATAAGTTTATAAGCCACCTTTCCCACACGATCAAGAATCTCGAATGGGCCAATAAACCTAGGGCTAAGTTTGTCCTTCTTCCCAAATCTCATCACGCCCTTCATAGGCGATACACGGAGCAATACCCACTCATCAATCATGAAAGTTATATCTCTAACCTTGAGGTCTGCATAGCTCTTTTGCTTGGACTGAGCTGTACGAAGCCTATCCTGAATGACCTTGACCTTGTCCAAGGCCTCCTGAACTATATCCGTACCCAACAACCGCGCCTCCTCCAGCTCAAACCATCCAACTGGAGAACGACACCGCCTACCATACAAGCCTTCATAAGGAGCGCCATCTGAATGCTCGATTTATAGTTGTTATTATAAGCAAACTCTGCCAAAGGCAGGAACTGATCCCACGAACCTCCAAAATCGATAACACATGCTCGGAGCATATCTTCTAAAATTTGAATAGTCCTCTCGGACTGACCGTCTGTCTGAGGATGAAATGCTGTGCTCAGCTAAACCTGGGTGCCCAACTCTTTCTGAAACGCCTTCCAGAAATGCGAGGTAAACTGTGGACCTCGATCCGAAATGATAGATATAGGCACCACATGAAGGCGAACAATCTCCCTGATATAAATCCCCGCTAATCTCTCAGACGAATAGGTGTTGGCAACATGAACAAAATGTGCTGACTTAGTAAGCCTATCAACAATCACCCAAACATCATCAAACTTCTTCCGAGTCATCGGAAGTCCAGTAACGAAGTCCATTGTAATCTGCTTCCACTTCCACTTGGGAAGCTCAATTCTCTGAAATAAACCACCAGGTTTGTGATGCTCGTATTTAACCTGTTGACAGTTCAAACACCGCGCTGCATATGACACAATATCCTTTTTCATTCTATGCCACCAATAATGTTGCCGCAAATCCTGATACATCTTTGCTGCACCTGGATGAATAGAGTATCAGGAACTGTGAGCTTCCTCTAAAATCAATTCTCGAAGCCCATCAACATTTGGCACGCAAATTCGCCCTTGCAATCTCAAAACTCCATCAATATCTAAGGCGACCTGTTTGGCACCTCCTCGCTGAACCGTGTCTTTAAGGACACATAAATGAGGATCATCAAACTGCCGATCGCGGATATGCTCAAATAATGAAGAGCGAGCGACCGTGCAAGCTAGCACTCGACTAGGATCGGAAATATCCAATCTCACAAAACGGTTGGATAAGGCCTGAACATCTATAGCAAGCGGCCTCTGACTGACCGGAATATAAGCAAGACTTCCCATACTGGCTGACTTCCTGCTCAAAGCATCGGCCACCACATTTGCCTTCCCCAGGTGATATAAAATGGTGATATCATAATCTTTCAACAATTCCAACCACCTTCTCTTCCTCAAATTCAACTCCTTCTGTTTAAACAGGTACTGAAGGCTCTTGTGATCAGTGAATACTTCACATGCCACGTCGTACAGATAATGCCTCCAAATCTTCAATGTGTGAACAATCGCCGCCAACTCTAGATCATGTACTGGATAGGTCTTTTCATGAATCTCCAATTGCCTTGAAGCATAGGCAATAACCTTGCTATCCTGCATCGACATTGCCCCAATCCCAATACGGGAAGCATCACAATAGACAGTATAGGGTCCCGAACCTGTGGGCAAAACCAACACCGGTGTTGTGATCAAGGCTGTCTTGAGCTTCTGAAATATCGCCTCACACTCATCTGACCATTCAAATTGGACACCCTTCTGGGTCAATCTGGTCACAGGGTTATAATAGATGAAAACCCCTACACAAACCGCCGATAATAACCTGCTAATGCAAAGAAACTCCGGATATCTGTGGCTGATGTTGGTTTAGGCCAGTTCTTGACTGCCTCAATCTTCCTTGGATCAACCTGAATACCTTCTGCCGTCACAATATGACCTAGGAATGCAACTGAACTCAATCAGAATTCACACTTTGAAAATTTTGCATATAGCTTACTATTCTTCAGAGTCACTCTGAGATGCTGCGCACGCTCCTCCTGACTGTGGGAGTATATCAATATATCATCAATGAAGACTATCACGAGCAAGTCTAAATAAGGCATGAACACTCGGTTCATCAAATCCATAAGAGCTGCTGGGGCATTTGTCAGCCCAAACGACATGGCCAGGAACTCATAATGAAACTTATCTCTTTATTTGCACATCTCAATATTCCAAATTCTCCTAACTCCCAAATTTTCAGAAATTTCGACAGAGTCTCCCCTGTAATTGGGCCTATCCACCTGTCAGAGTGATACCCAAAACAACTCCTAGCAATATTTCCACAACCAGACAACGCACCATAAAGTATATATCAAAACAGAAATGGCTAAATATGAATAGAAGTTATACAAGAATTATCAAATAAGCCTAATAGGCATGACTCCCATTTAAAATATAGTACAAGATTTTTATTTTCATAAAAAGAAAATTTTTAACACATAAACTTTTCACCACCAGGACCTTGTCCTTATATAACATCCACCGCAGCTTCTAGCTTAGTTCAAAATATTTCACATTATATAAAAATTTGAGGATCTCATCCTCAACTTTGAATCACAAGTATTTGCACATTATACCAACTGAAATCTTTCATTTCCTTTCTTTCTTCTTTTCAATAATTTCCGTCAAAGAAAATCACAACATAAAATGAACCCTCATACCGATAGGCCATATAATTGACAATTGAAATTAATTATCCAGAAGTTACATCAAAACCCATTGTAGTAAGTAATATAAAGTCACTTTTAGCCTCATAGCTATTCTTATTGACTAACATATCATAATAGGGATAGCTATCACCATATAATAGCCCAACGTAAGTATTCATATAAGTAGATTTGATGATTACGAAGCTCACTCATGAGTGAAGCATAATAAGAGGACTCGCCTCAATTTTTCAAAACCAAATCAAATTAAGGAAAATAACCATCAGAATTGTACATGTGATGGCACCATCTGGTGTAGTGACCTCATCCATACCATAGAAATTATATCAACGGCTGGGTCTCCACCTCTAGGAGTCTCACCTCTACCTTTAGCCTCCTGACCCCTACCTCTGGCTGGTCATGTAACCTGAGTATTGACTGCAATGGGGCACGTAGCCTGAGTGCTTTCATAAATTATATTTCTCCAGTCTACCACATTCACAGCAATTCCTTTGAGGCTCAGCTAACTTATTGTACCTGATGACATATTCGGACACTATCATGGTGACCTGGCACAACCGTTCAGATCGCATATACTACATATCGCAGAAAATCCGGGAGATAAACTCCTTCAAGACATTTCTTAAAATAGATTTGAGTATGTAGTGTCACATTGGCAGTCTGCCCTCCTCGTAGGCTTGTCACAAACACCGACGGCCAATTTCTTCTTTTGCTATACTGGCTTGACACTACTGAGCTACCCCATTTATTCATATACTCTTCATTATTCCTTGGGGGTGGTTCTTACCCCCTGCAGAGTACCAAACCTTAAATATATATAATTTATTTGGGGGGGACATTTCATACCATATATATACATTCCAAGCCAAAACTGACATAATACATGGCCATCCGGTCCATTCACTAATAGTGGAATTCCCCCTTTTTGGCTCTAAGTCAAAGTCACAACATCCGATAATCCACAATATTTGTACTTCACAACTCAGATAAATCAACCAGACATCAAGGTCCGTTGAACCCTTGCATGATTCATTAGGTGATCTCTTGATACATCTGCATCTTCCGTTGGAACCACAACTGGTCTGGTAAATACATTATCTTTCCACTACTTCTATTTGCCATCCGAAGCACAGTAAAATCAACCCCCTCGCTTTCGACTATTCCTACGTTCTGCAATACCTCATAGCAGCGGTCAAGAAAATCCCGTGGGTTCTCAAAAGATGCACCGCTGAAGGTGGTAGCGAAGAGTTTGGTGAAACCTATCTGACCTCCGCAAAACTTCTGAAGGCGTAGTTGATCTATCACCGGCCTGTGCCATTGTTCGACTGAAGAAGCGGTACGTGACTTCACCATTCGTGGGAAGACAAAAGTAGAAATTCAATTAGCTTTTGAAGAACAATTTCGCACGATAGGAAAGAATGAATGTGAAATTCTTTTCCTAACTCCGTAGCCTCTGGGAGATAAATACAGATGTCTTTGTACCGATCCCTCAGACTCTACCAAGGTTTTCCGTGAGTTGTGAGACCTATGTAACCTAGTGCTCTGATACCAACATGTCACGACCCGAAATTTCCCACCATCGAGAGTCGTGATGGTGCCTACTAATGGAAGCTAGACAAGCCAAACTCTTACACTTTCTTTTCATTTCTAACAATTCTTATTTACAACAATTAGCAATGATAATAAAATTATAGCGGAATAATTAAACTTAGCGGAAGACTTAAATCATTAATACCAGATACGATATGGAAATCCAAACATAACTTCTATCCAAGACTGGTGTTCACAATACTCACGAACTTCTAAGAATACTAAACACAACCGTTTGAAAGAAATATAAAACTGTTTGTCTCGAATACATGAGATAACAGACTGAATAAAAAAAATAGAGGAGACGTCGGGTCCTGCGGACGCTTGCAAGGCTACCTCGGTGTCTCGTTGATGAGAATGCTAACACTCGCACTACTACTGTTGCTGCTGTCCGAAACCTGTATCTGCGCAAAAAGAGCGCAGAGTGAAGAATCAACACAACCGACCCCATGTGCTGGTAAGTGTTTGGCCTATCCCGGTGAAGTAGTGACAAGGCTAGAACCAGACACTCACATAAACTGGTACAGTTCAAAATATATATATACAACAAAAATAACAGGAAGCAACATTTAATATTTGGGAAGGAAAACATGCTCTTGGGTAGTAACAAAAATATAATGACAGAAATAGAATAAAGGAATTTAATTCACTTTTAAGTTCAACTCATCTTGTTGCAGGCGTGCAACCTGATCCCATTTCATTTCATATCTTGTGGTAGGCATACCACTGGCTCCCATTTCAATATAATCTGTGGTAGGCGTACCACTCGCTCCCATTTCAATATAATCTGTGGTAGGCGTACCACTCGCTCCCATTTCATTGTCAACACAGTGCACAATATGTCACCGACAACTAAGGCCAATAACAATAATCAATATAAGTTGTGGTAGGCGTACCACTCGCTCCCATTTTAATATAAATTTTGGTAGGCGTACCACTCGCTCCCATTTCATCTTTATCACAGTGCACAAAATGTCACCGGAAACTAAGGCCAATATAATAATCAATATAAATTATGGTAGGCGTACCACTCGCTCCCATTTAATATAAATTGTGGTAGGCGTACCACTCGCTCCCATTTCATCTTTATCACAGTGCACAATATGTCACCGGCAATTAAGGCTAATAACAATAATCAATATAAATTGTGGTTGGCGTACCACTCGCTCCCATTTAATATAAATTGTGGTAGGCATACCACTCACTCCTATTTCATCTTTATCACAGTGCACAATATGTCACCGGCAACTAAGGCCAATAACAATAATCAATATAAATTGTGGTAGGCGTACCACTCACTCCCATTTCAATATATAAGTGGTCGGCGTGCCACACGATCCCAATTAAATATATAAGTGGTCGGCGTGTCACACGATCATAATTCAATATATAACATAGTTCACAATATATATTATTGGCAAGAGAAAACAATAACTCGGTGCCAAGTCTCAACAACGAATTCTTTCATAGAGTCACATAAGAATGCGAAATTATCAATTCAAAACCCATGGTCATGCTCGACCCCCAACGTATAGATACTCGTTACCATGCCTATACGTCGGACACCACACATAAAAAATAGCAAATATACTCAACTCCTATTCCCTCAAGCTAGGATAGATCAAACACTTACCTCAAAGGTTTACGGCCAACTCAATCCTTAAGAAATGCTTTTCCTTTCGAATTTGGCTCCAATTCAATCGTATCTATACACAATTGATTTAATATCATTAATACTACTTAACAAACTAATCCAAATGTCTAAATATATTTTCTACAACATTCTGCCCAAAAATGTAAAAATCGACCCCGGGCCCGCGTCGTCAAAACACGAAGTTTGAACCAAATTTCGATCACCCATTCACTCACGAGCCCGAATATATAATTTTTTCTCAAGTTCGACCCCAAAACGAGGTCTAAATCACCAAATCTTTGAAAACCCTAACTCTACCCAATTCTCTAATTTCTACCTATTTTCATATGTTCTAGGCCTAGGAATTCGAATAATATTGATGGAAAATGGAGAAAACGAGTTAGGAAATACTTACCCAAGAAACTTTGGTGAAGAAATGCTCCAAGAATCGCCCAAAAGCTGTGGAGAAGAGAGGGTTTGAGAAATGGGACGAAAATCCTGTTTCTGTTCTGTTTTTGGGTCTTTAAAGCACTGGGCGGAATTTGCTCTATGCGATCGCAGGGCCTGGGATGCGATCGCATAGAAGAAAAGAAGGGGGGCTGAACTTTGCTCTATGCGATCGCGGATAAGTAATGCGATCGCATAGAAGGAATCCTGGGCCTCAACATTTACTCTATGCGATCGCGTAGGAGTAATGCGATCGCATAGAAGGATTTCCTGGACCTCAAGATTTACTCTATGCGATCGCGGGGGAGTAATGCGATCACATAGAACAAACTGATGACTACTAAATTAAATCTATGCGATCACGAAAGAACCAATGCGATCGCATAGAACAAATTAATGACTTACCAATTAACTCTATGCGATCGCAGACATGCCTATGCGATCGCATAGAACAAAAATCTGGACACCAGCAACCAGCAAATGTACCAGATTTTCTAAGTCTAAAACACTTCGACACCTATCCGAAACTCATCCGAGCCCTCGGGGCTCCAAACAAAACATGCACACTGACTCAAAAACATCATACGGACTTAACATCAAGAACGATGAATTAAGCCTTAAGATCCAAGAAATCTTTCAAATTTCATAAACTTCCAAATTTTCCAATTTAAGGTCGAAACACGTCAAACGACGTCCGTTTTCGACCAAACTTTACAAGAAGTGCTTAACCAACATATATGACATGTACCGGGCGTCGTAACCAAAATACGAGCCTGATACCATTACTTTTTGATCAAATTTCATTTTTATTTTCCTTAAACATTTTCAGAAAACAATTTCATGGAAAAATTCAATTTCTCGGGTCTGGGACCTCGGAATTCGATTCCGGGAATACGCCCAAGTCCCATATTTTTCTACGGACCTTCCGAGACCGTCAAATCACGGATCCGGGTCCGTTTACCAAAAATGTTGACCAAAGTCAACTTTAACAATATTAATCAAAATTCTTCAAAATTTTCACATAATTCATATATTTCAACATAAACATTTTCCGGCTTCGCGCCCGGACTGCACACGCAAATCGAGGCAACTAATTGTGAGGTTTTCAAGGCCTCGGAAGCTCAGAATGGCTAACAAAACAAGTGATTTGGGTCGTCACAGAAATCGTCCAAACAAACTTGTATTGCCCGCTCTACAATGGAAGATGAATTCATAGCCTTAGATAAAGCCGGTGAATAAGTTGAATGGCTCCAGATTTCTTGGAAGACATTCCATTTTGGCCCAAACCGTTGGCACCAATATGCATACATTGTGATAGTCAAGAATTAATTGGAAGGGCTGGGAGCATTATAGATAATCGTAAATCTCATCATATACAACGAATACATAAAACCGTTAGGCAATTACTCTCTAGAGGAATTATCACGATTGACTATGTAAAGTCAAGTAATAATGTATTGGATCAACTTGCAAAAGGCCTAACTAGAAAGGTAGTTGAGAAATCATCAAGGAGAATGGGACTATGGCCGAGAACAATTCATTGTGGCGGTAATTCTATCTAGAAGACTGGAGATCCCAAGATCTAGGTTCAAGGAGATCAAGCAAAACTATTTATGACGGTTCAACATTGTCAAATGAAATTTTGGTCCATTCTCATAATGAGACAATGTTTAGTACCAAGGATAAAGTATTAAGGCTTTTTATTGATTTTTAAATTTGATACCGGGTATATCAAATAGTGTATCTACGGGATGACACGTTAAGGAATCACCTATGCAAGAGTGAAGTGTTAGCCGCTTCAAGGAGAATTTTGTAAGGACAGTTCTCTACGCACTTATGAAACCAAGCTGTGTTCATGGCTGAAACGAACACAACAATGAGAACCAAAGACGGTTTAGGGTTGGTTTTGTAACTTAATTTGTCTAAGTATAAACCAAAGTTCGACGATTCAAAGATATCAAATCTACCGATTGTCCGAGTATCCGACATAAGTTCACTACAAAAAGTTCAAAGGGAAACCTACTTATCCAAATACAATTAATCCTTGCTTGCAAATTACACATTTTTTCATGCATACTTTCTCGATATAGACATTTCCCATTCATGTGGGGGATTGTTAGGTTTTTTAAGCATCAATATGGCTTAGAAGAGGGTGAATGGGAAATGGAGGAAAATGAAATTTTTGAGTGAAATTTTATGTTTTCCACCTTGACAAAGGGACATTGTCCCATATTGGAAGAGGAAGAGGTTTTTGATGGTATATAAGCAATTGCTCTTCTTCTCTCTCTTAAAGAGTTGTGAAGAAGGCAAGCCTCGCATCGTCGTCGTCGCTCGCTCGCTCGGCTAGGCTTCGTCTTCGGCTTCGAATTTGGATTTGGATTTGGTCAAATGATTGATTGATTAATTTTTTTGGACCAAATTTATTTGTTAATAGTAGCCATTTATGTTATGGCATTTCTGCTATGGCCATTTTGCATACACAGTCATTCGGAAGAGTTGCACCTCTTCAGTTTTCAGCCCAACATTAGCTATAAATACAAGTCCATTCTCTCAGAATTTTCATATGATTTTTCGAGTTCTCCTCCTTTCTTCTGCATTGTTTTACCTTCAAAGAAAGCAACAGTAAGTGTGATTTGCTACCGAACTTTGTGTTCACTGAAATACTAGAGTTTGAAGTACCACTACACTAGTGTGTAATTCATTCTTTCCCGGGAGAAAATAATCCATAACCTTGGGTACTACAAGGGGATTAAATTCCTTTAAGGAAACACTGTGAATTCAGTGGGCTCGGATTAAATTTTGTTTTGTTTACATTTTCTGTTTATGTATTATTCTATTTTTCCAAAATTAGTTTACAAATACAGTTTACTAACACTTATAAACTTTCAGCATATTATATTGGAATTCCAGTACACAAAAAGTTCTAGCATAATATACTAGATTATGGAGCTCCGGCATATAAAACACTTTCCGCATATTATATTGGAACTCCAACACATTATGAAATTTCAGCACATTAGCTGGAAACTCATATGTAAAAAATTGGAGCTCCATCATATTATGCTGGATTTTTTCATGATTTTTAAGGATTTTTTGTTCATATTTTATCTTTATATGGAAAAGTAGCTGAATTTCGATTATTTTTTAAACTGTGTCTACTTTTCAACTATCTGTATAATTTTTTCCCTAGTTTATTCTATACATAGTTTAACAACATATTAGTTTTTGTTTTTTCTCCTAATTTATCATATATATAATATAATTTTTCAGTAAAAGGTGTTCAATTGACCCCCTAAATTATACATAGCTTGTCGCTGAAGCCCGTGAGGGATGGAGGGTGCATATCACTTCTTGCATCTTAATTTACGTGATACTATTTATTTGAAATTTGTGGTCTAAAGTTTGTTATATTATTAAATTATTAAATATAATAATACTTTTTCAGCGTATACTAAAAATGTCACTAAAGGAGTAACCTTTTGCCTCAATAATGGAGTCCCACATATATATAATTTCTCCTTTATCCGGTCCGCCCATGTGATATGCAGAACTTTTGTTTTGCTCTTTCACATAGAAGGATAAGACTATTAAAAGCAACCGCAACAAAAAATCAAATTGAAAGTGAAATATATTTTGAGGGAGAGAGAGTAAAGTTGTTGCACGAAAATATCCCAAAGATACGCGGCCCCCCTAAACTTACGGATTTTCATATTTAAGCCATGTTTCAATTGAACACTTATACTGTTATAAATAATTTGTACATTGGATACTTCATTGGATGCTACATTGGATGCCCATGTTGTGAATAACTTAAAGATTAAATCTCCTATTTTATGTCCATCATCTTTACTTTTATGCCTATAAAAGGCTATGTAATTGCAATGAAAAATACACACAATTGAAGAAGAAAATCTCTTCCTTCTCTCTATCTCTATTTCTTGTTTATGTTTTACTAAATTGCTTTTATTTATTTGTTTCATATTATTACTTTGAGTTATATTATAACACGTTATCAGCACGAGTCTCTAATATTTCATTTATATCATCATACCTATGACATTTCATATGACATGTTGATAGTTTGCTTATATTATCTATTTTAGTCACATTATGTTTTTCGGTAATGTTTTGGTCTTCTTCAACTTAAAAGTAAGTCACAAAATTAGGCATAAAAGTTGAAGTGTTGCAATAAAATTTCGTATGGTCTTTCCATATCTCGCCATGAAAATGAAAAGAAGTTATATGTTAGTTTGGAGCGGATGAAATAAGGTAGGACCATCAGATGCTAATAGTTGGTTCGTTAAATAATGGTTCTATAAATTATAACATAATTACTACAAAAGTCAAAGATGTATATTAGGTAGATAATGATTACTAGTACTATATCTTAGAGGTCCCATGAAACTAAATTTCAAGCATGTTAGAGCTAAATACTGTTAATCTGGAAAAGGTAATTTTCTTACTCATAATAGTTATGTCACATAATCATGTTGGAGGAATAGCCATATTACTTCAAGGATTTTAATATGTTAGTAATACTATGTTGAGATTTTGTTCCGATTTTGTTTGGCTTCATGATGTGATTCTATTGCTCTTTGAGAAAGAAAAATTTGCGAGTGAAAAACTGTATACTTAGGTTTCTATTTTGGTAAAGGCAATGTTTTTCGTTAATCTTCTGCTTTAGGCATAGGAAAAATAATGTCAATTATATTATGATCCATATTAATCTAATTAGATGCAACATGTTTTTTTTATGTTGATAGTTGGCAAAGTGATATCATTATGTTTTACTAGTCTATCTTGACATCTTTGTTAATAGAATATGCTAGCAATAGTTATTACTCATGATTATTTGCTTTCTGAAATTGTATATTTAGTTATGTGCTTCAATTCTTGTGTGCATTTTATGTAATCATCATGCATTAGTTTGCAGTGACACATCATATAGTAATAACGCTACATGGTGACTTTCTGTTTTGAAATATTTATATGTAAGATACTAATACACGAGTTTGTACTCCATCATATTTTTGTTGATAATATTTCTTATCATTTCTATTGTCACGACCCAAAATTCACTAAGGGTCGTGGTGGCGCCGGACACCGCTGTCAGGCCAGCCAACTCAAATGCTAAATTAAATCTCGTTTTATCACTTTTGAAATACAAGATTCTTCCTTCATTATTTAGAAATTTTAAGGAATATAGTTTCAAATCAAATTTAAAAGTTAAGCAATTAACACAATACTTTAATCCATCCCGAAACCCGGTGTCACAAGTGCATGGACATCTACTGATAAGAGAAATAAGATACAACATCCGCCCGAAATACAATGGACGGAAAGTAAATACAGTACAAGGGAAGGGACTACTTCTAGCTGCGGCCGTTCTTGAATGATGCAACTCACCTAGTCCCAGAATCATCCATGCTGCTATGCCTAGCAGACCGCTGGAGTCACATATACATGTGCAACAAAATTCACAACAAGTGTAGTATGAGTACAAAAATAACGTGTACCCAATGAGTGTCCCGTCTAATCCCGAAGGGGTAGAGACGAGATGGTCAACTTTGACACTCACTATAGTCCAATGATTATTTATCCTTAATAAATATATTAAACGACAGATTTATTTTATAAACATGATTCTAATCCAGATAGAGGAAACATGTAAACATATAATTCTTTCATGGAAAATGTCCTTAGATTTCTTGTTATTGTTAACAATATGATCTCGAGCCATAGTGAGGCATAAAACAACTCAAATGAGTCCAGGCAACAATACAATCATGCGCAAATCATACCGAGGCGCCGACCCGATCCAACAAAAATAAATGTGCACTTGTCGAGGGTCGACGACGCGCCTATAGATGCATCTATTAATCTGCCGAGGCGTTCGACCCGTCCCAAAATAAACACACAGACATACAATCAGTCAATAAATCAACATGGAGCAAATATCCAAGAAAGGTCAATTCCTTTTAATAATTTGAGAAAACGAAGCTTAAGTCTTTTTAGAAATCCATTTATTTATTTAATGTGATTTAAGCAATTCAAGTCATCAATGGGTTCACAATTAATCCAAGTATAACATGATTTTGGGTCCTAGACTACCCGGTCAATAGAATAATAGTAGCTATACACGGACTCTCGTCACCTCGTGCGTACGTAGCCCCCACAATTTGGAGCACATAATCAGTTTAACTCACCAATGAGGTAATTTCCCCCTCACAAGATTAGAAAGGAGACTCACCTCGCCCGAAGATCCATAACCGAACCTCTACATCCTTCCGAAAGCTCGAACCAACGCACATAGCTCCAAAACTAGCCAAATAACGGCAAACTACTGAGAATATACCCAAATACTTGCTAACAATTCAAATTATACAATTTCCCAACTCCGCTTTGTGAAATGACCAAAATGCCGTCGGGCCCACGTGCCTGGAATCTAAAATTTCTCAAAGATAAAGCTTACCCATAACTTAAGGATCAAGAATATATGATTTCTACTCCATTCCCTAACAATTTTCGTGGTTAAATCTTATTTTTATCAAATTCTAGGTTTTTCATCTAAAACCCTTGATTTCCTTAATTTCACATGTTAAATCTACCCATAATCTATGTATTTAACTTATGATAGGTAGGATTAACTTACTTCCAAGTTTCTAGGTGGAAGCCCCTCTGAACAAGCTCCAAAATCGCCCCCAATGCCATGAAAATGAGAGAAGTGGACTCAACCCACGATTTAAAACAACCTTCTGCCTTCAGGCATTTTTGCTTCTGCGATGCTTTTCCCACTTTCGCGGTCCCGCTTTCCTGTGACGACCCGACCCGTCGTCTCGTGATTTCCAACCCTTTCTTCCTATTTTCTGCCTTCTTATGTTTCATTATCGGTATTGGGTGCGCTAGAATTGATTTGGAGTGATTTTGATAACAAAATGAGACATTTAGTCTCTTTTAAGAATGCTTAAGTTGGAAAAGTCAAGCGAGCATTGACTTATGAGTTAGAGGGATCGGAATTTATTTCCGATGATTCAGTTAGCTTCGGGGGATGATTTAAGGCTTGGGAGCGCCATCTGAAGTAATTTTGGAGGTACGATGTAGAAGTTACCCTATTTTGGCGAAGTTAGGATTTTGGTGAAATCCGTTTGGTATGCGAGATTTTGATCCGACGGTCGGAATGGAATACCGAGAGTTTCAGTAGCTTCGTTAGGGGATTTTGGACTTGTGTGCAAAATTTCAGTTAATTCGGAGGTGTTTAGGTCGGGTTTTTGATTGAATGCGAGTTTTGAGAGTTTTAGTTTAACTTAGGCCTTGATTTGATAAAATTTGATGATTTTGGTGTTAACGATAGTGTTTTGAGGGTCCAAGCAAGTTTGAATAAGGTAATAGAGCATATCTGTGCTTTTTGTTGAGGTCCCGGGGGCCTCGGGGTGATTTCGGATGGTCAATCGGACCGTTTTTGGACTTTGAGGATTGCTGGTTTTTCAGCTGTTGGTGTTGCAGAAGGTTGTTCTTCGCGTTCGCATGGGTGAGTCGTGAACGCGTAGAAGGAATTGGAGGGCCAGGATATTTGGCCTTCGCGCTCGCGAAGCTGGGCCGCGTTGGCGTAGGCTGGTGGCCAGTGCTCCTCGCGTTCGCGTTTGGGGACCCCGCGTTCGCGAAGAGGAAGTCTGAGGGGGTCCCTGAACTTGTGCTTTGCGTTCGCGTCTGGGGCACGCGTTCGCGTAGCAGAGGGACAGCTGAAGCATCGCGTTTGCGGTTGGGCTCCCCGTTCGCGAAGAACAAAAAGGGCCCAGTGGAATTTTGGCCATCGCGTTCGCGAAGAAGGTTCGTTCAGCTGGGCAGAATGTTTTAAGGACATTTCATCCGCGACCCAAGCTCATTTTCCACCATTTTTGAGCGAGTTTGGGAGCTTTTGTCGAGGTTTTTGAAGGGTTTTGACTGGGAATCAATTGGAGGTAAGTCCTATGGCCTAGAAACATTATTTAATTGTGATTTCAACACTTAAATTCATGAAATTGGGTTGAAAAGGTGAAGAACTAGGGCTTGGGTTTTTGAGTGAGAATTTGTGATTTGAGGGGCCAAATGGACTCCGATTCTTGTGAATTTGGTATGTATAGACTCATGGAGAGATAAGGATCGTATTGATGTAAAAAATTTTGAGTTTCGTGACATGGGCCCGGGGCTCGGGTTTTGTCAAATTCGTGAATCTTGATATTTTTCGATTGGGTATTGTCTCTTTAGTATAATGCAACATGTTCGTTGTAATTTTGGGCAGATTCGTCACGCGAAGAAGCAAATTAGAAAGGCAAGTGCATCGCGGAGTAGACTTTTGGCCGTCTCGAGGTGAGTAATAATTTTAAATGATGTCCTGAGGGTTTGAACCCTGGATTTGCACAACGTAGTACTATGTTGAGATGGGACACGCGTTGTATGACGAGCGCGAGGTCATTTATTATTGCGGATTGTGACTTGGTCCATCCCAGTTGATATTTTACTGCTTATTTGATAAAGACTTGTTGTTTTTCACCATGAGTTGGGCTTATTGCCATACTTGGGCTTCGTGCCAGTTATTTGAAACCCTTTGTGAATTTCCATCGCTATTTTTCCTCACTAATTGAAATATTATTTGAACTCAGTCCAATTGAATTACACTATTTCATGAACTCAGCTACATTTATACTCAACTTGAGATTTAAATGATATTTAAAAATGTTGTTTGAGCTAAGCACCATTTGTTTTATTGATGCCCAAGGGAATAAGAATAAATTTCTGGACTGATTGAGGCCGAGGGCCATATGTGATGTGACGACCTGACTGGTCATTTTACTATTTAGAACCCCGTTCCCTTAAATAAAACTTCCCATGATTTCTTTAGATAAATTACGACTTGCAGGGGGGCGATTAGTTCGGAATTTAGGAGAGTTTTGAGTGAAAATAAAACCAATTATTTCCTTAAGATTTTCTTAAAAGGCCAAACCTGTCTTCAGTCAACTTTCTTGGGAAACGGAATTGGATTCGTGATTTGATGGTCCCGAAAAGTCCGTGGAAAAATATGGGACCTGGGCGTATGCTCGGAATCGAATTCCGAGGTCCCTAGCCCGAGTACGGAATTTTTATGTAAAATTGTTAAATCAAAGTTTTAAGGAATTAAAAGATCTAAGTATTTATTTAAAAACCTAGGTATCGGGTTCGGATTCTGGTTCTGAAACTTGGTACAAGTCTGAAATATCATATAAGACCTACCCGTAAAATTTGGTGTCAATCCGAGTAGTCTAAGGGCGTTTTGACCCGTTGAAGGGAAATTAAGAACTTGAAGTTCATTAAACTGGATCAATTGGTTTTGGGGTCCGATTCCTTGATTTAATGTTGTTTTGGGTATTTCGAGGGTTCAACTAGGTCCGCCTCGTGATTTCAGACTTGTCGGTATGTTCGGGCGGGGCTCGGGAGCCCCGAGCGTCAAATGGTCGAGGTTTGAGCGAAGTCGGATTTTGAAAGGAAGCAAGGTTGCTGCTTCTGTCAAAACCACTTCTGCGGCTCTTTGACCGCAGAAGCGGTGACCGCATAAGCAGCCACCTGGTCACAGAAGCGGAAGGGCCAGGAAGGGTGAATACTGCATAAGCAGCTGCGGTCCCGCATGTGCGAAAGCAAGACCCCAGAAGCGGTCCGGTCCCCAGTGCTCCCAAACCGCAAAAAGCGGTTGTATTTCCGCAAAAACGGACACCTCCTATGCGGTAATTTGTCCGCATATGCGAAAATCGCTGGGGGCAGTAAGGGTTCATTAATCCTTGCTTGCAAATCACACATTTTTTCATGCATACTTTCTCGATATAGCCATTTCCCATTCATGTGGGGGATTGTTAGGTTTTTTAAGCATCAATATGGCTTAGAAGAGGGTGAATGGGAAATGGAGGAAAATGAAATTTTTGAGTGAAATTTTATGTTTTCCCCCTTGACAAAGGGACATTGTCCCATATTGGAAGAGGAAGAGGTTTTTGATGGTATATAAGCAATTGCTCTTCTTCTCTCTCTTAAAGAGTTGTGAAGAAGGCAAGCCTCGCATCGTCGTCGTCGCTCGCTCGCTCGGCTACGCTTCGTCTTCGGCTTCGAATTTGGATTTGGATTTGGTCAAATGATTGATTGATTAATTTTTTTGGACCAAATTTATTTGTTAATAGTAGCCATTTATGTTATGGCATTTCTGCTATGGCCATTTTGCATATACAGTCATTCGGAAGAGTTGCACCTCTTCAGTTTTCAGCCCAACATTAGCTATAAATACAAGTCCATTCTCTCAGAATTTTCATATGATTTTTCGAGTTCTCCTCCTTTCTTCTGCATTGTTTTACCTTCAAAGAAAGCAACAGTAATTGTGATTTGCTACCGAACTTTGTGTTCACTGAAATACTAGAGTTTGAAGTACCACTACACTAGTGTGTAATTCATTCTCTCCCGGGAGAAAATAATCCATAACCTTGGGTACTACAAGGGGATTAAATTCCTTTAAGGAAACACTGTGAATTCAGTGGGCTCGGATTAAATTTTGTTTTGTTTACATTTTCTGTTTATGTATTATTCTATTTTTCCAAAATTAGTTTACAAATACAGTTTACTAACACTTATAAACTTTCAACATATTATATTGGAATTCCAGTACACAAAAAGTTCTAGCATAATATACTAGATTATGGAGCTCCGGCATATAAAACACTTTCCGCATATTATATTGGAACTCCAACACATTATGAAATTTCAGCACATTAGCTGGAAACTCATATGTAAAAAATTGGAGCTCCATCATATTATGCTGGATTTTTTCATGATTTTTAAGGATTTTTTGTTCATATTTTATCTTTATATGGAAAAGTAGCTGAATTTCGATTATTTTTTAAACTGTGTCTACTTTTCAACTATCTGTATAATTTTTTCCCTAGTTTATTCTATACATAGTTTAACAACATATTAGTTTTTGTTTTTTCTCCTAATTTATCATATATATAATATAATTTTTCAGTAAAAGGTGTTCAATTGACCCCCTAAATTATACATAGCATGTCGCTGAAGCCCGTGAGGGATGGAGGGTGCATATCACTTCTTACATCTTAATTTATGTGACACTATTTATTTGAAATTTGTGGTCTAAAGTTTGTTATATTATTAAATTATTAAATATAATAATACTTTTTCAGCGTATACTAAAAATGTCACTAAAGGAGTAACCTTTTGCCTCAATAATGGAGTCCCACATATATATAATTTCTCCTTTATCCGGTCCGCCCATGTGATATGCAGAACTTTTGTTTTGCTCTTTCACATAGAAGGATAAGACTATTAAAAGCAACCGCAACAAAAAATCAAATTGAAAGTGAAATATATTTTGAGGGAGAGAGAGTAAAGTTGTTGCACTAAAATATCCCAAAGATACGCGGCCCCCCTAAACTTACGGATTTTTATATTTAAGCCATGTTTCAATTGAACACTTATACTGTTATAAATAATTTGTACATTGGATACTTCATCGGATGTTGCATTGGATGCTACATTGGATGTTCATGTTGTGAATAACTTAAAGATTAAATCTCCTATTTTATGTCCATCATCTTTACTTTTATGCCTATAAAAGGCTATGTAATTGCAATGAAAAATACACACAATTGAAGAAGAAAAATCTCTTCCTTCTCTCTATCTCTATTTCTTGTTTATGTTTTACTAAATTGCTTTTATTTATTTGTTTCATATTATTACTTTGAGTTATATTATAACACGTTATCAGCACGAGTCTCTAATATTTCATTTATATCATCATACCTACGACATTTCATATGACATGTTGATAGTTTGCTTATATTATCTATTTTAGTCACATTATGTTTTTCGGTAATGTTTTGGTCTTCTTCAACTTAAAAGTAAGCCACAAAATTAGGCATAAAAGTTGAAGTGTTGCAATAAAATTTCGTATGGTCTTTCCATATCTCGCCATGAAAATGAAAAGGAGTTATATGTTAGTTTGGAGCGGATGAAATAAGGTAGGACCATCGGATGCTAATATTTGGTTCGTTAAATAATGGTTCTATAAATTATAACATAATTACTACAAAAGTCAAAGATGTATATTAGGTAGATAATGATTACTAGTACTATATCTTAGAGGTCCCATGAAACTAAATTTCAAGCATGTTAGAGCTAAATACTGTTAATCTGGAAAAGGTAATTTTCTTACTCATAATAGTTATGTCACATAATCATGTTGGAGGAATAGCCATATTACTTCAAGGATTTTAATATGTTAGTAATACTATGTTGAGATTTTGTTCCGATTTTGTTTGGCTTCATGATGTGATTCTATTGCTCTTTGAGAAAGAAAAATTTGCGAGTGAAAAACTGTATACTTAGGTTTCTATTTTGGTAAAGGCAATGTTTTTCGTTAATCTTCTGCTTTAGGCATAGGAAAAATAATGTCAATTATATTATGATCCATATTAATCTAATTAGATGCAACATGTTTTTTTTATGTTGATAGTTGGCAAAGTGATATCATTATGTTTTACTAGTCTATCTTGACATCTTTGTTAATAGAATATGCTAGCAATAGTTATTACTCATGATTATTTGCTTTCTGAAATTGTATATTTAGTTATGTGCTTCAATTCTTGTGTGCATTTTATGTAATCATCATGCATTAGTTTGCAGTGACACATCATATAGTAATAACGCTACATGGTGACTTTCTGTTTTGAAATATTTATATGTAAGATACTAATACACGAGTTTGTACTCCATCATATTTTTGTTGATAATATTTCTTATCATTTCTATTGTCACGACCCAAAATTCACTAAGGGTCGTGGTGGCGCCGGACACCGCTGTCAGGCCAGCCAACTCAAATGCTAAATTAAATCTCGTTTTATCACTTTTGAAATACAAGATTCTTCCTTCATTATTTAGAAATTTTAAGGAATATAGTTTCAAATCAAATTTAAAAGTTAAGCAATTAACACAATACTTTAATCCATCCCGAAACCCGGTGTCACAAGTGCATGGACATCTACTGATAAGAGAAATAAAATACAACATCCGCCCGAAATACAATGGACGGAAAGTAAATACAGTACAAGGGAAGGGACTACTTCTAGCTGCGGCCGTTCTTGAATGATGCAACTCACCTAGTCCCAGAATCATCCATGCTGCTATGCCTAGCAGACCGCTGGAGTCACATATACATGTGCAACAAAATTCACAACAAGTGTAGTATGAGTACAAAAATAACGTGTACCCAATGAGTGTCCCGTCTAATCCCGAAGGGGTAGAGACGAGATGGTCAACTTTGACACTCACTATAGTCCAATGATTATTTATCCTTAATAAATATATTAAACGACAGATTTATTTTATAAACATGATTCTAATCCAGATAGAGGAAACATGTAAACATATAATTCTTTCATGGAAAATGTCCTTAGATTTCTTGTTATTGTTAACAATATGATCTCGAGCCATAGTGAGGCATAAAACAACTCAAATGAGTCCAGGCAACAATACAATCATGCGCAAATCATACCGAGGCGCCGACCCGATCCAACAAAAATAAATGTGCACTTGTCGAGGGTCGACGACGCGCCTATAGATGCATCTATTAATCTGCCGAGGCGTTCGACCCGTCCCAAAATAAACACACAGACATACAATCAGTCAATAAATCAACATGGAGCAAATATCCAAGAAAGGTCAATTCCTTTTAATAATTTGAGAAAACGAAGCTTAAGTCTTTTTAGAAATCCATTTATTTATTTAATGTGATTTAAGCAATTCAAGTCATCAATGGGTTCACAATTAATCCAAGTATAACATGATTTTGGGTCCTAGACTACCCGGTCAATAGAATAATAGTAGCTATACACGGACTCTCGTCACCTCGTGCGTACGTAGCCCCCACAATTTGGAGCACATAATCAGTTTAACTCACCTATGGGGTAATTTCCCCCTCACAAGATTAGAAAGGAGACTCACCTCGCCCGAAGATCCATAACCGGACCTCTACATCCTTCCGAAAGCTCGAACCAACGCACATAGCTCCAAAACTAGCCAAATAACGGCAAACTACTGAGAATATACCCAAATACTTGCTAACAATTCAAATTATACAATTTCCCAACTCCGCTTTGTGAAATGACCAAAATGCCGTCGGGCCCACGTGCCTGGAATCTAAAATTTCTCAAAGATAAAGCTTACCCATAACTTAAGGATCAAGAATATATGATTTCTACTCCATTCCCTAACAATTTTCGTGGTTAAATCTTATTTTTATCAAATTCTAGGTTTTTCATCTAAAACCCTTGATTTCCTTAATTTCACATGTTAAATCTACCCATAATCTATGTATTTAACTTATGATAGGTAGGATTAACTTACTTCCAAGTTTCTAGGTGGAAGCCCCTCTGAACAAGCTCCAAAATCGCCCCCAATGCCATGAAAATGAGAGAAGTGGACTCAACCCACGATTTAAAACAACCTTCTGCCTTTAGGCATTTTTGCTTCTGCGATGCTTTTCCCACTTTCGCGGTCCCGCTTTCCTGTGACGACCCGACCCGTCGTCTCGTGAGTTACTATCCCGTTCTTCCTATTTTCTGCCTTCTTATGTTTTATTATCGGTATTGGGTGCGCTAGAATTGATTTGGAGTGATTTTGATAAGAAATGAGACACTTAGTCTCTTTTAAGAATGCTTAAGTTGGAAAAGTCAAGCGAGCATTGACTTATGAGTTAGATGGATCGGAATTTATTTCCGATGATTCGGTTAGCTTCGGGGGATGATTTAAGGCTTAGGAGCGCCATCTGAAGTAATTTTGGAGGTTCGATGTAGAAGTTACCCTATTTTGGCGAAGTTAGGATTTTGGTGAAATCCGTTTGGTATGCGAGATTTTGATCCGACGGTCGGAATGGAATACCGAGAGTTTCAGTAGCTTCGTTGGGGGATTTTGGACTTGTGTGCAAAATTTCAGTTAATTCGGAGGTGTTTAGGTCAGGTTTTTGATTGAATGCGAGTTTTGAGAGTTTTAGTTTAACTTAGGCCTTGATTTGATAAAATTTGATGATTTTGGTGTTAACGATAGTGTTTTGAGGGTCCAAGCAAGTTTGAATAAGGTAATAGAGCATATCTGTGCTTTTGGTTGAGGTCCCGGGGGCCTCGGGGTGATTTCGGATGGTCAATCGGACCGTTTTTGGACTTTGAGGATTGCTGGTTTTTCAGCTGTTGGTGTTGCAGAAGGTTGTTCTTCGCGTTCGCATGGGTGAGTCGTGAACGCGTAGAAGGAATTGGAGGGCCAGGATATTTGGCCTTCGCGTTCGCGAAGCTGGGCCACGTTGGCGTAGGCTGGTGGCCAGTGCTCCTCGCGTTCGCGTTTGGGGACCCCGCATTCGCGAAGAGGAAGTCTGAGGGGGTCCCTGAACTTGTGCTTTGCGTTCGCGTCTGGGGCACGCGTTCGCATAGCAGAGGGACAGCTGAAGCATCGCGTTCGCGGTTGGGCTCCCCGTTCGCGAAAAACAAAAAGGGCCCAGTGGAATTTTGGCCATCGCGTTCGCGAAGAAGGTTCGTTCAGCTGGGCAGAATGTTTTAAGGACATTTCATCCGCGACCCAAGCTCATTTTCCACCATTTTTGAGCGAGTTTGGGAGCTTTTGTCGAGGTTTTTGAAGGGTTTTGACTGGGAATCAATAGGAGGTAAGTCCTATGGCCTAGAAACATCATTTAATTGTGATTTCAACACTTAAATTCATGAAATTGGGTTGAAAAGGTGAAGAACTAGGGCTTGGGTTTTTGAGTGAGAATTTGTGATTTGAGGGGCCAAATGGACTCCGATTCTTGTGAATTTGGTATGTATAGACTCATGGAGAGATAAGGATCGTATTGATGTAAAAAATTTTGAGTTTCGTGACATGGGCCCGGGGCTCGGGTTTTGTCAAATTCGTGAATCTTGATATTTTTCGATTGGGTATTGTCTCTTTCATATAATGCAGCATGTTCGTTGTAATTTTGGGCAGATTCGTCACGCGAAGAAGCAAATTCGAAAGGCAAGGGCATCGCGGAGTAGACTTTTGGCCGTCTCGAGGTGAGTAATAATTTTAAATGATGTCCTGAGGGTTTGAACCCTGGATTTGCACAACGTAGTACTATGTTGAGATGGGACACGCGTTGTATGACGAGCGCGAGGTCATTTACTATTGGGGATTGTGACTTGGTCCGTCCCGGTTGATATTTTACTGCGTATTTGATAAAGACTTGTTGTTTTTCACCATGAGTTGGGCTTATTGCCATACTTGGGCTTCGTGCCAGTTATTTGAAACCCTTTGTGAATTTCCATCGCTATTTTTCCTCACTAATTGAAATATTATTTGAACTCAGTCCAATTGAATTACACTATTTCATGAACTCAGCTACATTTATACTCAACTTGAGATTTAAATGATATTTAAAAATGTTGTTTGAGCTAAGCACTATTTGTTTTATTGATGCCCAAGGGAATAAGAATAAATTTCTGGACTGATTGAGGCCGAGGGCCATATGTGATGTGACGACCTGACTGGTCATTTTACTATTTAGAACCCCGTTCCCTTAAATAAAACTTCCCATGATTTCTTTAGATAAATTACGACTTGCAGGGGGGCGATTAGTTCGGAATTTAGGAGAGTTTTGAGTGAAAATAAAACCAATTATTTCCTTAAGATTTTCTTAAAAGGCCAAACCTGTCTTCAGTCAACTTTCTTGGGAAACGGAATTGGATTCGTGATTTGATGGTCCCGAAAAGTCCGTGGAAAAATATGGGACCTGGGCGTATGCTCGGAATCGAATTCCGAGGTCCCTAGCCCAAGTACGTAATTTTTATGTAAAATTGTTAAATCAAAGTTTTAAGGAATTAAAAGATCTAAGTATTTATTTAAAAACCTAGGTATCGGGTTCGGATTCTGGTTCCGAAACTTGGTACAAGTCTGAAATATCATATAAGACCTACCCGTAAAATTTGGTGTCAATCCGAGTAGTCTAAGGGCATTTTGACCCGTTGAAGGGAAATTAAGAACTTGAAGTTCATTAAACTGGATCAATTGGTTTTGGGGTCCGATTCCTTGATTTAATGTTGTTTTGGGTATTTCGAGGGTTCAACTAGGTCCACCTCGTGATTTCAGACTTGTCGGTATGTTCGGGCGGGGCTCGGGAGCCCCGAGCGTCAAATGGTCGAGGTTTGAGCGAAGTCGGATTTTGAAAGGAAGCAAGGTTGCTGCTTCTGTCAAAACCACTTCTGCGGCTCTTTGACCGCAGAAGCGGTGACCGCATAAGCAGCCACCTGGTCACAGAAGTGGAAGGGCCAGGAAGGGTGAATACCGCATAAGCACTGCGGTCCCGCATGTGCGAAAGCAAGACCGCAGAAGTGGTCCGGTCCCCAGTGCTTCCAAACCGCAAAAAGCGGTTGTATTTCTACAAAAACGGACACCTCCTATGCGGTAATTTGTCCGCATATGCGAAAATCGCTGGGGGCAGTAAGGGTTCATTAAATACGAACCCAAGCTCCTTCTCTCTCATTTTCACTCCACTTGGGCGATTTTGAAGGTTCTAAAGAGAGAATTTCTTCCTAATATCACGAGGTAAGTAATTCCCACTCACTCTTAGCTTAAATACATGAACATTACATAGATTTAACACTAATAATCAAATAAAATCAAGGGTTAGAGCTAGACCTAGGGTTTTGATAAAATTATGATTTAACCACCTAATTAGTTATATAATGAACTAAAAACCACATATTAGTAATCCTTAGGTTATAGAGAGTAATTTCCTTCAAAAAATCTCGGAATACGGGCATGTGGATCTGGGCTCGGAATTTAGAAAACTTGCGGGAAAGGTTGGGAAATCATTTAATTAGTTGGAATTTAACTTTGTGAGCACTTATTGACTAGTTCTTGCTTTATTTAACTAGTTGGTGCTCGTTCGGCTTTGAATCAAGGTTGGAGCCTATTATTGTTATTAAAGGAACGCTTCAGAGCGAGGTGAGTCTCCCTTCTAATCTTGTGAGGGAGAAATTACCCCATAGGTGAGTTAAACTGATTATGTGCTCCTAATTGTGGGGGCTACGTACGCACGAGGTGACGAGAGTCCGTGCGTAGCTACTATTATGCTATTGTCCGGGTAGACTAGGACCCAAAAGCATTTTATACTTGGATTATTTGTGAACCCATTGATGGCTTGGAATGCTTTAATCACATTAAATTAATAAATGGATTTCTAAAAGACTTAAGCTCTATTTTTCTCAAATTATTGAAGAGAATTGGCCTTTCTTGGATATCTGCTCCATGATGACTTCTTGACTGATTATCTGTCTGTGTGTGTTTATATTTCTGTTAGAACGGGTCGATCGCCTCGGTGAAATGGATGCATCTATGGTATGGGCCGCTCGACCCTCGGCAGTGCACACTTTACATTTCTGTTGGAGCGGGCTGTCGACCTCGGCATGACTTGCGCATGTTTGTGCTGTTGTCTTGAACTCATTGGAGTTGTTTTATGCCACATTATGGCTCGAGATCTTTCTATTAATAATAACAAGAAAACTAAGGGAAATTTCCATGAAAGAATTATATGACTATTTGTTTTCCCATATCTGGACTAGAATCATGTTTATAAAACAATTCCACTGCTTGAAAATATTTATTAAGGATAAATAGTCATTGGACTGCTAGTGAGTGTCAAAATTGACCATTTCGTCTCTACTCCTTCGGGATTAGGCGGGACACTCACTGGGTACACGTTGTTTTTGTACTCATACTACACTTGCTGTGCATTTTGTTGCACATTTATATGTGATTCCAGTGGTCTACTGGACGTAGCAACACGGATGATTCTGGGACTAGGTGAGCTGCATCATTCAAGACGGCCATAGCTAGAGTAGTCCCTTTCTAGCACTGTATTTACTTTCCGTCCACTGTATTCCGGACGGACGTTGTATTTTTATTCCTCTTATCGGTAGATGCTCATGCACTTGTGATTTCGGGCTCTGGGATGGTTGAAATATTGTATTAATTGTTTAACTCTTAAATGTTATTTGAACTATATACTTCAAAAAAAAATCTAAATATGGAAGAAAAATCTTGTATTTCCAAAAGTGTTAAAACGAGATTTGATTAAGTAATCTAGTTGGCTTGCCTGACAGAGTGTCCGACGCCATCACGATCCTTAGTGGATTTTGGGTCGTGACAATATGGTATCAGAGCACTAGGTTCCCGTCGGTCTCACGAGTCATGAGCAAGTCTAGTAGAGTCTCGCGGATCGGTACGGAGACGTCTGTACTTATCCTCGGGAGGCTACAGGGCTGTTAGGAGTACTTCCCTTCTTGATTTCCTTATCGTGTGGTTCGATTCCTTTTGAGGCTGGTGCCTTGGATTCCTTTCTACTCAATCTTATGCGACGCGAGCGCTTGCTAGAAATTGAGAATTTGAAGAATTGAATGGCACTACAAAGGTGGTGCGGGATGATTTTTCCCGGTATAGTTAATCAGACTATTATAGTCGCTTTAGGGTATACTATTATTCAACTCAGTTGCACAGGTTGCCATGATGCTTATAAGCTATTATTCCGCAGTGTGGTTGTGATGGTAAGATATTTGCCCACGTGTCGGGGTAGTGGATGAATTGAAGGGAAGTTCACTCAGCGTGTAATCAAGGGATCCGGTATTTTATTCCCTGCAAGGGAAAGGCAGTCGGACTAAGGATGGTCAGATTTGGGCGGGTGGAAGTAATGAGACCTGGTATTTGCAAGCATGGTGAGCTTTTCTTCTATGATGGGGTGTCGTGGTCCTAATGGAACGTGCCAAGTTCGTCGATGTTATAATCTGCTACAATTCGCCTTTATGGCAGGATATTGTGAAATAGTATTGGAGATACGACTGCCAGTTGTCGCATGGTGCGGTTGTTCAAGATCGAATCAGAATTTCTAATGTTGACAGATCGATAAAGATAACCTTTGGAAAGGCTTAAAGATTAGCAGCTATTGTGGGTTCAAGTGCCACGAAGATAGGTTTTATTTAAGGCAACAATTGAGCAGCAAAGTATGAGGAAAGACATGTGGGAGGTGCCAGGCGGTGTTTAAAATTTCTAGAAGGGCATGTATGAGAAGCAAGGTCGAGTGACCGATTAAGGAGATAAGTTCCGCCAAAGTGGGAGAGTGGCGGGTGTTGCATATGGGCTTGGTAGTAGGAAGACTACGCGCCTTAAGGAGAGTTTGGATCGAATTGGGGATTCTAATGATCGGTGATTGAAGCCTACGGGTATGATGTGAAGTGTGGGCTATTATGCGGCAGGAGGTTTATATAGCGGAAAGGAGTTGCTTGACGTGAAGGAGGATGTAGCATAACTCTGAATTGGGGGGATATTGCCGCACATTTAATTGATGTCCGCACGGGGTGAATGGACTTGTGCAATTGGAAGGTGAGCTCGGACTCAGGATGGGCCATTGGTTTCGTAGTGAATGTACCCCGTGAAGCGGCATGGGAAAATGTTGGGAGGTGATTCCCCCAGATGGTTTATTCCCCATGAGTAGGTTAGCGGTCGCGTGGTTGGCGAAGCTTCTGCAAGAATTGTATTGGTTGTTCAACAAGGAGATCGGTCGTGCGAATGTGGATGATGATTCAGAATATGAAAGATGGTGATTTACAGGAAGATTCCGAGAAATTTTGATAATTTATGGCGCAAGGTTATGTCAATAAGAGGTAAAAAGGTCGGGCGAACTCAAGCATTGTGAGATGATGGCTTCAAGCTAAATGGAGGAGTCCCACCGCTTATGATTGGGCTGTATGATTAGCTACTTGAGTGATTTCTGGTTATTAGCATATTGATGGGTTATTTCAGCTATGAGAAAAGACCATAAGTGGTAATTTGAGCAAATGAATTGTTGAAGGCATGCGATGGTTGGCCTTATTGGCTCATGTTTGGACTTGGAAAAAGGTTCAGGATTTATGCCTCGTATTGATGCAGGTCTCAGAGGAAATGATTCCGCTGGGTTCTTCACGGAGAGAGTGTTCGTGTGTTATAAGATCTATGGGGTGAGTTACATTCGGGACCAAGACAGAGCGGGTGGATCTCAATAATGGTCCTTGTGAATCTGTGAGTTTAAGTGTGGTGCTCAATAATTTTGAGCGTATGGGTACGGTTAAGAATCAAGCTTTGTAGCAGCTTATGAGAAGGTGTCCAGAATGTTCTATGATATTTGGACTTGTGGTGTAGCATTTGAGTGATATGAAATAGTTCGTGGGAACCGAGACAGCTTGGTCTTGTGGTTCAAGGTCACTCGGAATGAGTGCAGATGGAGTATATTATGTGTTGAATGAAGAAGTATTATTCCTAAGGCAACCAAGGATTTAATGGAAGGAAGTAGATTGATTAGCCATGGTTAACTTGGCATACTGGTAGTGGTGATCAGTTCCTTCATCGTGAGCAAGTTATGCAAGTGATTTGTGGTGGTACGTGTGAGGCTTGTCGGCCACCATAATTGATTTTGTTCAGAAGCATTCTTCTGTTATGGCTTGTTATGTGTAGGCGGATCCCGGAAGGGCTATGATGGCTTGGACCACTACTTAGAGATTTGCATATTTGACGGTTATGAGAATTCTCCTGTATGTTGCTATAGTTCTCGTGAAGTGAGTTAAAATGAAAAGTTTTATATGATGAAGTGTTAGTCTATCGGCGGTTCCAGAGTTGTGATGGAAATCGTGTCTATCGTATATCGGCATGTGAGGTGCAGTGAGTGGTATTGAATTTGAAGTAAGGACCAAGGTTGCAGTTTGGCAAATGACTGTGATGTCACGAGCTCGGATGAGCAGGAAAGGAGTTTTAGTGTTTTGAGTAAGTTGGTATTGTCGTCAGTATTACCTGAGATCGGTGTTTTGTGAGGAAGGCTTTGCATCCTGGTTAAGGATTCTTGATCGCTTTTTAGCGTTAGTGCGGCCGGTGGTTTGGATGTGCAGACCCATTATTTATTTCGGAAGGTTGTGGGATCGTGTCCCACCAAAAGATTGTATGAGTATGACATGTAGTCACTTGATTGATTAGGGATTTAAACCAAGTATGAGGATTGTGGTAATATCATTAGTTTGAGAATTTATGCCTGGAGGGCACTTTGTTTATTGGGTTATGAACTAAGGAGGTTGCTCCGGTTATGATGGTTGTTCTTGTGTGTTATGAGGCAAAAATGAGTTACTATGAACCTTTGAAAGGTTATTAGCCAAGTTGGTGCAATCAGAAACCGGCTTGAGATCAGTGGATTGATTTATTTGTGAACAGGGCTTTATATCAGGTCAGTTATGTTTATTTCAGCAATGCGCTCTTTATGAAAGAATAGTCGCGGTCTTATTTCGTGGTCAGCTAATTCATGTAAAGATATATTGCGCCGTATGAGTTGTGAGACGGCTTGGTAATTTCTTATGTGTTGAGGTTCCGCGCAGCGGTGATGTTATGTGAGCGGGATGGCTCTTGAGATTTAGATCCTGAATCGCACCTCAGTTGTGCTTGAGTTTTGTAGCCTATAGCACTATATGTGTCCTCAGGGATAGTATTGTACACCTTAGCGTGTCTATGACCGATATTCGGTATTTGGTTGTAATGAGTAATTTAGTTCGATGTGTATCTCCTTATGTGAGTTCCACGTATGGATCGGGTGGCACGCCGCCATAGGTATGTTATTTGGATCGGATGGCACGCCGCCATGGTTATATTGTATGAATCGGGTGGCACGTCGCCATGGTTATGCTGTTTGGATCGGGTTGCACGCCGCAATAGTATGATGTTCGGTACAGTTCCCCCTAGTTTCTTTTATGTGTTCTGTTTCCCATCTTTCTGAGGAAAACTCGTATAAGTTGTTAGCCCGCGTCGCACGTATGATTCGCGGGCGGGGTAATTAGATGTCCGTTTCAGAGTTAAGCTTCCTTTTTGTATCGCATTCTGAGTGGTAGCCTATTGGTACCTTGTGGCATCATATGAGACTTTTGATCATGTCTGGGATGGCTTATTGCCGGAGCAGTTCGTACTGGGTGAGAGGAGATTATGGAATTTAGGATCAGTGCAATTTGATTATATGAAGTGTATTAAGGAGCTAAGACCATTAGATGGTTCATGATGAAGCGATGATGCTTGCAGGAGTATAGACCCAATGAATTGTTGACTCGGCAGTTGGTTATGAATTTAGGCGCATCTCTTCCGTTGTGTTAATATTGTAAAAGTTAGAACAAGGCCTATGTAGGTCATGAGGTGCAATGGGAACATCTGATTCGTTGAATTTTGGCTAAGTTGATCACAAAAATATTATCGTGGTTCTGTGGATTTTGTGTTGCAAAGTAAGAATCCAGCAAAGTTATGCAGTCATGTTTGAGGACAGAGTGTGGTGAATGATTTGGTGATCTCTTGATGAAAATAGGCTTGGCATATAATTCCGGATGTTGGAATTGGGCTCTAAGGCCTATTTGCTTGAGAAAAAAAGGGAATGTCTTCAGAATTTATCGAGCTAATGTTCTCAACTAAGTTGTGGTAGCACGGGAAGGTGCATGAGGTGCTAAAAAGTGATTTCAGGCTGCTTCAGTATAGTTCTCAGCACGTTCGAGGACGAACGTATGTTTAAGTGGGAGAGAATGTGACGACCCGACTGGTCATTTTACTATTTAGAACCTCGTTCCCTTAAATAAAACTTCACATGATTTTTTTAGATAAATTACGACTTGCGGGGGGCGATTAGTTCGGAATTTAGGAGAGTTTTAAGCGAAAATAAAACCAATTATTTCCTTAAGGTTTTCTTAAAAGGCCAAACTTGACTTCAGTCAACTTTCTTGGAAAATGGACCTGGATTCGTGATTTGATGGTCCCGGAAAGTCCGTGGAATAATATGGGACCTGGGTGTATGCTTGGAATCAAATTCCGAGGTCCCTAGCCCGAGTACGGAATTTTTATGTAAAATTGTTAAATTGAAGTTTTAAGGAATTAAAATATCTAAGTATTTCTTTAAAAACCTAGGTTTCGGGTTCGGATTCTGGTTCCGAAACTTGGTACAAGTCCGAAATATCATATAAAACCTACCCGTAAAATTTGGTCTCAATCCGAGTAGTCTAAGGGCGTTTTGACCCGTTGAAGGGAAATTAAGAACTTGAAGTTCATTAAATTGGATCAATTGGTTTTGGGGTGATTCCTAGATTTAGCGTTGTTTCGGGTGTTCCGAAGGTTCGAGTAGGTCCATCTCATGATTTTAGACTTGTCAGTATGTTCGGGCGGGGCTCGGGAGCCCCGAGCGTCAAATGGTCGAGGTTTGAGCGAAGTCGGATTTTGAAAGGAAGCAAGGTTGCTGCTTCTGTCAAAACCGCTTCTGCGGCTCTTTAACTGCAGAAGCGGTGACCGCATAAGCGGCCACCTGGTCGCAGAAGCGGAAGGGCCAGTAAGGGTGAATACCGCATAAGCGGCCCTGGGACCGCAGAAGCGGTCCCGCATGTGCTAAAGCAAGACCGCAGAAGCTTTCCGGTCCCCAGTGCTCCCAAATCGCAAAAAGTGGTTGTATTTCCGCAGAAGCGGACACCGCCTATGCGGTAATTTGTCCTCATATGCAAAAATCGCTGGGGGCAGTAAGGGTTCATTAAATACGAACCCAAGCTCCCTCTCTCTCATTTTCACTCCACTTGGGCGATTTTGAAGGTTCCAAAGAGAGAATTTCTTCCTAATATCACGAGGTAAGTAATTCCCACTCACTCTTAGCTTAAATACATGAACATTACATAGATTTAACACTAATAATCAAATAAAATCAAGGGTTAGAGCTAGACCTAGGGTTTTGATAAAATTATGATTTAACCACCTAATTAGTTATGTAATGAACTAAAAACCACATATTAGTAATCATTAGGTTATAGAGAGTAATTTCCTTCAAAAAATCTCGGAATCCGGGCACGTGGATCCGGGCTCGGAATTTAGAAAACTTGCGGGAAAGGTTGGGAAATCATTTAATTAGTTGGAATTCAACTTTGTGAGCACTTATTGACTAGTTCTTGCTTTATTTAACTAGTTGGTGCTCGTTCGGCTTCGAATTAAGGTTGGAGCCTATTCTTGTTATTAAAGGAACGCTTCGGAGCGAGGTGAGACTCCTTTCTAATCTTGTGAGGGAGAAATTACCCCATAGGTGAGTTAAACTGATTATGTGCTCCTAATTGTGGGGGCTACGTACGCACGAGGTGACGAGAGTCCGTGCGTAGCTACTATTATGCTATTGTCCGGGTAGACTAGGACCCAAAAGCATTTTATACTTGGTTTATTTGTGAACCCATTGATGGCTTGGAATGCTTTAATCACATTAAATTAATAAATGGATTTCTAAAAGACTTAAGCTCTATTTTTCTCAAATTATTGAAAAGAATTGGCCTTTCTTGAATATCTGCTCCATGATGACTTCTTAACTGATTATCTGTCTGCGTGTGTTTATATTTCTGTTGGAACGGGCCGATCGCCTCGGTGAAATGGATGCATCTATGGTACAGGCCGCTCGACCCTCGGCAGTGCACACTTTACATTTCTGTTGGAGCGGGCGGTCGACCTCGGCATGATTTGCGCATGTTTGTGCTGTTGTCTTGAACTCATTTGAGTTGTTTTATGCCACATTATGGCTCGAGATCTTTCTATTAATAATAACAAGAAAACTAAGGGAATTTTCCATGAAAGAATTATATGACTACTTGTTTTCCCATATCTGGACTAGAATCATGTTTATAAAACAATTCCACTGCTTGAAAATATTTATTAAGGATAAATAGTCATTGGACTGCTAGTGAGTGTCAGAATTGACCATCTCGTCTCTACTCCTTCCGGATTAGGCGGGACACTCATTGGGTACACGTTATTTTGTACTCATACTACACTTGCTATGCATTTTGTTGCACAAGTATATGTGATTCCAGTGGTCTACTGGACGTAGCAGCACGGATGATTCTGGGACTAGGTGAGTTGCATCATTCGAGACGGTCGTAGCTAGGGTAGTCCCTTTCCAGCACTGTATTTGCTTTCCGTCCACTATATTCCGGACGGACGTTGTATTTTTATTCCTCTTATCAATAGATGCTCATGCACTTGTGACTCCGGGTTCTGGGATGGTTGAAATATTGTATTAATTGTTTAACTCTTAAATGTTATTTGAACTATATCCTTCAAAAAAAATTCTAAATATGGAAGAAAAATCATGTATTTCCAAAAGTGTTAAAATGAGATTTGATTAAGTAATCTGGTTGGCTTGCCTGACAGCAGTGTCCGGCGCCATCACGATCCTTAGTGGATTTTGGGGGGCCATATGTGAGGATATGTTGAGTGATGTGAGGAGGCTTTCAGGCCTCGAGTGTGATGTGTGAAGGCTTTAAGGCCTTATGATATAGCGCTTTGGCTGTAAGAGCCCCTCCGGAGTCTGTACACACCCTCAGTGAGCGCATGGTACCCAGGTGAGTTGGGAGTGGGCCCGAGAGGCCGATGTTGTGTTTTGTGAGTTAGGAGTGAGCCCGAGAGGCTGATGTTGTGTGTTGGTGAGTTGGGAGTGAGCCCTTGGGGCTGATACTGTGCTGAGAGTTTGACATTGAGCCCGAGGGGATAGTTTCTAATTATTCCTTACTTGTTGAATTTAAACTGAGCTAAGATGTTTTTCCAAGGATTTCACTGTTCCACTGCTTTTACTCCAAGGGTTTTAGACTGCTCTATACAGCATGATGGTTTGTTTTACGTGATTTCTTACTGCTTAGTTATTATTTACCTTTATTACTCACTGAGTTGGAGTACTCACTTTACTCCCTGTACCTCGTGTGCAGATGCAGGTATTTGTTCACCCGGTAGTGGGTTTTGAGCTGGTCAGAGGCTAAGTTATCGGAGTTTAGTGAGGTCAGCGTTCACGGCACCGTATCTCTCCTTTGATTCTAAATTCCATTATGTATATTACTGGTCTTATAATAGTGCTTAGATTCTTTAGATGCTCGTGGCTTGTGACACCCCGATTTCGAGCTGAGTTGGGTTGGTTCCCTGTTTTATCATTTTCTTTCGCAATTATGACAATGTACACTATAGTTTTGACTTATTCGTGTTAAGTAACTGTTAAAAGAGGTATTGTTAATCTATTGGCTGGCCTTGTCTTCACGAGAGGCGCCATCATAACCAGGTTCGGGAAATGGGTCGTGACAAGTTGGTATCAGAGCCTGGTTACCAGTTCTCGCGAGTCTTGAGCAGGTTTAGTAGAGTCTCGCCTATCGGTACGGAGACGTCTGTATTTATCCTCGAGAGGCTGCAGAACCTTTAGGAAAACTTCATATTCTTGAATTCTTATTGTACGTCCTTGATTCGTCTTGAAAAGAAATTTTCGAAATTCCTTCCACGCATTCGTATGCATGCATGAGCGCTCAGTATCAGATGTGCCTCGATGGCTTTTGATTCCCCGATCAAGGGGCGAGGTGTAATCTCTGTGAGTTTGACGTTAGGCCAGTTTGGAGGACTTGAGGCCAAATCTTTGCCAATGGTTTGCGCACCGAGGTGCTGATTGTGCGAGCAAGTGTTTTGAACCTTTATGTACGGTATTTTCCCTATTAGTGGGAATCATGGCTGGATAGCTATATGAGGAGTATGATAGTACTGCGAGATGTATCTATATGACTTGAAAGTGACGAGGAAGGTCTACTGGATGATAGATGAACTATGGAGTGTATGATTTCCATTGTGATAGAATGTGTAGTCTCAAGTTATGGGTGCGTGAAGAACCTTTTTATGTCTCCTAATTGCAGTGAAGTAAATTTCATGTTACGGTATGAGTTTAGACTCAGGAAGATTAAGTGATTGTGTAATGTGTATGGCAGTGGAAGGTATACAAAAATATCAACTAAAGGTAAAGCTAGTGGGTAATTGGCTAATGAGGGGAATCTATTTGTCATACTAGTTAGATAAGTCTGGGAGCTGAGATCGCTTCTGTAAATGTAGTATGACGGAATCGTTAAGTCGAGAAGGCCACCTTGAAGGTCTAAAACATTAAAGAAAGAATATGTTCTTACTCAGTTGAATAGCCCAATAATGGAGAATTGAAAGGTATTTTCTATGTGTTATGATTCGAATAGGTGCAACACAAGTCCATGTATCAATTTTGATAATATAATACATGTAATATTGAGATTAATGTTGTTGATATACATTGTGATGCTTTGTCAAGTTGTGGATGTGTTGTTATGATGGTTTTGGTGATTCTCTGGTAGGTGGATAGGCCCAATTACAAAGGAAACTCTGCCAAAATTTTTGAAAAATTTGGGACTTAGTAAAAATTTTGTCGCCTAAAGAGTGGGCTTAACTGTTGTGTGAGTGAATGCAAAAATTGTAGAAGAGTTAAAATTTCTGATGATTCGTGTTTCCACAAGCTTATGAAGGAGTGAGTTTTATCTCACCATGATATTACGACAGCAATAGAGTATATGTGTTGTGATATATGGCTTCGAGCCAAGTTGGGGATCTTGCCATTAGTTAGCGGATTGTGCGGTTATGTACTATGTTAGTTCCGATTTGATACATGCTGGTAAATTAGTTCTGATTGTGGAAAATTGGGCCGAGAATGGCACGAGTGAAGGAAAACTTTTGACAAGATGTTATGAGCTCGGATGAGCAGGAGATAAGTTTCCACGTTTACGGTAAGTTGGCATTATCTTCAGCGTCACCTAAGATCGGTATTTTGTAAAAAGGGTTTTGCGTCCTGGTTAATGATCCTTGATCGCTCTTCAACGTTAGTGCGACCGGTGTTTTGGAGGTACACTCCAGATATTGTTGTGGTATGTTGTGGGAGTGTGTCCCACGAGAAGATTATATAAATGTGGCATGTGATCACTTGATTGATTAATGATGTAAACCAAGTATGAAGTTTGTGATGGTGTCGTTAAATTGAAGATTCATGCCTGGAGGGCACTTGACATATTGGGTTGTGAACCGGGGAGGATTACTCCGATTATGATGGTTGTTCTTGTGTGTTATGAGGAAAATGGGAGTTATTATGGACATTTGAAAGGTTATCAGACTAGTTCAGTGTGATCAGAATCGGCTTGAAGTCGATAGATAGATTTAATGTGAATAATGGCTCTATATCAGGCCAGATGTGTGCATTTTAGTAATACGGTCCTCATGGAGGAGTAGTTAGGTTGATGTCTCATTGTCAGATATTTCACGTAGTGATGCATTGCGCCGTGTAAGTTGTGAGACGACTTGAGAAATTGCTATGTGTTGAGAATCCTTGTAGGAATGACGTTATATGAGCATATTGGCTCTTGAAATTCAGATTGTACATCGCACCTCAGTTGTGCTTGAGTTTTGTAGCTTATAACGCTATATGTCCCTCAGAGATATTATTATGCACTTAGCATGCTTACGACCGATACTCGGTATTTTGTTGTAATGAGCAAATTTGGCTCGATGTGCATCTCCTTATGTGAGATCTATGTGTGGATCGGGTGGCACGCCGCCATGGGTATGTTATCTGGATCGGGTTGCACGCCGCAACAGTGTGATGTTGAGTATAGTTTTCTATATGCTATTTTGTATGCCTTGCTTCCTGTTTTCTAAGGAAAGTCTGTATTAGTGTGTGAGATTGGTAATTTCTTCCAGAGTTTGTTTTCCTTTTGTACCGCATTCGAATTGGTAGACTATTGGCATATTGAGGCATCATGTGTGACTTTCGATTATGTTTATTGCCTAAGCGTTCGTAATGGGTGAGATGAGATCATTGAATTTGAGATCAGTGCAATCTGAGTGTATGCAGTAAATTAGGGGCTAGGACCATTATTTGGTTCAGAATGAGGTGATAGTTCTTGCCAGAAGTATAGACCCAATGAATATTTGATTCGACGGTGTTATGAATTTATACAGATCTTATCTGTCGTGTCATTATTGTAATTGAACATGGCCTATATACGTCATGCAGAGCATGGGATGTGTAATAATTTTTCTTCTAAATGGGGTCAATAGAAGTTCTTGACTAGTTGAGTGCGTAAACGTTCCTGGTTCGGAAGGGAGGTGAAGTCCTCATGTTACCTTAGGATGATATGGTATATGCGATATGTTGTGAAGGATTGAGAATTGCGTGTGTAAGGTTATGGTTTAGTTCTAAATGGAAATTCATAACATTCTTAGGCAGTACGGGCAATTTTAGGGTGAATGATCTTCAGATGATTAAGGAAATTGTATTTCTAATCATAGTGATTTGTAGAGGGTACATGTTTCAGAAAAAAGGCAATGTGATTAAGTTGATGGCACTTCAATAGTGTTGCGGCACTTTTAAGGCTGGATCGACTGCTGATATTCGAGTTGCTTGCATGGCACATGGAAATCTTAGAGTAATTATCGTGGAATGAATGGGTATATTAAAGGTGTGCATGTATTCACACAGTGGAAATTGGGATCAGGTATGATGATGCGTGTGTTATATGGAGTTGGAGACTGGGAGTTCTCATGTACAGGCTATATTGTGGTTGTGGATCGTGTGCGTCGGTACTGTTTAACGACTATCAGGATTTGGAGGCTCGAGTGGATCTTTACTTGTTGGTATGTTAGATTTTGTATATGATGTCAGAATTTAGACTGGTTGTCTTAGCGTCGGGCAATTCTGAGCTAGTGTGCCATGGGCTATGCAGGAAATGTCACGGGTTGAGTGGCGAGGTGAGTTGGATTATGTTCTATCAGGTTTGTGTGGTATGTGTTATTTGTTTCACCATGGGTGTAATGATTTGCTCTGTCTCCGACCATCAATTGAGTGTGGTTGTCGATTTCAAGCATAGTGACTTGAGGTGTTTCATGTGGAGTAGTACATAGATAGGATTGCGCGTTGCAGCAAAGCTTTGTGAAAAAACATAACCTTGCGGGTCAAATCTGTGTGTGTCCTATTTCTATGATATGAGACAGGGTCTCAGCCTTGTGTTGTGGCAGTACTAGTGAGTTTGAGGTACAACTCTCTTAGTTGAGTCATTTTCATGCTTTGAGTATGTTCAGACCGATTCCTATTGGTGCGCGTATTACGTAAGTTGAGGCTTAAGCCTGTATTGAGGTGTCATATCACCAGAGTGGTTTGTTGGATTCGAGGTGATCATTGGGGTCATTGATGAATACGAACAGATTTGATTTCGGCTTGTTAGAAGGATAATATCGAGGTTCGGCTCGGAAATCTGTTGTGGTATTAGTCAAAAGGGAAGTGGCTTCATAAGTGGTTGATCTGAGAGATGGTTATGGTTTGCTGCGTGTCTCATTTATCGTTGGCAGTATATGAAAGTGTTGGAATAAGACTTTAGCTAATAAGGGATTTTCTATCGGTATTTGGTTGTTGTGGGCAACTTCTGTGAATATAAGTTATCGTTTTGAGTGCTTGGATTACGCGGTAGAACATATGATTTCACCCGAGGGTGCAAGTATGGTTTATCACATCTGGTTCGAGACTATTCAAGGTATAGGTGTGAGGTTTTGATCATATCGATGGTTTCAGAAGTAAAAAGGTAGTTCTATGATTTATGGGCTAGACTGGATTGTATAATTTTGATTTAAATGTGTTATCGGACCTATATGAGATAGGGTGACGTGGGATCACACCCAGGTATATGCTTAGTAAGGTTATTCAGCTTTTGGTTGGCTTCTAGGGCAACTCTGGGTACGCTCGAGGACGAGCGTTTGTTTAAGTTGGGGAGAATGTGATGACCCGACCCGTCGTCTCGTGAGTTACTACCCTGTTCTTCCCAATTTCTTCCTTCTTATGTTTCATTATCGGTATTGGGTGCGCTAGAATTGATTTGGAGTGATTTTGATAAGAAATGAGACACTTAGTCTCTTTTAAAAAGGCTTAAGTTGGAAAAGTCAACTGAGCGTTGACTTATGAGTTAGAGGGATCGGAATTTATTTCTGATGATTCGGGGGATGATTTAAGTCTTAGGAGCGCCATCGGGAGTAATTTTGGAGGTTCGGTGTAGAAGTTAGCCTATTTTGGCGAAGTTAGGATTTTGGTGAAATTTCGGTTGGTATGCGAGATTTTGATCCGAGGGTCGGAATGGAATTCCGAGAGTTTCAGTATCTTCGTTAGGTGATTTTGGACTTGTGTGCAAAATTTCAGTTAATTCAGGGGTGTTTAGGTCGGGTTTTTGATTGAATGCGAGTTTTGAGAGTTTTAGTTTAACTTAGGCCTTGATTTGATAAATTTTGATGATTTTGGTGTTAACGATAGTGTTTTGAGGACCCGAGCAAGTTTGAATAAGGTAATAGAGCATATATGTGCTTTTTCTTGAGGTCCCGGGGGCCTCGGGGTGATTTCGGATGGTCAATCGGACTGTTTTTGGACTTTGAGGACTGCTGGTTTATCAGCTAATGGTGTTGCAGAAGGTTGTTCTTCGCGTTCGCGTGGGTGAGTCGCGAACGCGTAGAAGGAATTGGAGGGCCAGGATATTTGGCTTTCGCGTTCGCGAACCTGGGCCGCGTTCGCGTAGGCTGGTGGCCGGTGCTCCTCGCATTCTCGTTTGGGGACCCCGCGTTCGCGAAGAGGAAATATGAGGGGTCCCTGATCTTGTGCTTCGCGTTCGCGTCTGGAGCACGCGTTCGCGTAGGAGAGGGGCAGCTGAAGCATCGCGTTCGCGGTTGGGCTCCCCGTTCACGAAGAACAAAAAGGGCCCAGTGGAATTTTGGCCATCGCGAACGCGGGAAGCCATCGCGTTCGCGAAGAAGGGTCGTTCAGCTGGGCAGAATGTTTTAAGGACATTTCATCCGCGACCCAAGCTCATTTTCCACCATTTTTGAGCGAGTTTGGGAGCTTTTGTCGAGGTTTTTTAAGGGTTTTGACTGGGAATCAATTGGAGGTAAGTCCTATGGCCTAGAAACATCATTTAATTGTGATTTCAACACTTAAATTCATGAAATTGGGTTGAAAAGGTGAAGAACTAGGGCTTGGGTTTTTGAGTGAGAATTTGTGATTTGAGGGGCCAAATGGACTCCGATTCTTGTGAATTTGGTATGTATAGACTCATGGAGAGATAAGGATCCTATTGATGTAAAAATTTCTGAGTTTCGAGACGTGGGCTCGGGGCTCGGGTTTTGTCAAATTCGTGAATCTTGATATTTTTCGATTGTTTTCGATTGTGTATTGTCTCTTTAGTACAATGCAACATGTTCATTGTAATTTTTGGCAGATTCGTCAAGCGAAGAAGCAAATTCGAAAGGCAAGGGCATCGCGGAGTAGACTTTTGGCCGTCTCGAGGTGAGTAATGATTTTAAATGATGTCCTGAGGGTTTGAAACCCCGGATTTGCACAACATAGTGCTATGTTGAGATGGGACACGCGTTGTATGACGAGCGCGTGGTCATTTACTATTGGGGATTGTGACTTGGTCCGTCCCGGTTGATATTTTACTGTGTATTTGATAAAGACTTGTTGTTTTTCACCATGATTTGGGCTTCGTGCCAGTTATTTGAAACCCTTTGTGAATTTCCATCTCTAGTTTTCCTCATTAATTGAAATATTATTTGAACTCAGTCCAATTGAGTTACACTATTTCATGAACTCAGCTACATTTATACTCAACCTGAGATTTAAATGATATTTAAAAATGTTGTTTGAGCTGAGCACCATTTGTTTTACTGATGCCCAAGGGAATAAGAATAAATTTCTGGACTGATTGAGGCCGAGGGCCATATGTGAGGATATGTTGAGTGATGTGAGGAGGCTTTCAGGCCTCGAGTGTGATGTGTGAAGGCTTTAAGGCCTTATGATATAGCGCTTTGGCTGTAAGAGCCCCTCCGGAGTCTGTACACACCCTCAGTGAGCGCATGGTACCCAGGTGAGTTGGGAGTGGGCCCGAGAGGCCGATGTTGTGTTTTGTGAGTTAGGAGTGAGCCCGAGAGGCTGATGTTGTGTGTTGGTGAGTTGGGAGTGAGCCCTTGGGGCTGATACTGTGCTGAGAGTTTGACATTGAGCCCGAGGGGATAGTTTCTAATTATTCCTTACTTGTTGAAATTAATTGTCTTCACTGTTTCAAAAGAGATTTATCTGATACTCCACGGATTATTGTATAATTGATTTTTACTACTCGAGATAGCTCTATATTGTGCCTTAATGAGATTTCATGCTTTTAGTCATTATTTATTCTTATTACTCACTGAGTTGGAGTACTCACTTTACTCACTGCACCTCGTGTGCAGATGCAAGTAATTGTTTACCTGGTAGCGGGTTTTAAGCTGATAGGAGATTTGCCATCGTAGCTGAGCAAGGTGACCCTCAGCGTTCACGGCACCGTATCTCTCCTTTGATTCTAAATTCCATTATGTATATTACTGGTCTTATAATAGTGCTTAGATTCTTTAGATGCTCGTGGCTTGTGACACCCCGATTTCGAGCTGAGTTGGGTTGGTTCCCTGTTTTATCATTTTCTTTCGCAATTATGACAATGTACACTGTAGTTTTGACTTATTCGTGTTAAGTAACTGTTAAAAGAGGTATTGTTAATCTGTTGGCTGGACTTGTCTTCATGAGAGGTGCCATCACGACTGGGTTCGGAAAATGGGTCGTGACATTGCCGCTTCTGCGGCTCCAAACAACCCCAGGCTTTCCACTTCTGCGGTCAGCCCTACAGCTTCTACGGTTCCGCATCAGCGGATCAAGGGCCGCTTCTACGGTCCTGGCTGCCCTCCTGCTCAACCTCTTCTGCAGCTTCCTCCTCGCTTCTGCGAGGCCGTTTCTGCGGTCCCACTTCCGCAGAAGCGGAAATACCAGATACCAACAAACTCAGCTCTTCCAAAAATCCAATTTTTGATCCATTAACCACTCGGAATCCACCCGAGGCCCCCAGGACCCCAACTAATCATACCAACCAGTCCCAAAACACATTACGGACTTGCTCGAGGCCTCAAATCACATCAAACAACGCTAAAACCATGAATTACACCCCGATTTAAGCTTTATGAACTTTGAACTTTCCGACTTCTACTTCCGATGTTTAACCCTATCAAATCACATCTAATTGACATCAAATTTTGCACACAAGTCATATTTGACATTACGGACCTACTCCAACTTTTGAAATAGGATTCCGACCCCGATATCAAAAAGTCCACTCCCGGTCAAACGTCTCAACAACCTTCAAATTTCTATCTTTAGCCAAATGGTTTCAAAACGGCCTATGGACCTCCGAATTCACTTCGGATCGCGCTCCCAACTCCAGAATCACCACATGGAGCTATCCCAGTCTCGGAATCCCAAATGGACATCGATAACGCTGAAATGCACTTCAAGCCAAACTTAAGAAATTTCTTCCAAAATGCTAACTTCCACAATAGGCGCCAAAACACTCCCGGGTTATCCAAAACCCACACCGGGCATACGACCAAGTCCAAAATCATCATACGAACCTACTGGAACCTTCAGATCCCGATTCTGAGGTCGTATACTCAAAAATCTAATCCTAGTTCATTCTTTCAACTTAAAGCTTCTGAAATGGGAATTTTTCATTTAAATTTAACTCTGATCTTCCTGAATTTCAATTACGACCATGCGTACAAGTCATAACACCTGAAATGAAGCTGCTCATGGCCTCAGACTGCTGGACGACGTGCAAGGACTCAAAATGACTGGTCGGGTTGTTACATCTATTTACTTATTTGTGGCTACATAAAATTATGTTCCATTCCTAAAAGTGAATGAGACAATTTGTGATAAATATTATATGAGGGTAATACGATGGGTTCAAGTCGCAACACACCATAAGGATAAGACATCGGGTTTAAGTCTTGATGCTCCATGATGATAAGAGTTGGGTTTAAGTCCCAATTCATTATAGCCTAACATGCCTTTATATGGGTAAGACATTGGGTTTGAGTTCCACTGTACCATATTGATGATATATAATGACTAAAGAAAAATAATATATTTTTCATTAAAGGCATGAAGATTGTCCCACTTGATTTGCTCCATTCTTGAAGTGAATGTGGTAGCAGTGCATAATAAATTTAAATGAAGACAAGTGGTTGAACAACAAATGTGGGCGTTCCAAAGATCAAAATAATAATAATCATCACTATGATTATAAAAGGAGAATAATAAGGGTTCTCAAAATAGTCCTTCAAAATGTGAAGGCAATGTTTACCATCAAATTGGTATGAAAACAATAAAGCACATCACTAATTATGATTCATTCCTTGAAGAGAATGTGACTTGTGATAAGCATTGAGAATGCAACCCATTCCTAAAGTTGACTATGACAATATGTGATAAAAGCAATGAACAAAGACATGTAATTCATGATTATATGAATACCGCACAACTCACCTCTAAGGGAGGTTTGAGTGAAATAAAGAGAATAAATATTATTGTGTGGTTACATGAATATGTCATTGGTCGCGTACATGTGATATGCCAAATATTATTTTGCCATGCCTTATAAAAGTTATTAAAGGCAAAATTAAAGCAATAAATGATTTTGCTTATGATGATTCTGACCATGACAATTTATTATGATATAAGTTTCTCCGTGAAGGAGACATTTACCATATGAATGGTATGATAAAAGATCTTGTAGTACAAAAGTTGTTAAGAGCTCCGGAAAAACTAGTTTGTTACTACCCGAATGAATAAAATTATTCATGACATTGATATTGTAAAGTCTCAAAAGAAATTTTTTGAGTTTCAAATGTATATGTCAAAGTGGTTGTCATATTGAGACAATAACTGAAAGGAATATTAAATATCTTCATATTTCTATAATCATATCGGGTAAGTATGAAAAGTTACCCGGTTTTTCTTTCTATTTGTACTACACAAATATTAGCATGTTGCTTGAATCATACGCCACAAGTAAACTAGAGGTTTGCTAAAACAAATATTAGTTGGCATAACCGGTTGACCATCCCAGTTCAATTATGGTGCGAAAAAAAAAATTAATTGAGAATTACATTGGTATATATTGAAGAATAGAAGATTCTTCAAGAATTCTCTTGTGCTGCTTATTTGCATGATATACCAGTTAAGGTAGAGATTGTATCCCTTGATTTCTGGAACAAATAAAAGGTGATAAATATATGGGCTCAGTCACCTACCATGTGGACCGTTTACTATTATATGATTTTAATAGATGCATCTATTATATGGTCACATGTGCATTTGTTATCAACTTGCAGTTTGGGTTTTGCAAGAGTGCTTGCTCAAATTATTAGAGCACAGTTCCAGAATATAAATTATAATGATTTATCTTAATAATGGTTTAAATCCAAGTTGGTTTAGCAGAAATTGCATGCCTCCAATTATAACTAAATCAATGATTATGAGAACAAAACTCTCAAAAACGAATTTTTGTATGAGATGTATTATTTAATTTACAACAACACATGTACGCATCTAGCAAAGTTATGAAAATTTCTCCCTATTACAATCGGTTCAGAGTCAGGAACCAAATAATTTCTATATAGAAATATGGATGTGTTATATGATTTAATTATTCCACCACAATGTTCAAAGATGTGTTCCCAAAGAAGGTTGGGAAATGTGTTGGTGATCCCAACATTAGGGGGAGAAAATGGGTAGCTGAGAAAGTGATACGTGAAATGAATTATTATGAATACATATAGATCCTCGTACAAGAAAATATGAACTTGAAGTTCAAGTGATAATTCGTTTACAAATTATTGCCAGACGCATTTGCTGACCCAAAGTTAAATGTAAATATTTCAGTTGCTAATACTCCAAATAGAATAAAGTCCATGGGGGACAGAGTCTATGCCACACATAAAGTGTAACAGACCAATCGGTTCCAAAGATAAATCTCTTTGAAGAAGGAGAGGGGCAAATATTCAAAATGGTCATAAAAAGGAGACAAATGCTCTAGAAGAGCACCACGACATAATATTTCATAAGACCTCATGGGAGAGGCTCAGGTACCTGAAATAATGAGATAAAGAGATCTCAATAAGTTATGTCTTTATTAGGTAATAATTGAACCGATATAAAATGATCGTCGACGCTCAATATTATTAATATTGACGAGGATCTTGGGCTCAAATTTGTCATAAAATTTGAACAAGATAAATGATTGGCCAAATGAAAAATACTCAATGAAAATTGACTTCACTTGAAAAATATAAAGTTGGACAGATTCCCAACACATGAAAGTATAAATCCAGTGGAAGTAAATATGTTCTTGTGCAAAAAAGGTCAGGTCGATATGCATAAAGACGACTTGTGTCACAAGAATATTTATAAATATTTTGGCATTGATTATATAGAGACATGATTATATAGAGACATGTTCTCTTGTGGTAGATGTAGTCATTTAATATTTTAATCTGGAAATACATGAAAAACTTGATTTGTGTATAATGAAAATCATTGAAGGATTTGAATTGTTTTTAAGAATATTAAAATTTCCAAGAAATTTATTAAATAAGGCTTCAAAAATTCTTATACGGATTGAAACAATCTATAACGACCCGACGGGTCGTTTTAATCCCTAGCGCGTCGTTTAGTAATCTGAGGCCATGAGTAGCTTCATTTCAGGTGTTATGACTTGAAGGCATGGTCGAAATTGAAATTCAGGAAGATCGGAGTTAAATTTAAATGAAAATTCCTATTTCAGAAGCCTTAAGTTAAAGGAATGGACTAGGATTGGATTTTTGAGTAAACGACCTCGGAATCGGGATCTGAAAGTTCCAGCAGGTTCGTATGATGATTTCCTACTTGGGCGTATGCCCGGTTCGGTTTTTGGATAACCCGGGAGCGTTTTGACACTTATTGTGGAAGTTAGTATTTTGGAAAAAATTTCTTAAGTTTGGCTTGAAGTGCATTTCAGCGTTATCGATGCCCGTTTGGGATTTCAAGTCTGGGAGTAGCTCCGTATGGTGATTTTGGAGTTGGGAGTGCGATCAGAAGCGAATTCGGAGGTCCGTAGGTCATTTTGAAGCCATTTGGCTAAAGATAGAAATTTGAAGATTTTTGAGAAGTTTGATCGGGAGTGGACTTTTTGATATCGGGGTCAGAATCCGATTCCGGAAGTTGGAATAGTTTTGTAATGTCAATTATGACTTGTGTGCAAAGTTTGAAGGCAATCGGACGTGATTTGATAGGTTTAAACACCGGAAGTAGAAGTTGGAAAGTTCAAAGTTTATAAAGCTTGGATTGGAGGTCGATTGATAATTTTAGCGTTGTTTGATGTGATTTGAGGCCTCGAGCAAGTCCGTAATGTGTTTTGGGACTGGATGGTATGATTGGTTGGGGTCCCGGGGGGCCTCGGGTGGATTCCGGGTGGTTAACTGATCAAAATTGGAATTTGGAAGAGGGATGAAAGCATCTGGTTGCTGGTATTTTCGCTTCTGCGGTTGGTTGACCGCAGAAGCGGAACCGCAGCGAACGGGGAGCCGCAGAAGCGGTTTTTGGTCTAAAGCTTGAGGACCGCAGATGTGGTCAAAATTCCCCAGAAGCGGAACCGCTGATGCGGCATGGCTTCCGCAGAACCGGAAATGACTGGAAGCAGAATCTTGTTTTAAATCGTGGGATTCAGTTCATTTCTCCCATTTCTTCATGGCTTGGGCGATTTTTGGGGAGCTTCAAGAGAGGATTTTGTCGTCAATGTTGAGGTTAGTTACCCCTATCACTTTTTAGTTGAATATATCACTAATATATGGATTTAAGCATGGAAATTAGAGCAAATATGGAGGTTTTTGTTGAAAACCTAGAAAATATTAATCTTGGATTTTAGCCACGATTTTGAGTATGCAATTAAGAGAAAATCATATATTTGAGTTCGTGAGTTCATGGGTAAACTTTATCTTCGAGAAATTTCAGATTCCAGGCACGTGGGCCCGAGGGCATTTTTGTCAACCTTTCGTTCAGGATTAGAAATTGTTATAAATTGGGTTGTAAAGTATAATTGAGCATATATTAATGGATTTGTATGATCGTTGGCTAGTTCTGGAGCATTGTGCGTTGGTGCAAGTCTTCGGAAGAATGTTGAATGCCGGTCGTGGATCTTCGGAGCGAGGTGAGTCTCCTTTCTAATCTTGTGAGGGGGAATTTACCCCATAGGTGAGTTAAATTGGTTATGTGCTCCTATTTGTGGGGGCTACGTATGCACGAGGTGATGAGAGTCTGTGCATAGCTACAATTATGTTATTGTATGGGTAGTCTAGGACCCAAAAGCATGTTATACTTGGATTATTTATGAACCCATTGATGGCTTGAATTGCCTAAATCACATTAAATTAGTAAATGAATTTCAAAGTGATTAAGCTTCATTTCTTAAAATTGTTAAAGGAGAATTGCTTTTATTTGAATAAATATTCCCCAATAAGCTCTTATTTGACTGATTGAGCATGTATTCTTATTCCCCTTCACTTATTAATTAAGTGGAAAATAGTCGTCGACATTCTATAAGCGACTTGACTGAGTCTACGAAGCTTTGCTTTTCTTGTAGTCGTCCCGTAATGCCTCCCTTCATTTGCTTGCCTCCTTTCAGCTCAGAATTCCTAATGCCTACCTTCGTCGCATGCATGATTCGCGAGCAAGGTATGTGTTTATTTCTGGAACGGGCCGAACGCCTCGGTAGATTAAATAGATACATCTATGGTATGGGCCGCTCGACCCTCGACATTGCACAATTTACATTTCTGTTGGAGTGGGTCGTCGACCTCGGCATGATTTGCGCATGTTTGTGCTATTGTCTTGAACTTATTAAAGTTGTCACTACCTCACCCTGGCTCGAGATTTATTTGTTAATAATAAAGAGGACTTATAGAAATTCCTATGAAAGAATTATGTGTTTACTTGTTTCCTCTATTTGGATTAGAATCATGTTTATAAAATAAATCCATTGTTTAATATATTTATTAAAGATGAATAATTATTGGACAACTAGAGAGTGTCAAAGTTGACCATCTCGTCTCTACCCCTTCGGGATTAGGCGGGATACTCATTGGGTACACGTTGTTTTTGTACTCATACTACACTTGCTGTGCATTTTGTTGCACAGATATATGTGACTCATGTGGCTTACTAGGCATAGCAGCACGAATGATTCTGGGACTAGGTGAGCTGCATCATTCGAGACGGCCGTAGAAAGAGTAGTCCTTTCCTTTGTACTGTATTTACTTTCCATCCATTGTATCCCGGGCGGATGTTGTATTTTATTTCTCTTATCAGTAGATGCTCATGCACTTGTGACACCGGTTTCTGGGATGGTTTGGAATAATATATTAATTGCTTAACCTTTAAATTTGATTTGAAAATATATTCTTTAAAATTTCTAAATAATGAAGGAGAAATCATGTATTTCAAAAGTGTTAAAATGAGATTAACTTAAAGTATTTGAGTTGGCTGGCCTGACAACAGTGTTTGGCGCCACCACGACCCTTAGTGGATTTTGGGTCGTGACAACATGGTATTAGAGCACTAGCTTCCCGTCGATCTCACGAGTCATGAGCAAGTCTAGTAGAGTCTCGCAGATCGGTACAGAGACGTCTATACTTATCCTAGGGAGGCTACAGGGTTGTTAGGAGTACTTCCCTTCTTGATTTCCTTATCGTGCGGTTTGATTCCTTTGAGGCTTATGCCTTTGATTCCTTCCTACTCAATCTTACGCGACGCAAGCGCTTTCTAGAAATTGAGAATTTGAAGAATTGAAATGGCACTACAAACGTGGTGCGGGATGATTTTCCCGGTATAGTTGATTGGACTATTATAGTCGCTTTATGGAAGGATATTCTATTGTTCAGCTCAGTAATAGGACTTCTAAGAGCCTTGGGGCTAGGCACATGTTTCCATGATGCTCATGTGTGATTTTACGCAGTGTTGTTGTGATGGTAGGATATTTGCCCACGTGTCGGGGCAGGGGATGAATTGAAGGGAGGTTTACTCAGCGTGTAATCAAGGGATTCAGTATTTTATTTCCGACAGGGGAAAAGGCAGTCTGATTAAGAATGGTCAGATGTGGGCTAGTGAAAGTAATAAGACTTGGCATTTGCAAGCGTGGTGGAGCTTTCTTCTATGATGGGGTGTCGTAGCCCTATTGGAACGTACCAAGTTCGTCGATGTTATAATCTGCTATAATTCGCCTTTATGGCAGGATATTGTGAAATAGTATTGGAGATACGACTGTCAGTTGTCGCATGGTGTGGTGGTCCAAGATCGAATCAAAATTTCTAATGTTGACGGATCGATAAAGATGACCTTTGGAAAGGCTTAAAGATTAGCAGCTATTGTGGGTTCAAGTGCCACGAAGATAGGTTTTATTTAAGGCAATAATTGAGCTACAAAGTATGAGGAAGGACATGTGGGAAGTTCCAAGCGGTGTTTAAAAACATTTCTAGAAGGCCAAGTATGAGAAGCAAGGTCGAGTGATCGATTAAGGAGATGAGTTTCGCCAAAGTGGGAGAGTGGCGGGTGTTGAATATGGGCTTGGTAGTAGGAAGACTACGCGCCTTAAGGAGAGTTTGGATCGAATTGGGGATTTTAATGATTTGTGATTGAAGCTTGCGGGTATGATGTGAAGTATGGGCTATTATGCGGCAGAAGATTGATATGGCGGAAAGGAGCTGCTTGAAATAAAGGAGGGTGCACTATAACTCTGAATTGGAAGGGTGTTGCCGCACATTTGATTAATGTCCGCGGGGGGCGAATGGACTTGTGCGGCTGGGAGGTGAGCTCGGACTCAGGATGGGCTATTGGTGCCAGAGTGAATGTACCTCGTGCATCAGCATGGGAATATGTCGGGAGGTGATTCCCCTAGGTGGGTTATTCCCTGTGAGCAGGTTAGCAGTCGCATGGTCGGCGAAGCTTCTGCAAGGAATTCTATCTGTGGTGCAGCGAAGAGATTGGTCGTGCGAGTGTGGTTGATGATTCAGAGATCAAATGGGGGGGGGGACGTTCTTACAGGAATATTCCGAGAAATTATGATAATTGATGGCGCGAGGTTATGTCAATAAGAGGTAAAGAGGTCGGGTGATCTCAAGAATTGTGAAATGATGGTTTCAAGCTAAGTGGGAGAGTCCCACCGCTTATGATTGGGTTGTATGATTAACTACTTGCGTGATTTCTGGTTATTAGCATATTGATGGGTTATTTCAGCTATGAGAAAGAACCATAAGTGGTAATTTGAGTAGATGAATTGTTGGAGGCATGTTGTAGTCGGCCTTATTGGCTCATGCTGTAGTTGGCCTTATGGATACAGGTTTCAAAGGAAGTGATTTCGCCGGGTGCATCGCCGGGAGAGTATTCGTGTGTTATAAGATTTATGGAGTGAATTATATTCAGGACCGAGTCAGAGCATGTGGCTCTCAATAACAGTCCTAGTGAATTCAGAAGTTAAAGTGTGGTGCCCAATGAATTCGAGTATGTGAGTACGGTTAAGAATCAAGCTTTGCAGCAGTTTATGAGAAGGTGCCCAGAATGTTCTATGATATTTTGACTTGTGGTGTGGCATTTGGGTGATACGAAATAGTTTGTGGGAATTGAGACAGCCTGGTCTCGTAATTCAAGGTCACTCGGGGCGAGTGTAGATGGAGTATGTTATGTGTTGAATGGAGTTAGTCTTATTTCTAAGGAAAGCAAGGATGAATTGGAAGAAGGTAAATTGATTAGCCATAGTTGAATTGGCATGTTGGGGCCAGTGATCCGTTCGGTCCGCATGATCAAGTTATGTGTATGATCTGTGGCGGTATGTGTGAGGTCTGTTGGCCGCCGTGATTGATGATTTATCAGGGGCATTCTTTTTTTATGACTTGTTAAGTGGAAGCGTATTCCGGAAGGGCTATGGTGGCTGGGACCACTACTTGCACATTTTCATATTCTATGGTTATGGGGATTTGACTGTGTGTTGCTATGATTCTCCTGAAGTGAGTTAAGTGCAAAGTTCTTATATGATGAAGTGTTAAAATATTAATGATTTCGGTGTTATGATAAAAATCGTATATTGGCACGTTGGGTGCAGTGAGTAGCAGGGAATTCAGAGTGAGGATCAAGGTTGCAGCTTGGTGTTGGTAAGGATGTCACGGTCTCGGATGAGCAAGGAAGAGGTTGAATGATTAGAGTAAATTGGTATTGTCCTCAGCGTCACCTGAGATCGATGTATTGTGGAAGGGGTTTTGCATCCTGGTTAAGGACTCTGGATTGCTTTTCAACGTTAGTGCATCTGATGGTTTAGATGTGCGGACCTGTTATTTAATTCGGAAGATCGTGGGAGCGTGTCCCATGGGAAGATTGTATAAGTGTGACATGTAGTCACTTGATTGGATAAAGATTTAAACCAAGTCTGAGGAGATTGGTAATATCATTAATTTGGGGATTTATGCCTGGAGGGCATTTTATATATTGGGTTATGAACTGGGGAGGTTGCTCCGCTTATGATGGTTATTCTTTCGTGATATGAGGAAAAGGGGAGTTACTACGGACCTTTGAAAGGTCATGAGCCAAGTTGGTGCAATAAGAAATCGGCTTGAGATTGGGCATTGATTTATTTGTAAACAAGGCTTTATATCAGGCCAGTTGTGCTCGTTTCAGCGAGCGTTCCCTATGGAGGAACAGTCGAGGTGTTATTTTGTCATTAGCTATTCCAGGTAATGATGTATTGCTCCATATGAGTTGTGAGAAGGCTTAGTAAATTCTTATGTGTGGAGGTTCAGCGTGGCGATGATGTTATGTGAGTATAATGCCTCTTAAGATTTAGATCTTGTATCGCACCTCAGTCGTGCTTGAGTCTTGTAGCCTATAGCGCTATGTGTTTCCTCAGGGATGGTATTATTCACTTAGCGTGCTTACGATCGAAATTCTATATTTTTTTAATGTAATGAGCAGATTTAGCTCGAAGTGCAATATCCTTATGTGAGATCTATGTGTGGATTGGGTGGCACGCCGCCATGGGTATGTTATTTGGATCGGGTGGCACGCCGCCATGGGTATGTTATGTGGATCGGGTTGCGCGCCGCAACAGTGTGATGTCGAGTCTAGTTTTCTGCATGCTATTTCTTTGTGTGTTTCGCTTCCTATCTTCTAAGGAAGGTCCGTACTAGTGCGGGGGGTTAGGTAATTCCTTCCAGAGTTCGATTTCCGTTTATGTTGTGTTTGGATTGGTGGCCTAGTGGCACATTATGGTGTCATATGAGACTTTTGGATCGCATTCGGAGTGGTTTGTTTCCTGAGCGGTTCGTACTGGGTGAGACGAGATTATGGGGTTTATGATCAGTGCAATCAGATTATATGAAGAATATTAAGGAGCAAAGATCATTATTTTGTTCGGAATATGGTAATGTTTCTTGCCAGAAGTATAGACCCAATGATTTGTTGACTCGGAAGTTGATTATGAATTCCGGCATCCCGTCCGTCGTGGCGGTATTGTAAGAGTTAGAGTAAGAATTGTGTATCATAAGGTGCAATGGGAGCATCTGATTCGTTGAATTTTGGCTAAGTTAATAGGAAAATATTATTGTGGTCCTGTGGATTAAGTGTTGCAAAATAAGAATCCCGCAAAGTTATACAGTCATGTTTGAGTGTAGCGTGTAGTGAGTGTTATGGTGATCATATGTTGGAAATAGGCCTGGCATAGAATTTCGGATGTTGGAATCCGGCTCTAAGGCTTATTTGTTTGAATAAAAGGGAATATCTTCATAATTTATCGAGCTGATGTGCTCAACTAAGTTGTGGTAGCACGGGAAGGTGCATGAGGTGCTAAACAGTGATTTCAGACTACTTCGGTATAGTTCTCAGCACGCTCGAGGACGAACGTATGTTTAAGTGGGAGAGAAGTAACGACTTGACCGGTCGTTTTGATCCCTAGCGCATCGTTCAGTAATCTGAGGCCATGAGTAGCTTCATTTCAGGTGTTATGACTTATACGCATGGTCGGAATTGAAATTCAGGAAGATCGAAGTTAAATTTAAATGAAAATTCCTATTTTAGAAGCCTTAAGTTGAAGGAATGAACTAGGATTGGATTTTTGAGTAAACGGCCTCAGAATTGGGATCTGAAAGTTCCAGCAGGTTCGTATGATGATTTCGGACTTGGGCGTATGCCCAGTTTGGGTTTTGGATAACTCGGGAGCATTTTGGCGCTTATTGTGGAAGTTAGCATTTTGGAAGAAATTTCTTAAGTTTGACTTGAAGTGAATTTCAGCGTTATCGATGCCCGTTTGGGATTTCGAGTCTGGGAGTAGATCCGTATGGTGATTCTAGAGTTGGGAGCGCGATTGGAAGTGAATTCGGAGGTCTGTAGGTCATTTTGAAGCCATTTGGCTAAAGATAGAAATTTGAAAGTTTTTGAGAAGTTTGATCGGGAGTGGATTTTTTGATATCGGGGTCGGAATCCGATTCCGGAAGTTGGAAAAGCTTCGTAATGTCATGACTTGTGTGCAAAATTTGAAGTCAATCGGACGTGATTTGATAGGTTTAAACACCGGAAGTAGAAGTTGGAAAGTTCAATGTTTATAAATCTTGGATTGGAGGTCGATTGATATTTTAGCGTTGTTTGATATGATTTGAGGCCTCGAGCAAGTCCGTAATGTATTTTGGGACTGGATGGTATGATTGGTTGGGGTCCCGAGGGGCCTCGTGTGGATTCTGGTTGGTTAACGGATCAAAATTGGAATTTGGAAGAGGGCTGAAGGCATCTGGTTGCTGGTATTTTCGCTTATGTGGTTGGTTGACCGCAGAAGCGGCACCGCAGAAGCGAACGGGGAGCCGCAGAAGCGGTTTTTGTTCCAAAGCTTGAGGACCGCAGATGCGGTCAAAATTCCGCAGAAGCAGAACCACATCTGCGGAAGGGGCATCGCGGAAGCGAGAAAGGGCGGCATGGGAAGGAGCTGCAGAAGCTGCCTTTGGACCGCATAAGCAGAACCGCTGATGCGGCATGGCTTCCACAGAAGTGGAAATGACTGGAAGCAGAACCTTGTTTTAAATCGTGGGATTCAGTTCATTTCTCCCATTTCTTCATGGCTTGGGCGATTTTTGGGGAGCTTCAAGAGAGGATTTTGTCGTCAATGTTGAGGTTAGTTACCCCTATCACTTTTTAGTTGAATATATCACTAATATATGGATTTAAGCATGGAAATTAGAGCAAATATGGAGGTTTTGGTTGAAAACCTAGAAAATCTTAATCTTGGATTTTAGCCACGATTTTGAGTATGCAATTAAGAGAAAATCATATATTTGAGTTCGTGAGTTCATGGGTTACTTTATCTTCGAGAAATTTTGGATTCCGGGCACGTGGGCCTGAGGGCATTTTTGTCAACTTTTCGTTCGGGGTTAGAAATTATTATAAATTGGGTTGTAAAGTATAATTGAGCATATATTAATGGATTTGTATGATCGTTGGCTAGTTTTGGAGCATTCTGCATTGGTGCAAGTCTTCGGAAGAATGTAGAATGCCAGTCGTTTTTGGAGCGAGGTGAGTCTCCTTTCTAATCTTGTGAGGGGGAATTTACCCCATAGGTGAGTTAAATTGGTTATGTGCTCCTATTTGTGGGGACTACGTACGCAAAAGGTGACGAGAGTCCGTGCATAGCTACTATTATGCTATTGTCCGGGTAGTCTAGGACCCAAAAACATGTTATACTTGGATTATTTGTGAACCCATTGATGGCTTGAATTGCCTAAATCACATTAAATTAGTAAATGAATTTCAAAGGGATTAAACTTCATTTCTTAAAATTGTTAAAGGAGAATTGGTTTTATTTGAATAAATATTCCCCGATAATCTCTTATTTGACTGATTGAGCATGTATTCTTATGTGTACTTGCGTCACATGTATGATTCGCGAGCAGGGTATGTGTTTATTTCTGGAACGGGCCGAACACCTCGGTAGATTAAATAGATGCATCTATGGTACGGGCCGCTCGACCCTAGGCAGTGCACAATTTATATTTCTGTTGGAGCGGGCCGTCGACCTCGGCATGACTTGCGCATGTTTGTGCTGTTATCTTGAACTTATTAAAGTTGTCACTACCTCACCCTTGCTCGAGATTTATTTGTTAATAATAAAGAGGACTTATAGAAAATTCCTATGAAAGAATTATGTGTTTACTTGTTTCCTCTATTTGGATTAGAATCATGTTTATAAAATAAATCCATTGTTTAATATATTTATTAAATATGAATAATTATTGGACCACTAGAGAGTGTCAAAGTTGACCATCTCGTCTCTACCCTTTCGGAATTAGGCGGGATACTCATTGGGTACACGTTGTTTTTGTACTCATACTACACTTGCTGTGCATTTTGTTGCACATGTAGATGCGACTCCTGTGGCTTACTAGGCATAGCAGCATGGATGATTCTGGGACTAGGTGAGCTGCATCATTCGAGACGGTCGCAGCTAGAGTAGTCCCTTCCTTTGTACTGTATTTACATTCCGTCCACTGTATCCTAGGCGGATGTTGTATTTTATTTCTCTTATCAGTAGATGCTCATGCACTTGTGACACCGGGTTCTGGGATGGTTTGGAGTAATGTATTAATTGCTTAACCTTTAAATTTGATTTGAAAATATATTCTTTAAAATTTCTAAATAATGAAGGAAAAATCCTGTATTTCAAAAGTGTAAAACGAGACTAACTTAAAGTATTTGAGTTGGCTGGCCTGACAACGGTGTCCGGCGTCACCACGACCCTTAATGGATTTTGGGTCGTGACACAATCAAGGCGTATGTGGTATAATCACCCGAGATAGTACTTGTTGAAAGAAGGGTACAAGAATGATCTAATTTGTCATTGTGTCTTTATAAAAAGGTCCCGATCTAAATTTGTTATAATCGCCATGTATGTTGATGATTTAAAGTAGAACTCCTGGGGAGCTTCCAAAAATAGTAGATTGTTTGAAGAAAGAATTTGAAATAAAAGATCTTGGAAAGACAAAATTTTGTCTTGGTCTACAAATTGAGCATATGATAGATGGAATATTTGTCCATCAATCAACATACACCGAAAAGATTTTAAAGCGATTCTATATGGATAAAGCACATCCATTGAGTACCCCGATGGTTGTGAGATCACTTGATATAAAGAAAGATCCACTCTGACCTCATGAAAATGATGAAGAACTTCTTGGTGCCGAAGTATCATATCTTAGTGCAATTGGGGCATTAATGTATCTTGCCAATAATTTCCGACCAGATATAGCTTTCTCAGTAAGCTTATTGGTAAGATTTAGTTCTTCGCAAACACAAAGACACTAAAATGGTATTAAATATATATTCAGATACCTCCAAGGTACCATTAATATGGGTTTAATTTATTCAAATTGTGACGACCCGGCCCGTCGTCTCATGCGTTACTGTCCCGTCCTTCCCATTTTCTGTTTCCTTATGTTTCATTATCGGTGTTGGGTGCGTTAGAGTTTATTTGGAGTGGTTTTGATATGAAATGAGACACTTAGTCTCTTTAAGGAAGGCTTATTTTGGAAAACGTCAACCGGAAGTTGACTTGTGTTCTAGAGGGATCGGATATGAATTTTGATAGTTCGGATATATACGGGAGATGATTTGTGACTTAGGAGCGTGATCGGAAGTGGTTTTGGAGGTTCGGTGTAGAATTAGGCTTGAATTGGCGAAGTTAGTATTTTGCCGAATTTCGGTTGGTAGGTAAGATTTTGATCCGAGGGTCAGAATGGAATTCCGAGAGTTGGAGTAGCTTCGTTAGGTGAATTGGGATGTGTGTGCAAAATTTCAGATGATTCGAAGGTGAATTGGTTGGGTTTTTGATCGAATGCGAGTTTCGGAAGAATTTGAAGAACTTAGGCTTGAAATAGATGAGAATTGAGGATTTTTGGTGTGGTTGGATGTGTTTTTAGGATTGGAACATGTTTGAATAGGGTATTGGACCATGTCTGTGCTTTTGGTTGAGGTCCCGAGGGGGCCTCGAGATGAGTTCGGATGGTTAACGGGGAGTTTTGGAGTTGCATATTACTGAAGAGTTGCTGCAACTGGTATTTTTGCTTCTGCGGTCCCGCTTCCGCTTATGTGGGACCGCTTCTACGGCTCAATTTCCGCTTCTGCGGAACTCTCTCTCAAGATCAAAAATCGCTTTTGCGATTACCCGTCTGCTTCTGCGAACCCGCTGATGCGAAGAATGTTCCGCTTCTGCGGTAAAATACTCTGCTTAAGCGCCTCCACTTCTGCGGTCCAAGACCCGCAGGAGCGAAAATACCAGTTGCAACAACTCTTCAGCAATATGCAACTCCAAAACTCCCCGTTAACCATCCGAACTCAACCCGAGGCCCCCCGGGACCTCAACCTGAAGCACAGACATGGTCCAATACCCTATTCAAACTTGTTCCAATCCTAAAAACACATCCAACCACACCAAAAATCCTCAATTCTCATCAATTTCAAGCCTAAGTTCTTCAAATTCTTCCGAAACTCGCATTCGATCAAAAACCCGACAAATGTACTTCCGAATCATCTGAAATTTTGCACACACATCCCAATTCACCTAACAAAGGTACTGCAACTCTCGGAATTCCATTCCGACCCTCGGATCAAAATCTCACCTACCAACCGAAATTAGCCAAAATACTAACATCGCCAATTCAAGCCTAATTCTACACCGGACCTCCAAAACCACTTTTGATCACGCTCCTAAGTCACAAATCATCTCCCGGAGCTATCCAAACTATCGAAATTCATATCTGAGCCCTATAGAACACAAGTCAACTTCCAGTTGGCTTTTTCCAAACTAAGCCTTCCTTAAAAAGGCTAAGTGTCTCATTTCATATCAAAACCACTCCAAATAAACTCTAACGCACCCAATACCGATAATGAAACATAAGGAAACAGAAAATGGGAAGGACGGGGCAGTAACTCATGAGACGACGGGTCGGGTCGTCACATCCTCCCCAACTTAAACAAATGCTCGTCCTCGAGCGTACCCAGAGTTGTCCTAGAAGCCAACCAATAGCTGAATGAACTTACCAAGCATATACCCAGGGGTGATCCCACGTCACCCTATCTCGCATAGGTCCGATAACACAGCATAGCTAAAATTTCACAATCCATCTAGTCCATAAACCATGGAACTACATCGCACTTTTCGAAATCACACACAAGGTCCGAACCTCACATCTATACTCAAAATAAGTCCGAACCAGCTATAATAACCCTCAATCATAGGATATACTACATAACCCAAGCACTCGAAATGATAACTTCTATTCACAGCAGTTGCCCATAGCACCCGAATACCGGTAGAAAACCTCTTATCAACTAAGGTCTTATTCCAACACTTTCATATACTGCCAAAGATAAGTGAAACACACAATAAACCGTAACCATTTCTTAGATCCACCATTCGTGAAGCTACTTCCCTTTTGACTAATACCACAGCAGATTTCGAGCCGGACCTCGCTATTATCCATCCAACAAGCTAAAATCAAATCCGTTCGTATTCATTAATGACCCCTACGATCCCTCAAATCCATCACACCACTCTGGTGATATGACACCTCAATACAGGCCTAAGACACAACTTGCATAATACGCACCAATAAGAAATGGTCTGAACATACTCAAATCATTAAAAAATGACTCAAATGAAAGAGTTGTACCACAAGCTCATCAGTACGATCACAATACAAGGCTGAGACCCCGTCTCACATCATAAAAATAGAACACCCGAATCTAGCCCGAAAGGTCATATCTTCACGTGGCCTCACTACAATGCGCGATCCTATCCAAACACCTTTACACATGAAACGCCTCAAGTCACTATGCTCAAAATTGACGGCCACTTACAATTAGATGTCTGGAACCAAAGCAATTCATTATACCCACAGTGAAGCAATTAACATACACCACACAACCCTGAAAGGACATAACCGATGCGCCATTCTCTGAGCACCACCTAATTACTCTTCCACTCGGCTGCCACTAAGAACCCCAATAGAATCGCACCATACGTGCCCATACCAACAAAATCATAACGTCTCAGAACACGGAAACAACTCATAGATCACTCTTGGTCATTGATAAGATCAATAACGGTCGAATCAACCTATCTCTCAACAATACAATTCGGGCCAAACAAGCCGACTCAAGCTAGAACAAACATCCACATTGGCCTGCCAACGATCTTCTTGCCAAAAAACCCTGAAGTTGTTCGTTTCCACTACTACAACTCCTTCCAGTGCCATCCGATATGGTGTCTGGCACCAAATTAATACCGAAATTGACAACTCTACCCGGCGACATGCCTGTCCACAAGAAACACATTCGGAAAAGTCCATTAACACCGGAACCAACAGTAGAAACCTCTGCATTGAAAATCATCATGAAGGCCCAATTAAGAAAAACAATCCTTCCCAGCCGCCTGCTAGGTCTTTGAAATATAAACCACTCTGCTAGAACATAATCCAATACACCTCGCCACTCAACCCGTGGCATTTTCGGCATAGCCTAATGCACTAATCCAAAATAACTCAGCACCGAGAAAACCGGTCTAAACCCCGACATCATATCCAAAATTTGATACGCTAGACAAAGAAAGATCCACTCCGGCCTCCAAATCCCGATAGTCACTAAACGGTGCCGATACACATGATCCACAACCGAAACATAGCCTGAACATGAGAACTCCCAGTCTCCAACTCCATATAGCAAACAAATCAACGTACCTGATCCCAAATTCGCCGTCCGAACACATACCATACCTTAAATACCCAATAATTCCACGATAGATACTCTAAAATTTCCGTGTGCCACCAAGCCAACCCGAATATCACCAGTCGATCTAACAAAAGAGTGACGCAATACCACCGAAGTGCCATCCATTTAATCACACTGCCCTTTTTCTGAAACATATACTCTCGTCAACTCACCTTCAAATAGCAGTACCATTTTCCTTGATTATCTGAGGCTACCTACTGCCCAAGTGTTTCATGAACTTCCTTTCTGAACTGAACTGCAACCTAACACACGCAAGTCTCGATCCTACATACTACATATAACGTACCATCCGAGGATATATGAAAACCTTACCTCCCTTCCGAGCCACAGACATCTATGCACTCAAATAGTCAAAAACTTTCCATTGGTCCTATCTAGAAGAAAAATCACTATGCATCCCATGCTCCGCATGCCCATAGAAAATATACGTCTCCAAACCATGATAAAACCCAACAAGAACTCTTCCAGTTCTATTTGCGCCAATTAGACTGCCAGAACTGAATCCTTCTAACTAGACCGAGCTAAGCAGGCCATCGAAACCCAAGAGCATTGCTGCAAAATGCTTGTACGAACTCATTACCTCGAACACATATAAAGAACTAATCATATCCTTACCATGCAGATCCGGTCTACCATAAAGTTACTCCATCTATCTAAATTTCCTTCAAGTTTATTTGAAATTGATATTTCCTCTTGCTGTAGCACCGCAATCCCTCGACCCAGGTTTACCATACGGGACCCAAGCATAAACCACACTGTCTAAGACCATAAGTCGCTAACCACTCTCTCAATTATTCCCAGAATTACCACATTCCCGAATACTTTACTCTGAAGAATTTTCTGCGAATCTAAATCTGTTACCTTTACATTTCCTGACACTTATATTTAGAATCCCACAGTTAATCATAGAAATACCACAAATCTGGACCTCTTCCAATGAAAACACCGTTTCTACCCACACATGCAACTGTAGAATACTCAATTATTCCCTGTAGAATCTTTAACACATTAGAGCCATCTTCGCAAGTCATTTTCTCTTACTCACTGCAACTTACCTGACCCGATGAACAGAACCACCCGTGCTTCATTGGCACTCCAATACCGCAGAATGAAATCCGTATCCCATTACAACCAAGCAACTTCCTGCTCTAAGCACCGAGCATTCTTGGCCAACAACATCTCTAGATATTCCGAAATTCTCATACCATATGAAGCATAATATAACCCTGATCAAACTTTTCCTCTACTCTTACCATAGCTAATTCGCTTGCAAGCCTCAAGTTAAAACCAACATAACACATAACAGTACAATTAGCTAATCAATAGCAAACTCCTCAACTTGGCTCGAAGCCATAAATCAAGACATGCTCAATAACGCATAACACTTTTACTTTATTGATGTCACAATACCATAGTGAGATTAAACTTGAATCATTCATAAGTTTGCGAAACTCATATCGTCTAGTAATGTAATCCTTCCGCAAATCTCACATTCATTCCTGCAACAACTAACCCACTCTCTTAAGCGACCCGAAATTCCAAATTCAATATGTACTCTTCAATTACACATGAGATCTTCTAACATACACATAAGGATCACGCCACTTCAGAACACTCCGCAGGAGATAACCCACCTTCTTCACCTCAATATAACATTTCTGCACACCTTCCACCGACATACACATTACACAGTCACTTAGTCTTCTTGAGTCTGAACTCATATCGCAATGTGCAATCTACCCCACTCCCAACTAGGAGACTCGAAAAGATTCTTCACATGCCCATAACTCGGGTCTACACACCAAATCACAATAGGAAACGAACACTTAACAGCTCATCTATTATCCAGCAGATTTCTTCGTCACTACTAAGTCATATAGATGCATCCCGTAGTACTAGCATACTCATCACATGGATATCCGACCGCCATTCTGGCTAATAAAGACAATACCGAACATATAAGTTCAAACACTTCCTCACACAATCAGTACCTCAGTGCTCAAGCCATAGGCAAGGATCCGGCCTCAAGTCCTTCAGACTAGCCCAATATCAACTCCCAGAGATCACATCTCGCCCCTCGATCAGGGAATCACAAGCCATTAAGGCATATCTGATACTGAGCGCTCATACGCACATGCGAACGCGTGGAAGGAATTTCAAGAGTTATTATTAATTATTTATTTTCAAGCTGAATCAAGGACACACGATAAGATTTCAAGAATGTGAAGTTTTCCTAAAGGTTCTGCAGCCTCTCGAAGATAAATACAGACATCTCTGTACCGATCTGCGAGACTCTACTAAACCCACTCATGAGACATAGTAACCTAGGCTCTGATACCAACTTGTCACGACCCAAACCCCGCTCCGGCCGTGATGGCGCCTCTCATAAAGACAAGGCCAGCCAACAACCTTAATTGCCTTTTTCAAAAGTAGATAAACATGAATGAACAATTTTAAAGATGATTTAATAACATTATTTAGCGGAAATACAACCCAAACCGGAGTGTCACAAGTCGCGACCATTCTATAAGAATTAAATTTCCACTTTACAGACTAGAGATACACTGAAAGGGAAATATGAACAATTATGGGAAGACAGTGGTGCTGCGAACGCTGTCAGTCACCTCGCTAAACCTCTACAACTCTGCCTCCACGCAGCCAATACCCGCTACGGGGGTGAATAAATACCTGCAACTGCACGCGAGGTGCAGGGAGTAAAGTGAGTACTCCAACTCAGTGAGTAATAAAAGTAAATAATAACTGAGCAGCAAGAAATCACGTATAACTAACCATCATGTTGTATAGAAGCAATGTAAAACTCTTTGAGAAAATCAGTGAAGTTGTGAAATTTTTAGAAAATATCTTGGCTCAGTTTTAAACCTTAAAAATGATCTTTTCGACAGTCACAAAATAATTTCAAAACAATTAGTGCCGCTACGCACAGAAGTCCGTCCCTCGGGCACAAATACAACAGTTTAACAAGTAAAAGACAAGTAAGTATGCAAAATTGAGTACATCAGCTCGCCCCTCGGGCAATCACATAGAATAGTACCAGTCCCTCGGGCACAAATTAGTTCCTGGTTAGCCATTGTTACCTGACCGCACTGTGTCATTCCTGGTCAGTCATTGTTACCTGACCAAATTGCATCATACAATGTTATTGTTACCACTATCTAAAATTTATCCTCTTTAGGAGTGATCAGGTAATACCAGAACAGCAGGTAAATATCTCAAGAAATAGCACAAACAATAGAAAATGAACAAATGCTTGAGTGCAATGCAATGCATATGATGGTACATTCCAGTACCCACTGCGGCGTGCAGCCTGAGCAATCCATATTTATTTATCGTCAACGGCGCTCACTGGGGGGTGCACAGACTTCGGAGGGGCTCCTACAGCCCAAGCGCAATATCAAGCCATCTCGTGGCATCAAATCTAGGCCATCGGCCTGATATCACTATCAGTATAATCAACCAGGATCTCGGCCTCAATATCAATATAACACTGCTGCGGCGTGCAACCCGATCCCAGCTCTGTCCAGAAATCATTATAAGTCCCTTGGGCATTTATAAAACAGTAGTTCTCAGCCTGAAATGTCATTTAAAATATCATTTGAGTTTTCAAAACTTAGAAGTATGGTTGAGTTTGCAAAACAGTATTTAAAACCTTGGACTGAGACCAAATAATATGCAAAATATGCTAAAACAGTAATATCAATCCCCGAAGGATTCTACAGGTCGGCACAAGCCCCAAACATGGCAATAAGCCCAATTCACAGTAATATAGTATGTGTCTCAATCACCAATGTAGTAGAAATATCACTCGGGATGGACCAAGTCATGATCCCCAATAGCAAACGACCCCGCACTCGTTATAGAATGCGTGTCACGCCTCAATATAACGTTACAATGTGAAAGTCCAGGGTTTCAAACCCTCAGGATATCATTTACAAGCATTACTCACCTCGAACCGGTGAAATCTCTAGCTCGTGACGCCTTTGCCGCTCAAATCGGCCTCCACGCACGTCGAATCTAACCAAAATCAGAATGACAACATCACAATATGCTAATGGAACAATACCCAGTCGAAAACAATCGAAAAATAGCAGATATCCCGAAACTAGCAAAACCCGAGCCCCGGGCCCACTTCTCGAAAAATTACAAAATTCACATCACCGGATTCCTTGTCTTGCCACGAGTCCATACATAATAAATTTACAAAAATCGGAGATCATTTGACTCTTCAAATTCAATTTTAAAATTACAAATTTTCAAGCCCTAGCTTTACCCCCTTTTGTTGAATTTCAACCAATTTCCATGTTAGATTTATCATAATCTCATGTATTTAGGCCAAGGGACTTACCTCCAATTGATTCCCAGTTAAAACTCTCTTTTATTCTCGCCAAAAGCTCTCAAGGTCTCCCAACAATGGTGGAAAATATCCCAAGCTCGCGGATGAAATATTCAATAAAAACCCTTCTGCCCAGGCCGATTTTCGCTTCTGCGGTCCCGCTTCCGCTTATGCGGGACCGCTTCTGCAGCTCAATTTCCGCTTCTACGGAACTCCCTTTCAAGATCAAAAATGGCTTATGCGATTACCCGTCCCCTTCTGCGGACCCGCTGATGCGAAGAATGTTCCGCTTCTGTGGAACTAGCTTACCAACCCATGGACCGCTTCTGCGGTAAAATACTCTACTTAAGCGCCTCCGCTTCTGCGGTCCAAGACCTGCAGGAGCGAAAATACCAGTTGCAGCTACTCTTCAGCAATATGCAACTCCAAAACTCCTCGTTAACCATCTGAAATCATCCCGAGGCCCCCCGAGACCTCAACCAAAAGCACAAAAATGGCCCAATACCCTATTCAAACTTGTTCCAATCCTAAAAACACATCCAACCACACCAAAAATCCTCAATTCTCATCAATTTCAAGCCTAAGTTCTTCAAATTCTTCCGAAACTCGCATTCGATCAAAAACCCGACAAATGTACTTCCGAATCATCTGAAATTTTGCACACACATCCCAATTCACCTAACAAAGGTACTGCAACTCTCGGAATTCCATTCCGACCCTTGGATCAAAATCTCACCTACCAACCGAAATTAGCCAAAATACTAACATCGCCAATTCAAGCCTAATTCTACACCGGACCTCCAAAACCACTTTTGATCACGCTCCTAAGTCACAAATCATCTCCCGGAGCTATCCAAACTATCGAAATTCATATCCGAGCCCTATAGAACACAAGTCAACTTCCAGTTGGCTTTTTCCAAACTAAGCCTTCCTTAAAAAGGCTAAGTGTCTCATTTCATATCAAAACCACTCCAAATAAACTCTAATGCACCCAATACCGATAATGAAATATAAGGAAACAGAAAATGGGAAGAACATGGCAGTAACTCATGAGACGACGGGCTGGGTCGTCACATCATGAATGAACAATTTTAAAGATGATTTAATAACATTATTTAGTGGAAATTTCATTCTTATAGAATGCTCGTGACTTGTGACACTTCGGTTTGGGTTGTATTTCCGCAAAATAATGTTATTAAATCATCTTTAAAATTGTTCATTCATGTTTATCTACTTTTGAAAAAGGCAATTAAAGTTTTTGGCTGGCCTTGTCTTCACGAGAGGCGCCCTCACGACCGGAGCGGGGTTTGAGTCGTGACACAAATGAATCCAAGCCATCATTGATTGGTTATGCAGATGTAGGATATTTGTCTGATCCACACAAAGGTCGATCTCAGACATGCTATTTATTTACAAGTGGAGGTACAACCATATCATGGCATTTGACAAAACAAACTATGGTTTCTACTTCTTCAAATCATGTAGAGATAATAGCCATTCACGGAGCAAGTTGAGAATGTGTTTGGTTGAGATCGATAACTTAACACATTCAGCAAACATGTGGTCTTTCTTCGAAAGAGAATATTCCAACAATATTGTATGAAGACAATGCTACATGCATAGCTCAATTGAAAGGAGGATATATCAAAGGAGGTAGAACAAAATACATTTCATCGAAATTCTTTTTCACTCATGATCTTCAGAATAATGGTGAAATAAATGTACAATAAGTTCGTTCAAGTGATAATTTGGATGATCTGTTGTGATGACCCGACTCGTTGTCTCATGTGTTTCCGTCCCGTTTTCCCCGTTTATTTCTTCTTCATGTTTCATTATATGTGTTTGGACAGTTTGAGTTGATTCGGATTGGATTTTGGTAGGAAATGGGGCAATTAGTCTCTTTAAGGAAAGGTTGGTTTGGAAAAGTCAACTAGAAGTTGACTTGAGAGTTAGAGGGCTCGAAATTTATTTTCGATGATTCGGTTAGTTCCGGGGGATGATTTTAGGCTTAGGAGCATGATCGGAAGTAATTTTGGAGGTTCGACGTAGAAGTTAGCCTGTTTTGGCAAAGTTAGCATTTTGGCGATATCGGGTTAGTAGGTGAGATTTTGATCCGGGAGTTAGAATGGAATTCCGGGAGTTACAGTAGCTCCGTTAGGTGATATTGGATGTGTGTGCAAAAGTTCAATTTATTCGGAGGTGGTTAGGTTGGGTTTTTGATCGAATGTGAGTTTCGGAAGTTTTGGTTGAACTTAGGCTTGAATCAGTCGTGAATTGGTGATTTTTGTGTTGTTGGATGTGTTTTTATGATTGGAACGAGTTCGTATGATGTTTTAGAATGGGTTGGCACTTTTGGTTGAGGTCCCTGTCACACCTCCTTTTTGCGCGCCCGCCCCGAAGGGTTAAATGCGCGAGGGAGTTTTTCCAATTTAAGTGACAATATTCGAAATGGGATTATTTATTTAATTTAGAGTCGCCACTTGGGAAAGGTTTGGCTTTTGGTGTCCCAAGTCACCGGTTTATCTTGAATCCCAAATCGAGGAAATTTTTGACTTTTCCAAATGAAGTCTGCGAACCAGAAATTCTAAGTAAGGAATTCTGTTGACCCGAGGGAAGGTGTTAGGCACCCCCGAATCCCGTGGTTCTAGCACGGTCGCTTAAATTGTTATAATGGCTAAATATCTGATTTAAATACATGTTACGACTTACGTGCTTTTATTAAGTTTAAACCGCTTTTATTATTATCATTTACTTTTATAGAATTGCAACGTCGTGAAAATGCATCTCGAACCACGTCACAGTCAATGCACCCGTGGTCTCGATACATTTTGACTCCGTTGAGATTTGGATTTGGGTCACATCAATGTGCACCCGTGTTTAAGAAGGTTAAATTATTAAAGGTGCGCCTAAAGCAACTAGCGTATTGTTATTTTGGGAAGGCCGTAAAATTCGCTAAACGGCATGTCCCGAATTCTAAGTATTTTAATATATACATTTAGAGGGCCCCGCAGCTTATGCATTTTTGTTTGTCGAGGCTCGTCTCAATTTTATTTAAAAGGATAAACCTACAGTGACGATATTTTTCTATTAAGTTCATCTCTAAAATAAAAGAAAATCTCTTAATTAATTACATGCTAAAAACGTAACTTATTGGTTATTAGTTTACGGCTACTGCGAATGGAAAATTGCGACCGAGTTTGTACAAAGAAAAACTGCTTTCATTCTATATTCTATTATTCAATAATACTAAAACATGAGATTGACACACCATAATATAAAAACAGATTAATTATTCTTTGATTAATTTAAACTAACATTATTAGATGAAGAAGTTATACATATGCGACATCATTACTCATTTAATCAATCAACTACATTTTTATACAAAGAAAGGAAAATTATATTCAAACACAAATCTAAACAAGAGGGATTCAACAGGAACAAAGCCTGATTAATATTTCATTTCTCTTCAATCCAAGAGTATACAAATGTGTACCTGGAAATGGCAGTACAAGAACAAAAGAAGGAGAAGTCAGCAGCAATAATAATAACACAGCACCAGTAGGTCCAGCAACACCGCAAACCAGTAAGAACCAGTAGAATAACCCAGCAACGGATTGAAAACTCAGCAATACCAAAGTGCAATTGTAGTCAAAGCAGAAGAGAGACGGATACAAGATGCAGTAGTTTACTGATTTTCAATAACACTCGAGAAAAGACAAACGAAATTTATTCAAGTAGAAGTTCAAGTTGTCTTTCTCTTTTACTCTCTAACACTCTTGGAATTTTCCAGAATGTATTACTCTCAAAAATATTCTCCCAATAATCTCTAAGTCCCCCTTAATCTTCAAGTTCTAGTCTAAGTTTTTTTTTCCTCAAGTCTAGTCCCCTTTTTAATGTCAAGAAATGACTCTATATATAGCAAGACAAGTCTTCAATTCTCAACCCCAAATTATTCCTTAATGGCATGCTTTGTCCCACTTATTAATGTTTTCTTTATTTTAAACTTTGTTCCCCATGCCTACATTAAATAAATACATCCACCACAACCCATTACAATTTGTCCCCCATGCTTACATTAAATAAGTACAATATTCTCCTCCACTACATTATGTTTTGTCCCCCATTATGTTAAACAATTATATCACCCACACCCCATTATATTTTGTCCCACATGCTTAACATAAAGAATCAAAATAATGTTCAATTACCAAACTACCCCTTCGACCTTATTGCAATTACAAATCTACCCCTGAATGCAATGCAATTTACCAAATTACCCCCATCAACTCTAAACACTCAATTAATCATAACTTGACCAAAATATAGTCAAGATGACCAATTTCTCAACAATCTTCAACAACAAATCACATGAACACGATGAACAACACAACTCCAAATTAATGGAAATAAATCAACCATATCGGGAACCAATCCTGGTTAATTTAGACCATCAATGGATGAGCAAGGATACAACAATACAAACGACAAAATACATGATTCAAACTAAATCAACAAATCAAAACAAACATAAAACTCACATTAAATCACTGGATTAAACATGAACTTCAAGCAAAGATGAACATGAACTAAAAACAACAAACATGACGGATTAAAACGATTCAAACAACATTAATAATTTCTGGAAAATACATAACAACACATGAAACAAATTGAAGAAATAATTAATTAAATTTCAATTTGAATCTAACAAACTAACAAATATTTAAACAATAATACAAACATGAAAAACAACTAATTAATCTTTCATTTGAAATCTGAAAAATTAATTTAACAAAGAACATGAACAAACTAAAAAATTAATTCAAACGATAGACATGAACAAAACAAATATTTTGCAAATTTTAGATTCGAGAAATATCAAAACAAAATACAGACAAAATAAAAACTCAAAATCTACTAACCGGATCGAAACGACGAACAATCGACTAACCAACGACGAACTCGACGAGCCTCGACCAAAGTTCGAACAAACGACGATGAATACGAACCTAATTAGTTGGCGCCGGAACAGTAGTGATGAGACAGAAGCAGCTGGAGGTGCACTTGGTTTGTTCGCGCGAAGAAGATGAGGGCAGCAACAGTAGCATGAAGACAGCTTGGCCATGGTGATGCCCAAGCTCGAAGAGGACGAAGCAGTAACGGAGGTCGTTTGGCCATGGAAACGAGTGGTTGACGAGGGCAATGACAGCAGTAGCATGATGGGTCTGTAGGTTCGAACTGGACGAAGAGCAGCTGTTCGTCGAGAAGGAGGAAGGTGGTCGACGCAGCAAGCAGAAAGCTCAAGCTTGAAGCATCGTCAATGGCGGGAAGGCAGTGCCGCCATGGACGACGATGGCAAAACTCAGATATGACGGATCAACAGCAGTGACGCTGCTGGAGCAGGCTGAAGAAGATGAAGCAGTAGCAACACACAAAACATGGCATCCATGGCGATGGGTTTTCCTTCCATTTTGGCCGAGGGTTTTCCGGCGAAGCAGCGGCGAAGCAGACGGGGAGGTCGACGTGGATGGTGGTGACGTTGGTTGTTCTGACTAGACGAAGAATAAGGTAAGGGCAGCCATGGTTGTGTGCTTGGAGCTTTGGAGGAGAAGTGAAGAAGAAGAGAGGGGATGGGGGCGAGTGAGTTCTTTTTGTTTTTTAGGGTTTTTGTTTTGTGTTTTGTTTTGTGTTAGGCCAAAAATAAAGAGTGGGTGTTGGGTTAATGGGTTAATGGGGAGGACCGGGTCGACCCGGTCTGAAGTGGACTGGGTCGTGGGGAAGATTGGACAATTGTTTGGGCCTAGGGTTGAAATTTGAAGAAGTGGCCCAATCCGATTTTTCTTTGTATTTTTGTTATTTTTTCTTCTTTTATTTTTCTAAAAACTAAATTATAAAAATACTTAAATGATTATTAAGAACTAAATTAAGTTATGAAAGCGCAAATTAACTACCAATAACAATTACGCACAATTAAGTAATAATTAAGCATAAAATTGTATATTTGGACATTAAATGCTAAAAATGCAAAAGATGCCTATTTTTGTAATTTTCATTTTTTGTAAACAAACTTAATTACTAACAATTGTAGAATTAAATCCTACATGCAAAATGCGACATATTTTTGTATATTTTTATTAATTTAACAAATAAACATGCACAGAAAAATACAAATAATTATTCAAAATATCACAAAATATCACAAAATTGCACACCAAGGAAAATCATTTTATTTTGAATTTTTGGGAGTAATTCTCATATAGGGCAAAAATCACGTGCTTACAGTCCCGGGGGCCTCGGGGTGTTTTCGGGTGGTAAATCGGACCAATCTTGGCTTGTGGTAGTTGCAGAAAATAGCTGAAGTGATGCAGAGATTTTTGCTTTATGCGATCGCATAGGGAGCATTCTGATCGCATAGGAGGTCTTGGAAGGGGTTCAAATTTGCTCTATGCGATCGCGTATGAGGCTGTGCGATCGCATAGGTTTGGAAAGTTAGTCAGTGTGTTCGCGTTCGTGGTGTTGCGATTGCGTAGTGTAATGGGACCTGGGGTCCTTGGCAGCGTTTTGTTCTATGTGAACGCGGAGCTTGGAGTGCGATCGCATAGGTGTGGAAGGTTGTGCTCTGTGATCGCAGGGGCAGTCATGCGATTGCATAAGAAGATTTTTGGAGGCTAGATTTTTGTGCTATGCGATCGCAATAGGAGTGATGCGATCGCATAGCGTTATTTTACACTTGGGCAGAATGTTTTAAGGTCATTTCATCCACGAACCAAGTTTATTTTCCACCATTGTTAAGCGACCTTGGTAGCTTTTGATGAGATTTTAAGAGGGTTTTGACTGGGAATCGATTGGAGGTAAGTCCTATGGCCTAAAAACATCATCTAATTATGATTTCAACACCTAATTTCATGGAATTTGATTAAAGGGGGAAGAACTAGGGCTTGGATTTTTGAATGAGAAATTGGGATTTGAGGGAGCATTTGGACTCAGATTTTGGTAAATTTTACATGTATAGACTCGTGGCGAGATAAGGAACATTTTGGTGTAAAAATATCTGACTTTCGAGAAGTAGGCCCGAGGCTCGGGTTTTGCCAACTTTGTGATTTTCGATAATTTTCAAGTCTTTTCGATTGGGTTGTATTCCCTTAGCCTATTGTATCGTACTCTTGTGGTTTTGATCAGATTCGGCACTCGATGAGTTTGATTTGTGAGGCAGGGGAGTAGAGAGCTAGAATTTCGGCCTGCTTGAGGTGAGTAATGGTTATAAATGATGTCCTTAGTGTTTGAAACCCCGGATTTGCACAACGTAGTGCTATGTTGGGATGAGACACACGTGGCATAATGAGCGTGGGGTTTGATATTGTTGGGGATTCGGACTTGGTCCATCCCGAGTGATAAATCTACTGTATTTTGACTGAGACTTACTTAATATCATTATATTCTGAGCTAGTTGCCATGTATGGGGCCTTGTGCCGATCTGTAGAACCCTTAAGGGCATTTGTAGTAGTTGACCTTACTTTACTCATCGAAATGATACCCTCAGTCATGTTCTTAACTGATAAATATAAAATTGATCCGGCTTTAGAAATTGGTAAATCCTAATGAGAATAGCAGGTGGGTTGGGAACCCCGTATTATCTTAGTTTGCCCGTGAGGACAAATCTATATTGACTGAGAGGGGTCGAGAACGCCATTATGAGGGTATTTGATATGCTATGGATCGGGCTGCACGCCGCAGTAGTATATTATATGGATCGGACTGCATGCCTTGCACGCCGCAGTAGTATATTATATGGATCGGACTGCACGCCGCAGTAGTATATCATATGGATCGGACTGCACGCCGCAGTAGTATAGCGATTGGGCTGAAGGAGCCCCTCCGAAGTCTGCACACCCCCAGTGAGCGCAGTCGACCATAAATAAATGGATGGCTCGTGCCGCAGTAGTATATATATATATATATATATATATATATATATATATATATATATATATATATATAGAGAGAGAGAGAGAGAGAGATCGGGCTGCATGCCGCAGCAGTATATATATGAATTCGGTTATCGTAAGAAGTTAATGAGACGAGTACTGGCTTAAAAGGGTTTTTAACTGACTTTCCACATTCAGATGTGTTAAAAGTGTTTTTACTGTCTTACTATAGAACTGCGTAGTGTTTTTACGAGTTTTCTTTCCTTCAGCCATTATTTATTGCTATTACTCACTGAGTCATAGTACTCATTTTACTCTTTGCACCATGTATGCAGATACAGGTATCCCGGAGGCATAGTTGAGTCTCTGCTGCTATCCAGATTATCATCGGAGTCATAGAGGTAGCTGCATGGCGTCCACATGACCCGATTTCTCCCCTTATCCTCTTTACTTTTCCGCATTCTAGACAAACTCTATGTATAGGTTGCTCCTCAGACTTGTATTAGAGGCTCGTGACTCGTGACACCATATCAGTGGGATTTGTATTGCTATTGTATGGTTTTCCGCACTGTTTCAACTACTGTTTCAGGATTATAATCGTGTTAATTTGGCATTATTTTCTGTTAATTGGAAATGATTTCTACATAAGGGATTGAGAGTGATGAATTGGTCGGGCTCGCCTAGTACTGTGTTGGGCGCCATCACGACCAGGGATTTGGGGTCGTGACATTTGTTCACTGAGGCATTACCAACCTCAATATTTGAAAAGCTGATATATAAGATTGGAATGCTTCATCTTCAAGACATTAAGTGATTTTTCTTCAGGAGGAGTAACTACACGCTGCACTCTTTTCCTTAACCAAAGTTTTATCCCACTGGGTTTTCCTGGCAAGGTTTTTAATGAGGCAGCAAGCAATGCATATTATAAATAACTATGTACATCCCATTATTTTTTTTGTAAGTTCTTAATGAGGCACATTATCTTACATGGACATCCAAGGGGGAGTGTTATGAATAATTTGTACGTTGGATACTTCATTGGATGCTACATTGGTTGTCCATGTTGTGAATAGCTTAAAGATTAAATCTCCTATTTTATGTCCATCATCTTTACTTTTTATGCCTATAAAAGGCTATGTAATTGCAATAAAAAATACACACAATTAAAGAAGAAAATCTCTTCCTTCTCTCTATCTCTATTTCTTGTTCATGTTTTATTAAAATTGCTTTTATTTATTTGTTTCATATTATTACTTTGAGTTATATTTTATAACACATATTAGATACTTTTTTGACAAAAAATAAAGAGAGTATAATACACTAGTTGATGATGTGGAAAAATGACAAATTAACATAAGACACGTGGTATTTGGGTCCAAAATGATGATTAAGGAAAAAGAAAAACTATTTTCTGAACCACAGCCCCACACCTACCCAACCCTCCCTTTACTATTTTTTTTTTGTTGGGAAAATGCACAATTACCCCCTGACCTATACCCGAAATTCCAACTACACACTTTTTCTTTGCGGGAATCCTATTACCCCCCTAAACTTATTTTAAATGTAATTGTTTGCACCCTTAACGTTGACAACCAAACTCTTGGCAAGTGGTGAGCTACACGCGCCCCACCTTGTATTTTTAGTACTTTTTTTATTATTTCTTCTTTTTCTTATCCTTTTTTCTTATTTCTTATTATTCACATTTTTTTGGTTATTTCATTCTCTTTCTTTTTATTTTGGTCACCAGCGGCATAAAACGGTGGTCGTCGGAATTTCACAAACACAATTTTTTTCAGTAAATTTTTTCTTTCCGACGACAGATTTTTATCCCGATCTAAGTGTATTTTGTTTTATGTATATATATATATAATTTCTTGAAAGTGTAATTTATGTGTGGGAGGAAGAGCAAAAGAAATAAAAACGAATATAAGTTGAGAAAAAAAATTTCAGTTAAAATTTTAATACATTATTTTTTTCCGGCGTGGAAAGGTTTGTCGATGATGAATTTTTTCCCCCAAATCTGAGTGTATTTTGCTATGCTTATGAATAGATCTTTTTGAGAGTTTAATTTGTATGTGAAAAGAAAAAATAAAAGAAAACAGTTATACAAAGTCGTCGGTGAATGAATATCTACCGAATTAGAGAAGAAATAAAAAAAGTAAATGAAAAAAAGAAAAAGAAAAAGGAAAAGGAAAAGGAAAAAAAGTAAGAAAAATGGTAAAAAAGAATAAAAACATAATCTGAAAATCGTTTTTTCTTGCTTCTCACTCTCCTTTGGGAGAGTGAAATACACACACTGTGCCACGTCAGCGTGAAAGGTGCAAACAATTACATTTAAAATAAGTTTAGGGGGTAATAGGATTCCCGCAAAGAAAAATTGTGTAGTTGGGATTTCGGGTATAGGTCAGGGGGTAATTGTGTATTTTCCCTTTTTTTTCTTTGTTTTTTTTCACAAAGCTTTACAAACATCTTGGACATACGTATACACTTTCTTCTGTTTTTTTCTTTTTTTTTTTTGTTTTTAGAAACAAAACATAACAAATGACTAAATGTCAAATTAAAAAGATGTGACGACCCGACCCTTCGTCTCATGTGCTACTGCTCCGTTTTCCCCATTTATTGCTTCTTCATATTTCATTAGCGGTATGTGGTGTGTGAGAGTTGATTTGGAAGGGTTTTGATAAGAAATGAGACACTTAGTCTCTTTAAGGAAGGCTTATTTTGGAAAAGTCAACCGGACGTTGAATTATGAGTTAGAAGGTTCGGATGCAATTTCCAGTAATTCGGTTAGCTTCGGGAAATAATTTGTGACTTAAGAGTGTGATCGGAAATGATTTTAGAGGTCCGGTGTAGAATTAGGCTTGAATTGGCGAAGTTAGTATTTTGGCGAATTCCGGTTGATAGGTGAGATTTTGATCCGAGGGTCGGAATGGAATTCCGAGAGTTGTTGTAGCTTCGATGTGTGATTTGTGATGTGCGTGCAAACTTTTAGGTCATTTGGACGTCGTTTGGTTGGGTTTTTGATCGAATGTGAGTTTCGGAAGTTTTGGTTGAACTTAGACTTGAATCCGTCGTGAATTGGTGATTTTTGTGTTGTTGGATGTTTTTTATGATTGGAGCGAGTTCATATGATGTTTTAGGATGTGTTGATGCTTTTGGTTGAGGTCCCGGGGGCCTCGGGGTGATTTCGGATGGCTAAACGGAAGATTTTTGGACTTGGATGTTGCAGAAAATTGCAGATCAGTGTTGCAGACATTTGTTTTATGCGATCGCATGAGTAGGGCTGCGATCGCATAGAGGGATTTTGTGGGCATGGTCATTTGTTCAATGTGATCGCGTGTCAGTGGTGCGATCGCACAGAGGAAAATTTAGAAGTCTGGATTTTTGTTCAATGCGATCGCAGTGGTGTATATGCGATCGCACAGCGGAGGTTGTCTGGTCAATGCAATCGCAGGGTCCCTTATGCGATCGCATAGGGTTAAATCAGAGGTAAATATTTTTGTGCTATGCGATCGCAATGGCTTGAATGTGATCACATAGAGGAAATCTGGGCAGGCAGAGTGGGTTTTTAAAACATTTCATCCGCGACTTGAGGGTTATTTTCCTCCATTGTTGAGCGCCTTGAGAGCTTTTTAGGAGCAATTGAAGAGGATTTCGAAGGGGATTGACTGGAGGTAAGTTGACCTAAATACATGAAATTATGTTAGATTTAACATGAAAATGGGTTGAAATTCATCAAAAGAGGGTGAAGCTAGGGCTTGAGTTTTTGATATTCCAAATTGGGATTTGATAGGTCACTTTAGCTCAGATTTAGGAGTTCTTGGTATGTATGGACTCGTGGAGAGACAAGGAATCCGGTAATGTGAGTTTTGTAATTTTTCGAGAAGCGGGCACGGGGCTCAGGTTTTGCTAGTTTCGAGATTTTTGCTATTTCTCGATTGTTTTCGATTGGGTATTGTCCCCTTAGCATATTGTGATGTATTCGCTATGTTTTTGGTTAGATTCGCCGCGCGTGGAGGTCGGTTCGAGGGGCAAAGGCGTCGCGGACTAGAGATTTCACCAGTTCGAGGTGAATAATACTTGTAAATGATATCCTGAGGGTTTGAAACCCCGGATTTGCACATCATAGTGCTGTATTGAGGTGACTTGCACACCGGATATGGGCGTGGGGTAGAGCACTGTTGGGGATTGGGACTCGGTCCGTCCCGATTGATGAAATTACTACGTATTTGACTGAAACTACCTGATATTATCATGATTTGGGTCGATTACCATGTGATGGGCTTCGTGCCAATTATTTGAATCCTTCAGGGATTGATATTACTGTTGTTGCATTACTCCGCATATTATTTGATCTCGGTCCAAGGTTTTAAATACTGTTTTGCAAACTCAATCATCTTTCTAAGATTTGAAAACTTAAATGATATTTTTACTGACGTTTTGAGCTGAGAACTATTATGTTGATATTGCCCAAGTGGCTTATGTGCATTTCTGGACTATGCATAGATCGGGTAGCACGCCGCAGCGGTGTGACATTGATATTGTGCTTGGGCTGTAGGAGCCCCTCCGGAGTCTGAATCCACAGTGAGCACGGGTACCCAAATGGATCGGGCTGCTCGCCGCAGCGGTCATGTGCATTGCATTGCATTCACGCATTGGTTTCTGTTTGTACTACATGGCATGACATTCAGCACCCTCATATCATTGGCATCCATGCTATATCTTGCACTGTGTACCAGATACCCTGGTGTTATTTGTTAATAGAGTGTTGTGCCCAAGGGGCTGGTTTGTGTGCGGACTTGCACTACCTGATATCACATTCATATGCTTAACTGTTAAACAGAAAAGCAAAAGATATTTTCAAAAGAGGTTTTAAACTGAGCTAGATATTTTCTAAAGGATTTTTTCCTGGACTTATTGTTTTCTAAAGAGTTGTGCTGTCCCATATTGCATGATGGAGTGCTCTTACGTGATTTCTTGCCTCTTAGTTATTATTTACTCTTATTACCACTGAGTTGGAAGTAATCACTTTACTCCCTGCACCTCGCATGCAGTTGCAGGTATTGTTCACCCGGTAGCGGGTTATTAGCGGACTTAAGGCCTTACTATGGTAGTTGAGCAAGGTGACCGCCAGCGTTCGCGGCACCGCACTTCATCTTTGAATTTCGGTTTTTATCATGTATATATATATAAATTATTGGCCCTATAGTAGTGTTCCTACTCCTTAGATGCTCGTGACTTGTGACACCCCGGTCGGGTTGTGTTGGGTTGTAAACATCGGTTATTAATGCCATTAAGTTGCAATTATCCCTTCATTTATGTTTTACAATTAAGTAAAGAGGCGTTGTTATTCTGTTGGCTTGCCTTGTCTTCACGAGAGGCGCCATCACGACCGGGTTGGGAATCGGCTCGTGACAAGTTGGTATCAGAGACTAGGTTACTAGTTCTCGCGAGTCATGAGCAGGTTTAGTAGAGTCTCGCTGATCGGTACGGAGACGTTTGTATTTATCCTCGAGAGGCTGCAGAACCTTTAGGAAAAACTTCACATTCTTGAATTCTTATCGTGCGTTCTTGATTCATCTTGAAAAGTAACTCTTGAAATTCCTTCCACGTGTTCGCATGCGCGCATGAGCGCTCAGTATCAGATGTGCCTTGACGGCTTGTGATTCCCCGATCGAGGGGCAAGATGTGATTTCTATGAGTCTATGTTGGGACAGTCTGGAGGACGTGAGGCCGAATCTTTGCCTATGTCTCGAGCACCGAGGTGCTGATTTTGCGAGCTGGTGTTATGAACTTATATGTTCAGTATTGTCCCTAATTGTGGGAATGGCAACTGGATAGCTATGTGGTAAGTATATTGGTACTGCGAGATGTTCCTATATGACTTGGAGGTGTCGAAGAAGGTCGGCTGGATGATAGATGAACCATTAAGTGTTTGATTTTCATTGTGATGGGATGGGTTGCCCCAAGTTATGGGTGCGTGAGGAATCTTTTTCAAGTCTCCTAGTTGGGAGTGAAGTAAATAGCATGTTGCGGTTTGAGTTCAGACTCAGAAAGACTAGTCGACTGTGTAAGGTGTGTGACGGTGGAAGGTATATGGAAATGTTATGTTGAGGCGAAGCAGGTGGGTTATCTCCTGTGGAGTGTTCTTAAGTGGTATGATTCCTATGTATATTGATAGAAGATCTCATGTGTAATTGAAGAGCGCGTGTTGAAATTTGATGAATTCGGGCCGCTCTAGAGAGTGGACGTAACTGACGTGGGGATGAATGCGAGGTTTGCCGAGGATTTCAGTACTAAGATGATCTATGTTTTCATAAACTAGTAAATTATTTGAGTTTAATCTCACTATGGCATGGTGGTATCATTAGATTAAAGGTATTATGAATTGTTGAGTGTGTCTTGATATATGGCTTCGAGCCAAGTTGGGGAGGTTGTTGTTGAGTAGCTGATTGCACGAATATGTGTCATGTAATTCCGTTTCAAGGTATGCTGGCGGATCAGTTCTGGTTGCGGAAATTGAGTCGAGGATGGCACAAGTCGGACAAAGGTTATATGGTGCTTCGTAGATGTATGGAAATAATAGGATGTCTTGAGCTGTTGATGATAAAGAATGCTTAGTGTATAGAGAAGAAAGATGCTTATTTGTATGGGAGTGAGATCATATCCTGCGGTGTCAGAGTGCTAATAAGGCATGAGTGGTTCTGTTCATTGAGTCAGGAAAATTTGCAGTTGAATAGGAGTGAAAGACTTTCGAGAATGATTTAAATGTGTTCCAGATTTTACATGTGACGATCAGGTGTTTTAAGGTTGTGTAGGTGGTTAGAGACTGTGTTTTCATTGGAAAAATGTCAAGGCTTGTTGTATTTTTATGTTAAATATGGGATCCAATGCATCAGTATCAGGAAAATGAAGGTAACGGAGTTGGATTCACAGGAAGTTCTTCCTAGTAGATTATTTTGGGAATGTGGTGTTCCTGGTAATATTTGACGAGAGTATTCAGTGGCTTGTAGGTCTTAGACAATGTGGTCTTCTATTTGGGTCTCGTGTAGTGAGCCTGAGTCGAGGAACTGTGGTGCTACAGCAAGAGGGAATATCAAGTTGAAAATGAATCGGAAGGAAACCTAGCTAAATGAAGTAGCTTGTTAGTGGACCGAATTGGTATGGTAAGGATGTGATTAATTCCTTGTGTGTGTTTGAGGCAATGAGTTCGCATATGTGTTTTGCAGCAAAGCTCTTGAGTTCTGACAGCTTGTTTAGCTTGGTCTAGTTAGAAGAATTTAGTGCTGACAGTTAGCCTGTGCAAATGGAATTGGGAGAGAATTCTTGTTGGGATTTATCGTGGTTTGGAGATGTATATTTTCTATGGACGTGCAGAGCATGGAGTGTGTAATGATTTTTTTCTAAGTGGGATCAATGAAATTTCTTGACTAGTTGAGTGCATAGATGTCTGTGGTTGGGAAAAAGGAGATGGAATTCCCATGATTACCCTAGTGCGGTATGGTATATGTGATATGTTGTGGAGGATTGGAATTTGCGTGTGTAAGGCTTCGTTTCAGATCAGAATGGAAAGTCATTCAATTCTTAAGCAGCACGGGCAGTTGCAGGTGCTTTAAGAATCGACCTTCAGATGATTAAGGGAGATAGTATTGTTGTTCTAGTGATTTGACAGGGGTATATGTTCAGTAAAATGGGAAGGTGATGTAAACTGATGATACTTCGGTAGTATTGCGGCGTTTTCTCGTTAGATCGACTGCTGATGACTGAGTGGTTTGATGGCTCCGGGAAATTTTAAGAATATCTTTCATGGAATGATTGGGTACTTGAGATGTAATATGTATTCATACGGCGGAAGTTGGGATCAGGTATAGTGATTCGTGTTCTATATGGAGTTGGAGACTGGGAGTTTTCATGTTCAGGCTATGTAATGGTTGTGGATCGTGTGTATTGGTACCGTTAGCGGTTATTAGGATTTGGAAGCCCGAGTGGACCTTTCTCTGCTTGGTATATTAGATTTTGGATATGATATTGGTGTGTAGACTGGTTGTCTCCGTGTTGGGTTGTTCTAGACTATTGTGCTATAGGTTATAACGGAAAATGCCACAGGTTGCGTGGCGAGGTGCATCGGACTATGTTCTAGCAGAATGGTTGTGTTCCAAAGACCAGCAGACGGTTGGGAAGAATTGCTTTCCTTAATTGGGCCTTTGTGACGGATGTCAGTATAGAGGTTTCTACCATTGATTCAGTTCCGGTATTGAAGGACCTTTTCGGATGCATTTCGTATGGTCGGGCATGTTGCCGGGCGAGATTGCGGATTTTGGTATGGATTTGGTGTCGGACACCGAATCGTACAGCTCCAGCATGAGTTATAGTAGTGGAAGGAGCAACTTAAGGCTTCTTGGTAATGAGTTTGTTGGTAAGTTGATTGGATACGTGTTTAGCTTGAGTTGGCTTGGTTGGCCCCGAATTGTATGGATGAAAGATAGGTTGATTCGATCGTTATTGAACCTGCTAGTAATCTGGGGAGATCTATGAGTTGTTTTTCTGTGCTATGAGGCGTTATGATTTTCGGACTTTGGGCACGTATAGTGCGGTGCTATCGAGATTCATGGTGGAAGTTGAGTTTTGCAGCTTAGAACGCTATAGATATCATTAGGCACTCAGTATGCTTACGACCGATATTCGGTATTTTGTTATAGCGAGCAAATTTGGCTCGATGTGCATCTCCCTATGTGAGGTATTTGTGTGGATCGGGTGGCACGCCGCCACGGGTATGCTATCTGGATCGGGTTGCACGCCACAACAGTGTGATGTTGAGAATAGTTTTCCATATGCTACTTTGTATGCCTTGTTTCCTGGTTTCTAAGGATGACGTATTAGGAGTTGCTCGATGAATAGCGCATCGGTGGTGTCCTTTCATGGATTGAATGATGTATATTACTTGCTTCACCGTCGGTGTGATGGGTTGCTTGGTTTCAGGCATCAATCTGTGCATGGCTGTCTATTTTGAGCATGGTGACTTGAGGTGCTTCATGTGTAGCAATGTTTGGATAGGATCGCGCGTTGTGGCGAGGCCACGTGAAGTTATGACCTTTCATGGAGGATTCAGGTATTCTATTTCTATAATGTGAGACGGGGTCTCAGCCTTGCGTTGTGATGGTACTGATGACCTTGAGGAACAACTCTTTCGTTTGAATCATTTGCCATGATTTGAGTATGTTCAGACCGTTTCTTATTGGTGCACGTATGATGCAAGTTGTGACTTAGGCATATGTTGAGGTGTCATATCACTAGAGTGGTGTTTTGGATTCGAGGTGATCATAGGAGTCATTAATGAATACGAACAGATTTGATTTCAATTGGTTAGAAGGATAATATCGAGGTTTGGCCCGAAAATCTGTTGCGGTACTGGTTAAAAAGGAAGTGGCTTCATGTATGGATGATCTGAGGAATGGCTACGGTATATCACGTGTTCTATTTATCGTTGGCAGTATATGAAGGTGTTGGAATAAGACTTTAGCTAAATAAGAGGTTTTCTATTGGTATTCGGGTGTTGTGGGCAACTGCTATGGATAAAAGTTATCGTTTTGAGTGTATCATATGATTTCACCTAAGGTGGCAGGTATGGTTTATTACAGCCGGTTCGGGCATATTCTGAGTATAGATGTGAGGTTCTGATCTTGTGTATGACTCGAAAAGTGTAATGTGGTTCTACGGTTTATGGTCTAAATGGACTGTGAAATTTCAGTTGTGTTGTATTATCGGACCTATGTGAGATAGGGTGACGTGGGATCACCCGGGTATATGCTTAGTAAGGTCATTCAGCTATTGGTTGGCTTCTAGTACAACTTTGGGTACGCTCGAGGACGAGCGTTTGTATAAGTTGGGGAGGATGTGACGACCCGACCCGTCGTCTCATGTGCTACTCCTCCGTTTTCCCCATTTATTGCTTCTTTATATTTCATTAGCGGTATGTGGTGTGTGAGAGTTGATTTGGAAGGGTTTTGATAAGCAATGAGACACTTAGTATCTTTAAGGAAGGCTTGTTTTGGAAAAGTCAACCGGACGTTGACTTATGAGTTAGAAGGTTCAGATGCGATTTCCGATGATTCGGTTAGCTTCGGGAAATAATTTGTGACTTAAGAGTGTGATCAGAAATGATTTTGGAGGTCCGGTATAGAATTAGGCTTGAATTGGTGAAGTTAGTATTTTGGCGAATTCCGGTTGATAGGTGAGATTTTGATCCGAGGCTCGGAATGGAATTCTGAGAATTGTTGTAGCTTCGATGTGTGATTTGTGATGTGCGTGCAAAATTTCAGGTCATTCGGACGTCGTTTGATTGGGTTTTTGATCGAATGTGAGTTTCGGAAGTTTTAGTTGAACTTAGACTTGAATCTGTCGTGAATTGGTGATTTTTGTGTTGTTGGATGTGTTTTTATGATTGGAGCGAGTTTGTATGATGTTTTAGTATGTGTTGATGCTTTTGGTTGAGGTCTCGGGGGCCTCGGGGTGATTTTGGATGGCTAAACAGAAGATTTTTGGACTTGGATGTTGCAGAAAATTGCAGATCAGTGTTGCAGACATTTGTTCTCTGCGATCGCATTAGTAGGGCTGCGATCGCATAGAGGGATTTTGGGGGCATGGTCATTTGTTCAATGCGATCGCGTGTCAGTGGTGCGATCGCACAGAGGAAAATTTTGGAGTCTGGATTTTTGTTCAATGCGATCGCAGTGGTGTATATGCGATCGTACAGTGGAGGTTGTCTGGTCAATGCGATCGCGGGGTCCCTTATGCGATCGCATAGGGTTAAATCAGAGGTTAATATTTTTGTGCTATGCGATCGCATAGAGGAAATCTAGGCAGGCAGAGTGGGTTTTTAAAACATTTTATCCGCGACTTGAGGGTTATTTTCCTCCATTGTTGAGCACCTTGAGAGCTTTTTGGGAGCAATTGAAGACGGTTTCGAAGGGTATTGACTGGAGGTAAGTTCTTTGACCTAAATACATGAAATTATGTTAGATTTAACATGAAAATGGGTTGAAATTCATCAAAAGAGGGTGAAGTTAGGGCTTGAATTTTTGATATTCCAAATTGGGATTTGATAGGTCATTTGAGCTCGGATTTGGGAGTTCTTGGTATGTATGGACTCGTGGAGAGACGAGGAATCAAGTAATGTGAGTTTTGTAATTTTTCGAGAAGCGGGCCCGGGGCTCGGGTTTTGCTAGTTTCGAGATTTTTGCTATTTCTCGATTGTTTTCGATTGTGTATTGTCCCCTTAGCATATTGTGATGTATTCGCTATGTTTTTGGTTAGATTCGACGCGCATAGAAGCCGGTTCGAAAGGCAAAGGCGTCGCGGCTAGAGATTTCACCGGTTCGAGGTGAGTAATACTTGTAAATGATATCCTGAGGGTTTGAAACCCCGAATTTGCACATCATAGTGCTGTATTTAGGTGACTTGCATGCCGGATATGGGCGTGGGGTAGAGCGCCATTGGGGATTGGGACTCGGTCCGTCCCGATTGATGAAATTACTATGTATTTAACTGAAACTACTTGATATTATCATGATTTGGGCTGATTACCATGTGATGGGCTTCGTACCGATTATTTGAATCCTTCAGGGATTAATATTACTATTGTTGCATTACTCTGCATATTATTTGATCTCGGTCCAAGGTTTTAAATACTGTTTTGCAAACTCAGTCATCTTTCTAAGATTTTAAAACTTAAATGATATTTTTACTGACGTTTTGAGCTGAGAACTGTTATGCTGATATTGCCCAAGTGGCTTATGTGCATTTCTGGACTGTGCATGGATCGGGCTGCACGTCGCAGCGGTGTGATATTGATATTGCGCTTGGGCTGTAGGAGCCCCTCCGGAGTCTGAACCCCCACAGTGAGCGCGGGTACCCAAATGGATCGGGCTGCTCGCCGCAACGGTCATGTGCATTGCATTGCATTCGCGCATTGGTTTCTGTTTGTACTACGTGGCATGACATTCAGCACTCTCATATCATTGGCATCCATGCTATATCTTGCACTGTGTACCAGATACCCTGGTGTTATTTGTTACCATAGTGTTGTGCTCGAAGGGTTGGTTTGTGTGCGGACTTGCACTACCTGATATCGCATTCATATGCTTAACTGTTAAACAGAAAAGCAAAAGATATTTTTAAAAGTTTTAAACTGAGCTAGATATTTTCTAATGGATTTTCCCGGACTTACTGTTTTCTAAAGAGTTGTGTTGTCCCATATTGTATGATGGAGTGCTCTTACGTGATTTCTTGCCTCTCAGTTATTGTTTACTTATTACCACTGAGTTGGAAGTACTCACTTTACTCCCTACACCTCGCGTGCAGTTGCAGGTATTGTTCACCCGGTAGCGGGTTATTAGCGGACTGAAGGTCTTACTATGGTAGTTGAGCAAGGCGACCGCCAGCGTTCGCGGCACCGCACTTCATCTTTGAACTCCGGTTTATTTTTATCTTGTATATATAAATTATTGGCCCTATAGTAGTGTTCCTACTCCTTAGATGCTCGTGAATTGTGACACCCCGGTCGGGTTGTGTTGGGTTGTAAACATCAGTTATTAATGCCATTAAGTCGCAATTATCCCTTCATTTATGTTTTACAATTAAGTAAAGAGGCGTTGTTATTCTGTTGGCTGGCCTTGTCTTCACGAGAGGCGCCATCACGACTGGGTTGGGAATCGGGTCATGACAAAAGAGAACCAAACATTGGTACTTCTGCCGTATTTAAGTGGTTGGTTACTCTTTTAAATATACTAGTATCTACGAACGTGTGTTGCACGTTAATAATGGCATGCGATGGTTTAACCATTTAAATAATTTGAAAACCGAAAAATATTATTACATTAGCATAATACGTGAATTCAAAATAAAAGTACAACATCATAACTTACACAAACGATCAATTTAGTCATGTTAATTAGATAACTACCTATTATAGTTTAACGGTATTTAATTTGATGGTATCTTACCGAACACTTCTTTGTAGATGATTTTGTGTGTGTATGTTTTCTTCTAATGCTTTGGTTGTTGTGTCATAACCAAAACTCTTGTGGTCGATATTGATATTCCTCTTAAAAGTGCAACATATAGTTGTTCGTCCAAGAAAATATATTGCAATAAATATAGTCCAATATTTAGGATGTTTATCCTTGTGCTTTATTTATTATAATTACAAAACATAAACATACCGAAAATTATACTCACGCAAATTTAAAAGAATATTCTTTAGTTTCGGAAGACGAAAGTTGAATTCAGGGATAAAATATACTTAGTAGCACATTGACCAATATCATATTTTTTTGCATGTATGACATTATTGTTAAAACTTTTATATACCATCTATGTGTTATTACATAAGCTATTCATCGGATCTAAGATTTTCAGTAGCATGACGGGCATAGTTTTCTTCAAAATCAATCTATATTCAATGGAAGATGAATTTTAACTTAGTCTATTACATATACAGTGACATTGACATACATAAGAAAAAATAAACTTGACAACAAACATGTGGTAGAAGACCATTTGGTATTAAAGTATTTAAGTATTCTTCTTGGTAGTAATTGTTGGTATCATATTCTGCTGAATCAAAAACTAAAGAATATATTATTTTTACCATAAAATTAAAAAATATATTATTTTTACCATAAAATTTTGTAATCAACCTTTTATTTAGTTGATCAACATATTTATTTCTATTAGCTAAGATAGCTTTTTAATTTCTATCATGCAATTTGCGCAAATTGCCTTTCAATCTATTGATAGATAATATTTTTCTTATTAAATGCATTACTATTTCAATAGGGATTGATAACCAAATGTTCTGGAAGAACCAAATCATCTTTTATTAGATGTTCTACTTCGTTTCTAACACGAAGTAAGAAGTTACTAAATATTGGATCTGTTTTTATTTTATATTTCTTATCAGTTGAATCTTTTTCATTTGAGGCTATAAGTATAATTTTGACAAGCTAGTTTTTACATTCTCTCCTTTCATCGATTTTGTAACTATTGATAGTACTTGATGGACATCACCTTCCAAACTATTAGTTTTTCACCAAATGATTCACTGGTATTCAATATATCTCTAGGGCATAAGAGCTTTATCACATATTATCAATATTGTTTTCCTTATAAATTTAGAACTATTGCTCTGTTTTGATATATTTATGATGATTATTTCAATTGTTTGAAGAGGTATATTAAATCTAGTTGTTATTATTGCTAACAATATCATGTCTCTTGATTTGACATTTGCAAGTAATTCAAGATATAAAAGTATTGCTTTTATTCCGTCGAAGGCATCTACAAATGATAATCACGCTATAAGAGTCAATTCTTTATAATATAGTCTTAAAAGTTTGTTTTTGTTCAGGATTTAGCTTTGATTGTGCTTAAACATACACATGTATGGCCATTTGATTCTTAATACTATAATAATATTTTTTACTTTGAGTTTTAATTTTTTTAATCTCTAACACTCTTTTCCTGGAATAAATTTATGTACCCTAAAAAATTTTTAAACTTGAAAAATAATTTTACTCATATGATAAATTTAAAAAAAAAATTGAATTGGATTTTTTTCCTAAATAATTAATTAAAAGATTTAATTATTTGATCTTAACACAAAAAACAATTTATTTATCTTGATTCTGTCACGACCCAAAATCCACTAAGGGTCGTGGTGGCGCCGGACACCGCTGTCAGGCCAACCAACTCAAATACTAAATTAAATCTCGTTTAACACTTTTGAAATATAGGATTTTTCCTTCATTATTTAGAAATTTTAAAGAATATATTTTCAAATCGAATTTAAAAGTTAAGCAATTAATACAATACTTCGAACCATCCCAGAACCCGTAGTTACAAGTGCATGAGCATCTACTGACAAGAGAAATAACATACAACATTCGTCCGGAATACAATGGACGGAAAGTAAATACAGTACAAAGGAAGGGACTACTCTAGTTGCGGCCGTCTCGAATGATGCAACTCACCTAGTCCCCGAATCATCCATGTTGCTATGCCTAGCAGACCTCTGGAGTCACATATACCTGTGGAACAAAATGCACAGCAAGTGTAGTATGAGTACAAAAATAACGTGTACCCAATGAGTGTCCCGCCTAATCCCGAAGGAGTAGAGACGAGATGGTCAACTTTGACACTCATTAGTAGTCCAATGATTTTTTTTATCCTTAATAAATATATTAAACAGTGAATTTATTTTATAAACATGATTCAAATCCAGATAGAAAAAACAAGTAAACATATAATTCTTTCATGGGAAATTCCCTTAGATTTCATGTTATTATTAACAATATGATCTCGAGCCATAGTGAGGCATAAAACAACTCAAATGAGTCCAGGCAGCAATACAAGCATGCACAAATCATACCGAGGTCGACGGTCCGCTCCAACAGAAATAAATGTGCACTTGCCGAGGGTCGACGACGCGCCTATAGATGCATCTATTAATCTACTGAGGCGTACGGCCTGTTCCAAAATAAACATACGCAGACAGACAATCAGTCAAACAGTCAACATAGAGCAAATATCCAAGAAAGGTCAATTATCTTTAATAATTTGAGAAAAACAAAGCTTATGTCTTTCTTTTTGAAATCCATTTATAAATTTAATATGATTTAAGCAATTCAAGTCATCAATGGATTCATAATTAATCCAAGTATAACATGTTTTTGGGTCCTAGACTACCCGGACAATAGCATAATAGTAGCTACGCACGGACTCTCGTCACCTCGTGCGTACGTAGCCCCCCACAAATAGGAGCACATAATCAACTTAACTCACCTATGGGGTAATTTCCCCCTCACAAGATTAGAAAGGAGACTCACCTCGCTCCGAAGACCCATAACCGGCATTCTACATTCCTTTGAAGCCTTGAACCGACGTACAATGCTCCCAAAACTAACCAATGATTATGTAAATCCATTAACATATGCTAAGGTATTCATTATAATCCAATTTATAACAATTCCCAACCCCGAACAAAATTTTGACCAAAACGCCCTCGGGCCCACGTGCCCAAAATCCAAAAAATTTCAAAGATAAAGTTTACCCATGACCTTAGGAACTCAAATATATAAATTTCTCTTAATTCCATGCTCAAATTCGTGGTAAAAATCCAATAACAATATTTCTAGGTCTTCCTCTAACCCTCAAATGTCTACCCATTTTCATGCTAAAATCCATACATAATTGATGTATATACTCAAAACTAGTAGAGATCACTTACCTCATGCTTGGTGATAAAAATGGCTCTCGAAAGTTGCTCCAAAGTCGGCTCCCATGGAAGAAATAAAGTGAAAAATGAGCCAAGTTCGATTTTTAAAGAAACCTCTCTGCCTCCAGCAGTTTCCACTTCCGCGGTCCCTCTTTTGCGGAAAATTTCCGCTTCCGCAAAAATTTTCGCTTCTGCGGACAAATTCCCGCTTCCGCGGTCCCGCTTCTGTGGTATATTTCCGCTTTTGCGGTTTTGACAGCACCATCACTTTTCTCGACACAGAAACGAGCATAACTTCCTCATACGATGTCCAAATTCAACGATTCTTTTTGTTATGGATCTGAAATTATGATATGGATCTAATGGATCAATAAAAACTTAATTTGGATCTTATTAGATTAATATTGTACCCATTTATGTCCAAATAAACGGCGTTAAAGCATGAAACAAGAGCGCAACACCACCCGAAACACACCCGGGCCCCCCGGGACCCCGACCAATAACACCAACCAGTCCCAAAACACATTACGGACTTTCTCAAGGCCTAAAATCACATCAAACAACACTAAAATCATGAATCAACCTCCAATCCAAGCATTATGAACTTCAGAACTTCCAACTTCTACTCTTGATGCTTAAACCTATCAAATCACGTACGATTAACCTCAAATTTTGCACACAAGTCATATTCGACATTACGGACCTACTCCAACTTTTGGAATCAGATTCTAACCCCGATATCAAAAAGTCCACTTGCGGTCAAACTTCTCAAAAACCTTCAAATTTCTATCTTTAGCCAAATGGCTTCAAAATAACCCACGGACCTCCGAATTCATTTCTGTGATGACCCGACCCGTCGTCTCATGTGTTATTGCTCTGTTTCCCCTATGTTAAGCTTCTACATATGTTGTTATCGGTATGTGGTGTGTTAGAGTTGATTTGGACTGGTTTTGATAAGAAATGAGATACTTAGTCTCTTTAAGGAAGGCTTAAGTTGAAAAAGTCAACCGGACATTGACTTATGAGTTATAAGGCTCAAATGTGATTTCTGGTGATTTGGTTAGCTTCGGGGAATGATTTGTGACTTAGGAGCGTGATCGAAATTGAATTTGGAGGTCCGGTGTAGAATTAGGCTTGAATTGGCGAAGTTAGTATTTTGGCGAATTCTGGTTGATAGGTGAGATTTTGATCTGAGGGTCGGAATAGAGTTCCGAGAGTTGCAGTAGTGTTTTTAGGAAATTTTGGATATGTGTGCAAATTTTCAGGTCATTCGGGCATCGTTTGGTCGGGTTTTTAATCGATAGTGCATTTCGGAAGTTTTGAAGAAACTTAGGCTTGAATCCGATGTGAATTGATGATTTTAGTGTTGTTGAACGTGTTTTGATGATTGAAATGAGTTCATATGATGTTTTGGGATATATTTGTGCTTTTGGTTGAGGTCTCGGGGGCCTCGGGGTGGTTTCGGATGGTTAAACGGGAAGTTGGTCTTAGGATTTGTTGTAGAAAAGTGCACAGCTGTTGCAGGCCACTTTTGGCCTTCGCGTTCGCAGAGGGATCTTTGCGTTCGCGTACTTGTAATATCTGGGCCATCGCATTCGCGATAATGGCCTCGCGTCCACGTAGAACGGTCTGGGGCCCTGCCTAGTTGTTCGTTGCGTTCGCGATGTGGGAGTCGCGTTCGCGAAGAAGGAGGTCCCTATGCATCGCGTTTGCGTTTGGAGTATCGCATTCGCATATAAGAAGGTTGAGGCCCATGAGATTTGTTCTTCGCGAACGCGGCACAGGGCTCGCGTTCGCATAGTGTTGGCAGCCAAAGGACCGCGTCCGCGTTAGGAGTTATGCGTTCGCAAAGGGTTAAAATGGTCTGAGTGATTCTTGTGCATCGCGAACGCGAGGGGTGTCTCGCGTTCGCATAGAAGGAAAGTTGGGCGTCAGAAGGGTTTAATTATGATATTTCATCCGCAACCCATTTATCATTTCCTCCATTTTGAACCACCTTGAGAGCTTTTTAGTAGAAATTGAAGAGGGTTTTGACGGGAATTGATTGGAGGTAAGTCTCGTGACCTAGAAACGCTATTTTATTGAAGAATCAACCTTTAATTCTTGGAAAATTGGGAGAAAAATTGAAGAACTAGGGCTTGGGTTTTGAAATGGAAATTTGGGATTTGAAAGGGCATTTGAACTCCGATTTTGGTAAATTTGATATGTACGGACTCGTGGCGAGACGAGGAATCCGGTAATGTGAGTTTTGTAATTTTTCGAGAAGTGGGCCCGGGACTCAGGTTTTGCTAGTTTCGAGATTTTTGCTATATTTTGATTATTTTCGATTGGGTATTGTTCCCTTGGCATAGTGTGATGCATTCGCTCTGCTTTTGGTTAGATTCGACGCGCGTGGAAGCCGATTTGAGGGGAAAAGGCGTCGCGGGCTAGAGATTTCTCCGGTTCGAGGTGAGTAATACTTGTAAATGATATCCTGAGGGTTTGAAACCCCGGATTTGCACATCATAGTGCTGTATTGAGGTGACTTGCACGTCGGATAGGGGCGTGGGGTAGAGCATCGTTGGGGATTGTGACATTGGTCCATCCCGATTGTTGATTTAACCGCGTATTTGACTGAAACTACTTGATATTATCATGATTTGGGCTGATTGCCATGTGTTGGGCTTCGTGCTGATTATTTGAATCCTTCAGGGATTGATATCACTGTTTTTGCATTACTCTGCTGTCACGACCCAATCCTGGTCGTGATGGCGCCCAACAATTATTGCTAGGCAAGCACGACCATTTGAACACTCTCAACTCAAGTACGAAAACCCGTTACCAATTTAGATAATAGACAGAAATAGTACGGAAATCATAACAATTGCCAATACAACTCTCAACAGATCTGGGGTCACGAGTCTAGAGCCTCTAAATACAACTGAGTAGCAAATCTAAACAAATGAGAGTCTAAGATGCAGAAAAACAAAGTGATAGGGAGGAGTCGGGTCCTGCGGACGCCTAGCAGCTACCTCGACAACTCCGGGATAAATCTGGGAACAGCAAACAGCTCGACTAAGCTCTCGATGCTCCTGAATCTGCACACATGGTGCAGGGAGTAAAGTGAGTACTTCCAACTCAGTGGTAATAGACATATATAATGACTGAAAGTAAGAAATCTTGAAGGTACCACAAGGTAAATCTAAAACTAACAATTTAGCATAATTAACGGTGAAATGACAATCAAAACAGAAATAGCTAGATCAGATAAACGTCAAAACATGAATGTAATGCAATGCACATAACCGTTGCGGTGTACAGCCCAATCCATTTGGGTAACTGCACTCACTGTGGGGGTTCAGACTCCGGAGGGGCTCCTACAGCCCAAGTGCAATATCATCGTGACATCGCTGCGGCGTGCAGCCCGATCCACACTCAGTCCAGAATATGCATGTGAGTTATACAGCCAAGTCAGATTTTAGTTGTCAGTTCCAATTATTAGAAAATTATCATTTAAGTCTGTAAAAATTTAGGAATGTGACTAAGTATCTCGAAACATTGTTTAAATCTCAGGACTGAAATCATATAGCATGTTGAATATCATGGAAGCAGTGATAATAATCCTCGAGGGATTCAAATAATCGGCACTTAGCCCAAATATATCATAACAATCCAAGTAGGATGTTTACTGATCAGTCTTTAGTCGAAACCACAGCTTGGACACCACTCGGGGCAGACTAAGCCACAATCCCAATTCACAAACGGCCCCGCACTCGTCATGGAATGCGTGTCTCGCCTCAATATAGTGTCACAGTGTGATAAACCGGGGTTTCAAACCCTCAGGTCATCATCTACATCTATTACTCACCTCAAGCCGGCCGAAGACTAGCCCGCAATGCCCTTTCCTCTCGAATCGACCACCTCACGCGTCGAATCTGGCCAAAACCACAACGAATACGTTACAATAGGCTAATAGAACACAACCCAATCGAAAAGACTAGGAAAACACCAAAAATCACGAAGTTGGCAAAACCTGAGCCCCGGTCCCACTTCTCGAAAAATTATGAAATTCACATCACCGGATTCCTCATCCCGTCACGAGTTCGTACATATAAAATTTACCAAAATCGGAGTTCAAATCCTCCCTCAAATCCCAAATTTTCATTTCAAAAACCAAGACCTAGTTCTTCCAATTTTTAACCAAATTTCCAAGAATTAAAGGTTGATTCTTCAATAAAATGATGTTTCTAAGTCACGAGACTCACCTCCAATCAATTCCCATTGAAACCCTCTTCAATTTCTACCAAAAAGCTCTCAAGGTGGTCAATTGAGGAAAAATGAATAGGCTCGCGGATGAAATAATCAATTAAAACCCTTCTGCCCAGGTGTTTTTAACCTTATGCGATCGCGGCCCTAGGCATGCGACCGCATGAAAAAATGCTCAGGGATTCAAAAATGTTCTATAAAAACGCAACAGGAGCTATGCGATTGCGGTTAACAATTTCCCAAACCTACACGAACACGTCCAATTTTATGCGAACGTGTAGAGTAAAAACATGCTGCCCCAAAATCCTCTTGTGCGAATGCGGGATGAACCATGAGATCTTGTAGCTTTATCTCCCAGTGCTGTGCAATCGCGACTCAATGGATGCGATCACATAGGCCAATATTTCCTTCTGCAACATATGCTGAAACCTGCAACTTTCAATAGCTAAACTTGGTTCGTTCGACCACCCGAAATCACCTCGAGGCTCCCGGGACCTCAACCAAAAGCACAGACAGGACCTTTTGCCTTATTCAAACTTTCTCGAACCATCAAAACGCTATTGTTAACATCAAAATCCCCTAATTTCCTCAAATCAAAGCCTAAGTTTCTTAAAAACTTCCGAATCACACATTCGATCAAAAACCCGACCTAAACACCTCTGAATGACCTGAAACTTTGCACACATATCCAAAATCACCTAACGGAGCTATTGCAAATCTCGGAATTCTATTCCGACCCCCGAATTTTGCCAAAATACTAACTTCTCCAATTCAAGTCTAATTCTACATCGGACCTCCAAATTCAATTCTGATTGCACTCCTAAGTCACAAATCATCCCCTGAAGCTAACTGAATCATCAGAATTCACATCCGAGCCCTCTAACTAAATAGTCAACTTCTAGTTGACTTTTCCAAAACAAGCTTTCCTTTAAGAGACTAAGTGTCTCATTTTCAACTAAAACCGATCCAATTCTACCCGATCAACTCAAATACTGATATTGAAACATAGAGCAACATAATATGGGGGAAACGGGGTGGTAACTCACATGATGATAGGTCGGGTCGTAACATCTTCATATTAATTGATCTCGGTCCAAGGTTTTAAATACTGTTTTGCAAACTCAGCCATCTTTCTAAGAATTTGAAAACTTAAATGATATTTTACTGACATTTTGAGCTGAGAATTGTTATTTTAATATTTCCCAAGTGGCTTATGTGCATTTCTGTACTGTGCATGGATCAGGTTGCACGCCGCAGTGTTATGATATTGATATTGCGCTTGGGCTGTAGGAGCCCCTCCGGAGTCTGAACCCCCACAGTGAGCGCGGGTACCTAAATGGATCGGGCTGCTCGCTGCAATGGTCATGTGCATTGCATTGCATTCACGCATTGTTTCCTGTTTGTACTACGTGGCATGACATTCAGCACTCTCATATCATTGACATCCATGCTGTTTCTTGCAATGTTACCAGATACCCTGGTGTTATTTGTTAATGGAGTGTTGTGCCCGAGGGGCTGACTTATGTGCGGACTTGCACTATCTGATTTTGCATTCATTTGCTTGACTGTTGGAAAAAGGATATTTTCGAAAGAGGTTTTTAAACTGAGTCAGATATTTTCTAAAGGATTTTCCCGTACTTACTATTTTCTCAAAGAGTTGTCTTGTCCCATATTGCATGGTGGAGTGTTCTTACGTGATTTCTTGCCTCTCAGTTATTATTTACTCTTATTACTCACTGAGTTGGAGTACTCACTTTACTCCCTGTACCTCGCGTGCAGTTGCAGGTATTGTTCACCCGGTAGCGGGTTATTAGCGGACTGAAGGTATAACTATTGTAGCTGAGCAAGGTGACCGACAGCGTTCACGACACCGAACTTCATCCTTGAACTCCAGTTTTTATTTTATATATATTATTGGCCCTGTAATGGTGTTCAGTCTTCTTTAGATGCTCGTGACTTGTGACACCCCAGTCGAGTTGTGTTGGGTTGTAATTAATAGTTTTTAATGTCATTAAGTTGTACTTACTATTCATTTATAACTAAAAATGGTTAAAGAGAGAATTTGGGTTAGTTGGTTGGCCTTGTCTTCACGAGAGGCGCCATCACGACCGAGAATGGAAAATTCGGTCGTGACAAGTTGGTATCAGAGCCTAGGTTACTAGGTCTCACAAGTTATGAGCAGGTTAATAGAGTCTCGCGGATCGGTACGGAGACGTCTGTATTTATCCTCGAGAGGCTGCAGGACCTTTAGGAAAAACTTCCCATTCTTGGAATTCTTATCGTGCTACTTGATTCAGCTTGGAATATAACTTTTGAAATTCCTTCCTCACGTCTGTATGCGCGCATGAGTGCTCAGTATTATATCTGCCTTGATGGCTTGCTATTCCCCGATCGAGGGGCGTGATGTGATTTCTATGAGTTGATGTTGGGCCGGTCTAGAGGACTTGAGGCCGAATCTTCGCCTATGGCTTGATCACCGAGGTGCTAATTTTGCAAGCTGGTGTTATGAACTTATATGTTTAGTATTGTCCCTAATGGTGGGAATGGCGCTGGATAGCTACGTGATGAGTACGTTGGTGCTGTGTGATTTGTCTATATGACTTGGAAGTGTCGAAGAAGGTCTGCTAGGTGATAGATGAATCATTAAGTGTTTGATTTTCATTGTGATTGGATGTGTCGCCCCGAGTTATGGGTGCGTGAGGAATCTTTTCAGATCTCCTAGTTGGGAGTAAAGTAAATAGCATATTGCGGTAAGAGTTTCGACTCAGGAAGACTAAATTGACTGTGTAGCGTATATGATGGTGGAAGGTATGCCGAAGTGCTGAATTGAGGCAAAGCAAGTGGGTTATCTCCTGTCGGACCATTAAAAATGACTTAAGGAACAATATTCACTGCCTCACCATGACTGTTCATCATTTTTTAGCCTTTTGGGCCATTAAACTGGAATTTCGCTCGATCGATAGATTTTTGTGCGCTATAGCCCACGCCTTCTACATAGACTCAGGCTACCGTACACATATCATCCAAAATTTTGCTAGACCATTAAATATAACTAAGGAAAAATAGTCACTACCTCGCCATAACTAGTACTCGAGTTTTGGTGTTTTAAGGCCATAAAATTGAAACTTTTCCCGATTCCCAGATTTTCACGTGCTATAGCCACACCTTCTGCATGGACCTGGGCTACCGGACGCGATCGCCTAATATTTTGCCGAACCATCAAAAACAACCTAAATAACAATAGTCACAGCCTCTCCATTAGCGTTCTTCTTTTTTTGGCATTTTAGGCTCAGAAAACAAGATATCTGCCTAATTCCTAGATTTTCGTCCACGCCTTCTGCATGGGCCTAGGCCACCAGATCTGGATCGTTTAAAATTTTGCCATACCATCAAAAACAATTTAAGGAACAATAGACACCGCATCGCCATGACTGTTCCTCGCTTTTTGGCGTTTTAGTGCTATAAAACTGGAATTCTACCCGATTCTCAGATTTTTGTGTGCTATAACCCACGCCTTCTGCATGGGCCCGAGATACCCGACCTGGATTGCCTAAAGGTTTGTTAGACCATTAAAACGACCTAAGGAAAAATAGTCACTGCCTCACTATAAGCGTTACTTATTTTTTGGCCTTTTCGGGTCATAAAATTGGAAGTCTGTCAAATTCCCCGATCCTTCTGCATGGGCATGGGCCACTGGACGCGAATGGCCTAAAATTTTGCTGGACCATTAAAAAGACCTAAGGAACAATAGTCACCGCCTCGCCATGACCGTTCCTCATTTTTTGGCATTTTAGGGCCATAAAATTGGAATTACGCCCAATTTTCAGATATTCCTATGTTATAACCCACGCCTTCTGCATGGTCCGAGCGACAAAACCCGGATAACCTAAAATTTTGCCGGACTATAAAAATGACCTAAGAAATAATGGTCACTGCCTCGTCATGACTGTTCCTTGTTTTTTGGCCTTTAAGGGCCATAAAGCTGGAATTCCACCAGATCCTAAATTTTTGTGTGGTATTGCCCACGCGTTCTACATGGGCCGAGGCTACCCAACATGGATCGCCCAAAATTTTGTTGTACCATAAAAAATGACCTAAGGAACAATGGTCACTGCCTCGCCATGGCCGTTACTATTCTTTTGGCATTTTAGGACCATAAAACTAGAATTTTGCATATTCCCAGATTTTTCTGTGCTATAACCCACGCCTTCTACAAGGGTCCGAGCCACCAGACACGAATCACCTTTTCGGGACCATAAAAAATTACCCATGGAACAATAGTCACCATACCATTCCTCATTTTTGGTGTTTTGGGTCCATCAAACTAGAATTCGCCCGATTCCTAAATTTTTGTGTGCTATTGCCAATGCCTTTTGCATGGGCCCAATCCACCGGACCCCGATCTCCTATAATTTTGCTAGACCATCAAAAACAACTAAGGAATAATAATCACTGCCTCTCAATGACTATTTCTTATTTTTTGGGGTTTTAGGGCCATAAAAGTTGATATTTGCCCGATTCTCAGATTTTCATGTGCAATAGCGCATGCCTTCTGCATGGGCCCGGACAACCAGAACCGAGTCACCAAAATTTTTACCGAACAATCAAAAACTACCTAAGGAACAATAGTCACCGCCTCTCTATGAGCGCTCCTCGTTTTTTGATATTTTAGGGCCATAAAACTAGATATCTACCCGATTCCCAAATTTTCATGTGCTATAGCCCACCCCTTCTGCATGGACCCGGGCCAATGGACTCGAATCGCCTAAAATTTTGTCAGACCATATGAAACAACCAAAGGAAAAATAGTCACCCATCACCATGAGCATGCTCATTTTTGGCGTTTTAGGGCCATATAATTAGATTTTCGCTCGATGTTCTTAGGTGGTATGATCCTTATGCGTATATTAGAAAGTCTCATGTGTGATTGATGGGTACGTGTTGAAATTGAGAATCTGGGGTCACTTAAGAGTGTGGACTCAACTGATGTGGGGACGAATGCGAGATTTGTAGAGGATTATAGTACTAAGATGATCTGTGTTTTCATAAACTAGTAAATGATTTGAGTTTAATCTCACTATGGCATGATGGTATCATTAGAGTAAAGGTATTATGAGTTGTTGAGTGTATCCTGATATATGGCTTCGAGCCAAGTTGGGGAGGTTGTTGTTGAGTAGCTGATTACACGGATATGTGTTATGTGATTCTGTTTCGAGGTATGCTGGCAGATTAGTTCTGGTCGCGGATATTGAGCCGAGGATGACTCAAGTCGGACAAAGGTTATATGGTGCTTCGTAAATGTGTGGAAATAATAGGATATCTTGAGCTGTTGATGATAAAGAATGCTTAGTGTATAGAGAAGAAAGATGCTTATTTGTATGGGAGTGAGATCATATCCTGCGGTGTCAGAGTGCTAATAAGGAATGAGTGGTTCTGTTCATTGAGTCAGGTAATTTGCAGTTGAATAGGAGTGAATGACTATCGAGAATGATTCTAATGTGTTCCAGATATTACATGTAACGATCAGGTGTTTTAAGGTTGTGTATGTGATTAGAGACTGTGTTTTCATTGGAAAAAATGTCAAGACTTGTGGTATTTTATGTTAATTATGGGATCCTACGTATCGGTATCTGGAAAATAATGGTAACAAATTCAGATTTGCAGGAAGTTCTTCAAAGTAAAGTATTCTGAAATGGGGTATTTCTAGGAACATTTGAGAGAGTATTCAGTGGACTGTGGGTCTTAGACAGTGTGGTTTTATGTTCGAGTCTCATGTGATAAGCCTGGTTTGAGCCATTGTGGTACTACAGCAAGAGGGGATATCAAGTTGAAAATGAATCAGAAGGAAACCTAGATAAATGAAGTAGCTTGTAGTGGACCGAATCGGTATGGTAAGGATGTGATTAATTCTTTGTGTGTGTTCGAGGCAATGAGTTCGTTTAGGTATTTTTGCAGCAAGCTCTTGAGCTCTGACAGCTTGTTTATCTTGGTCTAGTTAGAAAGATTCAGTCCTGACAGTTTAGCCTGTGCAAATGGAATTGGGAGAGAATTCATGTTGGGTCTCATCGTGGTTTGGAGATGTATATTTTTCTATGGACGTGCAGAGCATGGAGTGTGTAATGATTTTTCTTCTAAGTGGGATCAATGAAAGTTCTTGACTAGTTGAGTGCGTAGATGTCTGTGGTTGGGAAAAAGGAGATGGAGTTCTCATGATTATCCTAGTATGGTATGGTATATGCGATATGTTGTGGAGGATTAGGATTTGCGTGTGTAAGGTTTCATTTCAGATCGGAATGGAAAGTCATTAAATTCTTAAGCAGCACGGACAGCTGCAGGTGATTTAAGAATCGACCTTCAGATGATTAAGGAAATGGTATTACTATTCCAGTGATTTGACAGGGGTATATGTTCAGTAAAAAGGGGAAGGTGATGTAACCTGATAATACTTTGGTGGGATTGCGGCATTTTCTTGATTGGATCGACTGTTGATGTTTGAGTTTGTTGATGGCACAGGGAAACTTTAGAATATTTTTCGTGGAATGAATGGGTACTTGATGCGTGATAGGTATTCATATGACGGAATGTGGGATCAGGTATAGTGATTTGTATGTTATATGGAGTTGGAGACTGGGAGTTCTCCGATGCAGTTTATGTCGTGGTTGTGGATCGCGTATGTCGGTACCGTTAGCGGCCATTGGGAGTTGGAGGCCCCAGTGGATCTTTCTTTGCTTGGTATATTAGATTTTGGATATGATATTGGTGCGTAGACTGGTTGTCTCCGTGTTGGGTTATTCTAGACTATTGTGCTATGGGCCATATCGGAAGATGCCACAGGTTGCGTGGCGAGGTGCATCGGACTATGTTCTAGCAGAATGGTTGTGTTCCAAAGACCAGTGGACGGTTGGGAAGGATTGCTTTCCTTAAATGGGCCTTTGTGACAAATGTCAGTATAAAGGTCCTACCATTGATTCAGTTCCGGTATTGAAGGACCTTTTCGGATGCGTTTCTAGTGTCGGGCATGTCGTCGGGCGGGATTGTGGATTTCGCTATTGATTTGGTGTTGGGAACTGTATCGTATGGCTCTGGCATAAGTTATAGTAGTGGAAGGAGTAGCTTCAGGCTTCTTGGTAATGAGTTTGTTGGTAAGCTGATTGGATACGTGTTTAGCTTGAGTTGGCTTGGTTGGCCCCAAATTGTATTGATGAAGGATAGGTTGATTCGATCGTTATTGAACCTGCTAGTGATCTGGGGAGATCTATGAGTTGTTTTTCTGTGCTGTGAGGCGTTATGATTTTCGGACTTTGGGCACGTATAGTGCGGTGCTATCGAGATTCATGGTGGAAGTTGAGTTTTGTAGCTTACAACGCTATAGAGATCATTGTGCACTCAGTATGCTTACGACCGATACTCGGTATTTTGTTATAATGAGCAAATTTGGCTCGATGTGCATCTCCCTATGTGAGATATTTGTGTGGATCGGGTGACACGCCGCCACGGGTATGTTATCTAGATCGGGTTGCACGCCGCAATAGTGTGATGCTTAGAATAGTTCTCCATATGTTACTTTGTATGCCTTGCTTTCTAGTTTTTGAGGAAAGTCCGTATTGGGAGTTGCTCGGTGAATAGAGCATTGGTTGGGTCATATCAGGATTGAATGATGTATATTACTTGCTTTACCGTGGGTGTGATGGATTGCTTGGTTTCAGGCATCAATCTATGTGTGGTTGTCTATTTTGAGCATGGTGACTTGAGGTGCTTCATGTGTAACAGTGTTTGGATAGGATCGCGCATTGTGGCGAGGCCACGTGAGTTATGACCTTCCAAGGAGGATTCAGGTATTCTATTTCTATGATGTGAGACGATGTCTCAGCCTTGTGTTGTGATGGTATTGATGAGGTTGAGGTACAACTCTTTCCTTTGAATCATTTGCCATGATTTGACTATGTTTGGACCGTTTCTTATTGGTGCGTGTATGATGCAAGTTGTGGCTTAGGCCTGTGTTGAGGTGTCATATCACCAGAGTGGTGTATTGGATTCGAGGTGATCATTGGAGTCATTATGAATACGAACAGATTTGATTTCAGCTGGTTAGAAGGATAATATCGAGGTTTGGCCCGAAAATCTGTTGTGGTACTTGTCAAAAGGGAAGTGTCTTCATGTATGGATGATCTGAGGAATGGCTACGGTTTATCGCGTGTTCTATTTATCTTTTGCAGTATATGAAAGTGTTGGAATAAGACTTTAGCTAATAAGAGATTTTCTATCGGTATTTGGGTGTCGTGGGCAAATACTGTGAATAGAAATTATCATTTCGGGTGTTTGGGTTATGTAGTATATCATATGATTGCACCTGAGGTTGCAGGTATGGGTTATTACAGCTGGTTCGGGCTTATTCTGAGTATAGATGTGAGATTCTAATCTTGTGTATGATTTCGAAAAGTGCAATGCGGTTCCACGGTTTATGGGTTAGATGGACTGTGAAATTTCAGCTATATTGTGTTATCGGACCTATGCGAGATAGGGTGACGAGGGATCACCCCGGGTATATGCTTGGTAAGGTCGTTCATCTATTGGGGTTGCTTCTAGTACAACTCTAGGTACGCTCGAGGACGAGCGTTTGTTTAAGTTGGGGAGGATGTGACGAGCCGACCCATTGTCTCATGTGTTATTGCTCTGTTTCCCCTATGTTAAGCTTCTTCATATGTTGTTATCGGTATGTGGTGTGTTAGAGTTGATTTGGACTGGTTTTGATAAGAAATGAGACACTTAGTCTCTTTAAGGAAGGCTTAAGTTGGAAAAGTCAACCGGACGTTGACTTATGAGTTATAAGGCTCGGATGTGATTTCCGGTGATTTGGTTAGCTTCGGGGAATGATTTGTGACTTAGGAGCGTGATCGGAATTGAATTTGGAGGTCCGATGTAGAATTATTCTTGAATTGGCAAAGTTAGTATTTTGGCGAATTCCGGTTGATAGGTGAGATTTTGATCCGAGGGTCGGAATGGAGTTCCAAGAGTTGCAGTAGCTTCGTTATGAGATTTTGGATATGTGTGCAAAGTTTCAGGTCATTCGGGCATCGTTTGGGCGGGTTTTTAATCGATAGTGCATTTCGGAAGTTTTGAAGAAACTTAGGCTTGAATCCGATGTGAATTGATGATTTTAGTGTTGTTGGACTTGTTTTGCTTATTGGAATGAGTTCGTATGATGTTTTGGGATATATTGGTGCTTTTGGTTGAGGTCCCGGGGGCCTCGGGGTGGTTTCGGATGGTTAAACGGGAAGTTTGGTCTTAGGATTTATTGCAGAAAAGTGCATAGCTGTTGCAGGCCACTTTTGGGCTTCGCGTTCGCGTAATTGTAATATCTGGGCCATCGCGTTCGCAATAATGGCCTCACGTCCGAGTAGAAGGGTCTGGGGACCATGCCTAGTTGTTCATTGCGTTCGCGATGTAGGAGTCGCGTTCGCGAAGAAGGAGGTCCCTGTGCATCGTGTTCGCGTTTGGAGTATCGCATTCGCGTATAAGAAGGTTAAGGACCGTGTGTTTTATTCTTTGCGAATGCGGCACAGGGCTCGCGTTCGCATAGTGTTGGCAGCTAAAGGACCGCGTCTGCGTTAGGAGTTATGCGTTCACGAAGGGCTAAAATGGTCTGAGTGATTCTTGTGCATCGCGAACGCGAGGGGTGTCTCGCGTTCACATAGAAGGAAAGTTGGACGTCAGAAGGGTTTAATTATGATATTTCATCCGCAACCCATTTATCATTTCCTCCATTTTGAACCACCTTGAGAGCTTTTTGGTAGAAATTGAAGAGGGTTTTGACGGGAATTGATTGGAGGTAAGTCTCGTGACCTAGAAACGCTATTTTATTGAAGAATCAACCTTTAATTCTTGGAAAATTGGGAGAAAAATTGAAGAACTAGGGCTTGGGTTTTGAAATGGAAATTTGGGGTTTGAAAGGGCATTTAAACTCCGATTTTGGTAAATTTGATATGTACGATCTCGAGGCGAGACGAGAAATCCGGTAATGTGAGTTTTGTAATTTTTCGAGAAGTGGGCCCGGGGCTCGGGTTTTCCTAGTTTCGAGATCTTTGCTATATTTTGATTATTTTCGATTGGGTATTGTTCCCTTGGCATAGTGTGATGCATTCGCTCTGCTTTTGGTTAGATTCGACGTGCATGGAGGCCGATTTGAGGGGCAAAGGCATCGCGGGCTAGAGATTTCGCTGGTTCGAGGTGAGTAATACTTGTAAATGATATCCTGAGGGTTTGAAACCCCAGATTTGCACATCATAGTGTTGTATTGAGGTGACTTGCACACCGGATAGGGGTGTGGGGTAGAGCACCATTGGGGATTGTGACATTGGTCCGTCCCGATTGTTGATTTTACCGCGTATTTGACTGAAACTACTTGATATTATCATGATTTGGGCCGATTGCCATGTGTTGGGCTTCGTGCCGATTATTTGAATCCTTCAGGGATTGATATCACTGTTTTTGCATTATTCTGCTTATTAATTGTTCTCGGTCCAAGGTTTTAAATACTGTTTTGCAAACTCAGCCATCTTTCTAAGAATTTGAAAACTTAAATGATATTTTACTGACGTTTTGAGCTGAGAACTGTTATTTTAATATTGCCCAAGTGGCTTATGTGCATTTCTGGACTGTGCATGGATCGTGCTGCACGCCGCAGCGGTTTGATATTGATATTGCGCTTGGGCTTTTGGAGCCCCTCCGGAGTCTGAACCCCATAGTGAGCGCGGGTAACCAAATGGATCGGGCTGCTCGCTGCAGCGGTCATGTGCATTACATTGCATTCACGCATTGTTTCCTGTTTGTACTACGTGGCATGACATTCAGTACTCTGATATCATTGACATCCATGTTGTTTCTTGCAATGTTACCACATACCCTGGTGTTATTTGTTAATGGAGTGTTGTGCCCGAGGGGCTGACTTATGTGCGGACTTGCACTATCTGATTTTGCATTCATTTGCTTGACTGTTGGAAAAAGGATATTTTCGAAAGAGGTTTTTAAACTGAGTCAGATATTTTCTAAAGGATTTTCCCGGACTTACTGTTTTCTCAAAGAGTTGTGTTGTCCCATATTGCATGGTGGAGTGCTCTTACGTTATTTCTTGCCTCTCAGTTATTATTTACTCTTATTACTCACTAAGTTGGAGTACTCACTTTACTCCCTGCACCTCGCGTGCAGTTGCGGGTATTGTTCACCCGGTAGCGGGTTATTAACGGACTGAAGGTATTACTATTGTAGCTGAGCAAGGTAACCGCCAGCGTTCGTGGCACCGGACTTCATCCTTGAACTCCAGTTTTTATTTTATATATATATTATTGGCCCTGTAGTGGTGTTCAGTCTTCTTTAGATGCTCGTGACTTGTGACACCCTGGTCGGGTTGTGTTGGGTTGTAATTAATAGTTTTTAATGCCATTAAGTTGTACTTTCTATTCATTTATAACTATAAATGGTTAAAGAGAGAATTTGGGTTAGTTGACTGGCCTTGTCTTCACGAGTGGCGCCATCACGATCGGGAATGGAAATTGGGTCGTGACAACTTCCGATTGCGCTCCCAACTCCAGAATCACCGTACGGAGCTTCTCCCAGTCTCGAAATTCTAAACGGACATCGATAACGCTGAAATGCACTTTAAGCCAAACTTATGAAATTTCTTCCAAAATGCTAACTTCCACAATAGGCGCCAAAACGCTCCCAGGTTATCCAAAACCCGAACCGGGCGTACGCCCAAGTCCGATATCATCATACAAACCTATTGGAACCTTCAGATCTCGATTCCGAGGTCATTTACTCAAAAATCCAATCCTAGTTCATTCTTTCATCTTTAAGCTTCTGAAATGAGAATTTCGTTTAATTTTAATTCCGATCTTTCTGAATTCCAATTCCGACCATGAGAACAAGTCACAATACCTGAAATGAAGCTGCTCATGGCCTCAGACTGCTGAACGACACGCTAGGGCTCAAAACGACCGGTCGGGTCGCACAGATTCAAATTCTTAATATTAGTTCATCTCTTGATTTGAAGATTTAATCATGATTATAATTTTATGCACCATAAATTTTCTTTTATAAGATTAAAAAGATCGATATAATATTTCACTTGTAGATCTTTATGTGTATAGAATCATTAGTGATATTGACTTTTATCAACTATTTTTCTTTCTATTTCTCACACATTTAAATTTTTAAATATTTTCTTAGTTGTTGCTTAATAATTGAGTATATTTTTTTAATATTACACGAAAAATTAATTAAAAAATATATTATTTGAGTAGAAAAGTAGTTCAAATATAATAAAAATATAATATGGGGATATTTTTTCTCAATTTCTATGCTTTATGCAGTCTATTTAATATTACTTTTATTTTCTCTTAGTATTGGATATTATGGAGTGGTAATGTACTATCAATATGGAGGATTCTTATGAAACTGATTTTATTAAACCCTCCTACATATTTTTAATAACAATCTAATAGACAAAATTTATTAATTTTAAAATATGAAATATTAAAAAATTAACATAGAAGGTCTTGTAGCCCAAAAAATGTTATTTTAGTTATGTTTTTTCCCTATGAGTTCTTCTATTTTATATTTTAGGACTATTTTGGTCTATCAGTATTGTATTCGTGCTTTTATAATAATATAGGATCTTCTTTTTCTAAATATAATTGGACAATATAATACAATCTCAAAGTAAATTAGTAATAGAACATTATAATACGTTTTCAAACTAAATTAATAATAGAAAATTTTCAAAAGTATATCCTAAAAATAATAGGATTACATGACTAAAAATATGTCTATCTAGAAAATAATTATACTAATAAGAAACCTAACACGTTCCTAAAGATATTAGGTTTACATGCTAATATGTAGTATTATATGTCTATGATCTAAATTAATTATACTAATAGGATTCCTAAAGATAATCACGTAGGATTCTTAACTTGTAGTATTATGCCCTAAAACTAATAGGATTACAAATGTCTAGAATTTTAGTTATGCCATTTTATTCTGACTTATTATACTTAAAATTATAAGGTTATTTTTGTAAACCGACATTATATTCATGCTTTATAACTCATACTATAAATAGAAACGAAGCCAGAATATGGGTAAGATTCTAGTCCATTTAACTTATTGAGTTTTAATTAATAATTATATATTTAATAAAAAAAATTATTTAAAATAAAAATGTCTCGACCAAAGTTATTGAGTTTGGTCATATCACAAATTTTATAGAAAATATAAAAATATGAAACCGACAATACTTTCCAACCTGCATCATATCTGAGAATGAGGAAACCATGTCATATTGTCATTAGCCTAGCTAATATCAGATTTTGTTCATCTCGAAAGTCTGCCAACAAAATTGTTGATGCACTGGAGAACCTTTGTGACGACCCGACCCGTCGTCTCATGTATTTTCGTCCCGTTTTCCATGTTTTATGCTTCTTCATGTTTCAATATATGTACTTGGTGATTTTTGAGTTGATTCGGATCGAGTCTGGTAGGAAATGGGACAATTAGTCTCTTTAAGGAAGAACTAGTTTGGAAAAAGTCAACCGGATGTTGACTTGTGAGTTAGAAGGCTCGGAATTTAATTCCGATGATTCGGTTAGTTTCGGGGGATGATTTAAGGCTTAGGAGCGCAATCGGAAGTAATTTTGGAGGTCCGGTGAAGAAGTTAGCCCATTTTGGCGAAGTTAGTATTTTGGCGATTTCCGGTTGATAGGCGAAATTTTGATCTGGGAGTCGGAATGGAATACTGAAAGTTTCAGTAGCTTCGTTAGGTGATTTTGGACTTGTGTGCAAAGTTTCATTTGATTCGGAGGTGTTTAGGTCGGGTTTTTGATCGAATGTGAGTTTTGGAAGTTTTAGTTTAACTTAAGCTTTGATTTGATGAAATTTGGCGATTTTGGTGTTAACGATAGTGTTTTGATGGTTCGAGCAAGTTTTAATGAGGTAATAGAACATATCTGTACTTTTGGTTGAGGTCCCGGAGGCCTCGGGGTGATTTCGGATGGCTAACGGAGGATTTTTGGACTTAGGGAGTTGCAGATTTTGCAATAGCAGTTGCAGGCCTATTTTGGCCTTCGCGTTCGCGAAGCAGGGCCGCGTTCGCGTAGGCCTGAGGCCGTTGGCCTTCGCGTTCGCGTGGCAGTGCTGCGTTCACGTAGAAGGGGTTTGGGGACCCTTGGCCTGTGTGTATCGCGTCCGTGATTGGGGATCGCGTTCGCGTAAGAGGGGGGTTGTTTGGCCTTCGCGTTCGCTGGTGGGCTCCCCATTCGCGAAGAAAAAATATTGGCCCAGTGATTTTTGGCCATCGCATTCGCGAAGAAGGGGTGTTCGGCTGGACAGAATGATTTTAAGGACATTTCAGTCGCGAACCCAACACTTTTTCCACCATTTTCAGTCCTTTTGGAGAGTTTTTGGACGGGGATTGAAGGGAGTTTCACCTGAGATCGATTGGAGGTAAGTTTTATGAGTTAAATACATGAGTTTATTGAAGAATCATCCTTGAAATTCATGAAAACATAGCCAAATTATAAGAAATTAGGTTTTGAGATTGAGAATTTAAATTGAGGATTTGAGGGGTCATTTGAACTCCGATTTTGATGTTCTTAGTATGTATGAACTCGTGGCGAGATAAGGAACCCGATGATGTAAAAATTTCTGAGTATCGAGACGTGGGCCCAGGGCTCGGGTTTTGTCAAATTCGTGAATTTTGATATTTTTCGATTGTTTTCGATTGGGTATTGTCTCTTTATTATAATGCAACACATTTGTTGTAATTTGGGCAGATTCATCACGCGAGGAAGCAAATTTGAAAGGCAAGGGCATCGCGGAGTAGACTTTTGGTCGTCTTGAGGTGAGTAATGATTTTAAATGATGTCCTGAGGGTTTGAAACCCCGGATTGCACAACGTAGTGCTATGTTTGAGATGAGACACGCATTGTACGACGAGCGCAGGGTCATGTACTATTGGGGATTGTGACTTGGTCCATCCCGGTTGATATTTTACCGTGTATTTGATAAAGATTTGTTGATTTCACCATGATTTGGGCTTATTGCCATACTTGGGCCTCGTGCCAATTATTTGAAACCTTTTGTGAATTTCCATCACTATTTTCCTCACCAATTGAAATATTATTTGAACTTAGTCCAATTGAATTATACTATTTCATGAACTCAACTACATTTATACTCAACTTGAGATTTAAATGATGTTTATAATGTTGTTTGAGCTGAGCACCATTGTTTTACTGATGCCCAAGGGGCTTAGGATTATTTTCTGGACTGATTGAGGCCGAGGGTCATATGTGAGGATATGTTGAGTTATATGAGGAGGCTTTCAGGCCTCGAGTGTGATGTGTGAAGGCTTTAAGGCCTTATGTTGATGTGACAGGCTTTAAGGCCTTATGATATAGCGCTAGGGCTGTAGGAGCCCCTCCGGAGTTTGTACACACCCCCAGTGAGCGTAAGGTACCCAGGTGAGTTGGGAGTGGGCCCGAGAGGCTGTTGTAGAGTGTGGGTGAGTTGGGAGCGAGCCCGTGGGGGCTGATACTGTACTGAGGATTTGATATTGAGACCGAGGGGCGAGATCTGATTATCCTTTACTTGTTGAAATTAATTGTCCTCACTGTTTTAAAAGAGAATTATCTGATACTCTACGGTTTTACTGTATAATTAATTTTACTACTTTAGATAGCGTTATTTGTGCCTTTATGGGATTTCATGCTTTCAGTCGTTATTTATTTTTATTACTCACTGGGTTGGAGTACTCACATTACTCCCTGCACCATGTGTGCAGATACAGGCAGAGCTGAGTTTGCTCCTGAGCGCTGATTCTTTCCAGACCAGGCGGTGACTAGGAGTAACGAGGTAGATGTTGATGTTCGCAGCCCCATTTTCTCCCTTATCTTCTATTATTTATGCTATTTCCAGACTTTGTAAAATATTAGTGAACTCTGTAGTAGCTCATGACTTGTGACACCCCGATTTCGGGCTGAGTTGGGATGGTTTTCCTTGTTCTATCACGCTTATTTCGCCTTTATGTTTATATTGTCTATGATCTAGACTTATTCCTGCTAAGTAATTATAAAGAGATGTATTGTTTCTTGTTGGATGGCCTTGTCCTCATGAGAGGCACCATCACGACCGGGTTTCGGGTTTCGGGTCGTGACAAGTTGGTATCAGAGCCTAGGTTACTAGGTCTCGCGAGTCATGAGCTGGTTTAGTAGAGTCTCGTGGATCGGTACGGAGACGTCTGTATTTATCCTCGAGAGGTTGCAGAACCTTTAGGAAACTTCATATTCTTGAAATCCTTGTCGTGCGACTTTGTTGATCCGAAAACTAAATTCTGTTATTCTATTCTCTCGCAGATGGCGAGAACACGCACTAACGGACAAGATGGACGACCACCATTGCCATATACTGAGGCCACTAGAGGCCGTGGACGCGGTCGTGGTCGAGGTCGTGGTCGAGGCTGAGCCACAGGGGCAGAACCTGTTGACCCACTAGTTGCCCCGACTCAGGATCAGGCTCCAGCTGTAGAGACTCCAGCAGCACCTGCTCAAGCACCAACTGTGCCTATTGTGATTCCGGGTCTTCAAGAGGCCTTAGCTTAGATTTTATCGGTTTGCACTGGCCTGGCTCAAGCAGTTTCAGCAACTACTGTAGCAGCTACTTTACAGGCCGGGGGAGGCAATCAGACACCCGCTGCTCGCACATATGAGCCGGTAGTGCAGGGATTTCAGACACCAGAGGCACAACCAGCTTAGCAGGTTGCCCCAGTTCAGCCGGTTGCGCCGATTCAGGATGTTATGGTTCCCGTTATGCCAGACGATGAGCAGCGTCGTCTTGAGAGGTTCAGCAGACTTTCACCTCCTACTTTCAGTGGTGCTCAAGGCGAGGATGCCCAAGGTTTTCTCGACAAGTGTCGACATATGCTGTGGACCACAGGGATCTTGGAGACTAGCGGTGTATCATTTACTACTTTCCAGTTCTCAAGAACAGCCTTCACTTGGTGGGAGGCATATGAGCGGCGTAGGCCGGTAGGTGCAACGCCCTTGTCATGGCAAGAGTTATCGACTCTATTTCTGGAGAAGTGGGTACCGCGGTCTCAAATAGAGGAGATACGCAGGCAGTTTGAGTGGCTCTGTCACGGAGATATGAACGTGTCTCAGTATGAGGTGAGGTTATCGAAGTTGGCTCGTTATGCTCCATGGATGGTCCCGACTGATCGGGAGAGGATTAGGAGGTTCGTCGATGGACTTACCTATCACATCCATATTCTGATGGCTCGAGAGAGAATTCTGAGTCATACCTTTGAGGATGCAGTGGATGTTGCTCGTGATATTGAGACAGATCGTTGTTAGGAGAGAGAGGAACGGGAGGCCAAGAGGCCTCGGGGATCAGCTAGTTACAGTGGTGCTCCGTCTAGGGGCCAGTTTCAGCAGAGTAGAGGTCGTTCTTATAGGCCTCATCAGTCGGCTCGTCCCGAGTACCGTGGGACATCTTCAGGTCGTGGTCATCAGGGGTTCCAGCAGGGTCAGTCATCACTCAGTGCCCTTCCAGCTTAGAGTTCTTCGCGTGCCCCATCTGTTCAGGGTTCTTCCGCGCCGAGTGCACCAGCTAGTCACTCCGGTACGAGGGGTTCTTTTCAGTCCCATCCTCCAGCACCTAGGGGCTGTTATGAGTGCGGAGAGTTAGGACATATGTGGAAGCAGTGTCCTCGGCGTGATGCCAGTTCATCACAGCAGAGGGGTCAGTCCTCGTCTTCTATACCAGTTTCTTCAGCACCCACCCAGTCAACTAGGGGTGAGGGTCAGGCAGCTAGAGGTCCCCCATAGTGGGAGGTTGATCGGGCGGTGGTCAGGCTCAATTTTGTGTTATTCCAGACAGGACAGATGCTCTTGCGTCAGATGCTGTTATCGCAGGTATTATCTCAGTCTACCACACAGATGCCTTTGTCTTATTTGATCCCGAATCCACCTATTCTTATGTGTCTTCATATTTTGCCCGTCATTTGAGTATGCCCCAGGAGTCTCTTGCTTTACCTGTTCATGTGTCTACCCCGGTGGGTGATACTATTGTCGTGGACCGTGTGTATCGGTCTTGTATTGTGAGTATTGGGGGTCTAGAGACCCGAGTTGATCTATTGCTATTGAGCATGGTAGATTTTGATATTATTCTGGGCATGGATTGGCTATCTCCATGTCATGCTATTCTGGACTGTCATGCTAAGACAGTTACTTTGGCTATTCCGGGTGTTCCGAGGATCAAGTGGCGTGGTATGACTGATTATGTCCCTAGCAGAGTAATTTCCTTCTTGAAAGCCCAGCGTATGGTTGGGAAGTGTTGTCTATCATATCTAGCTTTTGTGTGAGATGTTGGAGCTGAGACTCCTAATATTGATTTTGTCCCAGTTGTGAGGGATTTTCCTGATGTATTTCCTGCAGACCTGCTGGGCATGCTACCGGATAGGGATATAGATTTTGGCATTGACTTGGTGCCGGGCACCCATCCCATTTCTATTCCGCCATATCGTATGGCACCAGCAGAGTTGAAAGAATTGAAGGAGCAGCTTCAAGAACTCCTAGATAAGGGGTTCATTCGGCCTAGTGTGTCACTTTAGGGTACGCTAGTTCTATTTATGAAAAAAAAGATGGCACAATGAGAATGTGCATTGACTACAGGCAGCTAAATAAGGTAACAGTGAAGAACAAGTATCCTTTGCCTCGCATTGATGACTTATTTGATCAGCTTCAAGGAGCGAGGGTGTTTTCTAAGATCGATCTCCGTTCGGGTTATCACCAGTTGAAGATCAGGGATTCAGATATTCCTAAGACTGCCTTCAGGACTAGATATGGTCACTATGAGTTTCTAGTCATGTCTTTTGGGCTGACCAATTCCCCAGCAGCGTTCATGCATTTGATGAATAGTGTATTTCGGCCGTATCTGGATTAATTTGTTATTGTATTCATTGATGATATTCTGGTGTACTCGCGTAGCCAGGATGAGCACGCCCAGAATCTGCGTGTGGTGTTGCAGAGATTGAGAGAGGAGAAGCATTATGCAAAATTCTCCAAGTGTGAGTTTTGCTAAGTTCTGTGGCATTCTTGGGACACATAGTGTCCAGCGAGGGTATTCAGGTTGATCCAAGGAAGATAGAAGCAGTGCAGAGTTGGTCTAGGCCGTCCTCAGCCACAAAGATCCGGAGTTTTCTAGGGTTAGCGGGTTATTATCGCCGGTTTGTTCAGAGGTTTTCATCCATTGCATCGCCTTTGACCAAGTTAACCCAGAAGGGTGCTCCATTTGTATGGTCCGATGAGTGTGAGGAGAGCTTTCAGAAGCTCAAGACAGTGTTGACCACAGCTCCAGTGTTGGTTTTACCATCAGCTTCAGGTTCTTACACGGTATATTGTGATGCTTCGAGAATTGGGATTGGCTGTGTGCTAATGCAGGAGGGTAGAATTATAGCTTATGCTTCTCGCCAGTTGAAGCCCCATGAGAATAAATACCCTGTTCACGACTTAGAATTGGTGGCTATAGTTCATGCTTTGAAAATTTGGAGGAACTATTTATATGGCGTATCTTGCGAGGTATTCACAGATCATCGCAGCCTTCAGCATCTGTTTAAATAGAAGGACCTTAATCTGAGGCAGTGGAGATGGCTTGAATCGCTAAAAGACTATGATATTACTATTCTGTATCATCCAGGAAAGGCCAATGTAGTGGCCGATGCTTTGAGCCGAAAGGCAGTCAGTATGGGGAGTTTGGCATACATTCCAGTTAGGGAGAGACCCCTTGCAGTAGATGTTCAGGCTTTGGCCAATCGGTTGGTGCGGTTAGATATTTTAGAGCCTAGCCGAGTGTTGGCGAGCATGGTTTATTGATCTTCTTTAAACAATAACATCAGAGAGCGACAGTATGATGATCCACATTTGCTTGTTCTTAGAGATGAGGTCCAGCATGGTGATGCCAGAGATGTGACCGTTGGAGATGATGGTGTATTGAGGATGCGGGGCCGAATTTGTGTGCCCAATGTGGACGGGCTTAGATATTTGATTCTTGAGGAGGCCCACAGTTCGCGGTATTCCATCCATCTGGGTGCCACGGAGATGTATCAGGACTTGAGACATCACTAATGGTGGAGGAGAATGAAGAAAGGCATTGTGGGATATGTGGCTCGGTGTCTCAACTGTCAGCAGGTGAAATATGAGCACCAGAGACCGAGCGGTTTACTTCAGTAGATGATCATTCCTGAGTGGAAATGGGAGAGAGTTACTATGGATTTCGTGAGTGGTCTTCCTCGGACTTTGAAGAAGTTCAATTTGATTTGGGTGATTGTGGATCGACTGACCAAGTCCACGCATTTCATTCCAGTGTGTACTACATATTCTTCGGAGCAGCTGGCAGGGATCTTTATCCGCGAGATTGTCCGATTGCATGGTGTTCCAGTTTCTATTATTTCAGATAGAGGTACTCAGTTCACTTCTCAGTTTTGGAGGACTTTTCAGCACGAGTTGGGTACACAGGTGGAGTTGAGTTTAGCTTTTCATCCTCAAATGGACGGACAGTCCGAGCGTACTATTAAGATATTGGAGGATATGTTGCGCGCCTGTGTGATTGATTTTGGAGGTTCTTGGGATGAATTCTTACCCCTTGCAGAGTTTGCCTACAACAACAGCTATCAGTCCAGTATTCAGATGGCACCGTATGAGGCCTTATATGGGAGGCGATGTAGATCTCCGGTCGGTTGGTTCGAGCCCGGCGAGGCTAGGTTGTTGGGGACAGATTTGGTCCAGGATGCCTTAGAGAAAGTGAAGGTGATTCAGGAGAGACTTCGCACAGCTCAATCACGTCAAAAGAGTTATGCAGACCGGAAGGTTCGAGATGTATCTTACATGGTGGGTGAAAAGGTTTTGCTGAAGGTTTCGCCCATGAAGGGTGTTATGAGATTTGGAAAGAAAGGGAAGCTAAGCCCACGATTCGTTGGACCTTTTGAAATACTTAGGAGGGTTGGAGAGGTGGCCTATATGCTTGCTTTGCCACCTAGTTTGTCGAGTGTTCATCCGGTATTCCATGTTTCTATGCTCCGGAAGTATGTTGGGGACCCGTCTCATGTTTTGGATTTTAGTACAATACAGTTAGAAGAAGGTTTGACTTATGATGTGGAGCCGGTGGCTATTTTGGGTCGACAGGTTCGAAAATTGAGATCAAAAGATATAGCATCAGTGAAGGTACACTGGAGAGGTCGGCCCGTGGAGGAGGCTACTTGGGAGACCGAGCAGGAGATGCGAAGCAGATACCCTCACCTATTTGAGACTTCAGGTATGTTTCTTAACTCGCTTGAGGACAAGCATTTGTTTTAGTTGGGGAGGATGTGATGACCCGACCCGTTGTCTTATGTATTCTCGTCCTGTTTTCCCTGTTTTAAGCTTCTTCATGTTTCAATATATGTACTTGGTGAATTTGAGTTGATTCGGATCAAGTCTGGTAGGAAATGGGACAATTAGTCTCTTTAAGGAAGAACTAGTTTGGAAAACGTCAACTGGATGTTGACTTGTGAGTTAGAGGACTCAGAATTTAATTCAGATGATTCAGTTAGTTTCGGGGGATTATTTAAGGCTTAGGAGCGCAATCGGAAGTAATTTTGGAGGTCCGGTGAAGAAGTTAGCCCATTTTGGCGAAGTTAGTATTTTGGCTATTTCCGGTTGATAGGCGAAATTTTGATCCGGGAGTCGGAAAGGAATTCCGAAAGTTTCAGTAGCTTCGTTAGGTGATTTTGGACTTGTGTGCAAAGTTTCAGTTGATTCAGAGGTGTTTAGGTCGGGTTTTTGATCGAATGTGAGTTTTGGAAGTTTTAGTTTAACTTAAGCCTTGATTTGATGAAATTTGGCGATTTTGGTGTTAATGATAGTGCTTTGATGGTTCGAGGAAGTTTGAATGAGGTAATAGAATATATTTGTACTTTTGGTTGAGGTCCCGGGGGCCTCGGGGTGATTTCAGATGGCTAATAGAGGATTTTTGGACTTAGGGAGTTGCAGTTTTGCAACAGCAATTGCAGGCCTATTTTGGCCTTTGCGTTCGCGAAGTAGGGCCGCGTTCGTGTAGACCTGAGGCCGTTGGCGTTCATGTTCGCGTGGCAGTGCTGCGTTTGTGTAGAAGGGGTTTGGGGACCCCTTGCCTGTGTGCATCGCGTCTGCAATTGGGGATCGCGTTCGCGTATGAGGGGGTTGTTTGGCCTTCGCGTTCGCGGGTGGGCTCCGCGTTCGCGAAGAAGAAAAATTGACCCAGTGAATTTTGGCCATAGCAAACGTGAGAGGCCATCGCGAACGCGAGAGGCCATCGTGTTCACGAAGAAGGGGTGTTCAGCTGGACAGAATGATTTTAAGGACATTTCAGTCGCGAACCCAACACTTTTTCCACCATTTTCAGTCATTTTGGAGAGCTTTTGGACGGGGATTGAAGGGAGTTTCACCTGAGATCGATTGGAGGTAAGTTTTATGAGTTAAATACATGAGTTTATTGAAGAATCATCCTTGAAATTCATGAAAACATAGCCAAATTATAAGAAATTAGGGCTTGAGATTGAGAATTTAAATTGAGGATTTGAGGGGTCATTTGAACTCCGATTTTGATGTTCTTAGTATGTATGAACTCGTGGCGAGATAAGGAACCCGATGATGTAAAAATTTCTGAGTTTCGAGACATGGGATCGGGGCTCGGGTTTTGTCAAATTCGTGAATTTTGATATTTTTTGATTGTTTTCGATTGGGTATTGTCTCTTTAGTATAATGCAACACATTCGTTGTAATTTTGGGCAGATTCATCACGCGAGGAAGAAAATATGAAAGGCAAGGGCATCGCGAAGTAGACTTTTGGTCGTCTTGAGGTGAGTAATGATTTTAAATGATGTCCTGAGGGTTTGAAACCCCGGATTGCATTATGTTGAGATGAGATACATGTTGTACGACGAGCGCGGGGTCATTTACTATTGGGGATTGTGACTTGGTCCATCCCAATTGATATTTTCCGCGTATTTGATAAAGATTTGTTGATTTTACCATGATTTGGGCTTATTGCCATACTTGGGCCTCGTGCCAATTATTTGAAACCTTTTGTGAATTTCCATCACTATTTTCCTCACCAATTGAAATATTATTTGAACTCAGTCCAATTGAATTATACTATTTCATGAACTCAGCTACATTTATACTCAACTTGAGATTTAAATGATGTTTGAGCTGAGCACCATTGTTAAACCTCACATTCAAGAGTTGGTTGAGGCGTCACAAGAACCGTGGGACTGGTTGGCCAAAGAGCGCGAATACCGGGCCGAAGTAGGCAAGCTGAGGCAACAGATTAGAGACCTGGAATATGAAAATAGTCTTCAAGTTGATGCCGATCGGGGAGAAAAGAGCAAATTGGCCCAAGAAAATAAGGCGCTGAAAGCCTAAATCCGACAAATGAGGAGAGATGCTGACAAACAACAAAGGAGTTGGTCGTATGAGCGGTTAATAAGAGGATTGAAAAAGGAAATTGGTGAGTGCCGGGATGATTTGAAGAAATCTGAGGATACCATAGCGCAACTCCAGGCGCAATGGTCAAAGAGAACGAAAGAGCGCACACAGTACTTACAACAAGCGAGGAAAGATTATGAAAAGACCATTGTCAGTCTAAAAAGGAAGGTGACCACCCTAGAGAGCGAGGCGGCTAGACAAGCCAAGGCTTTTGAAACCGAGAGTAAACACTGCTATAATCTGATGGCCTCAATGGAAGATGAAATACAGCAGTTACGGAAACAACATCTGCATGATTCTCGGGTTTGAAGGCTAGAGAGGATCAGATAGAACGCCTACTCCTAGGGAAAGGCCGAACCAGGAACAAGATTCTGACTATTGCTCGTTCTATTACCAGGAAATGTCGGGAGTGTGAAAACATGACCCGTACTACCTTCTTCTCGGTGGTGATGATATTTGTGAAGCAAATCATGTATGAATTGGAACTGCTGGAAAGGAACCTTACACCTAAACCCGCGACGAGGCCGAATGACGCCCCGCGGGCACCCAAATTTAAAACTTTAATGTGTTCATAGTTTGAATCTGCATTTTCTTCTTCTTAAAGTCTGTTGCCTGTTAGAGTCTGTCTTTATTTCGCATCAGAGTATGTCAATAGTTATTGAGTTCGTACTTGGTTTGGTTTCGAGTATGTTATTTTCCTTTCCAAAAAGCGTCTGGTTTGTAATAGAATGTTTATTAATGAAAAATCGAAAATTTCCAAAAAATTATCTTTTTGCTTTTCGCACTTATAGGGCAGAACTACGCCCGGTCTGATTCATGCGGGGACATGATACGTAGGCAATCCACATAAGATTCGACCACCACTAAAAAGAAAAAGAGAAAAGGCAAAGTGAATAAAAGAAAGGAAAAGAAAGAAATAAAAAGAGAGATAAAGAAAGTTTCAGAAACACTTAAACGAGGCACAAACAAAGTAAGTTGGAATGACGCATGCGGTCGAAGCACGGACATGTTAGAAATGGTTAAACTGCCTAGGAACATTGCATCCCCCAACGTGAAATTGCAATATGTGTTAAACTCTAACGCTAACAAGTTTGTTATTTTTCTAGAGATTTCGAACCAGTTAGTTTGTTAGAACATTCTGGAAGATTGCCATTACCAAACAAGATACAAAGGGCCCATACTAAAAATTATGACTAGTTCAGACCAAAGTGTCGAGGATGAAAGGACGGAGAATCAAATGTTGAAGGAGGAAATAGATAAGATGAGACAGGAGATGAAAGAAATGCAGCTGGCCTTAGCTAGGGTACAAAAGGTGTCTAACCCTCCCGTTATTCCCACTCTCCTACCAGGACACACGCCGGAATACCCTCCCCCCGGCCCTTCAACAAGCTTCCCCAGTCACCAATACTATCAGGGAAGAAATGCCTATGATCCCCAAGCTTCACAACCCAATCAGAACCCTCCTCCACCAAATGTTCTCTGTTTTCGTGGCACCCCCACCAGCCACGCTGCAAAGATCATCCAGCGAGCCGTTGTTTCAGGCTCACGATAACCAATATTACCCCCTGAACCAACCTTCAAAGCACCCGAGCCTCATAATTATAATACTCACTTCGAGATCCCGGTAGAGACTGAAAAGCCGGCTAAGAGCCCAGAGCAAGACAAAGTGCTTCGAAAGTTTAAAAGCCTGGAGCAGTCCTTCAGGAATATCCATGGGTTAGGCAATCAAATTAGTATGGCCTACAAAGATCTGTGCCCATTCCCCGACATTCAATTGTCGACAGGGTTCAATATGCCAAAGTTTGATCTATATGAGGGGAACGGTGATCCAATGGCACATCTGCGAGGTTTTTGCAGCAAGATGAGAGGAGCAGGTGGTAAAGATGAGCTGCTAATACCCTCCTTTAGTCAAAGTTTAAGTGGGTCTGCACTGGAATGGTACACAAGACAGGATCCGAGCAGGTGGTACACCTGGGACGATCTAGCACAAGCATTCGCAGGTCACTTCCAGTATAACCTTGAGATCGTTCCTGACCGTCTCACATTGCTGAAACTTGAGAAGAAGCCGGGGGAATGCTTCCGAGAATTTGGGTTCCGGTGGAGAGAACAGGCAGCAAGAGTTGATCCTCCGATGAGAGAGGGGGAAATTGTGGACTACTTTCTACAGACTCTAGAGCCAACTTACTTTGGTCAATTGGAAAATCTTTCAACAAAGTAGTAAAAATGGGCGGCATGATTGAAGAGGGACTTATGTCCAACAAAATCTTGAGCTTTTCGGCGATTATAGTAACCACTCAGGCCATCCAGAGCGGCACGGGAGGTGCGCTCGGAAAGAAGAAAAGGGAAGATGTCGCAACAGTCGAGGCAGGAACTTGGTCCAGATCCAGAGGTCCCCCCTCACTACCAACCTAGACCCCATCACTCAAATTACCCATACATTCTATACGGCCCTCCACAGCCCTACTACCCACCGCAAGAGCCACATTTCTCTGTCCATCACGCCCAAATATACACCCAACCTCTGGCTCGCCCGCAATGGCGTGCGGTGGCTCCCCAAAATACATATCCACCTCCACAAAACACATATCCACCACCAAGGGCCTACAAGAATCCTTCGGGACCAAGTTTCTGTGGGAATCAGACTTTCAGGAACGAAAGGGTGCAGAGGCCGAGAACATTCACTCCGCTGGGAGAAACTTATACTACTCTGTTCCACAAATTGAGGCAGTTAGGCCTATTGAGTCCTGTGGAGCCCAAATTTCCAAATCCCCTTCCCAAAAATTTGGACCACTCGGTAAGCTGTGAATATTGTTCGGGGGCTCCCGAGCATGATACTGAGAAATGTTGGAAGTTTAAGACTGCCGTGCAAGATCTTATTGACACAAATAGGATCGAGGTCCAGGAGCCAGATACACCCAACATCAATCAGAACCCATTGTCGGCACACCATGAAGCCCACATGATCGAACTAGTTCACAAAGGAGGGAAGCTCAAGAAGCCCTCACAAACAGTAATGATGATTCGTGCCAGTCCGAAAGAAAAGTCGATCAGTGGAAAGGCGGTAGTACAGTCGGAAAGGGTAGAAGGCAAGCGAGTGGTGGTTATGGGGAAGAGTTCATCTGATGCTGCTAGGAATCCAGAGTCGGTCAAAGTAATGGTGCAAAGGATATCAAGCAAGCCAGCAGCCGTGAAGGGGGCATGCACAGGACCAGTTGTTATCAGGCCAGTAATGCAGTTGCCGATAATCAGCGAGAAAGCTGTGCTGTGGAGCTACAGTCAGGTAATGGTAATGCATAAGGGGAAGGAGGTTGTGGAAGAAATATATGAGGCACAGGGGTTAACTCGTTCGGGAAGGTGTTTTGCTCCCGTAGAGTTAAGAAGGGCCAATCCAGTAACAATAAAGAATCCAGTTACCGAGGAAGAGGCAGAAGAATTTTTAAAGAAAATGAAGGCGCAAGATTACTCCATTGTGGAGCAATTGAGGAAGACCCCGGCACAGATATCATTGTTATCATTGTTGATCCATTCAGACGAGCACCGCCGGGTATTGATGAAAATTTTGAATGAAGCCCATATTCCGGATAAGATCTCTGTGAACCATCTATAGAAAATAGCAAACAAGATTTTCGAGGTCAACAGGGTCACTTTTTCAGACGATGAGTTGTCCGTGGAGGGCATAGAACATAATAGAGCCCTTTATTTGACTGTGAAGTGTGAAGACTCGGCAGTCACTCGCGTACTGATTGATAATGGGTCCAATGCCAATATCTGTCCTTTAGCCATATTGAACAAACTGAAGGTCGATGGTGATAGGATTCACAAGAACAACATCTATGTTCAAGGGTTTGATGGTGGTGGTATAGACACAGTGGGTGACATCATACTGGAATTAACAATTGGTCCGGTCGAGTTCACCATGGAGCTTCAAGTGTTAGACGTGGCAGTGTCATATAATCTTCTGTTGGGGCGACCCTGGATAAACGCCGCCAAAGCAGTGCCTTCTACATTACATCAGATGGTCAAATTCGAGTGGGATAGGCAAGAGATCATAGTACATGGGGAAGACAATGCAAGCGCCGTAAGTGATGCCATCGTGCCCTTCATAGAGACTGATGATGATAAGGGACTGTGGGTTTACCAGGTTTTCGATACAGTTTCAGTGGATAAAATTTTTGAAGGCGAGGACCTTCCACTTCCCAGGATCGCAGCTGCGACTGTCATGGTAGCCTCGGAGATGTTGAAGAACGGGCTTGTGCCAGGCAAAGGTTTAGGGGCTGATCTTCAGGGTATTGTTCAGCCGGTTTCTTTTCCCAAAAATCTGGATACCTTTGGGTTGGGGTTCAAGCCTACAACGGCGGTGTGAGACGGGCCTGCAAGTTGAAGAAAAGAGTTTGGGTCCTTCCCAATCCAATCCCGCGCCTATCCAGATCCTTTTTCAGAGCAGGTATCAGAAGGTTGTCAGTCCCCAAAATTCTCGGACCTCTGATCGGGTCAGATAGAGATTTTGAATCAGGGTTTTGAAAGGCTGTTCGCCGACGTCAACGTGATAGAAGCTGGAGAAGGTTCTAGTAGGGCAGATATACACAGTTTACAGGGCCTAGGGCCAATATCAACAATTGGATAGCTACTCCCCTTCCTACCCGGAGGGAGTCTTGGTAGTGGGCTCTGATTTTTGTTTCTTGTCTTTTTAGATTATTCCAGGGTTGTAATCAAGTTTTGTTTTGTATTCGGCAAACTGTGAAACTCTGTTACCCCGTATTTTAATAAAGTGAAAGCTTTTGTTCTTCTTATTTTGTTTTAACTTTGTTTTCTTCTTTTCTCTTTCTGAACAGTTCTCTTTATATTGGTTCTAATGACATGGCATGCACAGCGGATCTTCAACCCAGTTTAAGAAATCAATCTAATTCCGGACTAATTGTACAAGAGGTCGATTATGGTGATGAATCGGAAAACGATGAGAATGAAGCCTTCGAAGAGATAAACAGAGAGTTAAGCCAGTTTGAAGAGAAATCCAAGCCCAACTTAAATGACACAGAAGCCATCAATTTAGGGGATGCAGATGATATCAGGGAAACTAAAATAAGCATCCACATTGCACCAAATATCAGGGAAGAACTAATCAAAACACTTATTGAGTTCAAAGACGTTTTTGCATGGTCGTATGATGACATGCTAGGGTTAAGCACGGATTTAGTGGTTCACAAATTGCCCACTGACCCGGCGTGCCCTCCCGTCAAGCAGAAATTGAAGAAGTTCAAAACAGACATGAGTGTGAAGATTAAAGAGGAAGTAACCAAGCAGCTGCAAGCAAAGGTTATTCGGGTCACTCGATATCCTGATTGGTTGGCTAATGCGGTGCCAGTGCCGAAGAAAGATGGGAAGATCGGGGTGTGTGTCGATTACCGCAATCTGAACAGGGCAAGCCCAAAGGATAACTTTCCATTACCCAACATCCATATCTTGATCGATAATTGTGCCGGACGTGAGATCGGTTCTTTTGTGGATTGCTATGCTGGGTAACATCAGATTCTGATGGATGAAGAAGATGCAGAAAAGACGGATTTCATTACGCCGTGGGGGACTTATTGCTACCGGTTAATGCCAATTGGTTTGAAGAATGCTGGGGCAACGTACATGAGAGCAATGACTACTGTGTTTCATGACATGATACACAAAGAGATTGAGATATACGTGGACGATGTGATCATAAAATCCAAGCATCAGGAAGACCACGTAGCATACCTAAGGAAGTTTTTCCAAAGACTTCAAAGGTACGATATTAAGCTCAACCCGGCCAAATGCGCATTTGGTGTTCCATCTGGAAAGTTGTTGGGATTCATCATCAGTCGGCGAGGCATTGAGTTGGATCCGTAAAAGATCAAATCCATCCAAGATTTGCCACTGCCGAAGAACAAGACAGAAGTAATGAGTCTGTTGGGAAGGTTGAATTATATCAGCAGGTTTATTGCTCAACTCACAGCAACTTGTGAACCCATTTTTCGGCTACAGAAGAAAGATGCTGCGGTAGAATGAACGGCAGAATGTCAGGAAGCATTTGACCAAATCAAAGGATATTTATCAAATCCACCTGTGTTGGTTCCACCTGAGCCGGGAAGACTGTTAATTCTTTATCTAACGGTGCTGGAGAATTCGTTTGGCTGCGTACTGGGGCAGCACGACATTACGGGAAGGAAGGAGCAAGCCATCTATTATCTCAACAAGAAGTTTACAGGCTATGAGGTTAAGTACACTCAACTCAAGAAGACATGTTGCGCCCTAACTTGGGTGGCCCAGAAATTGAAGCATTATCTGTCATCATATACTACTTATCTCATTTCATGCTTGGATCCACTGAAGTATATTTTCCAAAAGCATATGCCCACAGGGAGATTGGTGAAATGGCAGATATTACTCACAGAATTCGACATCGTCTATGTGCCGAGGACGGCCATGAAAGCCCAAGCATTGGTCGATCACTTGGCTGAGAATCCTGTTGATGAAGAATACGAGCCATTGAGGACGTATTTTCCTGATGAAGAAGTGATGCATATAGATGAGTTGGAATTATATGAGGAACCAGGTTGGAAGCTCTTCTTTGATGGAGCCGCAAATGCGAAAGGAGTTGGAATATGAGCGATACTTATTTCTGAAATAGGACATCATTATCCTGTTACGGCACAACTACGTTTCTATTGTACCAATAACATGGCTGAATACGAGGCATGCATTTTGGGCTTACAGTTAGCTGCAGACATGGATGTCTAGGACGTCTTGGTCTTGGGAGACTCGAACCTCCTGGTGCATCAAATCCAGGGTGAATAGGAAACACGGGATTTGAAGCTCATACCATATCGACAATGTTTGCACGATCTGAGCAAGAGATTTCGATCAGTAGAGTTCAGACACATCCCAAGAGTTCATAATGAGGTTGTCAATGCTTTGGCCACCTTAGCATCGATGTTGCACCACCCAGACAAAATTCATGTTGACCCATTGCATATCCAGGTTCGTGATCAGCATGCTTATTGCAACATGACAGAGGAAGAAATGGATGGCGAGCCATGGTTTTATGATGTCAAGGAATACCTCAGGATGGGGATATACCCGGAGCAGGCCACCGGAGATCAAAAGAGAGCCATTCGGCGATTGGCAAATGGATTTTTCCTCAGTGGATGAGTGTTGTACAAAAGAACACCGGATTTGGGATTGCTGAGATGTATAGATGCTGGTCAAGCCACGACAGTTATGACAGAGGTACATGCTGGAGTTTGTGGGCCACATATGAGCGGATATGTATTGGCGAAGAAGATTCTTCAAAAAGGGTATTATTGGCTCACTATAGAGCGTGATTGTATCAATTTCGTGCGAAAATGCCATCAGTGTTAGATACACGAAGATTTGATTCATTCTCCGCCAACAGAATTGCATACAATGTCAGCACCATGGCCATTTGTTGCATGGGGCATGGATATCATTGGACCAATTGAGCCAGCAGCATCCAACGGGCATAGGTTCATTTTGGTAGCCATTGATTATTTCACCAAATGGGTTGAGGCCAAAACTTTCAAGGCTATGACCAAGAAGGCAGTGGTAGATTTTGTTCATTCCTATATCATCTGTAGATTTGGGATCCCAAAGGTGATCATCACGGATAATGGTGCTAATCTTAACAGCAATTTGATGGAAGAGGTATGTCAACAGTTTAAGATTACACACCGCAATTCCACCCCATATCGTCCCAAGGCGAATGGAGCAGTTGAGGCAACCAACAAAAACATAAAGAAGATACTTCGAAAGATGATAGAAGGTTCAAGGCAATGGCATGAAAAATTACCATTTGCATTGTTGGGTTATCGCACTACTATCCGCACTTCAGTAGAGGCAACTCCTTATTTGTTGGTATATGGAACTGAAGCAGTAATACCGGCAGAAGCTGAAATTCCATCCCTTCGGATTGTTGCTGAAGCTGAGATTGATGATGACGAGTGGGTCAAAACCCGTTTGGAGTAGTTGAACTTGATTGATGAAAAAAGATTGGCAGCTGTGTGTCATGGCCAGCTATATCAAAGGAGAATGGCAAGAGCATACAACAAGAAGGTGCGTCCCAGGAAATTTGAAGTAGGACAGCAGGTGCTGAGACAAATCTTGCCACATCAGGCCGAAGCAAAGAGCAAGTTCGCCCCAAATTGGCAAGGGTCGTTTATTGTGACCAGAGTGTTATCCAATGGCGCTTTATGTTTAACAGATATCTAAGGGAAATGCGTCGACATGGCTATCAATTCTGACGCAGTTAAGAGATATTATGTATGATTTCTTTTGATTGTAATCGTTGGTTGTTTGTACTTGGCATTTATCGGAGAATGAAATGACGGAGGCAATGCTTTCTTCTATCTAAAAACTTTAACCTTTGCTTCCCCTTTTGAGCCTTATTTATTCTTTCATACCCCTCTTTTGGAATCAGTAATGAAAATGAAAGAAAAAGAGAAGAGAAAAATAACAAAGACAAAAGAAAAGTTACAAGAAAACTAAGGAGATGGGAACTACGTTTGACCTGATTCCTCAAAGAAAGATACGTAGGCGCCTCACGGCTCGGTCATAGTATAACATAGTGTAACAAAAAAAATCCCCAAGCAAGAAAACTGGGGCAAAAGTTGTGTTTATAATTTTGGGAAAGAAAGTTGATTCCAAGAGTTGTAATGTTTTACCTATCAAAATTATTTTGAACCTTTTGATACCCCTTTTTCTTTTAGCCATACACAAAAACCCATATTGATGTACAAAAAGGACCTCCCGATCAGTATCCGATAAGTGTCAAATCATGCAAACGGAGGTCGGGAATAACACTCTGATCCCCAGCAGAGAAGACGATCATAAGCTGGAAATGAATTGATAGTCGAAAGAATCCCCAGCAGAGAGAGTCATATCGGTAACACTCCAATCCCCAGCTGGAAAAAATAAAATAAAACAAGAGAGTCGTATCGGTGAAAACCTTCACATGCACCATAAGGCGATGGGAGTTGAGAGAAATGAGAGAGTCTTATTAGTGAAAACCCCTCGAATGGCACTATGAGGCGATAAGAAAAGATTGGCGGAAAGGATCCGCATTTGGCAAAGGATTGAGTGCCTATTTATCCCCAGCAGGATGAGGCCGTCCGAAAGATTGATTGATACAAATAGACTGGGTTGATTAATCCGGAATGCACGACATGATCGTTGGGATCGGTTATATCATTCAGATAAGTTCTTTTCTTTCCTTTTCCCCAGCGTTTGTTCAGAAAGATTTCTTCTTCCATCTTTTGAAATCATCACTTTTCATTTCTTTTGTTTTAAGACTTTATCTCCCCAGCAATTTGTTTTGAGAAAGATTTTTTCAGAGCTTACTACTAGTTGCCAAAACGGTGCAAAGCAAAATGTGAATAGGACTGGCCAAAGATAAGGCGCCAAAGAGAAAAGAAGTTTGTCGCAAGACCAAATGATGAATGGGTCTAGATTCCAAGGGGACCAAATTTCCAGGGGAAGTTGGAGAAAATAGAAAAAACAATAGTTGAAAAGTTATGGATCAAATTCCAAGAGGATCCTCAGCAGATTTGCGAGATGCAGGAACAACTCCGACAGATTATCGACCAAGTTTCGCGATGGTCGGACAACACGGAGCGGTGAAGGAAGAGAAAAGAAAAACCATCCCCAGCAGGAATATCATCACCAGCAAATAATATCATCCCCAGCAAGTTTTGTAATAAAATGCAAAGCAGGGAAAGGAAGAGAAAAGAAAAACCATCCCCAGCAGGAGTGGCACGACCACTCACTACATTTTAAACTAACAAATTTTTCTTTGATTTGAAGCAGGGAAAGGAAATGTTATTGACAGCGGGAAGACATGGCCACAAAGAAGATTATCAAACTGGGGCAGAAAATTTTCTCTCATTGCAAAAAATTTCTTGAAATCAGATACCCACTTGGGGAAGAAGCAAGATAACACAAGTTTGGGGAAAAATGGTATCCCCAGCAGTTTTCGGAAGAAGGCCAAACAAGTTTCAAAGGAAGCAATTTTGGAAGGAAGATAACACAAGTCTTAAGGGAAGTAGTTCCAGTGGAAGGAATGCACCAGCTTTAAGGGAAGTAGTCTTTGAAGAAGGAAAATAACATATTTGTGAATAAAATACCGGTGTTATCCCCAGCAGTTTTCAGAGGAATGAAACACCAGTTTTGAGGGAAGCAGTTCTGAAAGAAGATAATTTCAAGTTAGAAGGAAAATGGTCCAGGAGGCAGGAAGGAACAACAACAATAAAACGCATTGTTTAAGAAGAAGTTGAAGTCAGGAACCCGCCTGGAGAATGGAGGTGTTATATTTTTTAAGTCATAATTGAAGTCAGGAGCCCGCTGGAGAATGGAGGTATTATATTTTTAAGAAGTTGTTGAAGTCAGGAGCCCGCATGGAAAATGGAGGTGTTATGTCTTTAAGAAATTTTTGAGGTCAGGAATCCGCCTGAAGAATGGAGGTGTTATATTTTTGAGTTGTAGTCGAAGTTAGGAGCCCGCCTGAAAAATAGAGGTGTTATATTTTTTTTTAAGAAGTCATTGAAGTCAGGAGCCCGCCTGAAAAATAGAGGTGTTATATTTTTTTTTAAGAAGTCATTGAAGTCAGGAGCCCTCCTGGAGAATGGGGGTCGTATTATCTTTTAAAGTCAAGTTAGAGTCAGGAGCCCGCCTGTAAAACGGAGGTTGTTATAATTTTAAGTCAAAGAAGTCAGGAGCCCGCCTGTAGAATGGAGGTTGTTAAAATTTTAAGTCGAAGAAGTCAGGAGTCCGCCTATAGAACGGAGGTTGTTACAATTTCAAGTCGAAGTCAGGAACCCGCCTGTAGAACGGAGGTTGTTAAATTTTAAGTCGATGAAGTCAGGAGCCCGCCTGTAGAACAGAGGTTTGTTATATTTTAAGTTGAAGAAATCAGGAGCCCGCCTGTAGAACGGAGGTTGTCATATTTTAAGTTAAAGGAGTCAGGAGCCCGCTTGTAGAACGGAGGTTTGTTATATTTTAAGTTGAAGAAGTCAGGAACCTGCCTGTTAGAACGGAGGTTGTTATATTTGAAGTTGATGAAGTCAGGAGCCCGCCTGGATAATGGAGGTGTTATATTCTAAGGTTTATTAAAGTCAGGAGCCCGCCTGGAGAATGGAGGCCGTATTATCTTTTAAAGTCAAGTTAGAGTCAGGAGCCCGCCTGTAAAATGGAGGTTGTTATAATTTTAAGTCGAAGAAGTCAGGAGCCCGCCTGTAGAACGGAGGTTGTTAAATTTTAAGTCGATGAAGTCAGGAGCCCGCCTGTAGAACGGAGGTTTGTTATATTTTAAGTTGAAGAAATCAGGAGCCCACCTGTAGAACGGAGGTTGTCATATTTTAATTTAAATGAGTCAGGAGCCCGCCTGTAGAACGGAGGTTTGTTATATTTTAAGTTGAAGAAGTCAGGAGTCCGCCTGTAGAACGGAGGTTTGTTATATTCTAAGTTGAAGAAGTCAGGAGCCCGCCTGCAGAACGGAGGAATACATTTCAAAATCAAGCCAGAAGTCAGTAATGCGGAGGGTTACAACAAAAAATACCCCCAGCATGAATCCCATTTCAAAAATCAGAAAGAAAACTACAAGAGCAAGTCGGAAATAGATCAGATTTTGTAATTCCTAGTTTAAGTCTAGCTTCTTGTTTTCTTTTGGCATGGTGTAATAAGGAGATCGAAAAGTAGTAGCAACAGCGTACAGCAGCAGTAACAGCAAAAATGCAGTCCCATGGTAGTCCCAGCTACCAAAACTTCCCGAACTACATTAACCTGATTCCCTTCTAGCCAGGGATATGTAGGAAAACTTTGAAGCAAAGGTTTGGTTAAAAAAATTCAAAAAATGCTTCACACGGAGTATTCCAACGGGCAAAAATTGCTCGTATCCGCTCACATTATCTTTGCACGAAAACTCTTTGCGTTTTCGGACAAATTGGAGCAGCTGTGAGTACGTGATTTTTGCCCTATGAGAACTACTCCCAAAAATTCAAAATAAAATGGTTTTGTGTTGTTTGTGATATATATGTATTTTGTCTATGCATGTTTATTTCTACTTTAAGTAAGAAAAATACAAAATACATGTTGCATGCATATTTAGGATTTAATTGTGCATTTTTGAATTAATTAAACCATGTCCTATTTTTAAGAATGAAAATCACAAAAATAGGAATTTTGGTAGCTTTGTCATTTTTATGGTTTAATTGTGTGATTTTATTTTTGTTTGATCTTGTGTGTTAATTATTGTTAAGGGTTAATTAGTATCTTTTTAAAATAAGCTTGGTTTTACAATTTAATTTAGGAATTTTGGTTTTTAGGAATTAAAAGAAAGGAGTGAAAATTGGACCAGATCGGAACTGGGCCATCTTGATTTTGACCAAAACCAGGCCCAAATTTCACCCATGTACCCGGTCTAGTCAATCTGGCAAAACGACCGCTCAAACGGCATCGTTTCTGTCACGTTCAATATGGACCGGTGATTTGTTTTGATCGAACGGTCCAGACCACTCCTCCCTTACCCGTTTTTGACCATTTCACCCCGGATCGACCCAGCCCCAGTATTACCCCAAACAACATTGTTGCCTATCAAGTGAATTGATCCAAGCCGTTGATCGTGCTTGATCCAACGACCAGGATTAAAACACCCCCTCCGTATATATTCCTAAATCTTACCCCACGCCCCAAAGCCATACCCCCCCCCTCACCTCTTCGTCTTTGAGCTTCTGAGACCAAACGGATCCCCCGCCTCTTGCCACCGTGCACCGCCCACCGAAAATCTCCTCACGACGGTTCCGGTGGTCCAAACAGCCCCAAAATTACACCATAGCCTCCCTACGATGTCCTCTTTCCAAATCCTGTATCGGTTTCCCTCGAATCAATACCCAACGTCTCGAATCTTCAATCGAAGAATTGGCCTAAAACCTCACCTCCTCCGATGACTACCAAATTAACACCCCTAAGCCATCTGACCACCCTCGTTGTAGTCCACTAACCATTTGCCTCGAATCAACCTCCAGCTTCTCGAATCTTCAATCGAAGATTCGAGCAAAACTTGAAATTACCCCAACCGGCCCCAAACTCACACCATGAAGCCCCCAAACCTCCCTCGTTACCAAACCACCTTTGGTTTGGTTCGAATCAGGTTAAAACCGTTTGAACCCCAAATCGAACCCCCAAGAACCCTAGAAAACCAAAGGCTGAAATCTGCCCAAATTAAAGGAAGTTGGGTGTCCAGTGGACCTTAGTCAAAGTGTTCTCAGTTGAGAACACTCGATTAAGGTCCGTTCGACCTCAATTAAAGGTCCGAGTCAGAGTCCAAGTCAGGGTCATCCAGTTTCTGAGTTCTTGAGGTATTTTCCCCTTTCCTGTTTGTTCCATTTTTGGGTTTGTTTATTCTGTTTACTTTGTTTAGCGTAGCTTTATTGATTTTTAATTTTGTCGATTGCTTCTGTTCTTCTCCATCAGACCTTTTATTTGATCAAATTTTATCATTGCTTCTGTTTGTTGTCGATTGTTATATGTTATAACTGTTTAATCAATTGAATAAGCATCGTCGATTAGTCCGGTAGGTTTGAGTGTTAGTTTAACATCATAGTAGTTTAATATTGGTTTTGATTTCATGGTTCATTCTAGTCTGTTTCCCCTCCTGCTTCGTTTCTGTCCTAAATGTTGTGTTGAAATGAGCCTGTTGGTATAGTTGAACTTAGAACTGAGCCTGTTGGTATATTCAATTCATCGAACTGGATTTATTGGTCATTTTGTTATCCTGAATTACTAGCTGATTTGAATTGGTTATAGCTATTGTAGTATGTTGGATTCAGCTTAGTTAGTTGGTAGGTTTGAATAGGTTAGAGTTGAAAGGTTCAATGCAGTGAAAGGGATTGGGCATGATAGTAATTTCAGGGGCTTTAGGAGGGTAATTTGGGAATTGAAAGGTTTAAAAATGGCTAGTTCAAGTGGGCTGACAGTAGGGTACTAAAGTACCATTAAACTAATGCAATTGTTTAGTGTTAATGGAGAAAAAAACATAATGGTATGAAAGGCTTAAAAGAGGATTGATTAAAATATGTTGCACATACATGTTTGAACATTTAAATAAAGAAAAGACAAGGGTAGTGGGGAACAAGTGAACTAAAAAGAGAACAAAACATGTAGTAGTGGGCAGAAAATACTTTCTTAATTAGCTAAGTGCTCCGTAGAGCTGGAAAAGGGCTGAGGTTTGGGTATAAATAAGGGTCTGGACAGAATTAAAAAGGATCCTTTTTGGGCTGGTTTTTGGAGAGCAGAAAATCAGTTTCTCTTTCGACCCTTTTTGGTCTGGTCTGGCTTTCTTTGAGGCAGATTTTAGAATAGAAAGTAATCTGAAAAGGGAGAGAAAGGAGTTCAAAGTTAAAACAGGTTTTGAGATGGTTTAAGATGAGTTTGGGTGTAGTGTTGCAGTAGTGTGTTTTTCTGATTTCCTTTCTGAGGTCGTTTGAGCTGTTGAAGTTTGAGTGTTCTGGTTTTAACTGGTTTCAAATCCACTTGGGTCTGTTGCATATGTCACTAGCTGTTGGTACCTGTTGTTTGGTATTTGCAGTGGTTGTTTGCTTTTCTGCTGTATTGTATTGCTACTGCTGCTGCTGATCCTCTTCTTCCTCTTCTTGTATTGTCAATACCAGGTACACATTTGTATATTCTTGGCTATTGGAATGAAATGAAGCAAGTTTCCTGCTGCGGAATTATAGTGAAAACTTCTGTTACATATATGGATAATTTGCTTATGATGCGTGTATTTATCCACTGTAGTTAAGTATTCTGAACTCCAATGGATTGTGATGGACTGTTTGTTTTAACTTATGGACTGTGTTGGACTGTTATAATAGATTTTAGAATTTAGAACATCAATCTGATTTAGTTAAACTAATTAGATGTGTATTCCTGGAAGCATAAGAGTTATATAGCTAACAATCTGATTTAACTTGTGTTGATTAATGGAATCTCAGTTTGCTTTCATATATATTCCACTAAATTGTTTTCCTAGGATATAGTTGATTTTGAAATCAGTATGACGGCCACTTTAAGTTTGATGGCCCGGAATTCATTGTTATAGTATAAGTGTTGGTAATTCTGGATTAATAGTTCATAGCAGTAGTTAATCGAATTGAACATGCCTTATTAATAAGACTGCTTTGAATCTGCTCGTGGATGTTAGTAGAATCAAATAATTGAGCTGTTTAGTCCAAAACTCGATCCCTCATTAGGAATCACCATTAGTTAAACAGGTGGAGTAAGCTGAATTTTAATATGAGATTCAAATGATCAATTGTTCCTTAGTTTGAGTAGATAAACATAACTCTACCTTCTCATAATTTGTTGAGTGCACGTTAAATAACTTGAAGTTGTTCCAGTGATTCTGCGTTAAACTAGAATTGAAGCTGAGGTCAGTGGTCCACTTTAGACATTTTGGGCTTCGGTACTATCACAAACGGCCCAGGTCTAACTCTAACTGCATGTTCATTTGGACCTGGGCCCAGATCTATAGTTGGTTTGCTCTTTGTACACACTTAGATAAGGGTTTATTTATACGGACCGCATTCAGAACCTAAAATGAATAAAAGTTGATTTCGTATGAGTTCAATAGACCCAGGTCTTCTAATTCTTAAATAATGCAAATAAAATAGAAAATTATAGATTGCTTTAGGATTGAGCCTTTAAATAAAAATGATGAGACGAGCCTCGCCGAGTAAAAATGCAAATTGCGGGGCCCTCAATGAATGGTTGAAATAAAACCTTTAGAATTCGGGACGGGCTATTTAGCGAATTTTACGGCCTTCCCTAAAATAACAACGCGTTAGTCTCTTTAGGCGCATATTTTAATAACATTACCTCCCTAAACTCGGGTGCACATTTATGTGACCCAAATCCAAATCTCAACAAAGTCGAAATGTGTCGCTAATCACAGGTACATCGATTGTGACGTGGTTCGAGATACATTTACACGACGTTGCAGATTCCTTTTAAAAAATATGAGACGAGCCTCGACAAACAAAAATACACAAGCTGCGGGGCCCTCTATACGTGTTGGTAAAATTACTAGACTTCGGGATGGGCCGTTTAGCAAAATTTCACGGCCCTACCCAAAATAATGATACGCTAGTCGCTTTAGGCGCGCATTTAACAAATGTTATCTTCTTAAACTCGGGTGCACATTTATGTGACCCAAATCCAAATCTCAACAGAGTTGAAATGTGTCAATAACCACGGGTGTATTGATGTGACGTGGTTCGAGATATATTTTCACGATGTTGCAATTCTCGGTAAAAAATAATAATAATAAAAGCGGTACACAGTTAAAATTTGCACATAGGTTCAACATGTATTAAAACCAGATAAATAAGCCGAATATGACAGTTGAGCGACCGTGCTAGAACCACGGAACTCAGGAATGCCTAACACCTTCTCCCGGGTTAACAGAATTCCTTACTCAGATTTCTGGTTCGCGAACTGTAATACAGAGTCAATCTTTTCCTCGATTTGGGATTCAACCGGTGACTTGGGACACCATAAATCTCCCAAGTGGCGACTCTGAATTAAATAATAAATCTCGTTTCGATTGTCCTTTAATTGGAAAAACTCCCCCTTATGCCCTTACAGGGGTGTAGGTGAAAAAGGAGGTGTGACAATGCCGACCACTTATATATTGAATTGGGATCGTGTGGCACGCCGACCACTTATATATTGAGTTAGGATCGTGTTGCACGCCGACCACTTATATATTGAGTTGGGATCGTATTGCACGCCGACCACTTATATATTGAATTGGGATCGTGTGGCACGTCGACCACTTATATATTAAATTGGGATCGTGTGGCACGTCGACTACTTATATATTGAATTGGGATCGTGTGGCACGCCGACCACTTATATATTGAATTGGGAGCGTGTGGCACGCCGACCACTTATATATTGAATTGGGATTGTGTGGCATGCCGACCACTTATATATTGAATTGGGATCGAGTGGTACGCCTACCACAAATTTATATTGAAATGAGAGCGGGTTGTACGCCTGCAACAAGATGAGTGGAACCTGGAAGTGAATTAAATTCCTTTGTTCTATTTCTGTCATTAGATTTTGTTGCTACCCCAGAGTATGTTTTCCCTTCCCAAATATTAAAGATTGCTTCCTGTTATTTTGTTGTATACATATTTTTAACTGTACAGGTTTATGTGAGTGTCTGGTTCTAGCCTTGTCACTATTTCGCCGGAATAGGCCAGACACTTGCCTGCATATGTGGTCGGTTGTGCTGATTCTACACTCTGCGCTCTTTTTGCACAGATACAAGTTTCGGCAGCAACAGTAGTAGTGCGAGTGTTAGCATTATGATCAGCGAGACACTGAGGTAGCCTTGCAGGCTTCCGCAGGACCCGACGTCTCCTCTATTTTTTTTATTCAGTCTGTTATCTCATGTATTCGAGACAAACAGTTTTATATTTCTTTCAAACGGTTGTGTTTAGTATTCTTAGAAGTTCGTGAGTATTGTGACACCAGTCTTGGGTAGAAGTTATGTTTGGAATTCCGTATCGTATCTAGTATTAATGATTTAAGTCTTCCGCTAAGTTTAATTATTCCGTTGTAATTTTATTATCATTGCTAATTGTTGTAAATAAGAACTGTTAGAAATGGAAAGAAAGTGTAAGAGTCGGTTTGCCTAGCTTCCATTAGTAGGCGCCATCACGACTCTCGATGGTGAAAAATTTCGGGTCGTGACAAAAGTATCAATAGAGTAATCCGTTCATGGATTTGTTATAAAATCTATCATTATTTTTGTTTTAACATTAGTAAGATTAACTATATGTTTAAGCTCTATTATCTGTTTTATTGTCTATTGTGTAGGTATATTTGAAATTATTTTAATTTGTAATCTAAAATTTATTTCAACTATAAATAAAGAATCCTCATGAATTTATTTTATTTTATTTTGTGTGTGTGTGTATCACTCTGTTTCATACCAATTATGTAAATTGACTTCAAGTTTTGATTACTATTAATAAAATTATTGGCACAATTAAATTATTTTTTATTCTAAAGACTTTTTCCCGCTCATTTGTTTCATCGTTATATGTTATTAACTTATATGCTTAATTACAGTTTTCTCACTATATTCTACTTTTGAAATAATATTTGATTTATTTGATAAGTAAGTCCATAACATAAATTTTAAAAAGAATATCAAATATTCGAGATCACTTTGTTGTTTAAAATAGATGCTAGTGGGTACTGGTGGGTTGATACATGGTGATGGTGGCGATTGATAATGTTGAGCGGCAGTAACGATTAGCCGTAAATGTGAATGATAGTATTTTCATGAAAAACTTTGTTATAATCTATCCAGACTCTTTAAGTGATTGTAAAATAAGAAAAATAATATATTTAATGATCGAATCTGGATGACTAAGATTTAGATATAGAAATAAATCATTTAATAATTGAGATCAGAGACATCTATTAAATTCAGTGAATTCGTTTTCACCTTGTTGTTTAATTTCCTATCTTGTAATTGTTGGGATATATACTATTAACCATGAGTTTGGTTTAGATATAGTATTTATTATGAAATAATTGTTTATTCAGTTTTAATAAAGTTTTAAATAGATCATATAATAGTCTGTGTCCTTTGCTTATATAGTAGATGATTTAGTGTATAGAGTTTAGCTTATACACGAAAGATTAAATCATCGGTTCTTATAAGTATAAAGTTTGAGTTCACAATCTAATGATGGAATTGGACAAACCATCAGGAATGTAGCACAAGATTAAATATAATTTATCTTGATTATGGGAATGATTTAATTCTAACTTCTTGTGCTAGTACATTTTGTATGTATTGAACGGACCTGGTAGAGATAAGTATTTTATACTGACTTAATAAAATAAACTCTCTAGCCATTAAATGTACTTATACTCTTAATTTTGATATTATTATTATTAGTTGTGTATATTATTATTGTTTTGATTTATTAAAAGGCAAGATTCTTTCGTGGGTCAACATGCCTGGTAAATTGGATAATAATAATGTACATTGACGAAGTAATAATTAGTTGATGGAATCCATGTTTCGGTTTAGAGATTGATGATACACATTTATGAAAGCTTATAAGTTTTCATGTGTAAACCCGGCCGGTGGATTTTGTATCCGACACATGAAATAAGTTAAGCGCAAGTCTAAAGGAAATAATCAATAAATTAAATCGTCAGTAATTTAATTTAATTGATTAGTACCTGAATCTTAACATGGGGAGTTAAATAAGATTTAATGGATGAATTTCGAAATTCGATAAGGAGTGCAATTACGGATTTTTAGTGGAATAATTTGTAAGTAATTATGGTAGATATTAATTTCGAAAATTAGAAATTAATTCCATAATTGGAGTTTTGTTAATTAAATTATGTGGTCCCTACTATGCCTAAATAATATGAAATAAAGGAATCATTTTTCTGGTGGAAAAGAAAACCCAACAGGTTTTGGAAAAGGGTCTTAACCCTTAAAACTTGTGCTATAAATACATAAGGTTTTTCACCTAGAGGGAGAGGTACATGGTGGCTGAAATTCTCAGCCAAGTTTCCTAGAAATTTCGCCCACACAAAATTGCTATTTCCGGTATTATTTGGATAACACAGTAAAAGACCGTGGAACATTCGAGGATCACGATTGTGCGGATGATGGAGATTCCATTGAGAAGTTATGGAACTGAACGCTCATGTGGTAGAAGAGATATGTTCACGCTTCAAGAGGTAACCCGTGAAATTCCGTTTATGCTATTTGTCTAAATTATATGTGATTTTTGATACTGGGATCGCCTTCGCTGCTTATTATAATCCATCAATTGGTATCAGGGCCCACTCACATCTAATTAGATAACTAAGCTTTTCATGAAACAAGAATATGGTGTTTATGTGCGTTTTTTGAATTTATATATATATATGTGTGGTTTTCTGAAAAACTGCACTGCTATTTTATGAATTAACTGTGCAAAATATTTGGATTATTCTTGTAATCATGAGATATCATTTTTCTTATTGATATTTGATTAAGATTATCTGAATTTTTTGGGGTAAACCCTAGAAAAACGCAAAACCTGTTTTTGGTCGAATAGCCGGAATTTTCGGAGGTCAGCGAACTTGACGGACTCTGATTGAGCTGAAATTGGTAGGTCCATCGGACACGACGTGGTGAGAAAAACTCACTGCTATTGCAGCGAATCATGGTATTTTTTAGCGTTTTGAGGTCGTTTGGACTGTGTTTTGAACGTTTTTCTATTTTCTGGAAATTACTTCTTAATAATTTTAATTCCTTTTTAATTCAATGGTGTCGGGGATGACTTCTCATGGTCCCCATGATTAAATACTAGTCATATAATAGGTTTACACATTGGCTATTAGCAAATAGATATGTTGTTGTATTAAATTCAATAATAGAGGTGTAGGATTTTATTGACTAGGTCTTACAAGGTATAATTGATATTGTGTAATGATATAATTATTTTGTAAGAAAGTAAAATTCTCTATTTGATAGCCTGAATTACTAATGATTGGAGTGTTTGACATATTTGTGCATAAATTTTTTTTTCTCAAATTTAAGTTTATATTTTCATGCCCTACGTGATTACTAGTTTGGATTTTCGATGAAGAATTTTGTTCTCTTATTGGAGGTTCTAATTAAGTGAAATATGACGGTATTTTGTATGAGTTTTATATTATTGGTATGACTTTTAAGCTATGGTCTACCATTAAATAATTTTACGAGCTAAATATATGTTCACTTGTAAATCGAGAATTTTATGAGTAATAAATAGTTACCACTAAAGTGGTTTGTTTATTTGAACTCATACTCTTAGTAAATTTGTACATGTGAAATTGTAATTATTCATGGATTGAGCATTATGATTAATAAGTAGGATCCACAAAATAGTCTATTTATTTGAGTCATTGAAATACGTTTAATATACCATGTGAAAATTATCCTTGAAAAATCTACATTAATGGTGGAGGTTCTTAACTAGAAAAAGAGTTTTATCTTTGGGTACTAGTGAAACTAACTCCACCCATGAGAAGAGATATTGGGGTTTTCACCGAACGGAAGAAAATATAATATCTCAGGTTCTTATGTATTTAATAAAAGGATAATTTATTGCAAAAGGAGATATTATATATCCTAGAAAACTACAAGAAAGTATAGAATTGGCAACAATTGTTTTGCAACAACAATAATAATGTTGCAAAATACAACAAATGGCAACAACTTTATTTAGTTGTTGCTATATTATAGAATTTTTACCCACAAATTTTTTTGTTAGCAAAATTTTTAATGTCGTTGCCATATTTAACAAATAATATAATAAATTTTAAATATATATAAGTTAGCAACGACTTTTTAACAACAATACTATGGTTGTTGGCTAAGTTTAATAAATAGCAACAACGTAATTAAATTGTTGTTGTATCACAAAGTTTTTAACCACAAGGTTTTTTTTGTTACCAAATATTTTAGATTCTCGTTACTTTGTTTTAGGAGTAATATAATAAATATAAAATATAAAAATAATTGGCAACAACAAATCCCTTCAGTTGGCCAAAAATTTAGTAAATCACTTTTCGTTTTCCGCCAAAACAGACGCGCCTAAAACATATTTCCCTATTTTATTACTTTTCCCCAAATTTTTAGCGCTCAATTTTAGTTTCTATTGCTTTCTCTTTTCATTATCTAAACTAAGTTCTTGCATCTTTGATTTTTTGATCTCTTCCGCTGTATTCAACCCAAAATCTGGTGAGTTGTCGCTTTCGATTTCGTTTCTTCTCAATATCTGTTGCTTTCTTCTTTTGATTTAGTTTAATCGTATCCTTCTTCTTAATTTGTGATACCTTAATCACTAGTCAATGATTGTTTACTGGGATTTTCTTGAATTGTTTTGTAATATGAGATGTCGTATCTTTTCTTGGTTGTTATAGTGGGTGTTTTTTATGTAATTTTCTTAATTTTTTTCATGGTCATGCTATTTGACGTTCTTTTTTTGGGGAATTAATGGTGTGAGAGTGAGAATATTTGGGATTGATAATTTAGAATATGGGCGATTGTCTACTTTTTCTCTGAATTTACGGAATTGACGCACCCGATTTGAGATCTCTTGTTCGCGTTCTTGTCTCCTCCAATCTCTTCAATGTCCTTGTTTGTGCTCCCGATTCGTATGCTCTCTCTCTCATATTATTTAATTTACAGTATTTCTTCTTGAATTGTAGCGAATTTGTACGTAAGATCAGCCACCTGTAGATAGTTTATGGAGTATATTAATTGAAATTGGTCCAATTTTGGAAATTTTATATTCTGATTTCCCCCCTTTTTTTTAAACTTAATTATTTTGTTCTTTTTCCGGTCTATTTTAAGTACCAATGTCCAATGGCGATTGTCTGAAGTTTTGCTTTTATATATTTTGCTTTTCTTTTCTTCCTCGTGGCCTTGATCAGTTGAATCAATGGCTAAAACTTTTATTTACTTGGGAAATCGAGGACAGTATAGCAGCTTTGGTTATTTGTTTGGTAAACTCGTGGATATCAACTGCTGCTCCAGTCTCGATGGGTAAAGTTATTAAGTGGTGGGAGTCAACAGGTAGCACACACCCATGATTTAGTCGAGGTTCCTGCAAGCAAAGCAGGATTTTGCAATTCATAGATTCTTATATTTTGCATTTGTCTTTAAGGGAGAACTGTAAATTGCAAATGTTTGCAGACGTAGTGTTATATAAGTATGTGGAGGAAATTGGACTTCCTATGTCAAAGTTCAGGCATTAGGAGATACGGGATCCTTACACAGTTTCTTGTGCCTTGACCTTTCAGTGGAGCATGCATGATATATAGAGTCCTTATCTATATGACTGATAGGTTAAGTAGCAACTAACATTTTAGATGTGTTGGTCACATGTAGATTTATCTTTGTCCTGTATGAACATGTAACCCACTGACAAGTGAGGTTGTTACCTGGGCAAGAGCATTCACTCACAACCAGGAGGATGGGAATTCAAGTCACCAAGAATGGAGAGGGCCAAGGATTTGGAGGATAGAGTTTACCTTATCAAGGACAAAAAATAAATAAACAAGCCTCCTCGTCGTTACTGTTTTCTGAAAACAATCATTCAAACTTCTATCAGCTTGTTATAGTTTCTATTGAAAACATTCTGATCCCACCGTATGCATCTGATTTGACATTTAGGTTACATTGGTCGGGAAGATCCTAACTAACCGTTTCATCTGAGGGGTCATCTGCTGGTAGTTTGCCTTGTTAGTTTTCTGTGTTTCTAGAGTAAAAGGCTTGTTATATTTACTTAAAGAAGCGACTTCTGAACCTAATGTATCGTATCTAAATGTCTAAAACATGTCTGCCAAATTTTTGCCCATGTGCCTACATAAAGTCTTGTCATCGACAATTGCATAAAACCATTATGGTCATCAACTAGAACACTATGTGACTGTTAACTATTAGATTTTCACTAGAATCACTACCACAACTCCTGATATGAAGTAGTGATTATAGATTGAAACTAAAGATCTGATATACATCAAAGTTTCAGGGTAGCTCATTCTCTGTTAATGTACTGCACTGTGCTCCCTTCTATTCTCTCTTAATTTGTTAACATCCGAATGGATCTGTATGATATTTATTGTATTCTTATTCCCATCTTCCCAAGAGCAAGGTGGAAAGTTCTTGGAGGGAAGAATGCAAACTAATAGAAGTGAAAAATCAACTTACGGAGGAGCGAAAAAAACGAGAAATCATGGAAGCTCGTAGGGTGATCAAAAAATATTAAAACAGGGCATGATGGCACTAGTATCCCATATACAAAGTTTCGAGGTATTTAATTGGTTTAAGGCGTTAAAGTTTCAATTACTTGCTTTTGATCCTAAGAACAATTTTATTAAACTACTTAAGAATAAATGAGATAGCATCACTTTTCATGTTAGTCATTATCAAACACATATATTACTTTCTTCGACTATAGACATGCCACAATTTTACATTTGAAATGCAATAGAACGGAACACTAAGCACTAAATGCTCTTGAATTACATGAAAGTGAATTTGCTATTTTCAGCTCTAATAGAAACTGAAGGAGCAGTAAGTGAATTTGCTATTTTCATTTGGGTGGGTTACTGAATTCTCATATGCTCCTTTTTATCTTTTCTTTCTCTGTTGTTTCATGATTTTGCTTTCTTTCTGGTTTTACATTATGGTTGCTACTAATTTTTAAGCCTCATAGCTAGAAAACATGTCTAAGTAGGGCCAGCAATCTTGACTTCTGCTCCAGGCTTCAAGTCACATGAAATATGAAACATTTGAAGTTACACAAATAAGCAGGGCCAAACCTTATACTCCTACTGTACATTAGGAACAATCACTCTTAATCCAATCTGTACTGGATAGCTAAATAAAACAGATAAACATTGCCATCGTCTAAGAAATTAGGGAGTTGTTGATTCTTACATAAGAAGTTTGAGGAAACTCCTTTAACTTCTTCCCCTTTGTAATTGGTGTAGATAAGCCTTTTGACACATAGAGAAACCTGTATGAAACCTCAAGTTCAGACACATTTGTGTAATGTATGACCTATAGTTGTTCTACCTGTTTGTTGCTGATGGAAAATTAGCGAATCTTTGTAGTTTTGCCATTGTTTGGATATGTTCTTGCTGGATTTTGTACATCTATGTTATCAATTGTAGCTTAAATATCTTCATTCACACATACACTGAAGTTTTTCTATTGCCTCAAGCATCTGTATGTTTCTCACAACACACCCAAAAAAAAAGGAGGACAAAATACACAGAGTTCACATTTAAAACACTATATTTGTGGTTCACCTTGGTGGTATAGCTAATACGTACTACTCATTCGTAATGCCTGCTGTTAGCTGTCTTAATATGAGTATCAGCTTCAATCTCTGATATATACGTACTATATAAAGCTGAAAATCTTCGAAGTGTCACCTAACCACATTTTTAATATTACATTTATCTAACCTTAGTTAATTTGTTTTGTATAAGCAGTGTTTGTCTTGTAAGTAGCAATTAGTGTTGCATTTAAGTTTCTTCCTTTACTCAAAAATTAGTACAACATACGTACATATTACTAAGTATTATGTTATAAATTTGCTTCGTCGAGGTTCTATCATGTTTAAGTGTTGTTGTACAATGTTTAACAAACTGGACTTCCTGCTGCAATTTTTGACATGATTGCTAATTTAAATGATTCGGATGAGACAAGTCCTACAAGTCTTATGGACATGATAAGTAAACTTATTTTAGTTCATGAAAGGAAGTTTCTTGGTTGTATATGCAAATGAGTCTGTTTGGATAAATTAATCTTGTCTAGTATTTTGTTGACTATAGTATTGTATCTCTAGGAGTATTAATAGGTTCTGATGCAACTTTATTTTAGGGAGTACTTTATTCAAGCTTGCACTGCTAGCTACGTATCTATTTTTTGCTATAATTGTTGTAGCCCGCATCTCTTCCAGTATAAGTTCTCATCTAGAATTAGAGATGGATAGACAATTTTGGCCACTAGTTCTTTCTCCCGTATAGTGATGAAAGGAAGAAATTTGTCCCACTACTCCTTGGTTGAGGCATCATCTGACTGGCTTATGCCAACCTTACCAGTTACAAGCTCAAGTAAAACCTTCCCGAAACGGTAGACATCAAACATTAGAGATGGATCGACAATTTTGGCCACTAGTTCTTTGAGGTTGATGTTGTGTTTCCACAAGCTCTTTTTAGGTTGATGATTCCTGTTACAGTCATCTTACCATCTTGATATTTTTTGTGCTTATTTTACATGGCTTCTCAGTATTGTCCTTTCTTATCTTTCTTTTCATCAATTCGTGCCTATGTTGTCATGGGCCGAGGGTCTATGGGAAATAACTTCTCTATCTTCACAAGATAGGGGTAAGGTCTGTGTACATATTTTCCTTCCTAGACCTCACTATGCGGGATAATACTGGGTATGTTGTTGTTATAAGTAGTAACAGTTAAATAAGCTTCCTCTAGTTTCATTTTGCACTTATGTACTTTATTGCTTCTTTTTATCAAAAGCTAATTATATTTATTTTCTTTTTAGGATGAGCATGCGTAATTGAACCATCTTCACATCCGGTTCATGAAGTGCACAAGCTGTTGGAAGAAGATTTAGTTTTTTGGTTACTATTAGAATAGAACTTAAGGACATTGGAAGATTTATTTTTTGGGTTACTATCAGAATAGAACTTAAGGACCTTTGATATATGATGTTTTTACTCGTTTTGTAAGTAAAAATACACTTTTAGGATTATTTAGTTTTTGAAAGTTAGTATGACGACCCGACCCGTCGTCTCATGTGTTTCCGTCCCGTTTTCCCGTTTTATGCTTCTACATGTTTCATTATATGTGTTTGGTGAGTTTGAAGTGATTCGGTTAGAGTTTGGTAAGAAATGAGATAATTAGTCTCTTTAAGGAAGGTTTGGTTTGGAATAGTCAACCGGGAGTTGACTTGGGAGTTAGAAGGCTCGGAATGGATTTTCGATGATTCGGTTAGTTTCGGGGGATGATCTAAGGCTTAGGAGAGAAATCAAAAGTAATTTTGGAAGCTCGGTGTAGAATTAGGCTTGAATTGGCTAAGTTAGCATTTTGGCGATATCCGGTTGATAGGTGAGATTTTGATCCGAGGCTCGGAATGGAATTCCGAGAGTTGCAGTAACTTCGTTAGGTGATTTATGATGTGTGTGCAAAATTTCAGTTTAATCGGAGGTGTTTAGGTCGGGTTTTTGATCGAATGTGAGTTTCGGAAGTTTTGGTTGAACTTAGGCTTGAATCCGTTGAGAATTGACGATTCTTGTGTTTTTATGATTGGAACATGTTCGTACGATGGTTTATGACGGGTTGGCACTTTTGGTTGAGATCCTGGGGGGCTCGGGGTGTTTTCGGGTGGTCAATCGGACTAATCTTGGCCTTTGGGAGTTGCAGAAAAATAGTTGAAGTGTTGCAGAGATTTTGCTCTATGCGATCGCATAGGGAGCATTGCGATCGCATAGGAGGTCTTGGAAGGGGTTCAAATTTGCTCTATGCGACCGCGTAAGAGGCTGTGCGATCGCATAGGTGTGGAAAATTGGTCAGTGCGTTTGCGTTCGTAGTGTTGCGATAGCGTAGTGTAATGGGACCTGGGGTCCCTGGTAGCATTTTGTTCTATGCGAACGCGGGGATTGGAGTGCGATCGCATAGGTGTGGGAGGCTGTGCTCTGCGATCGCAGGGGTAGTTGTGCGATCGCATTGAGCATTTTTGGGAGGTCTGGAAATTTGTGCGCTGCGATTGCAATAGCAAGGCTGTGATCACATAGGGTTAATTAATGCCATGGGCAGAATGTTTTATGGACATTTCATCCGCGACTTGGGTCTAATTTCCACCATTGTTGAGCGACCTTGGGAGCTTTTGACGAGGAATTTAGAGGATTTTGACTGGGAATCGATTGGAGGTAAGTCCTATGGCCTAGAAACATCATCTAATTGTGATTTCAACACCTAAATTCATGGAATTTGAGTAAAAAGGGAAGCACTAGGGCTTGGGTTTTTGAATGAGAAATTGAATTTTGAGGGAGCATTTGGACTCCGATTTTGATAAATTTTACATGTATAGACTCGTGGCGAGGCAAGGAACATTTTGGTGTAAAAATTTCTGACTTTCGAGAAGTGGGCCCGGGGCTCGGGTTTTGCACATTTCGTGGTTTTCGATATTTTTAGAGTCTTTTCGATTGGGTTATATTCCCTTAGCCTATTGTAATGTATTCGTTGTGGTTTTGGCCATATTCGACGCGCGAGGAGGTCGATTCGAGAGGCAAGGGCATTGCTAGCTAGTTTTCGGCCGGCTAGAGGTGAGTAATAGATGTAAATGCTGCTCTGAGGGTTTGAAACCCCAGACTTTCACATCGTAACGTTATATTGAGGCGTGACACGCATTCCACGATGAGTGCCGGGTCGCTTACTGTTGGGGATTGAGACTTGGTCCATCCCGAGTGTTAATCCACTATATTGGCGATTGAGACGCATACTATATCACTGTAAATTGGGCTTATTGCCGTGTTTGGGGACTTGTGCCGACCTGTAGAATCCTTAGGGGATCCTTATGTGTTTTTACACACTTGTGTGCAGCACATATACACTCAGTCATGTTTTTCAACTGTTAAAAACAATACAATAACTGTATTTTATACATGAATATTACATGAAAAGGATATGAGGGCTGAGATCCCTATAGTATGTCACGCCCGATTGGCTGTGGACTTATTTGACTGAGATAGGTCAGGGACCCAGTGGTGAGGATGTTTTCTTGATATGGATCGGGCTACACGCCGTAGCGATTATATATATTGATATTGAGGCCGAGAGCCTGTTTTATGCCAATACCCGGCTGATATTGCGCTTGGGCTGTAGGAGCCCCTCTGGAGTCTGTACACACCCCTAGTGAGCGCCATCGACGGTAAATAAGTGGAGCGGGCTGCACGCCGCAGCGGGTACTAGTGTGTACCATTATATGTGTTGCATTCTTTCATGCATTATATCTTAACTGTATTACTTGTTGTATACTGTTTCCACTGTTTTGGATATGAACTGCTAGATATAGAGTACTTTGTGCATTTTCTGCGTTTTCTTACCTTCAGATTGTAGTTATGTTTATTACTCACTGGGTCGGAGTACTCACTTTACTCCCTGCACCTTGCGTGCAGATCCAAGGCAGTCTCAGGCTGAGTAGATCCAGAGTTCTTATTCCGAGAGTATTTGAGGTAGCTGCAAGGCATTCACAGCCGATGATTCTCCCCTCTATCCCTATCCTTTTATTTCTGCATTCTCAGTTTTTAGACAGACATTGTAATAGGATGTTACTCTGTACTTAAAGGCTCATGTTCGTGACACCGGGTCCTAGTTGGGCTGTATTGGTATTTTGTTAGATTTTCCGCATCATTATCAATATTTCAGACTTTTGACTTAAATGGTTTTATCTTTATCTGTTTAATAAATTGGGGTTGTTGTTATAAATGGTCGGGCTTGCCTGGTAGTGTGTTGGGCGCCATCACGATCGGGTTGAGGGTCGTGACAGTTAGTGTATCCGCTTCATAAATTTTTAGTGTAGACACTTTATTTATATCTATTTAAAATACAATTTATAATTCCTATTTGTATTTGTGAAAATTTAAAGAATATATGAATTGTGTATTTTATAACAACATATAAATTGTTGTCAAAGTAGTACTAGAGAATCTGTTGGCAAAAAGGTATTATTCCCACAATAACAGTCGTTGCTAAAAGTCTTGATAATAGATTATTAACTTTACCGCCAATTTGTTTTTGCAACTACTGATATTGTTGGCAAAAAACTAATGTTGTCGCAACAGTAATTTTTTGTTGCTACATGTCTTCATAATCCACGACTTCATTGACCTTTTACCAACAAAAAAATGACTTATGACAACGATAGATATTGTTGCGATAAGTTACCTTTTGGCAACAATATTCTCTTTTGTTGCATATACTTTTACCATCGGTGTTTATTGCAACGGAGTTCAACGACTTCTTTGTCGTTGCCAAAAACATTTTTGCCAACAACATTGAATATATGGCAACAAAAAATGTTGTTGCGAAAGGCCTTTATTCTTGTAGTAGGAAGAACATAACATATGCCTTGAGCTCATAGTGTAATTATAAGGAGAATGGAAATCAATATCATATTTATTTTAATTCATGAAACTACTTAAAACGGTTATTCTCTGAGTTTGGTTATAGGCTGGTGGTCATGAATTTGACGGACTCCGATTGACCTGAAACTTGATGGGTTCATCGAAAACGATCTAGTGAGAAAAACTCACTGCTATTCAGTGAATCATGTTGTTTTTGGCATTTTGAGGTTGTTTAGATGGGTTTTCAAGCAGTTTATTAAATTGAATTTGTTATAAATATGAAAAATTATTCTTTATATATCGGCTATATTTGTGTTAAATTTGTAACATGATGATTTAACTTGATATGATATATAGCAAGAATGAAAATCACATGGATTTAATCCTGACTACGCCAAAAATAATTTATTCGAATTTGGTCTAGTTTTGGCGATCATGAATTTCACGATCTCCGAATGACCTGAAATTCAATAGGATCATTGGAAACGATCATTTAAGAAAAACTCACTGTTATGCAGTGAATCACATCGTATTTTGATGATTCGGGATCGTTTAGATGAGTTTTTTGGAGGTTTGACGAATTAAAATGTGATTTACATACGAACAGTCATTCTTTCTATCATTTTATTTTATGTCTAATCTGGAACATGATAACACATGTTGATTTGACATGAATTGGTATATGATAAAAAAATTGTAGGTCATATTTTAAATTCTTAAAAAATACTTAAAATGAGAATTTTTCAAATTTGGTCGCAATTTTTGGAGATTGTGATTTTAACGATCTCCGATTGATATGAAATTTGGTAGATTTATCAGAAATAGTCCAGTGAACAATAATCACTATTATGCAGTGTAAAATATTAATTTTAGTGTTTTAAGACTGTTTAAATGGGGTATTGAGCATTTTTTTTAAATTGTGGAACTTAATCCTCAGAGAAAAGTTCGTGGTTGTGATAAAGTGGTGATAGGAATTAACCCCTATGGTCTCCATTTTCTTATTTATAGTGAGATAGTAAATTTACGCGTTGATATTAGGTCTTCCTCCGTATCGGATAAATTTATTATGAACTCACTGGATATAGTTACTAGTTATTGATAATCTGTATTAGCTCTCCATCTGAGTTTAAGGGTTAAATCAATTTTGTAACTAAAATACAATCATGATTAAATGGAGATAGAATTATATTTCTATGGTCTTTCACTATTAATTTCAAGTGAGTAATAAATTTATGCGTTGACTTTAGGTCTTCCTCCATATCGGATAAATTTATTGTAAGCTCACTAGGAGAAATACTAGTATTTGATATCGTATACTTACTCTCCATCTGAGTATACATGTTGGATCAATGGAACTAGAGCTATTAAAAATGATGTTCACTTGATTTAAATTAACAGTATACTCTCCATCTGAGTTGGGTCTGTTTTAATTATTGGAGTGAATAATCTGGCAATGCATATGTATGTTGCATGAGTAGTTATTTTCCCATCGAAATTGCTATTCAAGATGCATGACATATATGTGTAGTGTGTTTAAAATATTTGTATTAAAAAGTTATATACAATTGACTGAAAATAATAGTATGCTCTCCATCTGAGTTGGTTCTATTTATTTTTGGATTGTATAATTCTTGCATTATATAATATACTTTGCATGAATGATTCTTTTCCCATCGAAATTTATTATTCCAGATGCATGTATGTATATAAATATTGAATGCAGTCTGAATTTTACTATTCAGTATTTTGACTTATTATGTTCTATTTAATGTTTTTATCTCAACTCCACAATGATTTTATGCAATTTGTCGTATTACTTGTTAAAATTTTCTTTTAGTGATAATGCATTAATTTTAAGGATGCAATATATGTACTTTTGTTAAAAGGAATTTAATTCCGGTTTCTGGGCAAAATAAGATGTCACGACCCGGATTTCCCACCATCGGGGGCCGTGATGGCTCCTACTATCGGAGCTAGGCAAGCCAACAATTAAACATTCCTTGAGAACATTCACAACAATAGAAATAAAACGAAAATGATTAAATAAGCGGAAGTCTTTAAAACTTAGATAACAGAAAATAAATGCGGAAGTCTCGAAATACATCTCTACCCAGAGTCTGGTTTCACTAACGCACGAACTACTATAGAGTACTAAAAACAAAAGTCTGAATGAAATACATCAGTGTTTGTCTCGATACAAAGAAGAACAAACTAATAACAGAGAAAGGGACTCCGACCTGCGGGCGTCAGCTAGGCTACCTCGCAAGTCCCTGGACTGAAGACAACTCCCAATCAATACTGCTGCTGTAGTCCAAAAGCTGCTTCTGGATCTGTGCAAAAAGATGCACAGAGTGTAGCATCAGCACAACCGACCCCATGTGCTGGTAAGTGTCTGGCCTAACCCCGACGAAGTAGTGACGAGGCTAGACAGGACCTACCGAGAACAACCTGTGCAGATATATATGCAATAGCGGGAAAAATATACAGAATTTAAACAGCTAAGAGGGAGGGGAGCATGCTATAGGATGTGACAATTCAGATATAGGATCAACGAACAAAGAGATGGAACCGTACAATAACATCAATTAAAGAGAACAGGTAAATCACAACTGCACGGCACCAACCTTCGTGCTTTTACTCTCATTCTCACCAAAACAGTCAAATAAAATGCACGGCATTACCCTTCGTGCTTTTCCTCACATAACTCTCATATCAAGGCACGAAATGACTTTCGTGCTCCAATATTCAAAACATGGCACGGAATGACCCTTCGTGCAAAATTATCAAAACATGGCACAGAATGACCCTTCGTGCATAATTACCAAAACATGGCACGGAATGACCCTTCGTGCACAATCGCTCTTCCTCACCCAATCAACAGTCACAACCAATCGGGGTGAGGGGATGAACAACAATATTAAACATTCCGGCAAGGGAGAACAAATCAACAAATAAGTCCCGGCAAGGGAGAATACATATAATACTTAAATTCCGGCAAGGGAGCAACAACAATTATAAACTACACGTCCCGACAAGGGAATAATTACAACACTTTCTCTTTTGTTCACTTCTTTCTCAAACCTTTCACATTATATGAAACTTATTAATTAAACAAGGAAGAGGTATCACAAAATCCGAATAAAACACCATTAAGACTCACAGTCATGCTGGACTCTGGTGTATAGATACTCGTCACCATTCCTATACACCGTACTCAATAATTAGCAAATAGCAAACAACATCCTAATCATATTCCCTCAAGCCAAAGTTAGAACAAAAACTTACCTCGGAAGCTCCAATTCAACTCAAGCCTCTATTATAGCTTTACCCCTCGAATTCACCACAAAACCGCCCGAATCTAGTCACAAATTACTCAAATATATCAACAAATGCTAGTTAAATCAGTTTGAATGCATAAGAATGAATTTCCCAATGTTTTATCCAAAAATTCCCAAAACGCCCCCGGGCTCACGTGGTCAAAACTCGAGGTTTGAACCAAAACCGGGTTACCCATTCCCCCACAAGTCCATATCTATTATTTGTTTTGAAATCGGACCTCAAATTGAGGTCCATATCCCCAATTTAGTGAAAACCTAGGTTCTACCCAAAATCCCCAATTTCACCCATGAAATTCCATGATTTTAAGATGAAAACATGATAGATGATGTTAAAGATTGAAGAAATTAGTTAAAAGTTAACTTACAATTGATTTGGAGAAGAGAGAGTTCGTGAAAAATCGCCAATGGAGTTTGTGTTTTGAAAATATGAAAAATGAGCCTAAAAATCGTCTAAGTATGAAACATGCAGGTGCAGATATCGCAATTGCGAAACCGGGTTCGCAATTGCGAACACAGCAGACTTGGGAATTGCGAGGATTTTGTTCGCATTTGGGAACTAAGGCAGAAAGGGCGGACATCGCATTTGCGAAGGGGGTGTTCACATTTGCGAACTCTGGGCTTTAGGACTGGGATCACATTTGCGATGAATGTCTTCGCATTTGCGAAGACTGGGCTAATATACAGACATCGCATTTGCGATGGTTTCTTCGCTTTTGCGAAGTCTGTTGCATCAGGGGGAAATGTCGCAATTGCGAAGCCTGCAGGTCAGGCATACCAACAAATTTTTTCCAACATGCAAAAATGGACTCTTGGCCTATCCGAAACTCTCTCGAGCCCTCGGGGCTCCAAACCAAACATGTACACAACCTAAAAAAATCCTACGGGCTTACTCGTGCGATCAAATTGCCAAAATAACTTCAAAATCTATGAATCAAGCCTCAAAACACATAATTCTTCTTTCAACTTTCATAAACTTCAAATTTCCCATTTTTAGTCCGAAACACGTCAAACGACGTGTGACGACCCAAATGGTCATCACCGTAATTCTCCCTTTCTCCGTGCTTCTGAGGCCTTGAAAACCTCACTTTTAGTTGCCTCGATTTGCGTGCGCAGCCCGGGCGCGAAGCTGGAAAATTTTATGTTAAAATATGTGAATTCTGTGGAAAATTTGAAGAATTTTGATATTAATATTGATATAGTTGACTTTGGTCAACATTTTGGGTAAACGGACCCGAACCCGTGATGTGACGGTCCAGGGAGGTCCGTAGGAAAATATGGGACTCGGGCGTATTCCCAGAATCGAAATCCGAGGTCCCAAGCCCGAGTACAGAATTTTTGAAAGAAATTGTTTATCTGGAAATGATATGAAAAATTTGAATGAAAATGAGTTATAAAATATAGGTATCGGGCTCGTATTTTGGTTCCGACGCCCGGTACAGGTCTTAAATATGCGTTAAGCGCTTCCTGTGAAATTTGGTCGAAATCGGACTTCGTTTGACGTGTTTTGGACCTAAATATCTAAAGTTAAAGGTTGATGAACTTTGAAATGGAAAATGATGATTTTGGGGTTTAATTCGTGGGTTTTGATGTTATTTTGGCGATTTCATCGCTCGACTAAGTTCGTAGGATGTTATTGAGTTAGTGTGTGTGTTTGGTTGGGAGCCCCGAGGGCTCGCGAGTGATTTTGGGGTTGGTTTGGGATGTTTTAGGACTTAAAAGCAAACCAGAAAATTTAGAAGTGTTGCATACCATTTTTGCCCTACGCGTTCGCGATCCACAGTCACGTTCGCATAGCTCAGTCCCTCCGCTCCTTCGCGTTCGATTCCTCTCCGCGTTCGCATAAGCCAAGTGAAGAGCCCAGATTTTTCTTCTACGCGTTCGCGACCTGACCACGCGAACGCGAAGCCTGCCCGCCCTTCTTCATCGCGAACGCGACCTCATCACGCGTTCGCGTAGGTTTAATTTCTTCAGTGAAATATTTAAATTCCAGCACTGTTCCATTACGGGTTTCTCTCAAATTTCTCACACGAGCTCTTCCATAAAACTCTCCATAGACGATTCTCAACCATTTATTCTCCATAATCTCTTGGGTAAGTATTCTTAACTCCTTTTCCTCTTAATTTCTTCCATTAATCTTTAACTTCCTAGCCCTAAAGCATGAATTCAAGGTAGAAAATGGGGGATTTGGGTAGAACTAGGGCTTTTGGGATTTTGGGCAATTCAACCTCAATTCATGGTCGAATCTTAAAACAAATTACATATTTGAACTCGTGGGGTTATGAGTGATTGGGTTTTGGTCCGAGCCTCGAGTTTGGACCATGTGGGCCCGAGGTCGGATTTTGGTATTTTTGGAATAATGATAGGAAATTCATTTCTAGGCTATGGGATTGTGTTTTTGAGCCATTATTGATAATATTGAACTAATTATGGCTAGATATCGTTGTTTCAGAGTTGGATTCTAGAGGAAAGGCGGTGTTAGAGGCTTGATTGCTATTTTCGGACCGAGGTAAGTATTTGATCTAACTTTGGCTTGAGGGAATAGGATTAGAGTGTTTTGATTGCTATTTGCTAAATGATCGAGTACGGTGTATAGGCATGATAACGAGTATCTATACACCGGTGTCTAGTATGACCGTGAGTCGTAAATGCTTTTATTCGAAATATATGGCACAACTGTCTTGTTGAATTGATAATTTCCATGTAAAGTGTTAGAAAAGAACGAAATGAACTAAAAGAGAATATGACGCAATGATTCCCTTGCCGGGATGAGTAGACTGTTACTATTGAATTCTCCCTTGCCGGGATATTTGGGCTGTTAGCTGTACCCTTGCCAGGTTTAATTGTTATGTCGTTAAATTTCCCTAATGGGACCTCCTTTGGAGAGATTATTTGTGCTATTCATTATAATATGGGATCGTGTGGCATGTCTACCACTTATGAATTATAATATGGGATCGTGTGGCACGCCGTCCACCTATGAAATATGAATTGGGATCGAGTGGTACGCCGACCACAACTTATATTGATTATTGTTATTGGCCTGAGATACCGGTGACATTGTGCACGGAGAAACGGGAGCGAGTGGTACGCCTACCACGTAATATATGAAAAGGGATCATATGGCGCACTGTCCACTTATATACTACACTACGGGATCGTGTGGCGCGCCGTCCGTTTATGTTATACATTATGGGATCATGTGGCGCGCCGTCCACTGTAAACATATGTATCATGAAACCCGGAGTAGATCTGCTGTTGTTTCTAATGTTCCATTTTCATTTAGTACTCCCCGATAGCATGTCCCCTCCCAGCTTTACTTTTTATTATTTTGTTATTGTTTTTTTCTCGCACTTGTATATTATATTTGCACAGGTTAATTGTGGTAGGTCCTATCTAGCCTCGTCACTACTTTGCCGGGGTTAGGCAAGACACTTACCAGCACATGGGGTCGGTTGTGCTGATGCTACACTTCTGTGCTTTTTGCACAGATTACGATACCGGAGCAGCTTTTAGACCACAACAGTAGCCTTTTCGATCGAGAGCTGACTTCAGCACAGGGACTTCGAGGTAGCCTAGCTGGCGTTCGCGGGCCGGAGTCCTTGTCTATGTTTAGTTTGTTTTCTTTGTACCGAGACAAACGTTTTGTATTTCCATTCAGACTTGTTTGTAGCACTCCTTGGTAGTCCGTGAACTAGTGACACCAGATTTTGGGTAGAGATATGTTTTAAACTTCCGCATTATGAATTCGTTTTTATTAAAAGTCTTCCGCTTAATTTTAATTATTGTTTCAGATTATTATAATTGTTTAAATAAATCAGCAGAATTATTGTGATGTTTGGCTTGCCTAGCTCCGACAGTAGGTGCCATCACGACTCCCGATGATGGGAAATTCGGGTCATGACAAGTTGGTATCAGAGCACTAGGTTACATAGGTCTCACAACTCACGGACAAACTCGGTAGAGTCTGAGGGATCGGTACGGAGACGTCTGTATTTATCCCCCAGAGGCTACAGAGTTAGGAAAAATTTCACTTTGTTCACTCTTGTCGTGCGATTTTGTTTCTCAAATATTGATTGTCGTTCTACTCTGTTCTTTCGCAGATGGCGAGAACACGTGCTTCCTTTTCTGCCGCGCAGCAGCCCGAGCCCCCAGCAGCAGCTCCTATCAGGGACAGAGGGCGAGGCCGAGGTAGAGCTCAGCCCCGAACAGCAGTCCCAGAGGTGGAGCCTCATGTTGACCATGATGAGGAGGTTCCAGCTCCAGCAGCTCCGGTGGATCCAGCTCAGGTCCCAGAGGGTTTCATAGCCACTCTAGTACTCTAGGACGCTTTGGTCTGACTGCTAGGCTTTATATAGAGTGTCTATAGAGCGGGTTTGCTTCCCGCAGCACTAGCCACATCTCAGGCTGGGGGAGGAGTTCAGACTCCCGCTACGCGTACTCCGGAGCAAGTAGCTCCTCAGCCTCAGGTTCCAGTAGTTCAACCAGTAGTGGCAGCCCAGCCGGGTATTCCAGCTCAGACCGGCAATGGTGCGGCGATGTCCGCGGATGCTTTGTGGAGGCTTGATAGGTTCACCAAGCTCTTCACCACCACCTTCAACGGTGCTTCTACAGAGGACCCCCAGGACTTCATATGCAGTTGTCATGAGGTTCTTCGAACCATGGGTATTTTGGAGATCAATGGGGTCGACTTCGCCACTTTTCGCCTAGCAGGATCCGCCAAGACTTGGTGGAGAGATTTCTGTTTAGCCAGGCCAGCAGGGTCGCCATCATTGACCTGGGATCAGTTTTCCGAGCTATTTCTGGGGAAGTTTCTCCCAGTCACTCAGAGGGATGTCCTTCGCAGGCAGTTTGAGCGTCTCCAGCAGGGCTCTATGTTAGTTACGCAGTATAAGACTCGGTTTATTGATCTTGCACGCCATGCTATTATGATACTCCCCACCGAGAGAGAGAGGGTGCGGAGGTTTGTGGATGGGTTGGTTCAGCCGATCCGTGTTCAGATGGCCATGAGTGTCGGGAGTGAGATTTTATTTCAAGAGGCGGCATATGGTGCCCGCCGGATAGAGATGGCACTTTCTCAGGGAGGTGGTCAGGGGTCTAATAAGAGGCCTCATCATTCTGGTAGATTCATTGGTACCTCGTCTGGAGGTAGGGATTCTTATGTTAGAGGCCACCCTCCGAGGCCCTTTTAGTCAGCTCTCCAGGCTTCTCATGGTACTCCAGGTGGTCGTGGTTCTCAGCCGCAACATTCTGACCAACAGCTCTTCAGCACACCATCAGCTCCTATCAGTGCACCACCACTTCGATATTCTCAGCAGCCGAGGGCTTGTTTCACTTGCGGCGATCTGAGGCACATTGCCAAGTATTGCCCTCGAGCTTCCAACAGTTCTCAGCAGCAGGGTCCTCGCCCTATGATTCAGGCACCAGGTGATCCACAGCTTGGCCAGCCAACTAGAGGCGGGGGTAGGGATTATAGAGGTGGAGGGAGAGACCGTAGAGGTGGAGCTCGGACCGCCAGAGGCAGGGGTCAGCCAGTAGCCGATCGTCCCAGGGACACAGTTCAGGGAGGTGGGGCCCAGCCCCATTTCTATGTCTTGCCAGCCACGCCAGAGGCCGAGTCATCAGATGCTGTGATTACAGGTACTATTCTGGTCTATGATAGAGGTGCTTCCGTATTATTTGATCCCGGATCTACGTATTCCTATGTGTCATCCTATTTTGCACCCTATTTGGTTATGCCTAGTGAGGCTTTGGGTATTCCTATATATGTGTCTACACCGGTGGGTGATTCTATAGTGGTCGACCGAGTGCATCATTCATGTGTGGTATTATTTGAGGGTCTTGAGACCCGTGTCGACTTATTGCTCTTAGATATGGTGGACTTCGACGTTATATTGGGGATGGATTGGTTGTCCCCGTATCATGCTATTTTGGATTGTCACGCCAAGACCGTAACCTTGGCCTTGCCAGATTTGCCCCGACTTGAGTGGAGAGGGACCCCAGGTCATGCCACCCACAGTGTTATTTCATATGTTAAGGCTCGATGCATGGTCGAGAAGGGGTGTCTAGCATATCTAGTGTATGTTCGTGACTCCAGTGCAGAGGTTCCATCTATTGACTCTATTCCTATTGTTCGGGAGTTCCCGAGGTTTTCCCTTCAGACCTGCCGGGTATGCCGCCCGACAGGGATATTGATTTCTGTATTGATCTGGCTCCGGACACTCAGCCTATTTCCATTCCGCCGTATCGCATGGCCCCGCCAGAGTTGAAAGAGTTAAAGGAGCAGCTTCAGGACTTGCTTGATAAGGGTTTCATTAGACCCAGTGTATCGCCTAGGGGTGCACCAGTGTTATTTGTGAAGAAAAAGGATGGGTCGATGAGGATGTGCATTGATTACCGGCAGTTGAACAAGGTGACGATAAAGAACAAGTATCCACTGCCGAGGATTGATGATTTATTCGACCAGCTTCAGGGTGCTAGGGTGTTCTCGAAGATTGATTTGAGGTCTGGTTATCATCAGCTGAGGATTAGGGCATCCAATGTCCCTAAGACGGCATTTCGCACTCGGTATGGGCATTATGAGTTTTTGGTCATGTCATTTGGGTTGACCAATGCCCCAACAGCATTTATGGAGTTGATGAACCGAGTGTTCAGACCCTATTTGGATTTGTTCGTGATTGTATTCATTGACGACATTCTGATATACTCCCGCAGTCAGGAGGAGCATGAGCATCACCTCAGAGTGGTTCTTCAGACTCTGAAAGATAGTCAATTGTACGCCAAGTTCTCGAAGTGCGAGTTTTGGTTGAGTTTTGTTGCATTCCTGGGTCACGTTGTTTCAGCAGAGGGTGTTCAGGTGGACCCGAAGAAGATTGAGGCAGTCAAGAATTGGCCTCGATCAGCGTCAGCTACAGAAATCTGGAGTTTCTTGGGGTTAGCAGGTTACTACCGACAGTTTGTGGAGGGGTTTTTATCCATTGCAGCCCCGATGACGAGATTGACCCAGAAGGGTGCCCAGTTCAGGTGGTCAGATGAGTGCGAGGCGAGCTTCCAGAAGCTCAAGACAGCTCTGACTACGGCACCGGTATTAGCGTTGCCCATGGGAGCAGAGCCTTATACTATTTATTGTGATGCTTCCCGTATCGGGTTTGGCGCAGTGTTGATGCAGAATGGCAAAGTCATAGCATATGCTTCGAGGCAGTTGAAGATCCACGAAAAAAATTATCCAGTTCATGACCTAGAGTTAGCAGCCATTGTTCATGCCTTGAAGATCTGGAGGCATTATTTATATGGTGTGACGTGTGAGGTGTACACGGATCACAAGAGCCTTCAGTACTTGTTCAAACAGAAGGAGTTGAATTTGAGGCAGAGGAGGTGGTTGGAGATGTTGAAAGACTATGATGTTTCTATCTTATACCACCCACGGAAGGACAATGTGGTGGCTGATGCATTGAGTAGGAAGTCCGCCAGCATGTGTAGTCTTGCCTATATTCTGGTCAGTCAGAGACCGCTTGCTTTGGATGTTCAAGCCTTGGCCAATCCATTTGTGAGATTGGATATTTCTGAGCCTAGCAGGATGTTAGCTTACACGGTTTCTCGTTCGTCGTTGATGGAGCGTATCCGGGAGTGGCAGTTTGATGATCCCCATTTGTGTGTCCTGAGAGATACGGTGCAGCGGGGAGGTGCCAAGAAAATGAGCTTGGGAGATGATGGTGTATTGAGATTGCAGGGGTGAGTTTGTGTGCCCAATGTTGATGGTATTCGGGAGTTAATCTTAGCAGAGGCCCGTAGTTCTCGGTATTCTATTCATCCGGGTGCCGCGAAGATATTTCAGGATTTGAGGCAACATTATTGGTGGCGCAGAATGAAGAAAGACATTGTTGCATATATGGCTCGTTGTCTGAACTGTCAGCAGGTTAAGTACGAGCATCAGAGGCCCGATGGTTTATTTCAGAGGATTGAGCTTCCCGAGTGGAAGTGGGAGAGAATTACCATGGATTTTGTTACTGGCCTTCCGATGACTCGGAAGAAGTTTGATGTTATATGGGTTAGTGTTGATAGGCTGACCAAGTTAGCGCATTTTATTCCAGTGGCCACCACCTATTCGTCCGAGAGATTTGCTAAGATTTATATTAGAGAGATCGTTCGCCTTCATGGGGTGCCGATATCTATCATTTCTGATCGGGGTCCGCAGTTCACCTCGCATTTCTGGAGAGCGGTACAGCAGGAGTTGGGCACCCAGGTTCAGTTGAGTACAACATTTCATCCCCAGAGGGACGGTCAGTCCGAGAGGACTATACAGATTCTTAAGGATATGCTTCGAGCCTGCGTTATTGATTTTGGAGGCTCATGGGACCAGTTCTTGCCTTTAGCAGAGTTTTCCTACAACAACAGCTACCAATCCAGCATTCAGATGGCTCCATATGAGGCATTATATGGTAGGCGGTGTCGGTCCCCAGTCAAATGGTTTGAGCTGAGAGAGGCATGGTTATTGGGTACAGATCTAGTTCAGGAGGCCTTGGATAAGGTCAAGATCATTCAGGACAGACTTTGGTTAGCTCAGTCTAGGCAGAAGAGTTATGCAGATCGCAAGCTCAGGGATGTTGCTTTCATGGTTGGTGAGCGAGTATTGCTCTGTGTATCGCCTATGAAGGGCGTGATGAGATTCGGGAAGAAGGGCAAGCTTAGCCCTAGGTTTATTGGCCCATTTGAGATTCTTGATCGCATGGGAGAGGTGGCTTATAGACTTGCCTTGCCACCTAGCTTGTCAGCTGTGCATCCAGTTTTTCATGTATCCATGCTTCGGAGGTATCACGACAATCCAGCCCACGTGTTAGATTTCAGCACTGTCCAATTGGACAAGGATCTGTCATATGAGGAGGAGCCGGTGGCTATTTTAGACCGGCAAGTTCGACGGTTGAGGTCGAAGAGTTTTCCTTCAGTGCGTGTTCAGTGGAGAGGTTAGCCTCCTGAGGCATCGACCTAGGAGTCCGAGTCTGATATGCGGAGCCGTTATCCCCATCTACTCCCCGACTCAGGTACTTCTTTCTTTTGTCTGTTCGAGGACGAACAGTTGTTTTAGAGGTGGAGGATGTGACGACCCAAAGGGTCATCACCATAATTCTCCCTTTCTCTGTGCTTCCGAGGCCTTAAAAACCTCGCTTTTAGTTGCCTCAATTTGCGTGCTCATTCCGGGCACGAAGCCGGAAAATTTTATGTTAAAATATGTGAATTCTGTGGAAAATTTGAAGAATTTTGATATTAATATTGATATAGTTGACTTTGGTCAATATTTTGGGTAAACGGACCCGGACCCGTGATGTGACGGTCACGGGAGGTCCGTAGGAAAATACGGGACTCGGGCGTATTCCCGGAATCGAAATCCGAGGTCCCAAGCCCGAGTACGGAATTTTTGAAAGAAATTGTTTATCTGAAAATGATATGAAAAATTGGAATGAAAATGAGTTAGAAAATATAGGTATCGGACTCGTATTTTGGTTTCGACGCCCGGTACAGGTCTTAAATATGCGTTAAGCGATTCCTGTGAAATTTGGTCGAAATCGGACGTCGTTTGACGTGTTTCGGACCTAAATATCTAAAGTTAGAGGTTGATGAACTTTGAAATGGAAAATGATGATTTTGGGGTTTAATTCGTGGGTTTTGATGTTATTTTGGCGATTTGATCGCTCGACTAAGTTCGTAGGATGTTATTGAGTTAGTGTGTGTGTTTGGTTGGGAGCCCCAAGGGCTCGTGAGTGATTTCGGGGTTGGTTCGGGATGTTTTAGGACTTAAAAGCACACCAGAAAATTTAGAAGTGTTGCAGACCATTTTTGCCCTACACGTTCGCGATCCACAGTCGCATTCGCATAGCTCAGTCCCTCCGCTCCTTCGCGTTCTCGATTCCTCTCCTCGTTCGCATAAGCCAAGTGAAGAGCCCGGATTTTTCTTCTACGCGTTTGCGACCTGACCACGCGAACGCGAAGCCTGCCCGCCCTTCTTCATCGTGAATGCGTCCTCATCACGAGTTCGCGTAGGTCTAATTTCTTCAGTGAAATATTTAAATTCCAGCACTATTCCATTACGGGTTTCTCTCAAATTTCTCACACGAGCTCTTCCATAAAACTCTTCATAGACGATTCTCAACCATTTCTTCTCCATAATATCTTGGGTAAGTATTCTTAACTCCTTTTCCTCTTAATTTCTTCCATTAATCTTTAACTTCCTAGCCCTAAAGCATGAATTCAAGGTAGAAAATGGGGGATTTGGGTAGAACTAGGGCTTTTGGGATTTTGGGCAATTCAACCTCAATTCGAGGTCGAATCTTAAAACAAATTACATATTTGAACTCGTGGGGTTATGGGTGATTGGGTTTTGGTCCAAGCCTCGAGTTTGGACCATGTGGGCCCGAGGTCGGATTTTGGTATTTTTGGAAGAATGATCGGAAATTCATTTCTAGGCTTTGGGATTGCGTTTTTGAGCCATTATTGATAATATTAAACTAATTATGGCTAGATATCGTTGTTTCGGAGTTGGATTCTAGAGGAAAGGCGGTGTTAGAGGATTGATTGCTATTTTCGGACCGAGGTAAGTGTTTGATCTAACTTTGGCTTGAGGGAATAAGACTAGAGTGTTTTGATTGCTATTTGCTAAATGATCAAGTACGGTGTATAGGCATGGTGACGAGTATCTATACACCGGTGTCTAGCATGACCGTGAGTTGTAAATGCTTTTATTCGAAATATATGGCACAACTGTCTTGTTGAATTGATAATTTCCATGTAAAGTGTTAGAAAAGAACGAAATGAACTAAAAGAGAATGTGACGCAATGATTCCCTTGCCGGGACGAGTAGACTGTTCCTATTGAATTCTCTATTGCCGGGATATTTGGGCTGTTAGCTGTACCCTTGCCGAGTTTAATTGTTATGTCGTTGAATTTCCCTAATGAGACCTCCTTTGGAGAGATTATTTGTGCTATTCATTATAATATGGGATCGTGTGGCACGCCGACCACTTATGAATTATAATATGGGATCGTGTGGCACGCCGTCCACCTATAAAATATGAATTGGGATCGAGTGGTACGCCGACCACAACTTATATTGATTATTGTGATGGCCTGAGATGCCGGTTTCATTGTGCACGGAGAAACGGGAGCGAGTGGTACGCCTACCACGTAATATATGAAAAGGGATCATGTGGCGCGCCGTCCACTTATATACTACACTACGGGATCATGTGGCGCGCCGTCCACTTATGTTATACATTATGGGATCGTGTGGCGCGCCGTCCACTGTAAACATATGTATCATGAAACCTGGAGTAGATCTGCTGTTGTTTCTAATGTTCCATTTTCATCTAGTACTCCCCGATAGCATGTCCCCTCCCAGCTTTACTTTGTATTATTTTGTTATTGTTTTTTCTCGCACTTGTATATTATATTTGCATAGGTTAATTGTGGTAGGTTCTGTCTAGCCTCGTCACTATTTTGCCGGGGTTAGGCTAGACACTTACTAGCACATGGAGTCGGTTGTGCTGATGCTACACTTCTGTGCTTTTTGCACAGATTACGGTACCAGAGCAACTTTTGAACCACAACAGTAGCCTATTCGATCGGGAGCTGACTTCAGTCCAGGGACTTCGAGGTATCCTAGCTGGCGTTCGCGGGCCGGAGTCCTTGTCTATGTTTAGTTTGTTTTCTTTGTACCGAGACAAAAGTTTTGTATTTCCATTTAGACTTGTTTGTAGCACTCATTGGTAGTCCGTGAGCTAGTGACACCAGATTTTAGGTAAAGATATGTTTTAAACTTCCGCATTATGAATTCATTTTTATTAAAAGTCTTCCGCTTAATTTTAATTGTTGTTTCAGTTTATTATAATTGTTTAAATAAATCAAAAGAATTATTGTGATGTTTGGCTTGCCTAGCTCCGACAGTAGGCGCCATCACGACTCCCGATGGTGGGAAATCCGGGTCGTGACACGACGTCCGATTTCGACCAAATTTCACAAAAAGCGCTTAACGCATATCTAAGACCTGTACAGAGCGTCGGAACCAAAATACGAGCCCGATACCTATATTTTATAACTCATTTTCTTTTCAAAATTTCATATCTTTTCAGAAAAATAATTTCTTTCAAAAATTCTTTACTCGGGCTCAGGACCTCGGATTTCGATTCCGGGAACACGCCCGGGTCCCATATTTTTCTACAGGCCTTCCGGGACCGTCACATCATGAGTCCGGGTCCGTTTACCCATAATGTTAACCTAAGTCAACTTTAACAATACTAATATTAAAATTCTTCAATTTTAACACATAGTTCACATATTTTAACATAAAAACTTTCCGGCTTCACGCCCGGACTGCGCACGTAAATCGAGGCAACTAAATGCGAGGTTTTCAAGGCCTCGGAAGCACGGAAAAAAGGGAAAATTATGGTGATGACCCTTTGGGTCGTCACATAAGAGATGGATATTTGTTTTATTTTTCGAATTACTCTTGAGTTATTGAGATTAATAAATATTTTATCTCTTGTGGTACATGAATGCATGACCGTGTAATTGTATATTGATGTCTCTCCTGAACAGAACAATATTAGTCTATCTCATAAGAGAATATGTTCTTTAAAATTGAGTAAAACTTATCTGTGCTTTTGTCTAAGTCATATTAATCTGGATAGGATTTCAAGTTGGTCAAGGATGGACCTTAAGGTTCATTGAAAGTAGAGGCACTACCAACTTGTGGATCCTGTTTGGAAGGAAATTTGACTAAAAGATGTTTCCCTTTAAAAGGAAATAAAACTAATGACAAGCTAGAATGAATCCTTTCTGATTTGTATGGTTAAATGAACATACTCGTACGAGATAGATTTTGAGTATTTTGTGACATTCATAAATGATTACTTAAAATATTAATATATTTATTTGATGCACTGTAAGTCTTAATGAATTAAGTAATTCATTTTTAAGACTTAAAACAGAGAAGCACCAAAGAAATATATTAAGTTACTACAATTTGATTGTAGTGGCGAGCACATCTCTAAAGAGTTCTTTAGTTACATATCAGAATAAGGGATTACATCTCAATTGACTACACCGTAAACTCCATAATAGAGTGGTAAGTAGAAAGAAGAAATAAGTCTTTTTTGGATATGGATAGACTAATGACGTGTTATTCAGATTTGCCTTATTTGTTTTTGGAATATTTCCTGGAAACTCTAAATTACATTCTGAATTTAGTTCCTTCTAAGTTAGTACCTGGGACATCTATAGAACTGTGGACTGAATGTAAGCTCGGTCTGTGGCATGTTCAGATATAGGATTGTCCCGCATATGTGCTGAAAGGGAAAGCAGATATGTAAGTTGGAACTAAGAATGGATAGGTGCATGTTTATCGAATATCCAAGAAAACAAATGGATCTTTATTTTATTGTCCTAAAGAAAATAAGGCAATTGTTAAAACAATTGCATTTTTCTAGATAAGAGCTGTTTAATAAAACATGTTCCTAGAAGTAAACTATTTTTACAGAAATTGGGCAAAGAAATTACTAGATGTTCAAGAACATCAAAACCCACACGTCAGAATTGACGTTCCATTGCATTTAAGTAGTGGGAGAACGTTAATAGACAAGATATGCCTTTATCGAGTGGGAGTAATGTTTGAACATTGAACACTATAGTAAGAAGTCACTAATATTTTAATGTCGTGAGGTAACAAAGGTAATATTAGTAGTACTTCGTCGTAGTGAGAGAAAGCTAAAGAAAATCATAGTTCGGTGTACATTCTTGGGATAGTTTCGGTAACAGAATCCCTGAAGAATTTAATACCAAACTACATTCTTGGGACAAATATTGCATCAGATATAACTTGGCAAGATTCTTTAACAAAACCTTATTTGGTGAAGACTTTTAATAGTCATGTAAAAGAATGCCTGAGAAAGTTGTAGATGCATGGTTATGAGTCTAAGTAGGAGATTGTTGGGGCATATATTATTAACCATGCATTTGGATATAGTATATCCTAATAATTATCATGGTTAAAAGTCTAAGTGGGAGATTGTTGGGATATATACTATTAACCATGGGTTTGGTTTAGATATAGTATTTATTATGAAACAATTGTTTATTCAGTTTTAATAAAGTTTTAAATAGATCATATATTAGTCTGTGTCATTTGCTTATATAGTAGATGATTTAGTGTATAGAGTTTAGCTTATACACGGAAGATTAAATCATCGGTTCTTATAAGTATAAAGTTTGAGTTCACAATCTAATGATGGAGTTGGACAAACCATCAGGAATGATTGTAGCACAAGATTAAATATAATTTATCTTGATTATGGGAATGGTTTAATTCTAACTTCTTATGCTAGTACATTTTGTATGTATTGAACGGACCAGGTAGATATAAGTATTTTATACTGACTTAATAAAATAAACTCTCTAGCCATTAAATGTACTTATACTCTTAATCTTGATATAATTATTATTAGCTGTGTATATTATTATTGTTTTGATTTATTAAAAGACGAGATTCTTTCGTGGGTCAATATGCCTGGTAAATTGGATAATAATAATATACATTGGCGAAATAATAGTTAGTTGATGGAATTCATGTCTCGGTTTAGAGATTGATGATACACCTTTATGAAAGCTTATAAGTTTTCATGTGTAAACCTGGTCGGTGGATTTTGTATCCGGCACATGAAATAAGTTAAGCGAAAGTCTAAAGGAAATAATCAATAAATTAAATCGTCAGTAATTTAATTTAATTGATTAGTATCTGAATCTTAACATGGGGAGTTAAATAAGATTTAATGGATGAATTTCGAAATTGGATAAGGAGTGCAATTACGGATTTTTAGTGGAATAATTTGTAATTAATTATGGTAGATATTAATTTCAAAAATTAGAAATTAATTCCATAATTGGAGCCTTGTTAATCAAATATTGTGGTCCCTACTGTGCCTAAATAATAGGAAATAAAGGAATCATTTTTCTGGTGGAAAAGAAAACCCAACAGGTTTTGAAAAAGGGTCTTCCCCTTAAAACTTGTGCTATAAATACATAATATTTTCCACCTAGAGGGAGAGGTACATGGTGGCTGAAATTTTCAGCCAAGTTTCCTAGAAATTTCGCCCACACAAAATTGCTATTTCCGGTATTTAACTTTAGATGTTTCTGCATATAGATGGTCATTAAAATCCCAACAAACAACAGGAGAAGGACATGCATCGTTTGCCATACAAAGCCTCATATACCTGTGGTCTCGGGGCAACTATTTCGGGCTGATCATCAAGCATTGGCTTTTTCTGAAAAGCCTCTGGATTTTCTTGGCGAATCTTCTTCACCTGTTCGAGTGCGACTTTGATGTTCTTAGCAAGTTCCCTGACGGACATGGCATAGTTAGCATCAAAGAGCTGCTTAAATATATTTTTCTCTTGGTGCAGCTTCACCTGAACCAGAAGCTTATCAACAGCTTGATACACTATAACTTGAACTTTGTGGACAAATTGACTCCATTGTTTGCTGTTGCTTTGACGATATCGTGCAGCATCATCTAGGAATGCTTTTAATTCATCGAGTTCGTCCACCAGACGTGCACAATCTTCAGGTCAGCTCCCATGTTTCCTTTATTAGGTTCTCCACTACAATTTTCAGTGCTACATCTGCCATCTTTCTTTCTTTAATTTTGGGATAAGAATATATATATATATATATGTAAATGGAGAGGGATATATAGTTATTACAGCTCTTAGCAATTAGATGATCTGAGCTTTAGTACTGCGGCTATGTGTTTGTATATATAGAATGGAGGACATAATGTGAACATCCATTTTATTAATATATTAACTTGACTTCATGCTTAGGATTATTTGAATATGCGGTCTTTCTTTATTTTAATCTTCACCGGCCTGCCACCAGCAAATTAATATTTCTAACGAGATTAGTGGATGCCTAACTATAGTTCAATCAAACTCACGTTCAATGTGTACGGACTGGATCTAAATTCAATACTACTCCCTAAAAAGTCGGTGGTTGCAATATTTGTATGGATAAACAGCTAATTGATGGAATACTAAGAGTGTGTTTTGGTACGAAGGAAAATGTTTTCCTTCTTTTCATGAAAATAAATGGTGTTCTCACTTATTTTTTCATGTTTGGTTAGTTAATAGAAAAATTTTTCCAAAAAATATTTTTTAGTATTTGGATAGATAGAGTAGAAAATCTTTTTTAGGAAAATAATTTTCTATGTTACTCTCCTCACCCCAACCTCCCTCAATTTCCATGTTTCCTGTGCCCCTCCTCCCAATAATTACTCAACGTTTTCACAACTCTATTTTCCTTCAAAAATTCAATTATTCTTCTAAAAAATTCACATAATTCAAAGGAACTTTTTCCATAAGGACGTTTAAATTTAAGCTCCATAACTGACAAAAAAAATATTCTTTTTCTTTATGAAACAAAATAAAAATACTAAAAAAAATATTTATTTTGTTGAAACGAAAGAAAATAGATTATCTACATCATAAAAAAAGTACTTTTTTTTGTTGGAATGGAAAAAAAACTATATATCCACAAAATGAGAAGAAAGTATTTTTAATAATATTTCTATAAGGGTGGGTAGTTGGGGGTCGAAGGTACGGTGGGATACGGGTTGGGGTGTGGGGGTTGGTTGGTAGGGGTTGGTAGGGATGGGAAATAGGACGGGGAAGATTGAAAAAAAGTTTTAGAAAATATTTTCTCTTTTCTGGATAGAAAAAGTATTTTCCTCCAATTGAAAAAAAATAAGCTGGTGAGAAAAATATTTTTCAAAATATTTAAGCCAACTAAATAAAAAAAATTGAAAAATATTTTCCCTCCGTGGCGAACACACATTCTCATTAATTAGTCTTTAAAGTTTAAAGTCAATGATTGCACTACTTGACGTGCTAGTGTTATTGTTACAGCTCATGCGTTGCATTTCCCAATGATTAATTAATGATGAGGACTTTGTCGATTAATGAATATTTGTTAAAATATTTAGTTTCACATGTTTTACCTCTGAGAGTTGCACGTTACTTCCACATGGTGCATCTAGGTAAGCTGAGAGCTCACTTGTGATTTTGAAATGACGCAACGTTCAGAAACATCAATTTTTTTATCAGAATGGACAATGACGCCATAAATGTGACGTGTGGCTATAATTTATGGTTTAGCACATTATATGCCTTGCATTTATATGCTTTAATGTTGAATTACACTTTGTTTGAGCGTAATAAAGTCTATTTTATGTGTAGGTACATTGAAAATGAAAGTAGAGTTAAAGGGATATTTAAACGTCGAAATTGCGGTCGAGAACGGTGAAAAGGAGAAGCCGTGCAAAAGCCAGCTCGACCAGGCTTTAGCCTGGCGAGGCCAGCTTAAAGCCAGGCCCAACCAGGCGTTAGCCTGGCAACGCCAGCTTAAAGCCAGGCGTTAGCCTAGCGACGCCAGCTTAAAGCCAGGCGTTAGCCTAGCGACGCCAGCTTAAAGCCAGACTGAGGCTGGCGTTAGCCAGGCGACGCAAGGTCTAAGGTCAGGCCCAGTTCGAGTTTTGAAGGTTTTAATTATTTTCCGGCTTGACTAGGAGTTGACCTACACATTTAGGGCTTGTCCCAAACATATAAATAGACCCAAAAATGCCACTTTAAAGGACTTTTGCAACCAGAGGCAAGAATACCTCGTGGAACACTACTTGGGAGTTCGAATCATTGATTTCTACATCCCTCTATCTTTACTCTGTAATTTAATTATACAAATTACTTTCGATATTGTTACTATGAGTTTGAGTAGCTAAAATCATAATCTAGAGTTTTGATGGAACCCGTTGAAGGATGATTTTCTCGTTATCTTAATATGGATTTGCCATAGTATTCTCTCTATTTGTTCAGCTATATGCTTATTGCTGTTAATTGAAGGGCCTTCAATTAATTGTTCCTATTTAGTGTGAATTACTCGGGAGAGAATTCATATTTAGGTTGTTGTTGAACATCATCACTCCTAACGTATATGAGGGATCAATACGAAGGGTTTAAAGGTGGGATTAGGGATAACGAAACATTGGGTGCGATGTAAGTGAGTTGTACTTAAGGCTAGCCAGCTTAATTCGGGAGAATATGTGTAGTATATTATTGTAATTACTCGGGAGAGAGTTACGACAGTTAGAGTACTCATAATCGATAGAGAAGACTTAGGAAATTTATAGCAAACATAGCGGAAGGGATTCCGACAATATGGAAAATCAGAACCTTAGATCATTCTCATTCTTGCTTATAAACCGTTAGTAGTTAGTTATTAATTATTGCATTTTCGTTACGTTATATTTAGTTAGTAAACATCCAACCTATTACTTAAAAATCTCTGAAGATTGAATACGTGAATTTTTGTGAGTCTAATATATGTAATTTATAGGTTAATTCCCTGTGGGTTTCGTCTCCGGACTTGTTAACCGGAATATATTTGCAGAGACTGCTTTGTCCTTTTATAAGGAATAGTTTGGCGTGATTAAATTTTGGCGCCGATGGCACGGAATTAACGGTTTCATTAATTGCAATTAAAAAGAAGTGCAAAAATTCTTATTGTAGTCAATTTTCTTCAATTTAAACTTATCATTGAAATTCTAACGTTTGTAGTCTTGGATGTTATAGGTGCATGCCTAGAAATTCCTCAAGATCTGGTGACTTTTTTGAAGCATTATTAGATCCTAAGAAAGTTTTCAAGGCATTGAATCGTGCAAACAAGAAAGACAAACCACAATAGAACTCATTAGAACAAAGCGAACAGGACATGGAAGACGATCATCTAAACAACAGAAACAACGTAAATGACCCAAACAATCACGGTGTGGTACATCTTTTGCCAGAAGCAGCAGTGTATGATTGTGCGCAACCATACAGTGGTACACTGCAATTGTAGTCCCTCAGATACAAGCAGAATCATTCCAAATTAGAAATAACATGCTACATTTGCTGCAGAACAAGAGACTATTCTCTGGGTCATACTTTGAAGATCCTCAGCAGCATCTGAAGAATTTCCTGTCAATCTGTGCCACGCAGAGGCAACATAATGTGATACCAGAAGCCATACGACTGTTGTTGCTTCCATTCTCAGTGACGGGAGCGACTCAGACTTGGCTTAATTCACTTCCCATAAACTCCATCTCTACTTGGGAGGAATTAGTCAAGCAATTTGTGAACAAATTTCACCCACCCAACAAGACTACTTAACAAATTGATGAGATATTAAGCTTCAGACATAAACCAACAAAGACAATACAAGAAACGTGGGATAGGTTCAAGGGTCTGCTGGTTACATGTCCACATCATGGTATTCCGGAGCAAATGTTTGGGCAGAGGTTTGGCAGATAGCTTTAAAGCTAATGTTGATGCTTCAGCATGTAGAGCATTTTTTAGCAAAACATTCAGAGAAAGCAAGATCCTACTGGACAAGATGGCAGAAAACTCATGATGGACGACAAAAAATGCTCCAATCACTCTTGTGGTTCACTCAGTGGATTTAGACCCAACTAACTCCATAGCTAAAAATATGGCCACTCTACTGACACAAATGAGCATCCTCACCAAAAAGGTTGATGAATCAGGCCAGAAGCAGCAGATACACATAATTGATACAAATAAGGTGGGTTTATGTACATCATACATTAATCAACCATATGTCTGCTCGTGGAGTGTTGAAGGTGATAACCAACAATATCAGGAGAACATGAATTATGTGGCTAAATATGGGGGACAGAGACTAGGTGGTCAGAATTAGGGTCAGTAGAATCAACAATATAGACCAGCTCAGCAGAAGTACAAAAACAACAATAACCTTGGGGCTATGCGACCTCAGGGTCAAGTGGTTCCTTATCAAAGGCAACAGGGCTACAACTAGCAAAATCAGCAGCATGATTATCAACAACCTCAACAACAACGGACTGTGAGACACGAATATGGGTTTGCTAAACTTGAGAGAATGATGCAACAAGTGATTGGGTCCATTAGAAAACTAACTAACAGAGTAGACTCACATGAATCAGCGATAAAGAATATTGAGGTCTAATTAGGACAAATTTCTATGGCCTTAAACAATAGTCCCCACGGGACGTTACCTGCAGACACACAAATCAATCCAAAATAGCAGGGCCCGAAGCAGCTTGTGGCAATGAGTCTTCGAAATGGTAGAGACTTAGATCTGGAGCAAGAAATTTCTCGCAAAAGTAGACCGACTGAGACACTGGTGCCAGTACCCACTGAGATAAATGATTCAGCAGGGTTAACTGAGGTGATGGTACAACATGCGCAAGAGAACACCAACAAAGAAGAAGAGGTTGTGAAAGAGATTGAGGTTGCACCGGAACTGACAGTAGAAGCAGTGCCTGAACAAGAAAAAAATCAAATCGCAGGGAACAAGCGACCTCCAGCACCATTCCCACAGAGATTTGCCAAGTATCATAAAGATGAGCGGTACAAGAAATTCTTGGAGATGTTGAAGCAAATTCAGGTAAACATTCCATTGATTGATGCTTTAAAGGAGATGCCTGGTTATGCGAAAATGATGAAGCACTTGATGTCCTGCAAGTTCGACCTTCAATACTTGGCCACGGTTACACTGACTTAGACCTGCAGTGCTATTGTGATGAGACCCATAGCTGAGAAGCTGTCTGACCCAGGAAGTTTCACAATCCCTTGCACAATAGGCAACTATGCATTTGCTAAGGCACTGTGTGATCTGGGGGCAAGCATAAACCTTATGCCCCTGGTTATCTACGTGATGAGACCCATGCCCCTGGTTACTACAACTGGCTGACCGGACAGTGAAGAGGCCCTCCGGTATTCTTGATGATGTATTAGTACAGACTGGGAAGTTTGTGTTTCCTGTAGATTTTGTTATTCTAGACTGTCGGGTTGACGAGAAATTCCCATAATTTTGGGAAGACAATTCTTGGCCACTGGGAGAGCTTTGATTGATTGTGAAACTAGAGAACTTAAAATGAGGTTAAATGATGAAGAGATAGCATTCAACATGCAAAAATCTATGCGGAGACCAAGTGAACTTGCTAATTGCTCTCTAATAGATGCCGTGGATGTAATTTTGGAGGAAGAAGATGAGACATTGAGCACTAAAGATCCTCTAGCAGCTTCTCTCATGAACTTAGATGAAGCCAATGAAGAAGACTTGGTAGAGTGGGTACTTGCTCTTAAAGGACAAGGTTTTTGGAGAAGCGAGCTCGAATTTGAGCCCTTGCACCTAGTGGAAAGAAAAACTCTTCCAGTTAAGCCCTCGATTGAAGAGCCACCAAAGTTGGAACTTAAGCCATTGCCATCTCATCTTAGGCATGCCTTCTTGGGACCTAACTCCACTTTACCTGTTATTATCTCATCTAGTTTGTTAGATGTGCAGGCATAACAACTTTTGCAGGTACTGATGGAATGTAAGACTGCAATTGGTCGGACCATTGTAGACATTAAATGTATCAACCCGACCTTCTGTATGCATAAGATTCTGCTAGAAGAGGCGCACAAACCTTCCAGGGAACATCAAAGAAGGCTGAAACCCAACATGAAAGAAGTGATTAAGTGGTTAGATGTGGGAATCATATTCCCCCTCTCTGACAGCAACTAGGTTAGCACAGTTCAGTGTGTGCCAAAAAAGGGAGGTATGACGGTAGTGAAAAATGAGAACAATGAATTTATCTCTACACGAACAGTCACAGGTTGGCAAATCTGTATGGATTACAGGAAGTTGAACTTGGCTACCAGGAAGAACCATTTCCCACTGCCATTCATTGATCAGATGCTAGATAAATTGGCAGGGATGTCTCACTTTTGCTTTCTAGATAGGTACTCGGGGTATAATCAAATTTCTATTGCCCCGGAGGATAGAGAGAAAATGTCGTTCACCTACCCTTAGGGTATCTATGCTTTTCAGAGAATGTTGTTTGGCCTAGGCAACATACCCGCCACATTCCAAAGGTGAATAATGGCCATCTTCACAGATATAGTAGAGGAGATAATGGAGGTTTTCATGGATGACTTCTCAGTGATGGGGAACTCATTCGATGATTGCCTTGTGAACTTGAGAAGAGTGTTGAAAAGATATGTGGAGACTAATCTGGTGCTCAACTGGGAAAAGTGCCATTTCATGGTACAAGAAGGTATAGTCTTGGGGCACCTAGTGTAAGGGCATTGAGGTAGGATCGTGCAAAGGTTGATGTGATAGAAAAGCTTCCACCACCCACTTCCGTCAAAGCAATCAGAAGTTTCCTTGGGCACGCCGGTTTCTATAGGAGATTTATAAAAGACTTTTCCAAAATTGCTAACCCCTTGTGTAAATTACTTGAAAAAGATCACCCTTTAGTGTTCTCTGATGACTGCAGGGTAGCTTTTGAGGAATTAAAGAAGAGACTAGTAACAACAGCTATCATAGTTGCCCCCGACTGGGAGCAACCATTGGAGCTGATATGTGATGCAAGTGACTATGCTGTGGGAGAAATTCTTGGGTAGTGAAAATATAAAATCATGCATCCAATATACTACACAAGTAGAATGTTGAGTGGAGCCCAGCTAAATTACACTATGACCGGGAAGGAGATGTTGGCAGTGGTGTTCGCATTTGACAAATTCAGGTCATAACTGATGTCACACCTCCTTTTTACCTGCGCCCGCAGGGGCGTAGGGGGAGTTTTTCCTTTTAAAGGACAATCGAAACGGGATTTATTATTAAGATTCAGAGTCACCACTTGGGACATTTATGGTGTCCCAAGTCACCGGTTTTAATCCCGAATCGAGGAAAAGAATGACTCTGTTTAACAGTCCGCGAACCAGAAATCTGAGTAAGGAATTCTGTTAACCCAGGAGAAGGTGTTAGGCATTCCCAGGTTCCATGGTTCTAGCACGGTCGCTCAACTGTCATATTTAGCTTACTTATCTGATTTTTATACATGTTGAACTTATGTGCCAATTTTAACTTTTTAACCGCTTTTATTCAATTTTAAAGAATATTGAACATCGTTTAAAACATGTCTTTGGATTGCGTCACATGAAATGCACCCGCAATCCGGAACACATTTTATTCAATGTTTTGGGATTTGGATTTGGGTCGCATGAAATGCACACCCGAGTTTAAGGAGGTAAATTATTAAATGCGTGTCTCTTTTGCCTAAAGAGACTAACGCGTTATTATTTTGGAGAAAGCCGTGAAATTTGCTAAACGGCCCGTCCCGAAAACTAAGTATTTTAATATATACATTTAACGGGGGGCCGCAATTTATGTGTTTTGTTTAGTGAGTCTCATCTCATTTTATTATTTAAAAGAGAACTACATTCCGCTATATTTATTTAAAGAGTTAATTCAAGGTTATTTAAAACATATTGCAAGCCATGCTATATGAAATGCACCCGTGGTTCACGACAAGTTCTATTTAACCTTGTTCCAAATTGGAGCCGGGTCACATGAAATACACCCCCGGTTCCTTTAATCTAATTATGTATAAACAACAATATTGCCACAAATCACTAATTTGACGCTATTTATAAACTATCATTCTTTTTCTTCTTAATCAAGTTTAATGAAGTATAAGCTAATAATCTAACAACCTAACAATAAATGGCAAACAACTGACAATCAGTGATAAACAAAAATATAAAATTAACAACAGAACATAACATTAACAATCAGTGATAAGCTAACATGACAATATAAACTTTAAAATATGACAAATATATTACTACTACTCAAATTTACCGAGACAAGACGTGAAAGCAAAGAACACACCGAGCCAACGAAAATGTACCATGAATACTCACTTTTACAGCAACGTCGAGTTTCAACAGCTCGAACTCGCCGGAAAAATGGACAACAACAACCTCGACGGAACACATAACACGAACGGCAACCTCAAGAGTGGTTTCATGGCTGCACTGGCTGGTCGTTTATGGAGGTTTTGAGACGAGGAGAGGCTGGTTTAGGTGGTCGTTTGGATTGAAGGATGCTTGGTTCACGATGTGACAGTGGTCGTGGTTGGACGGAGCTGGCTGAAGGCGGGCAACGTGGCTGCTCGACGTGAAGATGGAAGGTGACGGGCAGCCTGCTTGGTTTTCGTTTGGAGTTGCTGTCCGGCGAGGTTGGTGGGCGGCAACAGCTGGACGTCTGGTTTGCTTGACGATGAAGCAGGCTGGTGGCGTGGGAATGGGCTGTTGTTGGACGACGAAGGTGGTCGATTGGTTGGTTCAGGCAGCTATGGAGTTTTTGTTCGTTTGTTCCTTGGTCATTTGGTCTCTTCAAAATGAAGAAAGAAGAGCTACAGTAGCATCTTTCCAAATGTTCAAGTCCGTCCTTTATCTCTCAAAGTGGAGAAGATCCATTCTTTTTCTCAGTCCCCCCTTTTTTAAAAAAATGTCCGTGTATTTAATGTCCAAAAAAAATGTGAGTCTTTCAAAATCTGACCAAAGTCCCATGTGTCTCACGTGGGTTAGGGGCTCAAGATGTGTGTCCCCTATTAGTGTCCCCCATGTGTGTGTGTCTAAAGGTTTCTCCCACTAGTCTAGGGTTTAGGGTAGTGGGCTTGGGTTGTTATGGGCTAGGTTCGAATTTTGGGCCTAAAAATGGGTCGTTTGAACCCAAATGTTATTCTTTCCCCGAAACCGAGAATGAGAACACGATTTTATTTAATTAATCCTATGTAAGCAAAATAACTATTACAATGAGACTAACAATTAAAACAAAACTATTTTCTTGGGTATTTTCAAGATTAAAATAACTACAAAACATTAATGAAACTATATTTTTTGTAATTTTCGTTTTTTATATAAAGATAAAATATAAAGTACTATTTTTGTATTTTTTTTAAAGATTAAAATGACTACAAAACATTAATGAACTATTTTTTTGTAATTTTTCATTTTGTGATGAAATAAAGTAAAATAGTCTGAATTAGCTAAAATAGCTATATTAGACCTAAATTAAATATTTACATGCTAAAATATGAAAAACTCTTGGGGAGGGTCAAAAACTACACGTCTACAACTGCCCTTCTTTGACTGGAAATACGAAGAGTTTTTCGACAAAGAACGACTAGACATGTTTTGACCCGACCCTTATTCAGAGAGACTAAAACTAAAGGAAAGGGAGAGATTGTGACCGAGCCCGGGTATCTGAGCTGCCTACATATCCTTGGCTATAAAGGATTCAAGTCACGTGTAGTTCAGAAGTGAGTAAGGTGATGGAGTATACCGAGGTGAAGAACCGATCGAGGTTCCGTTCCGTCGAGGTTCCGGTCTGCGGTCCTGCTATTCCATCAAAATCAAAAACATGAAAAAGACTAACTAAGCCTATGAGCTACTTGTTACAAGATTTCTATCTATGAGTCTTCTAAAGCTTGATCTTGAGTCTTGGTTGGTGCTTCATGCAGACTCTGATCTGAATCTTGATGCTTGTTAGCTACAGGTGTTGGTTCAATCTTCTTCAGCTTTTTTATATCAGGACGAGACATGCAGAGCTCGTGACTTCAATTATGTCTCGAACAGACCACATCTTTTCTCCACTTCTGCACTTTGGATTCATTTTTTTTCTCTTTTTTTTTATTTTTTTTATTGTGACTAGCTTTTGTTGATCACTGTTGTCTTCCTCTCAATTTTTGAACTTGAATTTATGCTGGGGATTTTTGTAGTAACCCTCCGCTCTCTGGGAGGGCTCCTGACTTCAAACTTGAAACGTATTCCTCTGTTCTTCAGGCGGGCTCATGACTGCCGAAACTTTCTATGTTCCCTTGTTTTCCATGTGGGGTCCTGCAACCAATGTAAACAAAACAAACGAAATTTTTTCCCCAGTTTGCACTAGGAATATTTGTGAGTTGTTAGACAAATTGTAAACCACTTCTACTATTGATGCAATGATGAGAGTAAACTAAGGACTAGACTAGGATGTGCGTCTCCTATGAGTAAAACCAAAAAACTCTGACTAGCAGATGCGTCTGCTAACATAAAACCTTAATGAACCAAACTTAGGAAGTGCATCTCCTAAACATGAATTTAAATGGTCAAGACTAGGAAGTGTGTTTCCTAAGGGTGAATTTAAATGACCAAGACTAGAAAGTGCATCTCCTATGGGTGAAAACTTTAGTGACTAAAACTAGGAAGTGCGTCTCCTATGAATAAACTCTTAGTTTAGGAAGTGCGTCTCCTGAAAGAATAACTTGAAAGACCTTGATTAGGAAGTGCGTCTCCTACAGGTAAAACTTTGATGAACCAGACTAGGGAGTACGTCTCCTAGGGTCGAACTTTAAATGACTCAAACTAGGAAGTGCATCTCCTAGGGGTGAAATCTCAATTCCGGAAGTGCATTTCCTAAAATAAAATATAACCTAAAAAAGAAGACTAGGAAGTGCGTCTCCTAGGGGTGAATTTAAATTTAGGAAGTGCGTCTCCTATGGGTGAAACTTCAATGACTCAACTAGGAAGTGTGTCTCCTATGACTGTACTATTGATTTAGGAAGTGTGTCTCCTATGGTGAAAATAAACTTAGGAAGTGCATCTCCTATAGGTAAAAATAAACTTAGGAAGTGCGTCTCCTAGGGGTAAAAATAAACTTAGGAAGGCGTCTCCTAGGGGTGAAATCTTAATAATTTTAAATTAGGAAGTGCGTTCATATGAATGAAATCTTAATTTAGGAAGTGCGTCTCCTATAGGTGAAAATAAACTTAGGAAGTACATCTCCTATGGGTAAAAATAAACTTAGGAAGTGCGTCTCCTAAGGGTAAAAATAAACTTAGGAAGTGCGTCTCCTATGGGTAAAAATAAACTTAGGAAGTGCGTCTCCTAGGGGTGAAACCTTAATGAATTTAAACTAGGAAGTGCGTCTCCTATGAATGAAATCTTAATTTAGGAAGTGCATCTCCTATGGGTGAAAATAAACTTAGGAATTGCATCTCCTATGTGTAAAAATAAACTTAGGAAGCGCGTCTCCTAGGGGTGAAAATAAACTTAGGAAGTGCGTCTCCTATGGGTACAAATAAACTTAGGAAGTGCGTCTCCTAGGGGTGAAACCTGAATGAAATCTTAATTTAGGAAGTGCGTCTCCTACGCACGAACCATTAATTTAGGAAGTGCGTCTCCTATGGGTGAAAATAAACTTAGGAAGTGCATCTCCTATGGGTAAAAATAAACTTAGGAAGTGCGTTTTCTAGGGGTAAAAATAAACTTAGGAAGTGCATCTCCTAGGGGTAAAAATAAACTTAGGAAGTGCGTTTCCTAGAGAAAAATATAACTTGAAAGACTTAGACTAGGAAGTGTGTCTCCTACGGGTGAAAATAAACTTAGGAAGTGCATCTCCTATGGGTAAAATATTAAAGATTTAAATTAGGAAATGCGTCTCCTATGAATGAAATCTTAATTTAGGAAGTGCGTCTCCTACGCACGAACCATTAATTTAGGAAGTGCGTCTCCTATGGGTGAAAATAAACTTAGGAAGTGCATCTCCTATGGGTAAAAATAAGCTTAGTAAGTGCGTCTCCTAGGGGTGAAAATAAACTTAGGAAGTGCATCTCTTATGGGTAAAATAAACTAGGAAGTGCCTTTCCTATGAAATCTTAATTTAGGAAGTACGTCTCGTATAAGTGAAAATAAACTTAGGAAGTGTATCTCCTGTGGGTAAAATATAAATGATTTAAACTAGGAAATGCGTCTCCTATGAAATCTTAATTTAGGAAGTGCGTCTCCTATGCGTGAACCATTTCGTTCTTCCTGAATTACCTTCTTATAGAACCGCTTCTCGTGTTGTCTTCCCTCAAAACTGCTGGGGATAACACTGCTGGGAATTATTTACTTACCTACTGGGGATGATACTGCTGGGGGAATCTCCTTTCTTCCCCCCCCCCTTTTTTCCAAAACTACTTCCTTCAAAACTTTTATTTTCTCTCAACATTGTTGGGGATAAAAATGTTATCAACTGGGGATAACTCTGTTGAGGATAACATTGCTGGGGGATTTTCATTCCTTCAAAACTGGTGCTTCACTCTTCTGAAGCCTGCTGGGACTGACACTGGCCTTTTGCTTTTCTGAACACAAGTTTCATCCTTTTGTTCTGTCCGTTGGGGATACAACTTCCTTTATTAAAACTTGTTATGTTGGGGATAACACTGGTTCAAAGACTACTTCCCTTGAGACTGGTGTTATCTTTCTTCTTCCCCAAATGGGTACCTGACTTCCAGAAAATTTTCAAAATGAAAGGAAAATTTTATGCCCCAGTTTGATAATCTTCCTTGTGGCATGCCTTTCCGCCATCAATGCCATTTCCTTTACCTGCTTCAAATAAAAGAAAATTTGTTAGTTTAAAACATGGTGAGTGGTTGTGTCATTCCTGCTGGGGATGGTTTTTCCCTTTTTCCTTCCCTGCTCTGCGTTCCATTACATTATCAAAACTTGTTGGGGATGATATTAATTACTGGGGATGATATTCTTGCTGGTCTTAGAAGGACTTGCCCTGCTTTGTGTCGTCCGGCCATCTTGAAACTTGGCTGATAACTTCCGACCTTCTTAACGACTCCTTATTCACCAACTTTTCAACTGTTGTTTTCCACCTTTATCCTCTTATCTGGACCCGTATATTTTCCATGACAACTGATTCCCATTGAAGAATTTTGCAATGTTTTGCTGATAAACCACTTTCTTCGTTCATCTGTGTCACTGAAAATACCCTTTTTTCTGGGGATATCCCTCTTCTTTTTGTGGTATAGCTCGGGTACTGGCATTTCCCCGACCTTTGAGTCTCATATGAATTTCCCAAATCATGCCCATCGCTCTCCGTGGGCCTTGGCCTTGAGGTCTATACCCTTTGATTTCTGCGGAGGATATCCTTCTTGACACTGGCCCATCCTTTTGTCAATCTCATCTTGCTGGGGATATCCTTCTTGACACTGGCTTTGCGCTTGTTCCTTCCTGACTTATACCACTTGGATGTACTAGTCAGATCTCGTCTTGCGTAATTGGAAAGCTGATGGCAAATTTTGAAGTCATTTCTCACTTGTTTTGACCAAACAGACTCTACTGGGGAATTTTCTATGAAAGGAGAAAGATATAAAGGAACAAAATAAAAGACAAAGGAAAGAGATGACTCTCTAACAAGAGAAAATATAAGATAAAAACCTATCAAACGCGGATATCGACTCTAATGGTCATGACATGCACATATGGCCTATCCCCCATCGTCAAATCATCTTTCACAATTTCTATCTGTTGATTTTCATCTGATTCTCAATCTTTATTCGACTTGTAGTGCCCGAAGGGTTTTCACTATCAAGCCTCTCTCATTTTGGTTTTTCTCTCAGCTTTCATCGCCTTATGGTGCCCGTGAAGGTTTTCAGCGATAATACTCTCTCATTTGTATTACTTTTCAGCTGGGGATTGGGGTGTTACCGATAAGACTCTCTTTTCTATTTCTTTTCTGCAGGGGACCAGAGTCTTTTCTGCTGGGGATCAGTGTCTTTTCTGCATGGGGATCAGAGTCTTTTCTGCTAGGGATCAGAGTGTTATGTTCACCGGTAAGACTCTCATTTGTCTGACTTGGCATCTTTTGAAGACTGATCAGAAGGTCTTTCTTTGGACCGTAACGTGGGATTTTGGCTAGGCTAGAAAGAAAGGGTATTAAAGTCTCAAAAATGCATCAATTTTGGGTTCAAAATTACAACCTTCGGAACTAGATTTATTTACAACAAGCGCAACCTTTGCCCCAGTTTCTTGCTTGGGGATATTTTAATTTTTTGTTACACTATGACCGAGCTGCGAAACGCCTACGTATCCTCTTTGAGAAATCAGGTCAAATGTAGTTCCCAATTCCTTTGTTTTCTTTTCCACTCATTATCTCTTTTCTTCTTTTTCTTTTCTTTATCTTTTCTCTTTTGTTGTTTTGTTGTTTTTGTTGTTTTCTTTTTCTTTATCTTCCATGCTTGTGTTTTTAATCTTTTCTACTGATTGCGAAAGAGGGGAATGAAAGTAAACAAATAAGGCTCAAAGGGTTAACGAAGGATAAAGTGTTTAGATAGCAGAATAAAATGTCTCCGTCATTCCAATCTTCAAAACATACCAAGTGCAAACAACATAATTGACATTCGCCACATCTTCTGATTGTGCTAGACTTGATAATCATAACCACACATTCGCCTTTTCATTTGTCATTTCTAAAGCACCGCTGGGCAACACTCTCACTTTTATTACCACGAACGGCCCCCTTGTCAATATGGCCAACTTGCTTTTATGGTTTCTTTATGTTTTACTTGCCCCAGTTTCACATGGGTTGGGTTTCAAATACTCTAAAAATTTCCACATTTGTTATTATTCTCAAAAATGGTTTCGTTGCTTCTTGACTAAACCGACTTTCTGATATCAGACTGAGAATTTTTCATGCATATCATGTCACTAGAATCGGCGCTGAGAAAAAGCAAAATAAAAGGGTAAAGAAAAAGTAAACAAAGAAGAAGACTGGAGGTAACAAAAGACCGGAATTTTGCATTAGACAAACAGTGAAACTGTTTAAACAACAAAACAAACAGTTACAACCCTAAAACAACCTAGATAATACCACATGAGACACTAGACAAATAAAAGGATAGAAGAGTTTGAGTCACAAGACAATATCCGGATTACAACCATGAAAATTACCCGGACAACAGAAATGACAACAACCTAAGCCACTAAAGCTCCTCTCCGGCTGACCAAGAGATGGAACGTCTTTCCAACTACCAAGCACGACATGCATCTTAGCCAATGGGTTCCGCATCAATATTGCCAAGACCATTACCAACTTCAATATCATCAACTTCAGCGAATAAGTTCTCAAGAGGATTCGCGTGCTCCCTGTCATTGTCATTGATCACAATTACCCCTTCTTGAATCATTCTTTCTATTTCCCTTTTCAAAGAACGACAATCTTCAATGCTATGCCCCTGGACATTAGAGTGGTACATGCATCTTACAGCGGGATCAAATCCTTTTGTATATGGGTCTGGAGTATAGCCAAGGAGTGGCTCAATCAAGCCAGAATGCTTTAACCTTTCAAACAAGCTTGTGTAGGACTCCCCAATTGGCGTGAAACTATTTCTTTGACTTTGTTCCCTTCTCTGCCCCGGTTTTCTTGGGGTTTTGGGTGTTGGAAAATGTTGTGAAGGCAAGAATGTATTATGCGGTGCTGGCGCTCGCCACAGGGAGTGACCTGGTGGTTGGATAGATGACCAGACATTGTTCGGAGGATAATACTGAAGTGGATTATGTGGAGCTCGGGGATATGTTTGGGCGTGATGGACGGAAAAGTGTGGCTCTGATGGTAGGTAGTAGGGTTGTGGAGGGTCATATGGAGTGTATGGGTAATTTGGGTGGTGGGGTCTGGGTTGGTAGTAGGGTGAAGGATCTCTAGATCTGGACCAAGTACCCGTTTTGACCGTTGCGACTTCTTCCCGATCACACCTCCCGTGTAGCTCTGGATGGCCTGAGTGGTGGCCTTGATTGCCGAATAACTCATTATCTTGTTGGACCTGAGTCCTTCTTCAATCATGCCGCCCATCTTTACAACTTCATTGAATGATTTACCAACTGACGTCACCAGGTGACCAAAGTAAGTTGGCTCTAAAGTCTGCAAGAAGTAATCCACCATTTCACCTTCCCTCATCGGAGGATCGACTCTTGCTGCATGTTCCCTCCAACGAAACCCAAATTCCCTGAAGCTTTCTCCAGGTTTCTTCTCGAGCTTTAACAATGTGAGACGGTCAGGAACGATCTCAAGATTGCTTGCGCCAGGTCATCCCAGGTGTACCACCTGCTGGGATCCTGCCTTGTATACCACTCCAGCGCATACCCGCTTAAACTCTGACCAAAATAAGCTATCAGCAGCTCGTCTTTCCCACCTGCCCCTCTAATTTTGCTACAGAATCCTCGCAGATGTTCCCCTTCCCCTCTCATTTTGCTACAGAATCCTCGCAGATGTGCCATTGGATCACCGTGCCCCTCGTACAGATCAAACTTTGGCATCTTGAAACCTGCCGGCAATTGAACATCGGGGAAAGGACACATGTCTTTGTAGGCCACACTGACTTGGCTGCCCCCCACATGCATATTCCTGAAGGACTGCTCTAGGCTTTTTACTTTGCACAACACCTCATCCTGCTCCGAACTCTTAGCCGGCCTCTCAGTTTTTGTCGGGATCTCAAAGTGAGGGTTATAAGTATGTGGCTCGGGTGCTTTGAAGGTGGGTTCAGGAGGATAATATTGGTTATCGTGAGCCTGAAACAACAGCTTACAGGATGAGTTTTGCAGCGTGGCTGGTGGGGGTGCCACGAAAACAGGAACAACTGGTGGAGGAGGGTTCTGATTGGGTGGTGGAGCTTGGGGATCGTAGGAATTTTTCCCCTAAAAGTATTGGTGAATTGGGAAGCTTGTTGATGGACCAGTGGAAGGGTATTCCGGCGTCAGTACCGGTGGGAGAGTAGGAGTAGTGGGGTGGACTGGCACTTTTTGCACCCCAGCCCAGGCTAGGTGCATTTCTTTCATCTCTTGTCTCAACCTATCTACTTCCTCCTTCAGCATTTGCGTTTCCGTCTTTACCTCCGAGTTAGACATGTTTTTCGGTATGAGCCCTTTAGATCTTGTTTGGTAATGGTATGGTGCCAGTACGTTCTAACAAGCTAACTGTTTGAAACTTCTGGAAAACAACAAACTTTGTTAGCGTTAAGGTTTTAACACATATTGCAATTGCACATTGGGATGCAATGTTCCTAGGCAATTTAACCATTTCTAACATGTCTTTGCTCTGACCGCATGCGTCATCCCGACTTATTTTATTTGCTTCTTTTTAGTGCTTCCCGGATCTCCTTTTATTCGTTTCTTATTTTCTCCATTTTTTCTTTTCTTTTTTAGTGGTGGTCGAATCCTATGTGGATCGCCTACGTATCATGGCCCCGCATGAATCATACCGTGCGTAGTTCGGGCAAATGAAAGGTAAACAACAATGAAACATTTTTTTGAAATTTTCAATTTTCATAATAAAACAAACTAGGTTTCAAAGGTTTAAAGATGACCTACAAACTCGAAAATCAAACAACCCACATATTCTAATCAAAAGAATTACAAAGTCAAAGACAAACGGCCAGCTTCCTTTCCCTGTTTGCCAAATTCAACCAAATGGCTATTTTTGCAAACGCTGCCCCTTCCCAATTTCTCATAAATTTTGAGGCCGGGGAGGATCTATTTTATGACACTTTTACAGACTTGTCCGTTCTGTACGAAAAGAGCCTTTCGACAACTAAAAGATACTCTAAGGCTATCTCGGCAAGAACGGTTTAATACATTGCCGAAGCTGGCTCGGCTTATTTTGACCAAAAATCCAAACGACATTCACTTGCCCACTGATTTTTTTTTCTTGTTTTTTTTTTCAAATTAAAATAAAAGACCTGGTATTGCAAACACGGCCTTTCAGCGCCTCGGGGACGAAGATTTTAAGGCTGCGTTAGATAACCGGCCAAAATCCTAAAAAATGACCAAAGGTGGCTGTTATCACAAAAACAGCCTACCGGCGTCCCTTTCGAGAACATTCGGCTATTTTTGACAAAAACAGCATCACCCAACTTATTTATGACGAAAATTAAAATTTTGACCTTTTTTGGCTATTTTTGCAAAAGGGGAGGTTGGACCCAATGCGGGTTGCCTACGTATCTCACATCCGGTGAGAATCAAACCAGCGTAGTTCGGGCGAAGAAAATAACTAAAAACAAGACTCTTTTTCTTTTTGTTTTTTTTTTCAAATAAATTAAACTAAAAACATTTTTCTTTCTTTTTTCATTTTCTCAAAATTTCGGCAGAGTTTCGACACTACTTGGGCATTGATCTTTTTTCTAAAAATAAGTAGTCATCTCTCTACACTGCTATTTTTCTCTTTTTCACAATTTTCTAGTATTCCCAATTTTTGGAAGCTGGTCAGTATGCAAGTCTAAAACAAATAAATGCATAAAACAAACAGGATGCAGCAGGATGGTCTTTTCACTTCAGGTTGCTTGTCCTAGACGGACCCAACCCCTGTGTTGAGTCCCCTAAGTCAAATACACATGATGCAAATAAACGTTCCTACTAGGGATCCGACATGAAGCTGTGTTATTCTAGGTTCAATACCTGGGTGTTTGTTCTAAACCTGGCTTACCCGAGCGGAGAGCTCGAGCCAGGGGGGGCAGCATACCGGGGATACAGAAGCTCACCCGACTTAGCAACTTATCCGAGCCTCGATCTAAAAATGGGATTGACTCTAAACAGAAAAGAAGTCACACAAAGTGCACCCTTCTTCATGATTTAGAAGACTCAGAGAGAAAGTGGGATTCGACATAGTTTATATACAGTTCACGAAATATCGAAGCGGTAAAAGAAATCAATTAGCACAGTAAGCACAAATAATGTAACAAAATCAGATAAAGTCAAACATAACAATTTTATCTAAGCTCGAATTCTGAACCCTGAACCAGAGATTCTGGGTTTGTTCCCCAGCAGAGTCGCCAGAGCTGTCACACCTCCTTTTTACCTGCGCCCGCAGGGGCGTAGGAGAGTTTTTCCTTTTAAAGGACAATCGAAACGGGATTTATTATTAAGATTCAAAGTCGCTACTTGGGAGATTTATGGTGTCCCAAGTCACCGGTTTTAATCCCGAATCGAGGAAAAGAATGACTCTGTTTAACAGTCCGCGAACCAGAAATTAGAGTAAGGAATTATGTTAACCCGGGAGAAGGTGTTAGGCATTCCCAGGTTCCGTGGTTCTAGCACGGTCGCTCAACTGTCATATTTAGCTTATTTATCTGATTTTTATACATATTGAACTTATGTGCCAATTTTAACTTTTTAACCGCTTTTATTCAATTTTAAAGAATATTGAACATCGTTTAAAACATGTCTTTGGATCACATGAAATGCACCCGCAATCCGGAACACATTTTATTCAACGTTTTGGGATTTGGATTTGGGTCGCATGAAATGCACACCCGAGTTTAAGGAGGTAAATTATTAAATGCGTGTCTAAAGAGACTAACGCGTTATTATTTTGGAGAAATCCGTGAAATTTGCTAAACTGCCCGTCCCGAAAACTAAGTATTTTAATATATACATTTAACGAGGGGCCCACAATTTATGTGTTTTGTTTAGCGAGACTCATCTCATTTTATTATTTAAAAGAGAACTACATTCTGCTATATTTATTTAAAGAGTTAATTCAAGGTTATTTAAAACATATTGCAAGCCACACTATATGAAATGCACCCGTGGTTCACGACAAGTTCTATTTAACCTTGTTCCAAATTAGAGCCGGGTCACATGAAATGCACCCCCGGTTCCTTTAATCTAATTACGAATAACCAACAATATTGCCACAAATCACTAATTTGACGCTATTTATAAACTATCATTCTTTTTCTTCTTAATCAAGTTTAATGAAGGATAAGCTAATAATCTAACAACCTAACAATAAATGGCAAACAACTGACAATCAGTGATAAACAGAAATATAAAATTAACAACAGAACATAACATTAACAATCAGTGATAAGCTAACATGACAATATAAACTTTAAAATATGACAAATATATTACTACTACTCAAATTTACCGAGACAAGACGTGAAAGCAAAGAACACACCGAGCCAACGAAAATGTACCATGAATACTCACTTTTACAGCAACGTCGAGTTTCAACAGCTCGAACTCGCCGGAAAAATGGACAGCAACAACCTCGACGGAACTCATAACACGAACGACAACCTCAAAAGTGGTTTCATGGCTGCACTGGCTGGTCGTTTCTGGAGGTTTTGAGACGAGGAGAGGCTGGTTTAGGTGGTCGTTTGGATTGAGGGCTGCATGGTTCACGACGTGACAGTGGTCGTGGTTGGACAGAGCTGTCTGAAGGCAGGAAACATGGCTGCTCGACGTGAAGATGGAAGGTGACGGGCAGCCTGCTTGGTTTTTGTTTGGAGCTGCTGGCCGGCGAGGTTGGTGGGCGGCAGCAGCTGGACGTATGGTGTGCTTGATGACGAAGCAGGCTGGTGGCGTGGGAATGGACTGTTGTTGGACGACGAAGGTGGTCGACTAGTGGGTTCAGGTAGCTATGGAGTTTTTGTTCGTTTGTTCCTTGGTCGTTTGGTCTCTTCAAAATGAAGAAAGAAGAGCTACAGTAGCATCTTTCCAAATGTTCAAGTCCGTCCTTTATCTCTCAAAGTGGAGAAGATCCGTTCTTTTTCTCAGTCCCCCCTTTTTAAAAAAAAATGTCCGTGTATTTAATGTCCAAAAAAAATGTGAGTCTTTCAAAATCTGACCAAAGTCCCATGCGTCTCACGTGGGTTAGGGGCTCAAGATGTGTGTCCCCCATTAGTGTCCCCCATGTGTGTGTGTCTAAAGGTGTCTCCCACTAGTCTAGGATTTAGGGTAGTGGGCTTGGGCCTAAAAATAGGTCGTTTGAACCCAAATGTTATTTTTTCCCCGAAACCGAGAATGAGAACACGATTTTATTTAATTAATCCTACGTAAGCAAAATAACTATTACAATGAGACTAACAATTAAAACAAAACTATTTTCTTGGCTATTTTCAAGATTAAAATAACTACAAAACATTAATAAAACTATTTTTTTGTAATTTTCGTTTTTTATATAAAGATAAAATATAAAGTACTATTTTTTTATTTTTTAAAGATTAAAATGACTACAAAACATTAATGAAACTATTTTTTTTTTGTAATTTTTCATTTTGTGACGAAATAAAGTAAAATAGTCAAAATTAGCTAAAATAGCTATATTAGGCCTAAATTAAATATTTACACGCTAAAATATGAAAAAACTTGGGGGGTCAAAAACTACACGTCTACACCTGATAGTCTCGAAGGTAATTGTTTACACTAACCATGCTTCTCTCAGGTACTTAATCGAGAAGAAAGAGTCAAAACTGTTCCTGATTCGATGGGTGCTACTGCTGCAAGAATTGGATTTGGAAATCTGTGACCGAAAAGGAATGGAGAACCAACTAGCTGATCATTTGTCTAGGCTGGAAGGAGCTGAAAAGAAGGTTGAGGTAGAAGAGATTCTTGAAACTTTCCCAGATGAACAACTACTAGCCACGAGTATTGAGGAAGCACCATGGTATGCAGATATTGCAAACTACCTAGCAATCGGTTTTGTTCCTTATGACCTTTCATCTATCCAAAAAATTAAAGTTCTTTCGTGATTGTCGCATGTATTATTAGGATGAGCCTTATCTATTCAGGATTTGTATTGATAACATGATCTGGAGATGTATCCCCGAGATAGACCAGTATTCCATTTTACAGATATGTCACGCGTCATCATATGGTGGGCATTTTGGGGAAGTGAGGACAACTGCAAAAGTCTTAGATTCTGGCTTCTAATGGCCAATACTATTTAAAGATGCACATTTATGGATAAAGGGTTGTGATGAATGCCAACGAACGAGAATATTTCCAGCCGACATGAGATGCCTATGAACCCAATTCAGGAGGTAGAAGTGTTTGATGTATAGGGGATAAATTTCATGGGGCCTTTCGTCAACTCATATGGCAACAAGTACATACTCGTCGCTGTGGATTACATTTCCAAATGGGTGGAAGCTGCAGCACTCCCTATAAATGATGCAAAGGGGGTAATTGGTTTTTTGAAAAAGAACATATTCACCCGATTTGGCACTCCAAGGGCAATAATCAATGACGGAGGCACTCACTTTTGTAATTGAGCCTTTGCGAAGTTGTTAGAGAAGTATGATGTACACCACAAGGTGGCCACCCCATATCATCCATAAACAAGCGGGCAAGTGGAAGTCTCGAACAGAGAAATAAAGAGTGTGTTGACTAAGACTGTGAATGCTACTAGAACAGATTGGGCGAGGAAGTTAGATAATGTACTTTGGGCTTATCGAACCGCTTTTAAAACTCTGATCGCCATGTCGCCATACAAGTTGGCGTTTAGGAAGACATGTCATTTACCGGTGGAGTTGGAGCATAGAGCTTGGCCGGTGTTGAGATAGTTGAATCTCGATATTGAAGCTGCAGGAACAAGTAGAGCGGAGTTGCACTAGATTGATGAGTTTCAAAATCACGCTTTTGAGAGCACAAGATTATACAAGGAGAGAATGAAGATGATACATGATAGAAATATTATTGAGAGGAGTTTTAAACCCGGAGATACGATTTCTATATAACTCAAGACAGAGGTTATTTCCGGGCAAATTAAAATCACAATGTTTAGGGCCTTTTCATATGGTTGAAATTCACCGCACGGGTGCCATAGAGATTGCCGCGGATAATGACTCGCACATTTAAAGTCAATGGGCACAGATTAAAACATTATGTGGGCATGGATGGAGCAAAGGTAGTGACAGTGACTCATTTGATCGAGCGTCCGATGTTGAGCGTAATTTAAATGCGCTTATCTGCACCGTGTCACGACGTAAAATTAGGCTCTTCATGGGAGGCAACCCATTGATCTATTATATTCATCGTGCCACGACGTTAACTAAAGCGCTTGTTGGGAGGCAACTCAATTTGTAGTTCATTTTTATTGTAGTTAGAATTTTTCTTTTTGTTTTTAGACACTAACAAGTTTGTAGGTGAGTTTGGGCGAGTCGATCAAGGTTTGAATGCCACACAAAGTCAAGAAAACGCAGGGACAGCCCGGTCATAGGCTGGCATCGCCTAGCTAAAGCCAGGGTCATCCAGGCCTTAGGTTGGCGACGTCTGGCCAACGCCATGTAGGTATTTTTTTGGCCCTCTTTAAGTTATTTCTTCTTATTTTGGTTGAAACAAACATCACAAACATGCCCTCACTCATTGAACACTCTACAAAGCAAACCCTAACCTCACTTCAACCAACACACACCAAGCTCTACAAGAAATTTCACAAGAACACAAACACATTGAACAAATTGCTTGTTCACCCACACACAATCACCATCCACATAGAGGTCAAGTTTCATCTTGCTAGTATTTCACACTCATCCGAAATAATCTACTCCTGACTAAGCTTCAAAGGCATGATTCTATCTCTTTTCTTGGTAATTTCGAGTTGGGTACATAAATTAAGTGGTGGTTGTTCTTCATTGTTGGTTATTCTTCATTGTTGGTTGTTCTTCATGGTCTTATTGTGTTTGTGTGCCTCAATCCCATGAACCTCTTAGGAATGGTTCTGCAATTGTGAAAATGTGTGGTAGTACGAAACTCCGAAGACGATTTGGGAGAATGAGGCAATCCCTCAAGTCCATAAGAACTCCGATGGCACTAGTGCTTGTCAAGTGTTTGATGAAATGCCTCAATGGCATTCCTAGTCCCTTTGGAGTCGGAGTCTCCGGGATTGGTAATCTAGTGTTATGTAATCGTATCACATTAACATCTTAAGTGTGGGGTGGCTCATGGGTAGCCCATGTGTTGTGGTATGACTCTAATGTTAAGCCAATACGAGGTGAAGTCTGAGTAACCTCGTCAAGTTGGGAAAGATTATGTGTGTAGTGTATCATGTAGCATTATTTATCTGACTACTGCTTATCTGTGTAGGAATGAAGATGCCTCCCAGAAAAGACACAGGCAAGGGAAAGGCCACTTCAATGGCCCAAGATAAAGCAAAGTCAACCTCCGCACCACCTCCAAAGAAAATAAAGGGGGAGAAGCTGCCTCTAGTATTGTTGGTGCCCAAGCGGTGGCAGCTGTAGCTGCCATGTGTCCACAACCGCCAGGCCAATGGGAGTTTGGCATAAACAACATACCTCCGCATACAAGGGATTGGTACAAGCACTGTAGTCCTAAATATATCTATCCGGAGGGAGCTATCCAGGAACGCAATGTGAAAGCAAAGTATCCGTCCATTTGGAAAGGCATCCAGGATCTGGGGTTAAGCTATGTTTTTAAGAACATAGGGGACATCAACCTCAACTTAGTAAGGAAATTCAATGCGTGATTTGATCCACAGGACACGGAGGAGTTGGTGCCAATCCGTGGACGTTTGATAGATTTTTCACCCAAGGCCATATGCGACTTTTTAGGTGCTTCAAATGTGCCTGTGGAGCCATTGGAACAATTCATTCGCGTGCCTACTTATAGAGAGCTGAGGCACATGCTTTGTGGGGTTGACTCTACTGCTACATGGGTTCGGGACAAGGAAACAAATTGTCACAAAAGGTTCCCTAAGAAGAAGATGAAGACAGAGGCTCAGGTGTGGCTCAAGATGATAAATGCACGGCTCCTACCGTGCAATCATTACAAGCTTGTGAGCCATGTGGGACCTGTGTGCTATATTTCCTTATGACAGGGCAGAGGGTGAATGTGGGTCACCTGATCCGCCACCAGATGGCATTAGTGAGAACGAGTAAAAAAATCGAATGTCATTTCCTAATTTCCTGACTTGGTTCCTACAACATGAGAGGGTTGAGAAAGAGCCTGAATTTGACTACACTATCAATCAGCTCATCTGACAAACATGCATCACTAATCTCCGGCTGAAAGGCAAGGCTGGGACACTGAGAAGTGCTGAGCGCAATGCATGTGAAGACAATTTCATGGCCCATCTTTATGGGATGATGGATTTGCAACTGCGGATAGGGGGTCGCCCGGCCACATCTGAGGAGAGGACTGATTTGGAGAAGCGATACTCGCTCAATGCTCATGCTCAACAGTCGATTGGTATAGGAGAGGGATTTAGACTCCCCGCTAATGAGAATGTCAACACACCGGAGCATTTTGAGGCTGAGCCAATGCAGTCAGAAGGTGAGGGATATGGTGATGATGGAGAGGACGAACATGATGAAGAGTGGAGAGAGTTAGAGGATGACGACGCTGCTTGACCAGGGAGTTTTCTTGCACCTTACTCTTTTTATTTCTTACCTTGTCTAATTGTGCATGCACTGAGGACAATGCATGATTTAAGTGTGGGGTGAGAACTTGTAGATATTAGTAGTTGTTAGCTTGTTAGAAATTCTTGTTTTATTATTAAATATGTTGGTCTCTTCCCCACGATGGATCTCCTAGACAAGTTTCTTGACTGAAGTAAGTCTAAAGAAAATACCAAAAAGATTTTTTAGGTAGTGTAGTAGTTCCCCCTTGGTTTTTCTTTGGGCCGCGATTCTTTTCCAAAGGTTTTTAGTTGAACCGGGTGTAGGTAGTTTTAATTTTTAAGAGTAGGAATCACGTGGCTAAGAACTTAATCGCAGCAATATCTCTGAGCTTTATGATGCCTTGAGTATAGTTAGTACTTTGGTTGGGACGCTTAGGCTCAATTTTTGACTCTAGGATAATACCTTAAGTTGTGGATTCTTAAATTTGCTTAACTTTTTTGACTGGAGTGTCGTGAAAAGAACCAATTCTGAATGAGTTATGTGCCATATCTGCGTGAGGTTTGTATGTATTCTGTGCATTGCATTTGATATCTAGAACTTGTCCCGTGTGTGTACAAAGCGAAATAGCAGTCCTGTTCAGTCTAAGAAGTGATATAGGCAGTTCTTTGTTAATCCAGATATATATAAAGTACCCACTTAAATGTTATGTATCGTAGTTAACCCCTTTGAGCCTATAATCATGTTTCTTTAGTAACCACTTTACAAGCCGGACCCGTTTATTTGAATTGACTGTATATTGGACCCTTGTCACCTCGTATGAGCACTTGAATTATGATGAATTACCGAAAAGTTAAAGTGTTGGGTGGTGGGTTGGCTTTTGAATGGAACAAATGAAATAAGGAGAAAGGTGCACCGTATGAAAAAAAAAGTGTCAATAAAAGCCATTTGGATAGAAAAAGAAAAAAACATCAAAAAGAAAATATATATATATATATATATATATATATATATATATATATATATATATATATATATATATATATATATATATAAAATTCCCGACTAACCATTCATGATGTATTGGTTCTTAAATAACTAGGGGATGAAATATCGTGAAGTTAAGGTAGAATCTTGGTTTGACATAAGTATGAGATTGAAGGTTGCAGTGTTTGTATTACAGTGCTTAAGGGAGGCGTAGTCACTTGTATCCAAATGTATCCTACCCGACCCGCATCCTACATTATAACCAATGAAAGTTCTACTTGATCTTAGACTGAATGAACTCGATTAGTGAAGTATTACACTAAGGGCAAGCTTATGGTACGTCATTTGGGGCATATGAATGTTATTTCTGAGAGCAAGTGAATTTTTCCTATCTTGAGTTCCTACGTTATTAAAATTCATGGTATGTGGAACTACACTCTTTGATTGGGTGAGGGCACATGATTCATAAAGCAAAGGTAATGTTGTTGACCTCCATGCTAGAGTAAGTAAGTAAATTGTGAATAAAGTATGGTATTTTTTAGTCGATTACTGAGACGAGGATGTTACGCCTTTTTGCTTAAACTATTTTAAAGATTCTTGGTATAACGAGTCATGGAAATTTCTTAATAGGTTGTGTCCATAAGTATAGTTTGATTGCTCGAGGACGAGCAAATGTTTAAGTGTGGGGATTGATGTGTGGCTATAATTCATGGTTTAGAACATTATATGCCTTGCGTTTTATATGCTTTAATGTTGAATTACACTTTGTTTGAGCGTAATGGAGTCTATTTTTTGTGTAGGTGCATTGGAAATGAAAGTAGAGCTAAAGGGATACTTAAACATCAAAATTGCGCCTGACAACGGTAAAAAATGAGAAGTCGGGCAAAAGCCAGCTCGACCAGGCTTTAGCCTGGCGAGGCCAGCTTAAAGCCAGGCCCAACTAGGCGTTAGCCTGGCGACGCCAGCTTAAAGCCAGGTTGAGGCTGGCGTTAGCCAGGCTACGCCAGGCCTAAAGCCAGGCCCGTTCCGAGTTATGAAGGTTTTAATTGTTTCCCAGCTTCACTAGGAGTTGACTTGCACATTTAGGGCTTGTCCCAAACATATAAATAGACCAAAAAATACAACTTTGAAGGACTCTTGCAACCGAATGCAAGAATAGCTCATGGAACACTACTTGGGAGTTCGAATCATTGATTTCTACATCTCTCTATCTTTACACTATAATTTAATTATGTAAATTAATTTGGATATTGCTACTATGAGTATGAGTAGCTAAACTCATAATCTTGGATTTTTATGGAACCTGTTGAAGGATGATTTTCTCTTGATTTTAATATGGATTTGCCATAGTATTCTCTCTATTTATTCAACTATATGCTTATTGTTATTGAATGAAGGTCCCTCAATTAAATGTTCATATTTAGTGTGAATTACTCAAGAGAGAGTTCATAGTTAGGTAGTTGTTGAACATCATCACTCCTAACATATATGAGGGATTAATACGAAGTGTTTAAAGGTGGGATTAGGATAATGAAACCTTTGGTGCAATCTAAGTGAGATGTACTTTAATGTCAGCTAGCGTAATTCGGGAGAATATATCTAGTAAATTGTGGTAATTACTCGGGAGAGAGTTACAATAGTCAGAGTGCTCATGATCGATAGAGAAGATTTAGGCAAATTTATAGATAACGTGGCGGAAAGGATTCTAACAATAGGGGAAATCAGAACCTTAGATCATTCCCATTCTTGCTTACAAACCATCAGTAGTTAGTTATTAATTATTGCATTTTCATTACGTAATATTTAGTTAGTAAACATACAGCCTATTACTTAAATATCTCCGAAGATTGAATACGTGAATTTCTGTGATTCTAATAGCTGTGATTGATAGGTTAATTCCTTGTGGTATTCGACTCCGGACTTGTTAACCGGAATATATTCGTAGCGACCGCTTTGTACTTTTTATAAGGCATAGTTGGGTGTGATCAAAATGCTTGACATCTTCTTGCTCCTGATTGCACATGAAGAGCCAATCGATGTGATTTGCACCACGGGAATAATCTTTTTCTTTCTCCATTAGTTTCCCACCATTAATATAGCTCCCCTAAAATTTGATTTTCAGTGTGAAATACAATGTAAAGTTAAGAATTAATGTTTTTAGTTATAAGTTTCAATGATAAAAAATAATATATTACATTTGATATAGGATTACAAGGAATAGAGGAAATAAAGAAGTAGCACTGGTCAGAAATAGATCAAGGAACATAACTCAATGATCAGTGATGCAAAAAGGAGATGCAGTAAAGATCCAACAAGAATAAAGTCAATCAAAGATTGATGGAGGCCAACAAGGAAAAGAATCAATGATCAGCAAGGAAGGAGTAGCGTAAATCTGGCAAGAGAAATCAACCAGAGATTGACAGAAGCTATTACTGAAATGTCCCAAAATCAAAGAGAATCAATGTTACGACCCAGATTTTCCACCATCGGGAGTCGTGATGGCGCCTACTATTAGGAGCTAGGCAATCCAACATAACTACTTTTCACAGCACAATAAAAATAACATAAGGCCTTTTCATTTTAAAAACAAAAGTGCGGAAGATTTAACATTTATGAAAACTGAACAAACTGCGGAAGTTTAACACAATACTACCCCAAAACCTGGTGTCACAAATCTCACGAACGTCTAAGAGTATTCTAAATACAGTGTTTTGAAAGAAAGTAAAAAATGTTTGTCCCGAAATACAATATGATAACAACTAAATCAAGATAAGGGAGACGTCGGGCCCGTGGACTCCTGCGAGTCTACCTTGGTATCTCGCTCTGGACTGAAGGTCAGCTCCCAATCCGCTACTACTTTTCAAAAGCTGTTCCGGCTCCGTGATCTGTGCAAAAAGGTGCACAGAGTGTAGCATCAGCACAACCGACCCCATATGCTGGTAAGTGCCTGGCCTAACCCCGGCGAAGTAGTGACGAGGCTAGATATGACCTACCAAAACCACTTGTGCAGATATATATATACACAAGTGCAAAAAGCAATAACAGGAAATATAAAGTAAAGCTAGGAGGGGGACATGCTATTTGAGGAATAACAGATGAAAACGAAAGGTCAGAAACACACAGCAAAACTACTCCTGATTCCATAATATATAGTGGGTGGCGTGCCACACGATCCTATATCATAATATATAAGTGGTCGGTGTGCCACACGATCCCATTTCATAATTTATAAGTGGACGGCGTGCCACACAATCCTGTTTCATAATTCATAAGTGGACGGCGTGCCACACGATCCCATTTCATAATTCATAAGTGGACGGCATGCCACACGATCCCATTTCATAATTCATAAGTGGACGGAGTGCCACACGATCCTATTTCATAATTCATAAGTGGACAGTGTGCCACACGATCCCATTTCATAGTTCATAAGTGGACGGTGTGCCACATGATCCCATTTCATAGTTCATAATATATATAATCTTTTTAGAAGAGGCCCCATTAGGGAAATTCAACAACATAATGATTTAACCCGGTAAGGGTGCAACTAACAGCCCAAATATCCCGGCAAGGGAGAATACATATAATGTTTGAATCCCAGCAAGGGAGTAACAACAATAATAGACTATGTGTCCCGGCAAGGGAATAATCACAACACTTCCTCTTTTAATCACTTCTTTCTCGATTAACAAGTTCTAATTCGAGCCCACGCTCCAATGATATACCAATCGCAAATTCTTCCTCAACTATTCACTTTATATGAAACTTATCAATTAAGCAAGGAAGATGTATCACAAAGTCCGAATCAAACACAATTAAGACTCACGGTCATGCTAGACTCAGGAGCATAGATAACAGTCACCATGCCTATACACCGTACTCCACATTTAGAAATTAGCAAATAATATCCTAATCCTATCCCTCAAGCCAAAGTTAGAACAGACACTTACCTCGAAAGCTCCAAACACAACTGAAGCCTCTAGTACAGCTTTACCCATTGGTTCCACCACAAAACCGCTCGAATATAGCCACAAATTACTTGAATACATTAACAAACACTATTGGAACTAACCTCAATGCATAAAAATAGTTTTTACAAGGTTTTACCCAAAAAGGTCAAAAATGCCCCCGGGCCCACATGGTCGAAACTCGAGGTTCTGACCCAAAATCTGTTACCCATTCCCCCATGAATCCAAATGTGTGATTTGTTTCCAAATGTGTGATTTGTTTTGAAATCGGACCTCAAATTGAGGTCCAACTCCTCAAATTTAAGAAAACCTAAGTCCTAACCAAAACCCCCAATTCCCATTTTTGAAAATCTTTGATTCAAGTTGAAATCATGTTAAAAGATGTTAAGGAATAAAGAAATTAAGTTAGAAATCACTTACCAATCGTTTTGGAGAAGAAACGTTGTTTGGAAAATCGTCTCTTAGGTTTTGGGTTTTTGAAAAGTGAAAAATGATTGAAAATCTCGACCTTATATACCTTACGGAAGGCTGGCGCGGACCGCACAAAAATGTGTCGCGGCCGAACCGAGGAAGGGAAACAAACGACTCTCTAAACCTACCCGGCGCGGACCGCACTGATTTGGTGCGCGACCGCGCTGGTCGACTTGAAATCATTGGCCCTCTGACTAACTGGCGCGGACCGCGCAGAGATGCACCACGGCCGCGCGCCTTCCAGCGCGGACCGCACGGAAATGACCGTGGCTGCGCTGGGGGCCTGCAACACCTTAACCTACAACCTGATACTTTTAAGTCTAAGGCCTCCCGGGCCACACTCAAAACTTACCCGAGCCCTCGGGGCTCCAAACCAAGCATACATATAATCTCAAAAACATCCTACGGAGATCAAATCGCCTAAATAACATCATAATCAATGAATCAAGCCTTAAAATCATCATTTCCATTTCAAGCTTCTCAAACTTCTAACTTTAGTTATTTAGGTCCGAAACACGTCAAACGACGTCCGATTTCGACCAAATTTTACAAGAAGCGCTTAATGCATATTTAAGACCTGTACCGGGCGGGAACCAAAATACGGGCCCGATACCAATATTTTCCAACTCGTTTCCTTATCAAAATTCCATATCATTATCAGAAAAACAATTTCTTTCAAAAAATTTGTTTCTCGGGCTCGGGATCTCGGATTTCGATTCCGGGAATACGCCCGAGTCCCATATTTTTTCTACAGACCCTCCGGGACCATCATATCATGGGTCCGGGTCCGTTTACCCAAATTGTTGACCAAAGTCAACTTTAACAATGTTAATATCAAAATTCTTCAAAAATGTTCACAGACTTCACATATTTCCACATAAAAACTTTTCGGCTACGCGCTCGGACTGCGCACGCAAATTGAGGCAACTAGAAGCGAGGTTTTCAAGGTCTCAGAAGCATGGAAAAGGGAGAATTCCGGTGATGACCCTTTGGGTCGTCATATTCTCCACCTCTAAAACAACCGTTCGTCCTTAAACGGACAAAAGAAGGAAGTACCTGAGGCGGGAAATAAATAAGGATAACGGCTCCGCATATCAGACTCGGACTCCCAGGTCGATGCCTCAGGAGGCTGACCTCTCCACTGAACACGCACTGAAGGAAAGCTCTTCAACCTCAACTGTCGAACCTACTGGTCTACAATAGCCACCGATTCCTCCTCATAAGACAGATCCTTGTCCAATTGGACAGTGCTAAAATCTAACACGTGCGATGGATCGTCGTGATACTTCCGGAGCATAGATACATGAAACACTGGATGCACAGCTGACAAACTAGGCGGCAAGGCAAGCTTATAAGCCACCTCCCCCACACGCTCGAGAATCTCAAATGGACCGATGAATCTAGGGATAAGCTTGCCCTTCTTCCCGAATCTCATCACGCCCTTCATAGGCGATACACGGAGCAATAATCGCTCACCAACCATGCAAGCCACATCTCTGAACTTGCGGTCTGCATAACTTTTCTGCCTGGACTGAGCTGTACGAAGTCTATCTTGAATAATCTGGACCTTATCCAAGGCCTCCTAAACCAAATCCGTACCAAATAACTGAGCCTCCCTCGGCTCAAACCATCCGACTGGAGATCGACACTGCCTACCATACAATGCCTCATACGGAGCCATCTGAATGCAGGATTGGTAGTTGCTGTTGTAGGCAAACTCTGCTAGCGGCAAGAACGGGTCCCACGAGCCTCCAAAATCAATGACACAAGCTCGTAGCTTATCTTCAAGAATCTGAATAGTCCTCTCGGACTGACCGTCTGTCTGGGGATGAAATGTTGTACTCAGCTGAACCTGGGTGCCCAACTCCTGTTGGACTGCTCTCCAGAAGCGCGAGGCAAACTGCGTACCCCGATCCGAAATGATAGATATAGGCACCCCATGGAGGCAAATGATCTCCCTGATGTAAATCTCAGCTAACCTCTAAGACGAATAGGTGGTTGCAATAGTAACAAAATGCGCTGACTTGGTCAGCCTATCAATAATAACCCATACTACATCAAACTTCTTCTGAGTCATCGAAAGTCCAGTAACAAAATCCATCGTGATCCTCTCCCACTTCCACTCGGGAAGCTCAATTCTCTGAATTAAACCATCGGGTATCTGATGCTCTTACTTAACTGCTGACAGTTCAAACATCGAGCCCCATATGTAACTATATATTTCTTCATCCTACGCCACCAATAGTGCTGTCTCAGATTCTGATACATCTTCGCGGCGCCCGGGTAAATAGAATACCGAGAACTATGGGCCTCCACTAAGATCAACTCTCAAATACCATCAACATTGGGCACACAAACTCGCCCCCGCAATCTCAATATACCATCATCTCCCAAGGTCACTTTCTTAGCACCTCCACACTGCACCGTGTCTCTCAAGACATACAAATGGGGATCCTCAAACTGCTGCTCACGAATACACTCCAATAATGAAGATCAAGCAACCGTGCAAGCTAACACCTTTCTAGGCTCAAAAATATCCAACCTCATAAGACGATTGACCAAGGCCTGAACATCCAAAACAAGCGATCTCGGGCTGACTGGGATATAAGCAAGACTACCCATGCTGGCAGACTTCCTACTCAATGCATCGGCCACCACATTGGCCTTTCCCGGGTGATACAAGATAGTAACATCATAATCCTTCAGCAACTCTAACCACCTCCTCTGCCTCAGATTCAACTCCTTTTGCTTGAACAGATACTGAAGACTCTTGTGATCAGTGTAAACCTCACATATCACACCATATAGGTAATGCCTTCAAATCTTCAAAGCATGAACAATGGTTGCCAACTCAAGATCATGAACCGGATAATTCTTCACGTGGATCTTCAACTGCCTCGAAGCATAGGCAATGACTTTGCCATCCTGCATCAATACTGCACTAAGCCCAATACGGGAAGCATCACAATAGAATGTATAAGGCCCTGAACCTGTGGGCAAAACCAATACTGGTGTCGTAGTTAGAGCTATCTTGAGCTTCTGAAAGCTCACCTCACACTCGTCTGACCACCTGAACTGGGCACCCTTCTGGGTCAACCTGGTCATCGGGGCTACAATGGATGAAAACCCCTCCACGAACCGACGGTAGTAACCTGCTAACCCCAAGAAACTCCGAATCTCTGTAGCTGAAGCTGGTCGAGGCCAGTTCTTGACTGCCTCTATCTTCTTCGAGTCCACCTGAATACCCTCTACTGATACAACATGACCCAGAAATGCAACTGAACTCAACCAGAACTCGCACTTCGAGAACTTAGCATATAACTGACTATCCTTCAGAGTCTGAAGAATCACTCTGAGGTGCTGCTCGTGCTCCTCCTGACTGCGGGAGTATATAAGAATATCGTCAATGAAGACTATCATGAACAAGTCCAAATACGGTCTGAACACTTGGTTCATCAACTCCATGAATGCTGCTGGGGCATTAGTCAATCCAAACGACATGACCAAAAACTCATAATGCCCATACCGAGTGCGAAATGTCGTCCTAGGGACATCAGACGCCCTAATCCTCAGCTGATGGTAGCCATATCTCAAATCTATCTTTGAAAACACCCTCGCACCCTGAAGCTGGTCAAATAAATCGTCGATCCTCAGCAATGGATACTTGTTCTTAATCGTCACCTTGTTCAATTGCCGGTAATCAATGCACATCCTCATCGAACCATCCTTTTTCTTCACAAATAGCACTGGTGCACCCCAAGGCAAAATGTTTGGTCTAATGAAACCCTTCTCAAGCAAATCCTGAAGTTGATCCTTTAACTCTTTCAACTCTAGCGGCGCCATGCGATATGGTAGAATGGAAATGGGCTGAGTGCCCGGAGCCAGATCAATACAAAAATCGATATCCCTGTCGGGCGGCATGCCCGACAGGTCTGAAGGGAAAACCTCGGGGAACTCCCGAACAATAGGAACAGAACTTATAGACGGGACCTCTGCGCTGGAGTCACGAACATACACTAGATAAGCTAGACACCCCTTCTCGACCATGCACCGAGCCTTCACATAAGAAATAACACTACGAGCGGTATGACCTGGGGTCCCTCTCCACTCTAGTCGGGGCAAATCTGGTAACGCCAAGGTCATGGTCTTGGCATGGCAATCCAAGATCACATGATACGGGGACAACCAATTCATCCCTAATATGACGTCGAAATCCACCATATCTAAGAGTAACAAATCAACACGGTTCTCAAGACCCTTAAATATCACAACACATGCACGATGAACGTCGACCATTATAGAATCACCCACTGGTGTAGATACATATACAGAAATACTCAAGGCCTCACTAGGCATAACCAAATAGGGTGCAAAATAGGACAACATATGAATACGTAGATCCAGGATCAAATAGCATTGAAGCATCTCTATCATAGACCAGAATAGTACCTGTAATCACAACATCTGATGACTCAGCCTCTGGCCTGGTTGGCAGAGCATAACAACGGGTCTGGGCCCCACCTACCTGATTCACGTCCCTGGGAAGATCGGCTGTTGGATGACCCCTACCTCTGGCGGTCTGAGCTCCACCTCTATGGCCTCTGCCTCCACCTCTATGTCTTCTACCCCCGCCTCTAGCTGGCTGGGCAGGCGGTGGGGCAACTGGTGCCTGAATCATAGGACTAGGTCCCTGCTACTGAGAGCTACTAGAAGCTCGAGGACAATACCTAGCAATGTGACTCACATCGTCGCAAGTGAAACAAGCCCTCGGCTGCTAAGAATAGCAAAGTGGTGGTGCACTGATAGGTGCTGATGGTGAACTGAAGAGCTGCTGGTCAGAAAACTGCGGCTAAGAACCACGACCACCTGATGTACCATGTGAGGCCTGGAGAGCTGACTAAAAGGGCCTCGGAGGATGGCCTCTACCATAAGAATCCCTACCTCCAGACGAGGTACCACTGAACCTACTAGAATGACGGGGCCTCTTATCAGACCCATGACCACCTCCCTAAGCAAGTGCCATCTCTATCCGGCGGGCCGCATTGGCCGCCTCTTGAAAGGAAATCTCACTCCCGGCACCCATGGCCATCTAAAGACGGATCGGCTGATTCAACCCATCAATAAACCTCCGCACCCTCTCTCTCTCTCTCTCTCTCTCTCTCTCTCTCTCTCGGTAGGGAGTATCACAATAGCATGGCGTGCAAGATCAATAAACCGGGTCTCATACTACGTGACTGACATAGGGCCCTGCTGGAGACGCTCAAACTGCCTGCGAAGAGCATATCGCTGAGTAGCTGGGAGAAACTTCTCCAAAAATAACTCTGAAAACTGATCCTAGGTCAATGATGGCGACCCTGCTGGTCTGGCTAAACAAAAGTCTCTCCACCAAGTCTTCGCGGATCCTTCTAGACGAAAAGTGGCGAAGTCGACCCCATTGGTCTCCACTACACCCATAGTCCGTAAAACCTCATGACAGCTGAATAAGAAATCATGAGCATCCTCTGAAGAAGTGCCACTGTATGTGGTAGTGAAGAGCTTGGTGAATCTATCCAACCTCCACAGAGCATCGGTGGACATAGCCACACCCTCACTGGTCTAAGTCGCAATACCTGGCTGGACCGCCACAGTTGGCTGAACTGCCACAACTGGCTGAACTGTTGGAACCTGAGCCTGAGGAGCTACCTGCTCCGGAGTACGTGTAGCGGGAGTCTGAACTCCTCCCCCAACCTGAGATGTGGTTGGTGCTACGGGAAGCAAACCCGCTCTAGAGACGCTCTCCACAAAGCCTACTAGTCGGACCAAAGCATCCTGAAGCACTGGAGTGGCTATGAAACCCTCTGGGACCTGAGCTGGGCCCACTGGAGCTGCTGGAGCTGGAACCTCATCATCATACTCAACATGAGGCTCTACCTCTGGGACTGCTGCTCGGGGCTGAGCTCTGCCCCAGCCTCGGCCTCGCCCTCTGCCCTTGATAGGAGCTGTTGCTGGGGGGTCGGGCTGCTGCGCGGTAGAAGAGAAAGCACGTGTTCTCGCCATCTACGAAAGAACAGAGTAGAACGACAATTAGTATTTGAGAAACAGAATCGCACGACAAGAAAGAACAAAGGGAAGTTTTCCTAACTCTGTAGCCTCTAGAGGATAAATACAGACGTCTCCATACCGATCCCTCACACTTTACCGAGTTTGTCCGTGAGTTGTGAGACCTAAGTAACCTAGTGCTCTGATACCAACTTGTCACGACCCGGATTTTTCACCATCGGGAGTCGTGATGGCACCTACTATTAGGAGCTAGGCAAGCCAATATGACTACTTTTTCATAGCACAATAATAATAACATAAGGCCTTTTCATTTTAAAAACAAAAGTGCAGAAGATTTAACATTTATGAAAATTGAACAAACTGCGGAAGTTTAACACAATACTACCCCAAAACCTGGTGTCACAAATCTCACGAACGTCTAAGAGTAATCTAAATACAGTGTTTTGAAAGAAAGTAAAAAATGTTTGTCCAGAAATACAATGGGATAACAACTAAATCAAGATAAGGGAGACGCCGGGCCCGCGGACGCCTGCGAGGCTACCTCGGTATCTCGCTCTGGACTGAAGGTCAGCTCCCAATCCGCTACTGTTGTCCAAAATCTGCTCCGGCTCCGTGATCTATGCAAAAAGGTGCACAGAGTGTAGCATCAGCACAACCGACCCCATGTGCTGGTAAGTGTCTAGCCTAACCCCGGCGAAGTAGTGACAAGGCTAGACAGGACCTACCAAAACCACCTGTATATATATATATATATTATATATATATATATATATATATATATATATATATATATATATATATATATATATACAAGTGCAAGAAGCAATAACAGGAAATACAAAGTAAAGCTGGGAGGGGGACATGCTATTTAGGGAATAATAGGTGAAAACGAAAGGTCAGAAACACACGACAAAACTACTCCTGATTCCATAATATATAGTGGACGGCGTGCCACACGATCCCATATCATAATATATAAGTGGTCGGCATGCCACACGATCCCATTTCATAATTTATAAGTGGACGGCATGCCACACGATCCCGTTTCATAATTCATAAGTGGACGGCGTGCCACACGATCCCATTTCATAATTCATAAGTGGACGGCGTGTCACACGATCCCATTTCATAATTCATAAGTGGACGGAGTGCCACACGATCCCATTTCATAATTCATAAGTGGACGGAGTGCCACACGATCCTATTTCATAATTCATAAGTGGACAGCGTGCCACACGATCTCATTTCATAGTTCATAAGTGGACGGTGTGCCACATGATCCCATTTCATAGTTCATAATATATATAATCTTTTTAGAAGAGGCCCCATTAGGGAAATTCAACAACATAATGATTTAACCCGGTAAGGGTGCAACTAACAGCCCAAATATCCCGGCAAGGGAGAATACATATTATGTTTGAATCCCAGCAAGGGAGTAACAACAATAATAGACTATGTGTCCCGGCAAGGGAATAATCACAACACTTCCTCTTTTAATCACTTCTTTCTCGATTAACAAGTTCTAATTCGAGCCCACGCTCCAATGATATACCAATCGCAAATTCTTCCTCAACTATTCACTTTATATGAAACTTATCAATTAAGCAAGGAAGATGTATCACAAAGTCCGAATCAAACACAATTAAGACTCACGGTCATGCTAGACTCCGGTGCATAGATAATCGTCACCATGCCTATACACTGTACTCCACATTTAGCAATTAGCAAATAATATCCTAATCATATTCCCTCAAGCCAAAGTTAGAACAGATACTTACCTCGAAAGCTCCAAACTCAACTCAAGACTCTAGTACAGCTTTACCCCTTGGTTCCACCACAAAACCGCTCGAATCTAGCCACAAATTACTTGAATACATTCACAAACACTATTCGAACTAACCCCAATGCATAAAAATAGTTTTTATAAGGTTTTATCCAAAAGGATCAAAAATGCCCCCGGGCCCACATGGTCGAAACTCGAGGTTCGGACCCAAACCTGGTTACTCATTCCCCCATGAATCCAAATGTGTGATTTGTTTTGAAATCGGACCTCAAATTGAGGTCCAACTCCCCAAATTTAAGAAAACCTAAGTTCTAACCAAAACCCCCAATTCCCATTTTTGAAAATCTTTGATTCAAATTGAAATCATGTTAAAAGATGTTAAGGAATAAAGAAATTAAGTTAGAAATTACTTACCAATCGTTTTGGAGAAGAAAAGTTGTTTGGAAAATCGCCTCTTAGGTTTTGGGTTTTTGAAAAGTGAAAAATGACTGAAAATCCCGACCTTATATACCTTACGGAAGGCTGGCGCAGACCGCACAAAAATGTGTCGCGGCCGCGCCGAGGAAGGGAAACAAACGACTCTCTGAACCTGCCCAGCGCGGACCGCACTGATTTGGTGTGCGGCCGTGCTGGTCGACTTGAAATCACTGGCCCTCTGACTAACTGGCGTGGACCGCGCAGAGATGCACCGCGACCGCGCACCTCTTAGCGCGGACCGCACGAAAATGACCGTGACCTGCAACCTGATACCTTTAAGTCTAAGGCCTCCCGAGGCCCACTCAAAACTCACCCGAGCCCTCGGGGCTCCAAACCAAGCATACATATAATCTCAAAAACATCCTATGGACTTTGTCGTGCGATCAAATCGCCCAAATAACATCATACTCAATGAATCATGCCTCAAAATCATCATTTCCATTTCAAGCTTCTCAAACTTCTAACTTTAGTTATTTAGGTCCGAAACACGTCAAACGACGTCCGATTTCGACCAAATTTTACAGGAAGCGCTTAACACATATTTAAGACCTGTACCGGGCGCCGGAATCAAAATACGGGCCTGATACCAATGTTTTCTAACTCGTTTCCTTATCAAATTCCATATCATTATCAGAAAAACAATTTCTTTCAAAAAATTCGTTTCTCGGGCTCGGGACCTCTGATTTCAATTCTGGAAATACGCCTGAGTCCCATATTTTTCCTATGGACCCTCCGAAACCGTCACATCACGGGCCCGGGTCCGTTTACCTAAAATATTGACCAAAGTCAACTTTAACAATGTTAATATCAAAATTCTTCAAAAGTTTTCACAGAATTCACGTATTTCTACATAAAAGCGTTCTGGCTACGCGTCCGGACTGCGCATGCAAATCGAGGCAAATAGAAGTGAGGTATTCAAGGCCTCGGAAGCATGGAAAAGGGAGAATTCCGGTGATGACCCTTTGGGTCGTCACAATCGAGATCACTGGAATTCAATGAAAGCAGAAATCAATGGATCCAGCGGATATGCCCAGCGGATGAAAAGCTCGTTAAAGCAATTAATCAAGGAAGATCAATGGTAACTTGACCTTATTCTTGGAAAGAATCAATCTAGGATTCCTTTCAAGGATCAACTCCCTTGGGTTTGCAATCTCTCAAGATTCTTTAAGGCCTCATGGAAAGTATATATACAGATGCTTCTGACGTAACAACACATACTTTGATGGAACCATCTACCCTCTTTTTGTTCTACTCCAAACAAGCATTGTAGTTTCTTTAGATCTTCTGTGTAACCAATGAGAGAAGAAAAAGAGATAAACACTGATGAGGCATTGTATCAAGAAAAGAAAAGAGACATAAAGACTAAGTTATTGGTGTAAAGCTACGTCGTTCACTCTGTACTCAAGAAACATCGATCACTGAAAGAAAACACCCTTGCAACCCAAGTGAACTTTATTTTCGAACTAGTATAAAAATTCTGGTGTCTTTATTTCTTGCATTTCGTTTCTACATTTATTATTATTATTCTGTTATTATTTCAGGTCGAATAATTAGTAAACTAGTCAACTACTTATAAAAGATATTAAAAATAAGCAATGCACCCCCTCTTGTACTTTCAATTGGTATCAGAGCTAGACTCACATGTTTTTGCTTAGCAACTTGTGAGAAAAAATCATGGAAAATCAAGTTATTGTTTGAGCACTCTTTCAAGAAGGAACATCGCAATTTAGACCACCGTATTTCAATGGACATCTCACTGGAAAGTGCGTACGGAAATATACGTAAAGTCCTATAACGTCAAGGTTTGGCGAGTTATCAAAATGGGGAACTGCCCACTACCAATAGCTGCTCAACCATCTTCTGATCCAGAAGATATAGATGAATACATAGATGAGCAAATGACAGTTGTCCAAGTTAATGCTAAAGCAAGAAACTTACTCTATAATGCTATAAGTGGAGAGAAATATTAGAAAATCTCTAGTTGTGATACAGCCAAAGAAATGTGGGATAAACTTGAAGTTACTTATGAACGAACTAGTAAAGTGAAAGAGCCCCACATAAACATGTTGGTTCATGACTACAAACTTTTTCAAATGAAAGAAGGAGAATCTATTGAAGAAATGTTTGCCAGGTTCAGCAAAATCATTAGCGATCTAAAAGCTTTTGGTAAACCATATTTAAGTGGTGATCAAGTTCGAAAAATTCTGAGAAGTCTACCTACCACTCGGTAGACAAAAGTAGTTGCACTTCAATCACAAGATCTGAAAAAACTGTCTTATGATGAACTTCGTAGAGACCTTATAGCATTCGAGAAAACTCACCTCAAGAAAACAAGCCAGGAAGAAAAGAAGAAAACAATTGTTTTCAAGGCTACAACTGAAGGGACAGACAATGATATTGATGATGACCCTGAAGCTCTTGAAGAAGAAATTGCCATGGTATCAAGGAACATGGATGGTCTAATGAGGAGATACAGAAACACAAGAAGAGGCAGGATACCACCCAAACGAACCATGCAATATCATGAACAAGACAAAAATGATTGTAAATACTATGAGTGTGGAAGATATGGGCATGTTCAAGCTAATTGACTAGATCTTAAAAGAAAGGTTTCCAGAGGATTTAAGAAAAAACAAATCATTTGGAAGCTGGAGTGATTAAGACAGTTCAGAACACGAAGAGATAGCAAATCTATGCTTCATGACAATCCTGGAAAAAGACACAAACAAGCTCTCGGGGTGCTAGACATATGAGGATACATCAGACGACGAATGCAAAGACAATAATGAAAAATGTTTCATGGCACGAGGTGAAACAAGCGAGGTAAGATCTTACGATTATGAAAGATGTATCAAAAGAAATTAATTTCTTTTTTCCAAAGTTACCCTTGGAGTTTGTTATATTTTCAAGAAATAAATTAAGATTAATATGGTTAATTTCATTGTTAATTAATGTTAAAAGGTGGATTCCTTAATATGCATAAAAACAGCCAAAAATCACTTAAAGTGGACAGGAGTGAGTAATACGTTAATTGCCTTCTTATAAGCTACCTACAATAAGCTTATGATTCGATTCCATTTGACTTGCACAAAAAAATATTTGTGTATTGCATTGTTTCGAGTAATGATTCAGATAGTTTTACATTTATTGACATAAAATATATTCAAGGTTTGTTCTCAAACATATCTAGCCAACTAACACTTTTGCTAGCTCTAGCTTCCTTTTCTTTTTGTTAAGGAATTTTTTTCCAATAAAAGAATGACTTTAATTATTAATTACATAGATGTAAAGGCTGAAACAAACCTTTTTATTATTTTCTCTTCAATTTCTTTTAATGTGATATTATTTATATCACTTCTATATTGAATCTTTGGTTAACGTCGTTCACTTACTACATTATCGTGCGTAAATGTAGTAATAAAAGAACCGTTTAAGACGAGACAAAATTAATTTAATATTTGATCAGCTCAGCCACCACAATTAATTTACACCTAAATTGGAAAGGAAGTAGTACAAGACTTCAACCTGTTGACTTTGCCATGGGTCGTTTTTGTACTAGAACTAAACTCTACTAGAGCTTCGGACACGGGTTCGATCGAATCTAGTAGCTTTGATCCATACACAGTATTTATCTATAAAAGTTCATTGAATATATACAAATTATTAATTTAAAACTCAATAATTTAGAAGAAATAGAATCTCGAACCCAGTAGCTTCAAATCCTAAGCTATGACTCGTGAATGACTCTCTACAACATACTTGAACCTGGTTTTAATATCAACTTATTACGGCCCAAAAATTTGGTAGAACATGATTGACACCCAACCTGAACTATCCATCGAACAAAGATAGTATGTTGTCATGGTATTGGACCCTGAGTTTTATTGATTCCTTCTTTTTGTTACCAGGGTTAACCCCCAAGCCATAATGTCTCAAAATGGATAGCATAGAGAAACCCTCATGCATGTCATGAAGACTATGACTATGTCTTAGGACCTCCCATTGTTGTAACATTTATGAGAAATCAGATATCAAGTCTAAACAAGGACAACATAACAAAAACTTCATTGTTGTAATGAGAACTATTATGTCTAAGGACCTTCTATTATTGTATCATTTACAGAAAATTGGGCTCCAGGTCATGATGCCTCCTGGGAGACATTGGAATTGACATTTTCTGGTTTCTGTCACTCAGCAAACAGTGAGTGTCCTCTCTTCTTAGCAGAAGCACCATGTACAGGCACTAAAACAACATCAAAGAGAAAGATGAATGACGCTTTGTCCCATCTCTTCATATTGATGTGCTAAGCTCAATTTCATCCGGATCAGGTCAGCTTGCTCCAACGGTTAAGACAGTTGAAATTTCGTTCATGCTGGCTTCTATCTCTCTTAAAAACAAAACAAAAAAAGAGAATTTTACAACATAAAGTTCCTATACTAAACTGGTGCATCTCTTCAGAAACCCACTCTTTAATTTGATAATAACATGCACGCTATAACATGTTTGAAGCATGAATCAATGGGAAGAGAATTATTTCTAATGAGTAGAAAATGATCTTTCTCGTGTCAATTGGGCAAATGTCTGATGAAAAGGTCTTAGCAACTAATAAGGGATCGCTGGAGAAGGTATGCCTTTGGGATTTTACTCTTCATCTAGATGTTCAAAGAGTTCTCTCCAATGAGACGCGGCTTCTTCTGGGGTTCGAAATGACCACAGGTGAGGCTTTGCTTTCTCACGTGTTTCCAAAATTTCCTGCTTCACAAGATCTAATGGTGAGTATGACAAACAAAACCAACAAAATAGTACAGGAAGCAATAGTTACTTTACGAGGATACGTAGGAAAAGCAAGCAGAGGTATAACTAAATTACCACATGACAAATTTTGTATCCACTTATTTTAGAAAAAAGCTTCTGCATCAACTAATCACATCTTCAGAAAAGCATCCAACCAAAAAGATAACTTTTGTAGCTCAGCAACACCATTTAGAAGCAAATACCATAGCATAACTGCCTCGGTCAAGAATATGGTTGGCGAATGAAATACCGATTCTTTTATCAATCAGATTCACAACTGTGGATGGGTTTGATTGTTATTACACAGATTTGCGGCGCAATGAGCGTAAATTGTTACTACTTAGATTTGAAGCACACTAAGTGTCCTGCACTATGTAGGATAACTGTTTAGCATGGATATCAAAATCAAAGGACAAGCCTACTACCTAGGAGCTGTAGTTAGATGCTTTTTTTTGTAGTAAACATATCAAAGACCTATATTTCTTTGATGACTTTGAAGACCTAGATCGATTTGGTTTTTGCCAAAATTCAAGCATGGCACTTGAGTAACTGACTTCCAGTATGGTTCTCAAAGACTAACCAGAAATTTTTTAATTCGTTATAACTGAGCCAAATGTCATGCAAGTCAAATTTCTTGATATCATGAAAACACCGACTGAAAAATCTTAAACCGAAATGAGAGATGGAATAAGGTTTAGGGAAAAGATGAGCTAAAACTTTAGCATCTGGGGCGAAAAGTGGAGGTAACGAGTCCACCAAAGGTAATCTATTATTGTATCTCCTTCAGTCATTTGCTAACATGATTGAGCTTCTAAGCCAGTCAACCAATTGCGATTCAACTTGCAAATAGAAGCAGATTTGTTGTACTGTAAATTGCACTTAATATTCTCAAGAGAGTGGAAAGTTCTAAGATAGCATGCTACAATAGTAAGTACTTTTGTTTAATCCCAAGGCAAGCACATAAAAAGTTGAACATGAGTATACCAAAAAGGCAGTTTAGTATAGCAGCAACAATGCATGCTGAAGCAAAGAATGTAAAACCAGAGTTGTGAAGCAAACGTCATATGAGAAAGAAAGAACTATAAGAAAAAGGGTGAATAAGTGAGGCATCACCTCTCGTTTGGCAAAACTAAATTAACCTTCCCATAGTTTGTGAAACATCTAAGACTTACCCTCTAGTTTAATGTCATTACTAAGATCTCCTTTACTGCCAATCTCCAGAATTCAAAAAATTAAATGCACATATAAGCATATTAGAATTGTTTTCAACTTTACCCTCCGACATGATTTTATTTCCCTAAAACAACAATAAAGTCAAAAAGGAAAGGTGCACATTAGAAAACCTCGTATCCTAGACCTTCCCCATTTGAAAAGTTTCTGCTTAGTATACCTCCTCTTCAGACATACAATTTTTCTAATCAACGAGTTGATAATTTGGAGAAGCCTCAGATTCAACAGCCAAAGCATCTAAACAAAGGAAGTTATATTCCTCATCCTATACTTACCTTTTTATCATCTCTATTTAATGCCTCCTGTTTTTTTTTTACTGGTTCAAAATCTCACATCATATATTACGAATTTTTTATGCTGATTTTATTTTTCAATCTACACTATTTCTCGAGGGGGAGGGGAGGAGACAGAGAGAGAAACTTGTTACGAGTCCCGATGCACACAGTTTGAATGAAAAGTTTAGAGAATTGAATCTTGTAGGTTAAACGTCTGCAGCATCACCACGTACATTTGTAGTGACAACTCATGAAGAAGAAAGTTTTCACCAGCTTACCGCATATGAATTCTCCACATGTTAGAATGCTCATCAATTTACAGCTTCAATGAATTTTCCCAAGTCAAAACGGAAGAGAGGAGAGGAGGCAGGGAGGAGTTACTGATCGTGGACTAAGTTAGCTTCAGTCAAATCCGCAAAGGGGAGGTAATCTTCTAGACACCAGATGTTATACGTGCGGAAAGAAGATGGAAGACACAGACCATCTATTCTGTGTTGCTAGATTGCTAGTCAATTGTGAAACCGATTTCTAAACCTTTAAAATTGACAATGCCAAAGACAGCCAATAGCATCTAGACAGGTAGGAACAGAGTGTCAGGGAGCAAATGAAACAAGGAAAGTTGAAGCATACAGGACAGTATTTGCGCAAGTAATTTTTTGGGTTGTTTGGAAGGAGAGAACCAAGCAGTCCTTTGAACATAAAGCAGTTTCAAATACATATGCTTGCATCTTTTGGTTGTTTTGCTGTACAATGAACAATGTTCATAAAAGAATCTTTATTTGACTTTATCAATTCCCAACCTCAATAAGGAATTGAGCTTCCTCACTGTATATAGCTAGCACACACTTGTTGCTGTGATATAAAGAACAGTACTCCCTATTTTCCGCTTTATATAATACTATTACTATTAGGGGAATTAAACAACCTTTTTTTTTTACTACAACCTTTTGATACGCCCCTCAAATACTTTTAAAATATAAAAGTTGCAATATAGAGTACTTTTTAACTAGTTTCTAATTATCTAAATTTTATTTTAAAAACTATAGAAATTGATGTTTGAATTGAGACCTAAAATTAAAAGGTTTGACCCTTGTCTCCGAACCCTTTCATTCTTTTTGAAAATGTAATTCAGGAGAAACACCCCACCAGCCCGCCAGTCCTCCCTCTCGATCTCGATCTTTATACTATGTACATACCTGGCACCAACTTACTGCTGTTACATGAATAAAATGATATTTACTTATCAAGAAAAAGGTTCAAAATGTCATTCTAGAAATGACAGGTAACTCCAGAAGTAACAGCTTGAAATCAAAAAATATAGTCCCATAATTGATAGCTGTCAATGCCAGGGGTTATCTAATTGGTCAAGGATCAGAGAAAAACCTGTACTTCCTGAGATCAAATCATGCTATCATCTCTTCTCCTATTTTATCCCTCTTTAGCAAGGAGAAACGGACATCTGTGGTGGTTAGTGAAGATACAGCTTCTCATATGCTTGCTATCATACAGTAAGTATTACTGGACGATTCAAAACTCACCAACTATACATGCCACATGCCCTTTCAAAAAGGGTAACAGGCATAACTCAAGAAAAACATCAATGTGCCTTCTCCACATATTCGTTTCTTTCCATATCAATTTTATTTTGGTTTTGAGTTCTATCATAAATTCAGAATGTCAAGCAACAAGCAGATATTGCTTATTAGATCACTTTGATTGATGCCACAATAGAAAACATAGTTTCAGACAAGTGTTGTGCTACATTGTAGAAAACTTATGATGAATAAAATATTGAATAAAAATCAACATAATCAGGAGGAGGAGCCTTGCAACCTTGTAGCATATCATGTATGAATCTAGACTTCTAGACATCTGAGATTGGTACCACCCTTCTCAAAGATACCATTAATAACTATTCAGGTTATATTTCAGTTTGTAAACCTTATCTGATGATCGCTATGCTAGCTATATATCAATTCGGATACATCATGCTCTGAGTCAAGCCTCCTACTGGTCTAAAAGAATAGCTTAACAAGACTGGTGGAAAAGGGAAATAAAGAATCAATACACAAGCAGCAGATTAAAATTGAAACAAGTTAATTGAAAAATAAAAACGGACAAACTGAGGGGAAGCCACCCAAAATTCGGATTTTAGTTCAGCTGGAGACAATCATGGTACATCAAGAAAAAAACTGTTCCATAGCCACCAACCATAGCTTACGAGTAAGTGAACAATTATGTCCAAAATAACTCCAAATCTGTGACTTTAAGTAATCTTACAAGCAACACAAGGTTTATTATTAACATGTAAAATTTATATTAGCATATTTGAATGAGTCAGAAGAAAAAAAGAACATCGTGAAACAATCCAGACTATGATGCAAGAGAGCACTGTACCTCCACTTCAGAAAACCTTTTGGTTTTTAAAGTCAGACAATCAAAGAGAGCACTCCATTTCTGACTACAATTATCAAGGACACCAACTCTATAGTACTGCTGCATCTGATGGACTGGAGCTGCCATAAATAATTCTACATCAGCCTTAAGAAATTCTCAATGAAGAAATTGCACGTAAGTACAGAAGACAAACAGATCTCGTATCAATCCCAGTGATAACAACTTTGGTTTCGCTCCTTCTGGGCTATTGATAAATTCATCTAGATAGTACAACCAAAAAAAAATTTGTTAACAACAGCAACATAACAGAAGGTATGGTGGTGAACCTTCTACTCAGAATCTAGAGTTTAGAAGCTTCCAGGCATTTCCTTCCTTAATAAGGATGGAAGAAGAACAAAGAGAAAAGGGGTGGCGAGGGGTGAAAACTGAAAATAGTAGCAAACAATATCATAAGTGTCATCAGAATCACAGAGCAAGACTCGCATCACTTCAGATAAAGCGAGTTACCAGTAGTCTATGATACTGTTGTTCAATAGTTCACCTCAGTTGCAGTGGATTGGCTAATGCTACTAAAGGCAAGAATGAGCGCATGACTTGTGTTTTGAATCCCCGCTTAGCTAAACAGCAATCTAGATCCTTGAAGAACCTGAGCTTGCAAAGCTCTCTTCTGACAACCCCAAGAGCAATCTTTATTTTGCTAGTATCGCGCTACTAACTAATTTATATAAACAATTAACCAGCCTCCTCGGTCTACCATTTGTTTGATCATTCACTAAATACTTATTTAAGGCATTCAGGTGTTACAAACAGTAATCCTTTCAATGGAAAAGATAACTGAATTAAATTCTGTAATTGTTTGGTCATCTATCCAACCTCTTTCTCCTTTCGTCATCTAAAATAACAAAATGGTAAGATCCTATTAGTGGATATTGGCATCTCGAAACAATCTTAACGACTAATTGAATCCCGACATAAAAATTGATACCAAAGGGACAAAACTATTGTGATCCCTAACAATTAGGTTCTCCAAACTTCTTCCATTTGGTTACTATTATTAAGTCATGATTAAGAGGATTTTGATACCTTTAACAGAAACCCCTGCAACCTAACCTTATTTTAGCTATGAGATAAGAAAGGAATGATTTGATTAAGAATAGAAGCAATTAAATACTGTGAAAATATATAAATCAAGCAAAAGATTGATGCAAACAAAGATACAACTCAAGCCACATAAATAAAGATTAGAGCTTGTAAATTATTTTCTTTTTTTAAATGCGGGGAACAAAAGAATAAATCTAAGTGGATAGGAAACATACAGTAGCAGAACCAGAGGGCATCAAAGTAAGGGGCGCATGATAGTCGTCGTGGTTGCTTTTCTGAACTCATCTGAAAGGTTTGCTAAATTCGCCCGTAGAAACGTCGATGTTAAGAGAAGAAAAGATAATTATTTATTTACTTTTTTATTTTATATTTCTCGTAACTCTCAAAAACTTTTTAAAATTGAAGAGAAATTACTTTAAAAACTGAAAACGTTTGTGTTAGAGAAGGGAGGGGAATGAATTTGAGGGAAAGTGAAATAAAGATCTAAAAAGAGATCGACGGATTCCGGCAAGGACGGTGGATGCCGGTGTACGGACGGTGGTTTAAGCGGTAGCTCCGCCGTGAACGGGAGAATTAAGGCCGGAAAGAAAAAATAAGAAAGAGATAAGAGACTTGGGGGGAAGAAAGAGAGAGGATGTAGAATTTATATACAGGGAAAAAACCGAAATGGGCAACTGGTGTATAAATATATCCATTAATTAATAAATTGCCCTTGTCTAGTTAATTAATATCTATAATGCCATTCCGCTTTCAGGAGCGAAAGAGATATGGAGTTAATTCGAAATGACCATAATGTTTAGGTTTTTTGTCGCTATTTGGGAGTTGAGAATGGAAGTTGAAGGTCAGTTTCGGAATTTGAATTGACTATGGATTGTGGTAATTTGTAATATAAAGGGGAATTGAAGGGTACTTTTGTAAGTTTAATAGAATTTGGAACATCTAGTTATTGCCAGCGGTGCGAGCTCCGTGTCTTTAGCATTGCCCTTGGACGGTCAGGATCGGGGCTTTTGTTCTTTTATGGAAAAATAATTATTTGTTCCAAATTTTTCAAAAAGTTTTTCATTTATTAGAGGTCATGATGAAGATTTTAAACTTAAATACGCATAAATAATCATTCTTTTACGTATGGTTTCGTTAATTACACCCTTCATCGCATTTTATTTGAAAGCGTTTGATGATGTACGACGTTTAAAAAAAATGTCATAATATTTAGGTGACTGTATAACATGAGATGTATAAGAATATAAAGATATTATTTTTTTAAGACATATTAAAAGATGAAAGTGTGTCATATAAAATGGGACAACAAAAGTGGCATGTATGTTGTTTATGCTCATCTTAATTAATTTTTACTTTACTTCAGTAGATTACTGTAATTTGATGTATGTTTAACCAAAAATCTGAGTCTTTGGTCAAAGCTAAAAAGAAATTCGGGTTACTGATGGAGACGAAAATAAAATATTTTTGAGAATGATGGTAAAGCAGTAAATAGCTTTGTATTTCAGTAAGATCCCAATAGTATTTTGTATCCTTACAGATGGTGAGTTTTACTCCTTTTATAGTTAATTCTAGGAGAAGATGTAATGTCTTTGTCTTAATGAGACAATTATGAGCAATAAATGGCATTAAAAGAAACGTTACACAATCATTTCTTTTTAATTCAAATATTCTAACGTATTTGATATTTAATGCTGTATTTAGACTCTTTTACGTCATCAGATTCGTATCTTCAACTTCTTCCGATCTTCGGTCTTTAAATGACTTGGATAGGTACGAGACTCGTACCTATTTTAGTAACGGTCCACACCTATGTTGCTTTCTTTTTCCCTTATCTGTTGTCGCCCGTGCCTCTTGGCTTGTGTTTTGACCGTTTGACCAATCCACGTGCCATGTCACGTCACCTACAATGTAAATTCAATTTTTTCTCAATACAGATAGTCCCCCCCCCCCACTTTCCATTTATTTATCAAGTAAATAATTGGAAAGTGGATCTTCATAAAAAGGGAATTTTTGCCGTAATTAATATTATGACAAATACTGACGCTTCAATTGTCCCTTCCATTTAATGTTTTACATACGTGTCACCTTCTGATTGGTTCTTCAATTCTACACCCTTTTTTCGAGACTTCTTCATTCACACTATTCACGAAATGATAGTTGCCTTTATTATAGGCTTTTCATCACTGCACTTCTAAGTTTGACGGTTGTCATTATAATCATTTTTAATCCTTTTTCGTTTACCTTCTTCTTCATAGATCTTCAACAAGCAATTTCTTACTTACTTGTATTTTCTCTCCCCTTTAGTACATCTTTCTTCAACAATGTCATCTCCAAACCCTAACCCTAGAAAAGTTCCCACTCTCGATCACTTCCCCAATGCCCCCACAAGACATAGGAGAGGCAGAGGGGGTAGGCTTCGGAGCTTGGGCCTAGGGTCCGCTCGTGATGGTTTATCTGGTCCTGCTTCTTCTTCTCCTAGTATCGGGAGTTCTATTCCGAAGACCCCTTCTTCTAAAGGTAAAGAAATCCTTGATTCTTCTCAAGAACCTTTAGTCGATGAAATTGTTCCCAGTGATTGTCTTTTGGGAGTGATAGAACGTCTCTTCAAAAGCAAATTGTAAATTTAGAAAAAGTTGACACTTATCCTTCATTAGTAACCGAGCTTACAATTCCTACCATCAGAAGGGATTGTAACTGGAGCAATAGTCTTCGAATGTCAATTCCTTCCCCAAATCAAAGAATTTCTTCCTTTAAAAGTGGTTACTCTTTTGTTTATACTTACCCCTTTACTTTGGGTTTTAATCCTCCGGTTGACCCAGTCATTATTGACTTTTGCCGTTTCTTTAAAATCTGTTTGGCCCAAGTTGGTCTCCTAGTGTGGAGAGCAGTGGCTTGTCTGAGATACTTATCTGCCAAAGTCAATGTCAACTTTACCTTTTCTCACCTTGTTCATTTATATCATCCCAATTTAATGCGTCATAGGGTTTTTGCCTTAACTGCAAGAAGCAAAAAGGTTTTGGTAAACCCTGAAGATGACAAAGATCGTGGATGGTATACCCGTTACGTTGCTGTACGTACGGTGGATTTACTTGGTGAAACAAATATTCCCTTCCTTGAGAAGTGAAATTTTGCACGTAAGTTTCCTTTTATTTGCCGCACCTATTTTTGAGAATTCTGATTCTTTTTCTAACTTCGCCTCTTTTTGGTTTTTTGTAGCAACCATGGGGGATGTGGAACTTATTCATGACTTTCGTGGTTGGGTAGATTCAATTTTGAAGATTGCTCCTAAGGATCAAAGAACTTGGAAATCAATTTCTTCTTTACATGGCTGGAAGGTGAAAACACATGGTATGTCCCTTTTTGTCTTTTTACATGTTAAGCACCTTTTTATCAATGTTGATTATGCATCCTTCTTTTAATCAGGATTTGGTGTTAGAGGAATGGCAGCTGATGTAGCTATGGCCATTCGCATGTCTGCTAATGTTACTCTTGCTTTGAACAAGGCTCGAGCTTCGCTTCCCAAAAGGAAAGCTATAAGAGAAAGTTCTGAGAATGAGGAAGAGGAGGATACCTCTTTAATTGCCAGGCCAAGAGTTAGGAGACGAGTCATTAATAATGATGAAATTGAAGATACCCCTGCTCAAATCTCATCCGCCGAGCCTGTTTTGATCCATTCTGACGAGGACACCGTGCCAAGAGATACTAATGAATCAATTCTACGTCTTTTTGATAGTGGTTTTGAGAGTGGCGAGCTCGGCCCTGTTTTTGATGAAGCTCCTCTCTCCTCATTCGTTCCTATTTCCTCCATTCCTTTGCCAGTTTCAACTGCACCTGCTTCTGTTCCTGTGTTGGTTTCTTCATCTTCTCCTTCCATCCCTTCGTTGACTCCTATGACTCCTGCTGCTGTGTTTACCTTTTCTACTACTCCTCCTTCCATAGCTCCTCCTCCCTTCGTTCAGCATACAGAGGCGGGTTCTAGCAGTAGAACCATGGCTATGAGAAGTGTTACTCTTGAAGTTCCTACCAACCATAGCCTTTTGAGAAAGACTAGTAGAGCTGATGTTTGGCTCGAGCCTCTAATCGGTGATATTGAGAAGAAGAAGATGGAGAGCCACAGCTGCCTGACTCTGATGAATGACATAGTTCATTCTACTTTGAAGGTATTTTTCCCTTACCAACAAGTTTTTTGTTTCTAATCTACAAATCCTCATTTCTATGAGTTGTCTCTGTAGGCTAACCTCATTAGTACAGAATTGATGGAAAGAATTTCCCTTCTGGAAAGAAAAACCCGTGAGTCTAAAAAATCTATCCATGAAGCCGAGGAAATAGCCAGGGGAGCCCAGCTTGAAGCAACTAATTGGAAAGAACAGTTTGAGAATGCTCAGGGGACCATAGAGGAGTTGCAAGAAAGTAGAAACCTCCTGGAGCAGCAAAAGCGTGGTTTGACTTCTGAACTTGCAACTTCCAAGGCTTCTTCAAGACAATTTAAAAGAGATAAAGAGCTTTTGGAGTGCTCATTGTCAGAACAATTATCAAAGGCTAGTGAAGAAGTCAGGGAGCTTAAGGCACTTTTAGCCAAGAAAGAAGAGTATACATGAGAATTAGTGCAAAGCTTGACTCAAGCTCAAGCTGACTTATAGACCTCATCTGACGAGATTCGAGCTTTGAAGAGTTCTCATGCCTCCCTTGAAGCCTCCTTTGATTCCCATTTAGCTGAACACCAAATATTGAAGAACGATCTTGCTATGTGGGAAATAGAGTATGGACTTCTGGAAGAGAATTTCAAGATAGATGTAAGTTGGGCTTTCCTGAAATCTCGTCGTGATGCTTTGATGGAAGCTGCTCAGGAAAGCTTTGATTTGCAATCTGAATTAGCCAAAGTCTTAGACACTATCGAGAAAAGTCAACCTGTTGATACTCCTTCTCCTGCACTTGATGCTTCTGGAACGGAAGAGCTTTTAAATGAAGAAGTGGCTACTACGGTGATTGGAGTTGCAATTCCAGCTCCCGAGGGTGAAACTTCTATGACACAGTCCATGAAAGCTGAAGCTCCCGTGTCTCTTGCTTCCCTCGGTGATTTTCACACTCCAGGCCCAGTTGAAACCGCTCCTATTGCTACTCCCTCAGAAGTTGTTACCGTGCATATGACTGCCCCTGAAAATGAGATTGCAACTTCTGATGTTCCAACCCCTTCAGTGACTAGTTGAATGTATTTCAAACTTTACTGTTTTTTTTAAATTGGTGGTGTTATCCCTTGGCAATTTTAAGGGATCTTTTGACGAAGTCCCCAGTTACCATAATGGGGCATTTGTAAAAAAGAAATATTTTGCTGACTAAGTTTGTACTTAGTCTTTTATATTAAGAGGTTTTATCGGTACTTCTGTATATTTTATTCTTGCCTATTTATCTAGGACTTATAGAATAACTTAGCATTTTTATCCATTTAAAATGCTTTATGATTCTTCTCATGGATTATCAACATGAGACTTTATAAAAGAGGTCCCTTTTATCTTATCGATACTTAATGAAGAAGACGTCTCAACTTCATAATGGTGTTATAATACGATGAAAGAAATAGGAATACACATGTTTTGTATGAAACAACTTTGGCAAGTTTTTATTCATGAACTTTAACAAGTGTTTGACTATTACATGTATTACAATACATCTATAACTTTCTCGTAACTGTTTTTCTTGTAACAGATTTGTACATAACATAAAATAAATAAGGTTTTTCTTCATAACATGTTTCAGTATATAGTCATGACCCTATCTTTACATATTAAGAAGGGATTGAGAGGTGACTTTGTTTATGAGTTTGAGAGATGACTCTGTTGTTCTCATGAATGCTGAAGACTTCGTAACTTTTTCTCAACGCTTGTCTCTTTGTGGCCGACTTTTGTTCGATATTCGTATCTGTTTTTCTACACATATCTGTATATAATATGTAGTCCCCCAAGTGTTTGAGCGGTGAAGTATGAAGCCTCGAGCACTTGTTTATTTTTTTTACTTTGGCCCTTTTCCTGAAACAGAAAAATATACGGGACTCGGAGGTGCGATTATAGATGAAGACTGCCTAGCTCGTGTGTATTTCCATCAGATTAATTGTAACCCTGGGCTAAGAAATTAAGAATACTCCATTTTGCCTTGCAGGTTGTGACTCATCATTTGGCACGAGTTAGGGTTTTTGCCTAGCATCTAAAATCGTTAGTAAAACATTAATAATTCAAGAGAGAAATTTTAACATGGTGATACCTGACCGTGGGTACTTTCTCAGAAGTAATATCTTTTTAAATGGACTGCATTCCAATGTGAGGGTAAAACTTTGCCGTCCATTGTCTCCAACTCGTATGCTCCTTTTCCCGCAATATCACGAACTTTGTACGGTCCTTCCCACGTTGGACTTAGCTTTCCTGAATTAGCAGCCTTTGCAGATTAGAACACCTTTTTAAGCACGAAGTCCCCAATTTTGAAAAATCTGAGGCATGCTTTCCTATTGTAATATCGTTCAATTACTTGCTTTTGTGCTGCCATTCTTATCAATGCAGCTTCTCTTCTTCCTTCAAGCAAATCAAGGTTGACCCACATCTCTTCATCATTAGATTCCTTCGTTGTTCGATCGTACCGTGTGCTTGGCTCACCTATTTCAACTGGAATTAAGGCTTCCGCACCATAAACCATTGAAAATGGTGTTTCTCAGTGCTTGTTTTTGTCGTTGTACGATAAGCCCATAATACTCCAGGTAACACCTCAGGCCAATTACCTTTTGAATCATGTAACCTCTTCTTCAAGTTGTTGATAATGACTTTGTTAGTGGATTTCGCTTGTCCATTACCCACTGGATGGTATGGCGTAGACATTATTCTTTTAATCTGCCAACTTCGAAGAAATTCTGTGATTTGAGCTCCTATGAATTGTGGTCCATTGTCACACACGATCTCCTTTGGTGCTCCAAAGCGGCATATTATATTTCGCCATATGAAGTCTTTAACTTCCTTCTCTCGTACCTGTTTAAATGCCCCTGCTTCTACCCATTTAGTGAAATAATCTGTAAGTACAAGTAGAAACTTTACTTGACCTTTTGCTTGTGGAAGTGGACCTACGATATCCATTCCCCATTTCATAAAAGGCCACGGGGCTATAACAGGGTGTAGTAACTCAGCTGGTCTATGCATATTATTGCCGTATCTTTGACATTTATCACATTTGGACACGAAACTGTTTGCCTCTTCTTCCATCTTAGGCCAATAATATCCTGCGCGAATTAATGTTCTTACCAGTGACCTCCCCCCTGCATGATTTCCACAATGTATTTCGTGCACTTCTCTCATCACATATTCTGTTTGAGAGGGTCCGAGACACCTTGCTAGTGGTCCACCGAACATCTTTCAATAAAGATTTCCTTGATATAAACAATATCGAGCAGCTTTTTTGCGAAGCGCGTGAGCCTTTCCTTTGTCATTAGGCACGGTACCGTGCTGTAAAAAGACAACAATTTCGTTTCTCCAATCCCATGTTAAATGATTAAAATTTACCTCATTTTTATCAGGTTCGAGAACGGAATGAAATAAATGTATGACTGAAGCATTTGTATCGTTTGCTACGTCTGCTGCAGATGCGAGATTAGCTAAAGCATCTGCCTCTATATTCTCATCTCTTGGGATCTGCACTACTTTCCAAGTTTGGAATTGCTTTATTAACTCCCGTACCTTTGCGAGGTATTCTTGCATTCGCGTCTCCCTGGCTGTATAAGTCCCCAGCATTTGATTGACCACGAGTTGAGAATCACTCTTGATTATAATCCGCGTTATGCCGAGTTCTCGTGCCAATTCTAGACCTGCAATTACAGCCTCATACTCTGCTTCATTGTTAGTTATAAAATGACATTTTATAGCCTGTCTAATAGTCTCACCCGTAGGTGGTACGAGGACTATCCCTAGGCCTGCCCCTTTTACATTAGATGAACCATCGGTGAATAAAACCCAAGTCCCCGGGTTTGCACCATTAAAAACTTGTAATTCTATTTCTGCTTCTAAATGCATCCCCTGACTAAAATCAGCCACGAAATCAGCTAGTACTTGAGATTTTATAGCGGTCCTGGGTTGATAAATGATTTCGTATTCACTTAGTTCTATAGCCCATTTTGCTAATCTTCCTGAAAGTTCGTGTTTATGCAAAATATTTCGAAGCGAAAAAGCAGTAACTACAATAATGGGATGACATTGAAAATAAGGTCATAATTTTCTAGATTGTTAGAAAATAATAATAAACAAAATTGGCTTTGAGGCGTGAAAATCGACTGTCCTTAAAGAGTTATCGCATGTATACTAATTTAGGGAAAATACAAAACGATTCTCTTCAGGATACAACAAAGCCTGCAGTAACACTTGTGATTTTCTATATCCACTTCGTTGGAATTCTTGTGTATTTATAGGCAACCAACATACCATTTCAGAAAGGATGTCTTGTTTCACAAACATACACGACTATTTATTCGAATTTTGAATTTAAAATTCAAATAAATTTGATTTTACTGTTAAAAATAATTAACACTAGGATCTCGTGCCTGTTGAGTCAATCTCGTGCCTGTTGAGACAATCTCGTGCCTGTTGAGTCAGTCTCGTGCCTGTTGAGATAATCTCGTGCCTGTTAAGTCAGTCTCGTACCTGTTGAGACAAACGCGTGCCTGTTATGTGCTATTTCATAATGATCAGTTCCGAGGCTAACAGGCACGGTACGAGTAAGGTCGGTCCCGGGAGTGTATCACATGACAGGCACGGAACTTCTTTCTTCCGATGTGGGAAGAATCCCACTTCCAACTTTCCAATAACAAACTATCTTACAATCCCCCACTAGTTTGTTATTTCGCTTCATAACACTTGTGAATAATTGAAAGTATCTTTTACAGATTTGAACTTTCCTTTAGTGTAAGTATATTAAAGTTTTGACGAAGTTAATGGTATCTTAAGATTTGAACCACAACTCCTTGTGCCAAAACCGAAAGTACCACACACACAGTGTTATCTAGTAGCTTAGAAAATCCAGTATTCGCTTTAGCACGTTTACGACCATGTGCTCATCCTGAATTCATGAATATTTACAAGATCAACCCTTTAAATCTTGCTAGAAGCGGCACTACTTCAATATTCATATAGGTGGAATTAGTTACTATGTCCCTGTTACTCCAGACATTAATAATTCCATTAAGATTAATCAACCTCTTCATGTAACAGTTTGCACTTTGGAGTTTGTCTTTATGCCCCTGTTATAACAAGCATTTAACAACTCCTTAACTCCTCACATAACAGTAAGTAGTACAATAGAATTAGGGCTCCTAAAGAGGAGATCAGTGCTTAAATAATACAAGTAACTTGTTATTACCCATTGAACTTATATTGTTAGAATGTATACTAACTCAAAGTGAGGTTCCTATTCCTTGTATTTAATTTAAGGGTCTCAGCCCCATCTCTTCACAAGTTTGTTGTACTACATCTCTACCTAATGGCTTCGTAAGTGGATCAACCAAATTCTTATTTGATCTCACATATATTATAGTTATAGCTCCATTTGTAATTAATTCTCTTATATAAGCATGTCTCAAGCTTATATGTCTCGATTTCCCATTGTATATTTTATTGTAAGCAACACACATTGTAGTCTCACTATCACAGAATATGGAAATGGCTGGCATAGGTTGTGGCCACAACTTTATATCAAGTAACATATTCCTCAGCCATTCTGCTTCTTTTCCAGCAGCTGCTAATGCAATAAATTCAGATTCCATAGTAGAATGGGAAATACATGTTTGTTTCTTGGATGCCCAACTAATGGCTCCACCGCCTAGAGTAAATATCCATCATGATGTGGATTTATTATCATTAACACTTATAATCCAACTTGCATCAGAATATCCCTCTAATACATTAGGAAAACCATTATAGCAAATGCCTAAGTGCTTTGTATATTTTAAATATCCAAGTACTCTACTTATTGCTTTCCAATGATCATTTCCTGGATTACTGGTAAACATTGAAAGTTTACAAACAGCAAATGCAATGTCGGGTCTAGTGCAATGCATTGCATACATCATACTACCTATCGCACTTGCATACTCCAACTGTGTTACTACTCTTCCAGTATTTGCAGTTAGCTTAACACTAGAATCATAAGGAGTATTATACCCCTTTATTCCTAAATGACTGAATTTAGTAAGGATTTTATCTATATAATGTGCTTGTGACAAAGTCACTTGCTTGTTATCTCTTTTGACCTTGATTCCCAAAATAGTATCAACTTCATTTAAATCCTTCATTTTAAAAACTGAGGTTAAATACTTTTTTGGTCTCGGTAATTCCTTGTAGATTCGTACCAAAAATCAGCATGTCATCGACATATAAACAAATTATTACTCCATATTCTTTTGTAAATTTAGAGTAAATGCACTTGTCTGCATTATTATGTACGAATCCGGTTGATAGTATTACACTATCAAATCTTTCATGCCACTGTTTAGGCGCTTGGTTAAGACCATAAAGAGACTTTATCAATTTACAAACTTTCTTCTCGTTTCCCGGAAGAACAAATCCTTCAGGTTGTTGCATATATATTTCTTCACTAAGGTTCCCATTTAAAAAGGTTGTTTTAACATCCATTTGATGTACGTAAAGATCATAGATAGAGGCCAAGGATAAAAGGACTCTAATGGATGTTATTCTTGCAACAGGAGCATATGTATCAAAATAGTCTATGCCTTCCTTTTGAGTGAAACCTTTTGCAACTAATCTTGCTTTGAAGGTTTGGACATAACCATCTGTATTGTACTTTCTCCTAAAGACCCACTTACAACTATAGGTTTTGATCCAAGAGGAAGATCAACCAAAACCCAAGTGTTGTTGGATATAATTGAGTCCATTTCATCATTAATGGCCTCTTTCCAAAAGGCAGCGTCTCTAGAAGACATTGCTTCTTGAAACGTCTTTGGGTCTTCTTCAACATTTAATACAACAGGAATTTGATTACAAACGTTTGTCCTATCTCCTTCAACAAGAAATACTATAGATTGTGAAGAAATAAAATCAGAACCAAGATGTTTTTCTTTTCTTATTCTTTGGCTTTTCCTTGGTTCTATCTGCATATCATCACTTCTTTCCTTAGTTTTAATAATTTCAGAAAGCGACAATTTATTAGCATCGATACGTTTTCCATTTATTTCAGTCATTTCATCAACATTGTCATTTATAAATTTATTTTCAATAAATTCAACATGTATAGATTCTATAATGACATTAGATTCTAGATCTAGCAGTCTATAAGCTTTGGAGTGTTGTGCATATCCTACAAAAACACTTTTAATTCCTCTAGGACCCAATTTTGTTCTTTGATGGTCAGGTACTCTATAATAGGATATACACCCCCACACTTTAAAATAATTTAAATTTGGTTTTTTACCATTCCAAAACTCATAAGGCGAAATATGCATACTTTTTGAAGGCACTCTATTTAAAATATATGCAGTTAGTAGTGCTTCACCCCATAAATTATGTGGCAAATGTGCATTAAGTAACATAGCATTAACCATATCCACCAAAGTTCTATTTTTTCTTTCCGCTAACCTATTTTGTTGAGGAGTATAAGGGGCACTCATTTGATGTATTAGGTCATGCTCTTCACAGAACTTATTAAATTCGTTAGGAAAATATTCTCCGCCTCTATCACTTCGAATAATTTTAATTTTCCTACTCCTTTGATTTTCCACAACAGACTTGTATTCTTTAAACTTTTGAAAAGCTTCGTCCTTAGTTCTAAGTAGGTAAACATATGTAAATCTAGAGAAGTCATCTATAAAAGTAATAAAATATCTTTTGCCTCCTCTAGTTAATTCTCCATTTAATTCACACAAGTCTGAATGTATTAAATCTAATAGTTCTGTGGATCTTTCAACTTTACGAAATGGTTTCTTTGTCATCTTTGCTTGTATGCAAATTTCACATTTTATATGTTGAGTTTTACATGAGATATAACCATTTTTGGACATATAATTCAAGGAGCCAAAATTTAAATGTCCTAGTCTAGCATGCCATAAACAAGAATCAGACTCAACGATGTAAGCGGAAACATAATTTATTTTATTAATACTCAATTTGCACATGCCGTTACAGTTATAGCCTTTTCCAACAAAAATACCATTTTTAGACACTATTACATGATCAGACTCAATAACTATCTTGAAGCCTTTCTTTGACAGCAAAGCAGTGGACATTAAGTTTTTCTTCATATCAGGAACATGATACACATTTAGTAACGTCAACTTCTGGCTAGATGTGAAGTTAATCTCAATACTTCCTTTTCCAGCAACATCTGCCGCAACATGGTTTCCCCTCAAAACTTGTTCAGAATCCTGCACTTCTGCATATGTCTTGAACATCTTCTTGTCATAACAGACATGAATAGTAGCACCCGAATCTAGCCACTAGTCTTGAGTATTTGTAGCAGCGGTAACCACATTCAACTCTGTGACCATACCAATTTGCATTGCGGAAACCATGGCAACCAGTCCTTGGGAAGAATTTTCCACTACGTTTGCCTTTTCAGAATTTTCAGATTTTTCAATCTTTCTAGACTTTTCGGTATTGCCTGCATTGAAATTTATTCCTGCCTTTCTATATATGCAGTCCCGAATCATATGACATTTCTTTCCACAATGATGACAACTAAAGTTCTTTCTCTTTTTAAAAGAAGACTTTTTGGAAACTTCCAGATGTTTGTTCCCACTTCCTGAACCATTCTGAGTACGAAATTGTTCCACAATCATTTTATCCATAGAATGTAGGATTTTCTTTCTATAGTCATTCCAAGAGGAAGGCAATTTCGAAAGAATAGCACCTATTTGAAGTGCATCAGGAATTTTAACTTCAAGATCACTTAGTTTTGATACTAAGATTTGCAGTTCATGAATCTGATCCATTATAGGCCTAGTATCAAATATTTTAAATTCAAAGTACTGTAGAGCCAGGAATTTGTCAATACCTCATTTTTCATTCTGGTAAGCAGTTTTTAGAGCAGTCCAAATCTCTCTTGGCGACTTCAGATTGCAGTAAAGATCATAGAGTCGATCTGTCAAAGTATTCAGAATATGGCCGCGACACAACAGTTCATCATGTTCTCGTTTCTTCCTTTCTTCCTTGACTACGTCAGAATATTCTGCTGTGGGCTCAGGCATCAGAGGCAAGGCAGAATCAAGAACATAGTAGATATTGAGAGCGGACAACAAGAATATCATCTTGTCTCTCCGACGGGTAAAGTTCGTTCCATCAAAGCGATCAAGTTTGATGAACTCCTTCGGATTCTCAACAACAGACATCAATTTCTCCATAGCAGTATAACTCTTTAAGATTGTTAGAAAATAATAATAAACAAAATTGGCTTTGAGGCGTGAAAATCGACTGTCCTTAAAGAGTTATCGCCTGTATACTAATTTAGGGAAAATACAAAATGATTCTCTTTAGGATACAACAAAGCCTGCAGTAACAGTTGTGATTTTCTATATCCACTTCGTTGGAATTCTTGTGTATTTATAGGCAACCACAGACCCTTTCAGAAAGGATGTCTTATTTCACAAACAGACACGACTATTTATTCGAATTTTGAATTTAAAATTCAAATAAATTTGATTTTACTGTTAAAAATAATTAACACTAGGATCTCGTGCCTGTTGAGTCAATCTCGTGCCTGTTGAGATAATCTCGTGCCTGTTGAGTCAGTCTCGTGCCTGTTGAGACAATCTCATGCCTGTTGAGTCAGTCTCGTGCCTGTTGAGACAAACTCGTGCCTGTTATGTGCTATTTCATAATGATCAGTTCCGAGGCTAATAGGCACGGTACGATTAAGGTCGGTCCCGGGAGTGTATCACATGACAGGCACGGAACTTCTTTCTTCCGATGTGGGAAGAATCCCACTCCCAACTTGCCAATAACAAACTATCTTACAGATGTCATGATCAAAGCTAATGCTAACTTTTCTAGCTGTGGGTATCGTGTCTCAGCATCTAATAAGGACTTACTTACATAATAAATAGGAGATTGTTTACCTTGGTCCTCTCAGACTAAAACAGCACTGACCGCAACTTCAGATACAGCCAGATAGATGAGAAGCTTTTCCCCCACCTTTGGTTTTGCCAATAACGGTGGTTTTGACAAATAAGCTTTCAAATTTCTAAGGGCTTGTTGACAATCTTCATTCCATTCGAAATGATCTTGCTTTTTGAGTGCAGAGAAAAACTTGAAACACTTTTCTGAGAATTTGGAAATAAATCTCCCCAAAGCTGCAATTCTTCCCGTTAATCTTTGGACTTCCTTCTTATTAGTAAGGATATCAGGGATTTCTTCTATTGCTTTGATCTGAGAAGGATTTACCTCAATACCACGGTTGGAAACAAGAAAACCCAAAAACTTACCTGATGCAACTCCAAATGCACATTTTTCTGGGTTGAGTTTCATATTAAATTTTCGCAAAATATCAAATGTAACAGATAGATGAGAAATGTGATCATGAGACTGCTGGGTTTTGACGAGCATATCGTCTATATATACTTCCATTGTCTTCCCTAAATGTTCTTGGAACATTTTGGTGACCAACCTTTGATAGGTTGCCCCAACATTTTTGAGACCAAAGGGCATTACTTTATAACAGTAAGTCCCCCTGTCTGTGATGAAAGAAGTTTTTTCTTCATCACTAGGAACCATTTTAATTTGATTATATCCCGAATATGCATCTAAAAAGCTTAAAAGTTCATGACCATTTTTCTTGGGTATGACCACCATGTTAGCTAACCAATTAGGATATTTTACCTCGCGGATCGACCCGATTTTTAATAATTTTTGGACCTCATCCTGAATCACCTGGTTCTTGAAAGCACCTTGCTTTCTTTTCTTTTGTTTTATTGGTGTGAAAGAGGGGTCCTCATTGAGTTTGTGAGTCATCACATCCGGTGGTATCCCTGTCATGTCAGCGTGGGACCAAGCAAAGCAGTCTACGTTAGCTTTTAAAAATTCAATTATCGTACCTCGCATGTCTGAGCTTAAATTGGCTCTGACATAAACCTTCCATTCAGGCCATTGCTCAAATAATATCACTGCCTCGAGCTTTTCAATTGTTATTTTGATGCTTTCATTTTCTTCAGGTTCCTGAATCGTATCAGGCCTCGAGTCCAAATCTGTCTTTTCTTGTTCAGCTGAAGTTTGATCTTTTACACCCTCAACTGCATCCTGTAATTGCTATTTTTCTTTATTTATGGTGCTCGTTCCTGTTACAGCGTTGATACTTCTAGCTGTTTGCTGATCCCAGCGAATTTGGCAAATTCCCCATGGTGATGGGAATTTAATAACTTGATGTAGAGTTGATGGGACAACATCCATATCATGTATCCATGGTCTCCCCATGATCATATTGTAGGTCATTTCCGTATCAACTACCTGAAATTTAGTTTTTTTAACAACACCTGTAGCAAAAGTTGTTAGAATTACCTCTCCTTTTGTTACCACACTTGAATTGTCGAAGCCTGACAAGGTGTGTGCCTTGGGTATCACTTTGTCTTCAGCTTGCATTTCACGTAATACCCTTAGTAGTATAGTATTTACAGAATTCCCTGGATCAATCAAAACTCGTCTTACATTAGTATCATGTACAAGTAAAGATATTACCAGAGCGTCATTATGTGGAGTTATAGCTCCTTCGGTATCTGCATCATCGAACGAAATACTTTCATTTTCTAAAACCTGCCGCACCCGTTTCCTGTGTGTAATTGTTACTTTAGAAATCTTGTTGGAGGCTGTGTAGGTTATGCCGTGAATATCTTCTCCCCCACTTATCATATTCACCGTTCTCTTGGGTGAAGGAGGCTTTGGTGGCTCTTGCCTATTTTTCATATAGGCTTGTTTTCCTTTTTCACTAAATAACTCAGTGAGGTACCCTTGCTTCAATAGATGATCCATTTCACTCTGCAAGAATCTACATTCTGAAGTTTTGTGCCCGTGATCATTGTGGAATTCGCACCAATGATCTGGATTGCATCTATTTGGATTTGATCGCATCTCTTTTGGCCACCGTACCTTATCTCCCATGCTTCTCAAAACAGCCACGAGCTCGGAGGTAGAAACATTAAAATTATATCCGTCGAATCGTGCCTTTAAACTTTTGTCATCATCTCGTGATTCTTGTCTGTTCCGATCATTCCTGAATTTCGAAGAAGAACCGGAGTCCCTGTTCCTCGATTTTTGATCATATTGCTGGCTATCTTGTTTTGACCGTGGGTCTTTTCCTGCGGGTCTCATATATGGATCGTACCTGTTTTTACCCGATCTTTTTTCGGTTTCTGATCTTCTGGAACCACCCCTTTCTTCATGATGAAACTTAAGTATGGTATCTTCTTCAATTCACAGCTTCGTACTATACCGGTTGTAAACATCATTCCACGTGGTTGCAGGAAATTCTCGAAGGCTTTCTTTGAGTCGTCTCGTGGCTTCAGAACTTTTGTCATTTAAATTACTCGCAAAGGCTATTGCAGCCCAGTTGTCAGGCACACGGGGTAGAGTCATTCTTTCACGCTGGAATCTATCAACAAAATCTCTAAGCAACTCCGAATCTCCTTGTTTGATTTTGAAAATATCTTCCATTCTTTTCTCAACCTTTTGTGCTCCCGAATGTGCTTTAATAAATGAATCTGCAAGCTCAGCAAAAGAATTTATAGAATTTTCAGATAAAAGAGAATACCAGGTTAATGCACCCTTGGTGAGTGTTTCTCCAAATTTCTTGACCAGTACTGATTCAATTTCTTGTTTGGTCAAGTCGTTGCCTTTCACGCCTGTTGTAAATGCAGTCACGTGGTCACGTGGGTCTATAGTACTATCATATTTCGGGATGTCAGGCATTTTGAACTTTTTCGGAATTGGAAGGGGAGCAGCACTTGGCTTCCAAGGTTGTTGTGAGTATTTGTCTATGTCTACTGCTTTTATTACAGGCGGAACTTCAGGGATTTGCTCAATACGCTCATTTTGTTCCTTAATCTGTTTCTGCAAGGTTAGTACTAAATTTTGCAAATAGGAATTATTTAAATTACCTGGTCCCCCTTCATGTGGTTCGCTGGTGGTTCCTCCATTTCCAGAATTAACAAGACTAGAACGGGGATTCTCCAATGTATTATTATTAGGAGTTGGTGTGGGTGGTGCAGCAGGAAATTGACTAACTAGAGCCTAAAGAGCTTTGCCGACCTGTGCATCAATTAGCTTTTGTAAAGCATTTGTGCCTCCTTCAAAGTGTTCAAATTGTTCTTGTTGATCGGCACGGGATTCAGTAACAAGAGTGCCTTCACGAGATTGACGTGGGAAATTTGGAGGGGAGGGGACCACGTCACCTTGATTTTGATGGATTTGATTTTCATGGTTTCCCAATGGGTTATTACTGTTATTGTCGGTGTTGTTTGACATGGTGATAACAATGGACAAGATATAGCGTAAAAGAAAAGATTATCAGATTCCCGGTAACGTAACCAATTTGTTTAACCAAAAATCTGAGTCTTTGGTCAAAGCTAAAAAGAAATTCGGGTTACTGATAATCAGGAGACGAAAATAAAATATTTTTGAGAATGATGGTAAAGCAGTAAATAGCTTTGTATTTCAGTAAGATCCCAATAGTATCTTCTCTCCTTACAGATGGTGAGTTCTTCTCCTTTTATAGTTAATTCTAGGAGAAGATGTAATGCCTTTGTCTTAATGAGGCAATTATGAGCAATAAATGACATTAAAAGAAACGTTACACAATCATTTCTTTTTAATTCAAATATTCTAACGTATTTGATATTTAATATTGTATTTAGACTCTTTTACGTCATCAGATTCGTATCTTCAACTTCTTCCGATCTTCGGTCTTTAAATGACTTGGATAGGTACGAGACTCGTACCTATTTTAGTAACGGTTCACACCTATGTTGCTTTCTTTTTCCCTTATCTGTTGTCGCCCGTGCCTCTTGGCTATTTATTGTGTTTTGACCGTTTGACCAGTCCACGTGTCATGTCACGTCACCTACAATGTAAATTCAGGTTTTTCCCAATACAGATACTGCAAGGTACTTCAGGTGAATTAGTGGATTAAATATAGCTAACAACAAATAATACGCTCTATAGGAACTCAAATCCAAGAATTTAAGAAATCTCAATTTACTAACCTGATGGAAGGGATTCCATTCAGTAAATCCACATGGGTCATTCGTCGTTATTACTGACCTTAAGTGCTAGTGAAAAGGCTTTCGTGTTTTGGAGCCCAACGATGCAATCTCAGAAAGCTCATTATTGAAACTGAATCTCACTCGATTTTCCTTCCAATCAGAAGGTTGAAAGTGGCTATAATGCCCTTCCACTGCCGACATTATCTTTTCTTTTCTACTCCTTTCCAAGCAAAAGTGAAGCACGATATCATGAACCTGGCAATATTTGACTTTACCGTTATATCTTATCCTTGAAACCATTACCACGTCACTGCTAATGAGATCCGCTCAGCTGCCTCTTCCATTAATCTTTCAGATTCAACGTTCTGCACGAAGTCTTCCGCGATCCATAAACTTATTAATTTAGACACTGGAATTCTTGCATCCTCGGGAAACATCCCCATGTAAAGAAGGTAAAGTTTTAAATGATCAGGTAAGTTATCATAACTCAACTGCATAGTCGAAAGACTATATTCTTCAGAATCGCCAAGACAGGAAAATAGAGAACTTTTAACCTCATGCCACCAATATTCTTTCATTTTCATTTTTTTGATAATTTCAGATACCAAGACAATCACTAGAGGCAATCCTTAGCATCTTTCTGCAACTGCTAGACTCACATCTTCTAGTTCAGGCGGGCAACCTTCATTTTCAAACACTTTTTTCTGCAACAATTGGCAACTCTCTTTTGGTGTAAGGAATGGAAGGAAATAAGTGTTGCGGAAGCCAAATGTATATAGTGTGAATAAGTCACAACTACTATACCAAAAATTATGACAGCCACCAAATAATAAATAAGACAATAAAACAACAATAAAGGGAACACCAGAATTTACGAGGTTCGGCTAATTTTGCCTACTCCTCGGACACAACCAATATTTTATTTCACTCCAAAAATACAAGTGAAATAATACTAAAGAGAGAAGATACAAATGTCTTAAACAGATGAGAAGGCAAATGAGAGGTGTGTTTAAATCCTAAACATTAAGCCTTCTTTTATAGGGGGAAAATCCCCCCAACTTTTGTTTTCCCACCGATGTGGGACAAACATTTTGCCAATTTCAACAAATCTCCACCTTGGCAAAATTCCACATCTTCAATTTTCTCTCAATAACAAATTTTGGTTGTGTCTTCATCTTCAATCTTCAGTGTTCAACAATGTTGATCAAATCCAAACAATGTTGAAACTTGATCGCAGTCACCACCTTTGTCAGCATATCAGCAGGATTCTCCGTAGTATGAATTTTCTTCACTGTGACTCCACCTTCTTCTATGATTTCTCGTACGAAATGATACCGAACATCAATGTGCTTCGTCCTTGCATGATACACTTGGTTTTTCGCTAATTGAATAGCACTTTGACTATCACAAAAAATTGTGATACCTTTTTGTTCAACACCAAGCTCCTTTAGCAATCCTTGAAGCCAAATTGCCTCTTTCACAGCCTTTGTAATAGCCATGTACTCTGCCTCTGTTATAGACAAAGCAACTGTTGACTGCAAAGTAGACTTCCAACTAACTGGTGCCTTTACAAAAGTAAACACATAACCAGTAGTTGATCGTCGTTTGTCCAGATCACCCGCAAAATCTGAGTCACAATATCCAACTACAGACTGATTGTCTTCCTGCTCAAAAACTAACCCGACATCTACAGTATTATGAATATACCGTAGAATCCACTTCACAGCTTGCCAATGCTCCTTCCCTGGATTGTGCATATATCTGCTAATAACTCCAACAGTTTGTGAAATGTCAGGTCTTGTGCAAACCATTGCATACATCAAGCTACCAACAACATTTGTGTATGGTACCTTTGACATATACTCTCGTTCAGCTTCATCCATTGGTGACATATTAGTACTTAGCTTAAAATGGGGAGCAAGTGGAGTACTAACTGGCTTAGTCTTGTCATCTATGCCAAAACGTTGTAGTACTCTTTTCAAATATTCTTTCTGAGATAAACAGAGTTTCTTTGAACGTCTATCTCTTATTATCTCCATGCCAAGAATTTTCTTTGCCTCACCCAAATCCTTCATCTCGAACTCCTTCTTCAGTTGAATTTTCAACTTATCAATTTCTTCCGAATTCTTGGAAGCTATCAACATATCATCAACATAGAGGAGAAGATATACAAAGGAACCATCTTTAAGCTTGTGCAAATACACACAATGATCGTATTTGCTTCTCTTGTACCCTTGCCGCAACATAAACTCGTCAAATCGCTTGTACCATTGTCTAGAAGATTGTTTCAATCCGTACAACGATTTTTCAAGTTTGCACACCACATTTTCTTTTCCAGCAACTTTGAATCCTTCTGGCTGAGTCATGTAGATTTCCTCCTCCAAGTTTCCATGTAAAAACGCAGTTTTTACATCCATCTGAACTAGTTCCAAATCTAATTGTGCTACCAAAGACAACATAATTCTAATGGAGGAATGTTTTACAACTGGAGAAAATACTTCATTGTAATCAATTCCCTCCTTTTGAGCATATCCTTTGGCCACCAATCTTGCTTTGTAGCGAACATCTACTTGGTTAGGAAATCCTTCCTTCTTTGCAAATACCCATTTGTACCCAATTGCTTTCTTTCCCTTCGGGAGATTGGCCAATCTCCATGTATGATTCTGATGAAGGGACTGTATTTCATCATTCATGGCAATCCTCCACTTATCTTCTTCTGAACTTTGGACTGCGTCTTTATAAGTGGTAGCAACATCATCAACTACAATTGAGGTTGCACAAGCAACTGTCTCTAGGAGACGAATAGGTTTCGTTATTGTTCTTTTTGGCCTGCTGGTTGCTATTGATTCAAGTTGTTGTTGAGGTTCCTGAGTTGGAATCTCCTCTACTGGCTCTCCTTCGAGAGGGTAATCTTCATTTGTTTCCTCCTCTGCTTCTTGTGTAGGAAAAATAAATTTTCCCTCAAACTCCACCTGCTTAGAAGCACCTTTATTTTGTTTGGTATCTTCTGTTACCTTATTTACCATAGCAGATTCATCAAAGGTAACATCCCTGCTGAATATTACTTTCTTTGTCATAGGACACCATAAGCGATATCCTTTGACTCCAGAAGTAATTCCCATAAAAATAGCCTTCTTTGCCCTTGGATCCAATTTTGACTCCGTCACATGATAATATGCAGTTGAGCCAAACACGTGCAAAGAGTTATAATCTACAGCAGGTTTTCCATACCATTTTTCAAATGGTGTCTTGCCATCAATAGCAGCAGATGGTAGACGAATAATGAGGTGGCATGCATATGTAATTGCCTCAGCCCAAAATTCTTTGCCCAAGCCAGCATTGGACAACATACACCGTACCTTCTCCAGCAAGGTCCGGTTCATACGTTCTGCTACTCCATTCTGTTGTGGTGTATGTCTAACAGTGAAGTGTCGGACGATGCCATCATTTTCACAGACCTTATTGAAATGATCATTTTTGTATTCACCTCCATTGTCTGTGCGAATACACTTGATCCTCCTGCCTGTTTGATTTTCCACCATCGTCTTCCATTTAAGAAAAATTCCTAGCACTTCATCTTTGTTTTTCATTGTATACACCCACACTCTTCGAGAAAAATCATCAACAAAGGTTACAAAATAGTGCTTCCCACCCAATGAAGGTGTTTTGGAAGGACCCCAAACATCAGAGTGTACATAATCCAAAATGCCTTTAGTATTATGGATCGCTATACCAAATTTAACCCTTGTCTGTTTCCCTTTGACACAATGCTCACAAAACTCCAAGTTGCAAGTCTTGACTCCTTTTAACAATCCTTGATCTGATAGAGTTTTCAAGGATTTTCCTCCAGCATGTCCCAAGCGCATGTGCCATAGCTTGGTTGCTTCTGCCTCTTTGTCGTCACTGGATGTCACTGTCACTGTCCCAATAACTGTACTGCCACGATAGCGGTACATATTATTATTCTTCCGATTAGCCTTCATTACCACTAGTGCACCGGAGCATACTCTCATCACTCCATTTTCTGCAATGATTTTGAACCCTTTTGATTCTAGGGCTCCCACAGAGATGAGATTCTTCTTCAAATCCGGTACATATCGAACATCTGTTAATGTTCTGATCATTCCATCATGGTTCCTTAATCGTATTGAACCAATGCCATATGAGGTAAGAGGGCTGTTATCCGCTGTGTGGACGACTCCATATTCTCCTTCTTGAAATTCCACGAACCAGTCCCTGTTGGGACACATATGATAGCTACAAGCCGAGTCCATCAACCATATGTCTGATGATGTTGATGACTCTGTTGTAACTAATGAGAAGTCTGAATCATCACAATCAGGTACATTTGAATCCATAATGGCCTTTCCATTGTTATGTTTGGCCTTATTCTTCAACTTCGGACAGTCTTTCTTCCAGTGCCCTTTTTCTCGACAAAAAGCACATTCATCTTTGCTGGGTCTGGATCTTGACTTGGATCTTCCTTTCTTTGTCCTCATTTGATTTTGAGGACGACCCCTCACAAATAGTGCTTCTCCTTCTCCGCCCTTCTGTTTTTCTCGCTTTCTTTGTTCATAGCTGTACAAAGCCGAACAAACTTCTCTGAGAGAAACTTCGTCATTTCCATGGAGTAGAGTAGTTTCAAGGTGCTCGTATTCATCAGGAAGTGACGCCAACAACATTAAGGCCAAGTCACCATCATCATAAGTTGTATCCATATTTTGCAAATCTGTGACCAACTTATTGAAACTGGTGATATGTTCATTCATCGTGGTACCAGGAACATAGGTGAAGTGAAACAGTCTTTTCTTCATGTACAATTTATTTTGACTGTTTTTCTTCAAAAATTTATCCTCCAGTGCTTTCCATAATTTACTTGCAGAAGTTTCCTTTGTGTATGGATATTTCTGCTCTCTAGCAAGGTAGGATCGAATGGTACCGCAAGCAACACGGTTGATAATTCTCCAATCTTCTTCTCCAATAACATCTGGTTTCTTTTCTTCAATGGCCAGATCTAGCCCTTGTTGAAAAAGGACATCTAGAACCTCGCCTTGCCACATCCCAAAATGTCCGGACCCGTCAAATATTTCTACCGCAAATTTCGCATTTGACACAATTCTTGTCATAAGCAAAGATGTCAATGATGACGTATTGTTGACACTTGATGTAGATTCTTCTTGTTTATTGTCTCCCATCTTTGACACAAATATTATTTAATAGCTGACGACACAAATCAAGATTATTTCCTTTCTGGTGTGGAAGATCAGACTAAGCTGCAACCACAGAGCATACTCAGACAGAACCTTGACTCAGTTACCAAGATAAATCTTTTCTGATGTGGAAGATCAGACTATGCTGCAACCACAGAGCATACTTAGACAGTACCTTGGCTCTGATACCAATTGTTGCGGAAGCTAAATGTATATAGTGTGAATAAGTCACAACTACTATACCAAAAATTATGACAGCCACCAAATAATAAATAAGACAATAAAACAACAATAAAGGGAACACCAGAATTTACGAGGTTCGGCTAATTTTGCCTACTCCTCGGACACAACCAATATTTTATTTCACTCCAAAAATACAAGTGAAATAATACTAAAGAGAGAAGATACAAATGCCTTAAACAGATGAGAAGGCAAATGAGAGGTGTGTTTAAATCCTAAACATTAAGCCTTCTTTTATAGGGGGAAAATCCCCCCAACTTTTGTTTTCCCACCGATGTGGGACAAACATTTTGCCAATTTCAACAATTACTTGATATACTGCAAAGGCTATGAGGTTTCATTTATATCCTTAGAAAAGAGATTCGAGTTTAAATATCTGTTGCTTTATTCTTTGTACGTATGTGTATATATATATATATAATCGAGAGGAGTATGAGATATCTCTTCCCCATTAAGCGTTTCCTTATCATGTCGGCTAGGATGTCATTCTTATATCCCTTATCCTTGTAATCGGTAACTTGTTCGAGAAGCTCTTGTAATAGCTCTCTCCGGTTATATGTTTGGGAAACGATGCACCATGCTCGAACATCAAAATGAGAAACAATGATGTCGTCATTATACAACTTTGTAGCACAAGTTGTTTTACCTTGTCCCCCCATCCCAACAATTGGGATGACATCTAGGTCATTTGTTCCTTGAATTAGATGCCGAATTATTCTTTTCATGTCATTCTCAAATCCAATTATCTCCTCATCATTCATAGGATTGCTATGTTGAATTGATAGATGTTTAGATGACTCAACCACTGTGCAGGGCCTAAGATCAATGTTCTCCGACCACATCTTGGTCACCTCCGTACGAATATGCTTGACCTCTTTTATGATTGAAAGAAGTGCACAAAAAGAATGCCAAAGAGCATTATATTGAGCAAGAATAGAGTTAATGGCAATCTCAGCTTCATATGTCAAATTGATAGTACGCCTCTGAAAATCTTTAAGAATTTCATGTTCATGGTGCACTTTCGCGACATCTCTGAAAAGGGATTTTAGAGATGAGATATCTTTCTCTAAAATGACAATATGAGGCTTCAACATGAAATCTAAACATGTTTCATATTTTAACATCTCATTCAATTTCCTTAAAAGAGAATCCAGAAAGCTCAATCCACCAACCGTGGGAAACTACGATGGAGTAAATTTAAAGGATTTGTAGTACTTCTCAACTACTTGCGCCTTTAGATTTTCAATTTTCTCCAGTATCTGTCTCGAGCAAAGATTTATAACGCTACAGTCATCTTTGGTTATAGAGCTAGGAAGAAGCTTTTGAATAACACACAGAACATCACCCACAAGAGATCCCACATTTTCCAAGATATCATTCAGAATCCTACCACTAATAAGATGTTTCAACGCATTAGCAAGAAAAACCAACAAGAGCTCTATTGCCACATCAATATCTTGAGCAGAGACATTTTTAGGAAAGTTCTCAAGCTTTTTTTTATATACACCAACAGACATTGGAGATGATATGAAAATTCTTTTGGTAGTTTCTTGTCCTTAAAAGTTATCGATCGAATAAAATTTGAAGCTTTTAGTTCACAGAGAAAAATCTTCTTCATTTCAAGCTCCACTAGCACAACCAGGCATAGTAGAAAAGAAGGTTTACTCTCGATATCAAATGTATCATATATATCCTTATTAATCCAAAGATCAAGACAGAATTGTCCAACATTTTTAGCCATGATTTGCATTTGGATGCTCAAGCCTTTTTGCTTCACATGCTCAATGTAGACATTAATCTCAGTGTCATACAAGAATATCAGAAACCTCATTCTCTTTTGAATGCATTTCAATTGCTTGAAATATCTGTCTGTCTTCTGAAGAATTCTGACTTCTTTACTGAAAAAAGTGTCAGACGAGAAAAAGTACCTCAGTGCATCGTTTAGATTCTTGTCGCTGCAATCCATATACTCCGACAGATACAATGAGAAATCATTCATCTCATAACTGTAACTTAATCTGGTAATACAATCAATGAATACCAACAACTGTGTTACTATCCTTTACACATTAAGGTTAGTTTTGTATTCATCTGAAATTCCACCAAAAACCGAGTTAAGCATTTCCACAATCGATTGAACCTTCTTTGTGATTTTGACCAAGGAATCTTGTAAAAGAGCATGAGGATACTTTAAAAACATTCTCAAAAATCTTAGCTCCATTTCAAGTGTCTCGATTTGATTAATCATGACAACATCGAGATTGCCTCTACACTTAATCCTTCTTAAGTGATCTAACACATCCTCAATGTCGCTATGAGCCATCTTCCCTACATAGAGTAGAAATTCCTGCAAGTTCACCCAACTTATGTTATATCAATCTTCACTAACAGCTTGTTTAAATTGTTGTTACATGTCATTTTATAATGTATCATATTGTATTGTACTGCATTATATTGTATTGTTTAATGAATACAACGTTTGGATAGATTGTATCATTTGTTGTTGTTTCATGATGCCACACACTAACAATATGAAGAATAAACTTGCAACATTACTAAGAAAAAATAGGATAAGGAGTAGAATTACTATATAAAAAAGTGGAGCAAAGGATGAAATGTGATTATTTAATAATAAGAAAGGGCAAGAGGGAGACGACGCCACCACACCAAATCCATCATCCCATAAAGTGGCATTTTTCGTCGTTATGTAACGATGGATTTAACAATACGGTGCAATAAAATTTAATAGCAATAATTCTTATCAAGTAAAACCAACTTAGAGATTTGCAAACAAAGAACAATTAACACAAGTTAATTAAGCTCAAGTCTTACTGTTTAGCTCAAAGTTACTAATGTGCTTTGTAAGCTTTAGAAAACAATCAAAAGATAAATACGGGTAAATCGTAATCAAATATAATTCGACCTAGAGATTAGATAGATGATATTGTCATTCTAGATCTCAAAGGTAAAGAAAATAAACTTAGCTTAAGAGAGAAGCAATAGTTGGAGACCAAGAAAAAGATAGAGATAGAGAGAGAAGTTGTATTATTTGAGAATAATAACAATGATGCCTATTACAATGTGAAGGTATACTTTATATAGTAGGAGACCTTTCTCGAAATAATCAAAAAGTACAAAAGTTTGTGGCTTCCACTGAGTAAAGAAGCAAGACCCTAAACGACGTCGCCTTTACTTTATCAACTGGGTCGTGCCCTCACTCGGGTCGACCTTATCATAATGGACGTGCCCACTCGGCGTGAGGACGTTGAGAGCCAAATTTTACCCTATACAGTTAGTCCCTCCATTCGTTGGAGACGTGCTCGATGACCGTCTTCAATGGACGGACATGCATACTTCGCTTTTATGGAAATTTGGCCGCACCCATAGGCGCCTCTTTCAAAGGACATGAGTGTGTGTAATATTGTTGAGCTGTTGACATATGACCCCTTTTCTAGAATGACGTCACTGGTCACGTGCGTCATCATTATACTTGTTCCCGAGATGATTCAGAGCATGACGTGACGTTTTGGTTTCCCGCGCCAGTTTTCGAATTGTGCCTTTTCGATTTACACGTACCTTATCCCTATAAATAGAGGAGTGGTTCAATGTGATTCATCTTTCAAACCCTTGGAGAGTGTCCCTGCATTTCGTTCTTCATCTTTCTTTCTGGTAATCGCTACTTCATTTGAGAGCTACAATTTCTAGGGATTGTACCTCTTGTCGTTGACACCTTTCTTTATAAATTATACCATGGCTAAGTACGTCAAGACGGTAAAAAGACTAAGGATAATGCCCCTTCTAGGGCTTCGCCTTCCTCCGATGGTGAGGGGGAAGAAGTGGAGAAAACCCTCCTTCCCCTAACGGTGGATAATATCCTTCCGAAAAACCTGAGTATTCGAACTGACTTCAACTCGAAATGCCCCTCTCTTCATTGGAAGCCCAGTGAGTTATTGCAGTCTCACCTAGACGCCCTCAGAACTACGTACAACATCTCCGACCATGTTGAAATGCCAATGTGCATAGGCCTGGGTTCTGCACGTTCTACGAATATGCGCTTAGGATTGGATACAGCTTTTCACTTAACCCCCTAGCGGAAGAGCTTTGCCGCTTCTACCATGTGTGCCCGGCTCAGCTCACACCTTATGCGCTGAAGGTGTGCCGAATTCTCACCACACTTGCGGGCGAGGCCGGGAACGTAGTTTCTGTTCATCACCTGTTACATATGTTCAACCCTAGCTACATGAGAGGTACCATGCTCCAATTGAGGAGCCATGGCAAAAAGAGCTTTGTGGTGAAGTTTGATGACAAAGCTAACTGTAACTTCTGGCGCAAATACTTTTATATCAGGACGAGGCACCTGGTATCCAACCCCGAAGGGTTTCCGAAGACGTGGAATTCGGGATGTAAGTATCTTTGTGCATGATTTCGTGATGCTTTTGTTTTGGACGATCAATCATTACGATTTATTTTTCTTCCTTTTGTAGTGGCGGCTCGCCCGTCTCATCCCGTTGATGACATTAGGCCATGGGTGGCGGAGCTGATACCGTATGCGGAAAAATGTCGTACCTGGGCTGAGTTTCGTAGATTGTATGGCCCAACTGGTAACAATATTTCCCGTTCTCCTCTCTTTTCCTTTGTTTTGGCTTGAAGATCCCTTTATTCAATGTATTCTCATTTGGCAGGTCGGGGCGCTTCTACAAAGGTGAAGAAGAAGAAAACCGTTGCTAGACTGTCTAGGGTAGAGTCTGACTCTGATGGGGAAGATATATTCGCGGGAGGCTCGCCTAGAGACAACGCTCTTTCGACCTCACAGCAGGGGGCTGCACCGGTGGCGGTGCCTGAGGCTGTTCCGGTGGTGACACCTGAGGCCGTGCCAGTAACGCCGCCTGAGGCCGTGCCTATGACGGTGCTTGAAGCCGCTTCAGCGGAGGCAACTTCTAAAGGTGAAGAGCCGCCGGAGAGAAAGAGGTGGCAACTGATTACCGGCAAGGGAATTACGACTGGGGGCATGAGGCCTAGCGAGCCCCGCCGAGAGCCGAGGTCAGTTTTTATGGCTGAGGCCATTTGTTCAGGGAGATTGGCCCCTCGGAGAACAGCCGTCGTTGTTGATAACTGTGATTTCTACATATTTTATACCCATTCTTACCTAAGCTTTGTGCATTAATTGCCATAAATTAGTCCCAAAATGCTTACAAGTTGCGCTTGATTGCAGGTTTGAGCGACAAGATGACAAATATCAAAGATCGGCTAAAAAAGGAGTGAAATCTGCCAAGTGTCAAAAGACAACTGAAGTGGGGAACAAAATGAACTGTGCGGTCCGTACTGATGTGTCACGCGGCCGCACAGAAGAGTTCAGAGGCTGGGTTATTTCAAGGCCTACCTGCGCGGTCCGCACTGCTTTGTCACACGGCCGCGCAGGAGAGTTCAGAGACCTTGTATTTTCCATGTCAAATTGCACAATCCGTGCCCCTTTCCATGCGGTCCGCGCCCAAGAGTGTCAGAGACTCAATCATTCAAGGCCAAAAGCCCACGCGGCCGCACACCTAATCAGTGCGGTCCGCGTGGATCAAATTCAGAGAGGGTGGATTTGGACCAAAACACCTATGCGGCTGCACTCCACTTCTACGCGGTCTGCCCTCATCACCCTATGAGGCCGCGCGTCACATTTATGCGGTCCATGGAAGCAAGATATGAAGACCCAAACCCATACGCGGACGCGCGTCATTTGTGCATCGTCCGTGCCAGACCCTCAGGGGTATTTTGTCTGGTTTTTCCTGTGTAGTATAAATAGAACATTTTACTTTTTTAGGTGAAGTTTTGTTTTATCAGATAGCAACTGAACTCGAGACTTCATAGTTTTAGCCTATTTTGGGTAATTTCTTGTAGTATTAACATGGATTTGAGTAGATTAACATTGTAGTTAATTATTATGTCAATTTCATCTACTATTTCTTCAATTTCTATGTCTACTATGGCTAGCTAAACCCATTAGCTAGGGTTGTAGCTAAACCCTAGTGTGGGTAATTAATGGGTATAATTGTTTAATGCATGAATGATGTTGGGTATTTGTTATTTGGGTTAATCTTATGTTTTCATTAAGATTTGGTGGTTGCAAACACTAAGTCTAGCCTAGTGGGTCTTGACTCTTCTTGAGAAAGAGAGTCTATGACCCCAAGATTAATTCCAACAAGGAATTGGGATGGACCCATGATAATGGTAGTCCCAATTAACGGGTTAAACCTCGAGAGAGTAATTAGCCAACTTGAACCATAAGTTGCTTGGGCAAATTGGCCTACCCAATTGGTCTCAAGAGAGCCAATTGGGCAAAATCGCTCTCTCTACTGAAAGGTGTGAGAGTGGGTGCAAAAGTGCAACGGTTATAGCATAAGTCCCATAGTCATCATTCTTGCATTAGGAATCTCTACCCGTTAGTTGACCACCTAGGTACATGCCACGACCCTAGTGCCTTTCTCTATATTGCATACAACTTAGAATCAATATCTTAGCATAACGTAGCTTTAAACTTGTAGTTGATAAATTGTAGTTGATAATCAAAAGAAAACCAAAAATGTTAGAAGATCAATTTAGGAGCTAAAACATAGTCCTAGACCATACAAACACTCAACTCCAAATTAAAGCTCCCTGTGGAAAATTCACCCCAATACCACTATTGGGTAAAAGTATTAGCGTCCACTCTTCCATAGGTTGAGTCCGCTGCGATCACTTTTTCGCGCCGTTGTCGGGGAGCTTTACGGTGTTTGACTATTTGTTAAGAGGAGGTTTTACCCCAAGCACAAAGATGGGGTAGAAATGCTAATGCTAATGACAACATACCAGACCCTCCTCCACCTCCACCAACAGTTCTACCCAATCAAGGGTACACAAGTGCAATAGTTCCTCCCCGAATCCGGCAGGAAACTTCCAAATCACCAATGTCATGCTTGTCACACCTCCTTTTTCGCCCGCGCCCCCGCAAAGGGGCGCGGAAGGGAGTTTTTTCCAATTAAGGGACAATCGAAATGAGATTTATTTATTTATTTCAGAGTCGCCATTTGGGAGATTTATGGTGTCCCAAGTCACCGGTTGAATCCCGAATCGAGAAAAATATTGACTCTGTTTAACAGTCTGCGCACCAGAAATCAAGATAAGGAATTTTGTTAACCCGGGAGAAGGTGTTAGGCATTCCCGAGTTCCGTGGTTCTAGCACGGTCGCTCAACTGTCATATTCGGCTTGATTATCTGATATAATACATGTTGAACATATGTGCGAATTTTAACTTTTAACCGCTTTTATCATTATTATTATTTTTATCGAGAATTGCAACATCGTGAAAATATCTCTCGAACCACGTCACATCAATGTACCCGTGGTTATCGACATATTTCGACTCTATTGAGATTTGGATTTGGGTCACATAAATGTGCACCCGAGTTTAAGAAAATAAATTGTTAAAGGCGCGTCTAAAGCGACTAGCGTATCATTATTTTGGGTAAGGCCGTGAAATTTGCTAAACGACCAATCCCGAAGTCTATACAATTATTAACCATTTATTGAGGGCCCCGCAACTTGTGCATTTTATTGGGTGAGGCTCATCTCATTTATTTTAAAAGGATAATCCTAAAGTGCCTACATTTTTTCTATTAAATTTGTCTCTTAAAAAATGAAAGAGAAAAGGTCCTAATTAATTTACATGCTTACGAGTTGTTATAGTCGGGTTCCGAACGCAATTTGTTAAATCAGAATGTAAACACAATATGGATAGCCCGTTGGCCAACGTGGACCCAGGCCCAACGTGTATGACACAGAACTGGACCTGGGCCATCTCATTCACATGTTACTACCTAGCTACATTATACTAGGCATGCTCACAGTTTGTCAAATTAAAAAAAACTTGGCAATCTAATTTTAATCCTAGACTATTTACATGCTGAAATTAACCAATAGTATCTAGCTAAACAATATTCCTACAAGTTTCGAAACGGTCTATTCGTTTAATGAGCTAACTGTTGAATGTTTAAGAATAGTCTAAATCAACTAACATGCTTTTTGAGACATGATAATCATCCAATAATAACAAACTAACTGGACAGAGTTACTATACCATTTATTTATTTTTTAACAATACATAGACAGTTCGTCCACTAAGCTACTATCAGATGTTCCATTATATATATTAAATAACTACATGATTCTGATATTAGGAAGCTAAATAATGTACATATACGAATAAAATTCAGAATATAACTAAGATAAATTCAGAACTTCAACTCTTCATTTCATATTCATGCTTCATGTTTCAGTTTACAGTAACCAGCGTATCAGTTGTGTACCTGATATTGGAAGCAAAAGAAGAGGAAGATCAGCAGAAATGCAGTAGCATACAACAAGAACAACACCCAACAACAAATTTAAAAAACCAAGCAGAAATCCAGCAACAACCAGTGAAGTAGTAGCAAATAACCAACCAAACTCAAGGAAACAAATCAAATGAAAATCCTGAAACACCAACAATAATCAATGGGCAAAAACAAAGTGAATCTTTTTTAGATTGAAAGACAAGTTAATGTTTAACCCTTAAATCTTGACCCCTCTGTATATCTAGTGTATGCAGATTGTATATCAGGTGTATACTACTCTCTCTTTCGAATCTCCTTCGAAATTTTTTTTCTCAATATTCAGCCAATCCCCTATCCCCTTTCAATATTTTCGGAATCCTCCCAATATTTTCGGAATTCTCCCCTTCCTAATATCCAGACCCCTTTATTTGTGTCTAGCTCCTCTATTTATTTACAAACTTCAAACACTTAAATTAAATCCCACTATCTTCTACCCATCCCCCTTTATCTTCCCACTACCTAATGTTTTGTCCCCCACTATATTAAACAATATATTAATTCTCACTAACACATATCTTTCCCTTATTAAAATCACTTATTGCCCCACTACCGCATGTTTTGTCCCTCACTATATTAAATAATGTATTAATTCCCCACCATTATGTCTTGTCCCCCACTACGTATTATTTTAATATTATTTAAATATTATTTAATACTTAGTGGACATAGCACTCAAAATAAATAATTGTTCAGATTTTCAATTCCAAAAATACCCCTATGAAATTACTAAAATTACCATTCTACCCATATCAGCTATATCCAATCCTCCTAATTAATTAACCAACTACAACAGCTATAACCAATTCATCTAACCAATTAACCACACTAATAATCAAACTCTGAATGAACGAACTCACTAAACAAAGTCCTAATCGACAACATTCATTAATTAACAACAAAGTCAGATTCATATTAGAACAAACTTAATGGAACAAGCAAGCAGATTTCAATCACTTAACTTGATCATCAATCGAGCTCAAAAAAGTAGGAAAGCCGTCAAAACGCACACACACACACACATAATTTCAACAAATATGCAGTAGGAATATCATGCAAAAATTTTATCAAAAAATGTAAACACACATATTTGTTGAACTCTGCTTGAAAACACATATCAAAAAATGAAAACACATATTTGTGAAAATTTTATAAAAAAAATAAAATGAAAACATATATCATGCTAACGATCTATGCTAAATTTTATCATGCTAAATTTTATCAAAACCAAAGAAAAAGCAACAAAAATTCGTGAACGAGCTATGGCTGACCTTTATGCTAATGATCCGGCGTCGAACAATGTTGAACCTCCGGCGAAACACAGCTTCGTTCACAACATTATTTTGACGCTCGACTAACAGACACGGATTCGAATGGAACCTCGACGCACTGCAACTCGACGAACTTGACACTGATTCTCGGATGGCTAGTGTTTGGAGACGAAGCTGGGGGACGACTGTTTCAGGTCGTGGGGCTGCTGGAGATCAATGGACTGGGTGTCAGAGCTGGACATCGACAAACTGTGGAGCTGTGTGTGTGTTGCGACGTGAAAACGAAGCGGAAGGGGAGGTCGTCGATGAAGCTGGTCGTTCATGGTTGTCGTTGGACGATGGTGGAGCTGGAGGGTGGTGACGATGAAGACGATGGAGGCTGGATGTTGGTCGTCGATGGCTGGAGCTTGACGGACTTTTGATGGTCGCCGCTAGAGCTACTGGTCGTGGGCTGCAGCACTGTGGACGAGCTTGAGCCATGGACGAGCTTGAGGGGCAGCCATGGTTGGTGTGGTTGTTAGGAGATGGAGGAGGGTGTTCATGATATGCGTGTGTGTGTGTGTGTCGATGAGAAGGGAGGTGAAGGGGATGACGGGGGAGGGAAGCTTGGGGTGTTTGGAGAGGATGAAGAGGGAGCGGGGCGGGTAGTTTTTAGGTTTAAGGTTTGGGGGGGGGGGAATGAAAATGAAAATGAAGAAAAGGGGTTGGGCGGGTGGTTTGGTTATGGGGTGGACTGGGTCGGGTTGACCCGGTATGGGTTCGGTACTTTGGGCCTGTGGTTTAAAATTTTGAAGAAGAGGCCCAATCCGATTTTCGTCTATTTTTGTTCTTTTCTATTTATTCAATTTCCGAATTAATAAAGCTAAAATGTTAAGATTAAATTATAAAACCCAAAATTATCTAAAAATAATAATTAGCTCCTAATAATAATTAACACACAATTAAATAGCAATTAACGATAAAATCACACAATTTAGACGTTAAATGTTAAAAATGCAAAATACATATTTTTATGATTTTTTTTTTGTTCTTGTAAAAACAAACTTAATTGCTCCTAATTGTAAAATTAAATTCTAAATGCAAATGCGACATATTTTTGTATTTTTATTAATTTAACAAATAAACATGCATGGACAAATACAAATAATTATCCGAAAATGCCACGAAATTCTCAAAATTGCACACAAAAGGAAAATTGTTTTATTTTGAATTTTTTGGGAGTAATTCTCATATAGGGCAAAAATCACGTGCTTACAATGCTCACTTTGCTCGATCAACGAGGGTACTTCATAGGCGCCTCAAACCAAAACGCATACAAGCATTTGAAAGGGTTTGTGGATAATTGTTGGGGGAACAAGCAGACAAATGTTTCGAAAGATGCACTGAGGTTAAGGCTTTTCCCTTTCTCACTTCGGGGGAAAGCATTGGATTGGTTGGAGAGACTCCCAAATCACTCATAACTACGTGGGATGAGTTGGTGGATAAATTCATTGCCAAATTCTTTTCTCCTAGTCATATGGTGGCTTTTCGAGATGAGATTCTAGCTTTCAAGCAAGAGCCGACGTAGCCTTTACATGAGATATGGGAAAGGTTTCGAACGATGGTGAAAGAGTGCCCCAACAACGATATGAATGATGTTATGATCTAACAAACATTCTATTGGGGTATAAACACAACAAACCAGTGCATTATCAATCAGTTGACCGGTGGTAATTTTATGAAGCTTCCATACAACGAAGCTTGTGATGTTTTTGATGAAATGGCCGATACTTCTTCGGTATGGCAAAGCCGGGCTAATGTTCCTTAAGGTGATCCCAATGTTATACATTTGCACAAGGAGCTACGACAAGCCATTGCCGAACTCACAACAACAATGAACCAATTGGCTAAGGCGCAACTTCAACAAGTTCAAATCCGCGCCAAGTCAATGCCATGGAGGGAGTGAATATGATGAAAAGAAGGCAAAGAGGGCAACAACAACCTCAAGAAAATTTTGACAACTATGATGATGGTGGTGGATATTCGAATGAAGGTTTTGATGACCAAAGTGAGGAAGTCCAATATGTCAACAACTACCAAAGGAATAGAGGTAATCAAGGGAATCAACAATGGAGACCCTAAGATAATTGGGGCAATCAACAAGGTGGCAACTGGAATTACAATAACAATCAAAGAGGCAATTGGGGGAACAATAACTCGGGGAATCAAGGTAATTGGAACAGGAAGAATAATTGGAACTACAACAATGGTGGACAAGGTGGGTGGAACAATAATGGTGGTCAAGGTAATAGGGGACAAGGCTTTCAAAGGCCCCCAATGTATCAACAACCAAACAACCCGCTCTGTTTCAATCTCAAGGGTCGAGTTCGTCGGACAACGACATGGGTCGAATAGAGAACATGTTTGAGCAAATGATGAAGAAGACTCATGACTCTGATGCTCAATTGGCCTCCCAGAACACTTCAATCCGCAATTTGGAAGTGCAACTCGAGCAAATTTCACAATCTCTCAACACTCGCCCAAAGGGAGCTCTACCAAGTGATACGGTAGTAAACCTCAAGGGTGGGCATAATAATCATGTGATGGTGGTGACCATGAGAAGCAAAAGAGGCGCTGATGTGCAAGCCTCAAGAGGTAATCGAGTTGTGGTTGATGAAGAAGAGTTGCAAAATGATGAGATCCCGTTGGTAGTTGAGGATGTTGTTGAACAAAGTATAAGTGATGATGTGAGAATTGAAATTGATGAGGGTGAGGAGGAGACTCAAAAGGCCGTGAACCCGTCTAGGGAACACATCATTGATATGCCCAAACTGGTGGTGCCAAAAACCAAGGCACCCTTGCCTAGACCTCCTCCGCCATATCCTCAAAGGTTGGCCAAGCAAAAAGGTGACAACTAGTTTAAAAATTTCATTGAGATGATGAGAGTTTGACTATAAATGTGCCCTTGGTAGAGGCACTTGAACAAATACCGGGATATGCAAAGTTCATAAAGGAGTTGGTCACTAAAAAGAGATCGATGGAGTGTGAGACAATCAAGATGATGCACCAATTGAGTTCCATTGTACACTCCATGGCTCCAAAGCTAGAGGATCCCGGAGCATTCACAATACCATGTACCATTGGAAGTGCCGAATTCGCAAAAGCCCTATATGATTTGGGGGCAAGTATCAATCTCATGCCATATTCGGTTTTCAAGACTTTGGGTATCGGACAACCTCATCCAACTTCCATGAGGCTTCAAATGGCGGACCGGTCAATGAAACGGCCTTTGGGGATTATTGATGATGTCCTTGTTCGTGTTGATAAGTTCATATTGCCGGCCGATTTCGTGATCTTGGATTGTGAAGTGGATTTCGAGGTGCCTATCATTCTTGGAAGGCCTTACCTAGCTACAGGGAAGGCCTTGCTTGATGTGGAAGCGGGAGAATTGACCTTCCGTGTTGGAGATGAAAATGTGGTATTCCACGTGTGCAAATCAATGAGGCAACCAAATAGCACCGAGGTGTGCTCGTTTGTTGACATTGTCACGGAGGTGATAGTGGATGACACAAGTGCAATGGAAAATGTTGAGTACCCACTTGAGGCCGTGCTATTGAACATGGATGTTGATGATGATGCCGGAAGGGTGGAGTGTGTGAACGCATTACATGGCATGGACTCGTATTCTTATGAGCCGAGAAAGTTATCTCTTGATCTTGAAAATCGCAAAACTCCACCCACCAAGCCATCTATTGAGGAGCCACTGGTGTTGGAGTTGAAACCACTTCCTCCTCACCTCAGGTATGAATTTCTTGGTCCTAATTTCACTTTGCCGGTTATTCTTTCTTCTTGCTTGACTAACGTACAAGTTTACGCCACTTTGGCGGTTCTTCAAAAGTGCAAGCGGGCGATTGGATGGACCTTGGCGGATATTCGGGGTATTAGCCCCGCATTTTGCATGCACAAGATAATATTGGAGGAGGATGTTAGGCCGTCTCTTGAACATCAAAGGAGACTCAATGAGGCCATGCAAGAGGTGGTCAAAAAGTAAGTCATCAAGTGGCTTGACGCCGGTGTGGTGTATCCAATTTCCGATAGTTCGTGGACTTCTCCGGTGCAATGTGTGCCAAAAAAGAGAGGAATGACGGTGGTGACCAATTACAACAATGAACTTATTCCGACTCGTACTGTGACGGGTTGGAGGGTATACATGGACTACCAGAAGTTGAACAAGGTGACTAGAAAGGATCATTTCCCATTGTCGTTCTTGGACCAAATGCTTGATCGTATCGCGGGCCGGGATTTCTATTGTTTTTTGGATGGGTATTCAGGCTATAACCAAATTCTCATTGCCCTGGAAGACCAAGAAAAGACAACCTTCACATGTCCTTATGGCACATTTGCCTTCTCTTGAATGCCATTTGGATTATGTAATGCACCGGCGACCTTCCAACGATATATGATGGCAATCTTCACCGACATGGTGGAGGACATATTGAAGGTCTTCATGGATGATTTTAGTGTGGTTGGGGACTCATTTGGTGAATGCTTGCAAAACTTGGATCGTGTGTTGGCCCGATGCGAAGACACAAACTTGGTTCTCAATTGGGAGAAATGAAATTTTATGGTAGAAGAAGGAATTGTGTTGGGTCACAAAAATTCAAAAAGAGGGATTGAGGTTGATAAGGCAAAAATTGAGGTGATCTCAAGGCTCCCTCCCCCTACTTCTATCAAAGGGGTGAGGAGTTTTCTTAGGCACGCGGGTTTCTACCGAAGATTCATCAAGGACTTTTCTAAGGTAGTAAACCTGTTGTGTAAATTGCTAGAGAAAGATGCCAAATATGTGTTTGATGAGAGATGTATGGAGGCTTTCGAGCTTCTAAAGAAAAAGTTGACGACTACCCCCATCATTACCGCGCCAAATTGGAGCTTGCCTTTTGAGCTCATGTGCGATGCTAGTGATGTTGCGGTAGGGGCGGTCTTGGGCCAAAGAATCAACAAAATGTTCCATCCGGTGTACTACTCAAGTAATACAATGAACGAAGCTCAAAGGAACTATACGGTTACCGAGAAGGAATTGCTTGCCATTGTTTTTGCTATGGAGAAGTTTTGCCCATACTTTATAGGGGCCAAAGTGATTATTCATACCGATCACACCGCCCTTAGGTACTTGATGACTAAGAAAGATTCAAAAGTGAGTTTAATGAGATGGGTGCTTCTTCTTCAAGAATTTGATTTGGAGATTGTTGATAGAAAGGGTAGTTAAAATCAAGTGGCGGACCACTTGTCTCGATTGGAGGAGGAAGGGAGGTTTTTGTATGGCCTTGAGATAAATGATACTTTTCCGGATAAACAACTCCTCTCGGTTTCAATGCTAGACATGCCATGGTTTGCCGACAAGCGGGATTGTTTGGACTACTATTGGGATGAGCCGTATCTTTTCAAAATTTGCACCGATGGTGTAATTCGCCGGTGTGTTCCCGAAGAAGAGAAATTGAGTATTGTGGAAGCTTGTCACTCTTTGCCCTGTGGTGGCCATCATGGAGGGGCGAGGACGGCATCTAAAGTGTTGAGTTGTGGTTTCTATTGGCCTTCTTTGTTCAAGGATGCCGGTGACTTTGTGAAAAGATGTGATGAATGCCAACGTTCCGGAGGGATTGCGAAGAAAGATGAGATGTCCCTTAACACCATTCTAGAGATTGACATTTTTGATGTTTGGGGGATAGACTTAATGGGACCATTCGTAAGTTCTTGTGGCAACACCTACATCTTGGTAGCGGTTGATTATGTGTCGAAATGGGTTGAGGTCGTCGCTTTTCCCAACAATGAAGCTTGAAGTGTGGTGGCATTCTTGAAAAAGAGTATCTTCACGAGGTTTGGCACTCCACGTGCTATCATTAATGACGGGGGTTCTCATTTTTACAACCGGGCTTTTGACTCTTTGCTAGCCAAGTATGGGGTAAATCACAAGGTGACCACTCCTTATCATCCTCAAGCGAGTGGCCAAGTTGAGGTGTCCAACCGTGAGATCAAGAGTATTTTTTCCAAGACTGTCAATGCAAATAGGACCGACTGGTCGAAGAAATTGGATGATGCTCTTTGGGCTTATCGTACAGCTTTCAAGACTCCGATTGGTATGTCGCCGTATTGGTTGGTGTTTGGGAAGGCTTGTCATCTTCCGGTATAATTGGAATATAAGTCTATGTGGGCCCTGAAAAAGTTAAACTTAGAATGGGATGTCGCTGCAAATCTCCGGGTTGAGCAATTGAATGAACTTGATGAGTTTAGGTTTCATGCTTACTCTAAATCGTCCTTGTATAAGGACAAGATGAAGTACCTTCACGACAAGTATGCCCGCGGGAAGGAATTCAAAGTTGGTGAAATAGTTCTTCTTTTCAACTCCCGGTTGAGGCTATTTCCAGGTAAGCTGAAGTCTAAGTGGAGCGGTCCTTTTGAAGTGGTTGGTGTAACTTCTTTTGGTGCTATTGATCTCAAAAACAAGAATGGTGAAGTGTTTCGGGTCAATGGGCATCGTGTCAAGCACTATTTGATCAAGATTGATGACAGTCACGTGGTGGCACTCATTCATATGAAGTGACTGTGATGGTAACATGCATCATGCCGCGACGTTAAATCAGGCGCTTCTTGGGAGGCAACCCTGTCTTTTTCTTTTTCTTTGTTTTTCTGTTGTAGAGTAGGATTTTTGAGCTGATAGTTTGTGAAGTGTTGCAGGGATAATGTTGAACCAGTGCAAGGCAAAAGTACAAAATGGTTAGTCTCTGAATATTGCCTATACAGCCGCGCAGCAACACAGCGCGGTCCGCGTAGGTTTGAGCAGCTGAAGGGTTAATGCCCAGAAGACCCAGCGCGGCCGCATGACATTTCAGTGCGGTCCGCGCTGGAGGACCCAGAATTACATGCTCTCTGACAAAGTTCCCACGCGGCCACGCACCAAAGCAGTACGGTCCACACAGGGATGGCTGAAAGTACCAAGTCTCTGAAGACTTCCACGCGGTCGCAAACCAAAATAGTGCGGTCCGCGTGGATTGAATAGCAAATATGTAGGATGCAAAATCCAGCGCGGTCCGTGTCCCTTTTTGTGCGGCCGCGCTAGTAGGTAGGTACTAGGTCCCAGGGCTTTTCTATAAATAGAGGCCTTGGGCCTCATTTTAACCTTTTCGCCAAATTTACACCCAAGCTATTGTTTTCACTATTCATCAAGACTAATTATGCACATAGTTGAAATCTCATTAATCCCTCGTAACAACTCTCATTCATTTCATTCATAGTCTAATTTTTTGTTTCTTTTAATTGCTTTCTACTAGTCTAACTTCTTATTTTTGTCTTTTTCTTCTTAGTTTAACTGTTAAATTAGATTTTTGTGTGTTTTTGTTTAATCATGGGCATGGAATCTTGTTAAATAACTGAGTAGGGACACTTAGGACCCAAAAAGGTGAACAAAAAATTGGACTTAATTGAACAAACACCCGGCCCAGTTAAATTAACCCTACGCGGCCGCGCAGTATTTGTGCACGGTCCGCGTGACTCTGGTTAAGAGATGATGAACCTCTCTGCGCGGTCCATGTGTTATTTGTGTGCGGTCCGCATGAGCCCAGCGCGGCCGCGGTCCAAAACAGTGCGGACCGCGTGTGAAGAGTTCAGAGAGGTCAACATTTGGGTATTTCACCTGCGCGGACCGCGTACCATTTCTATATGGTCCGCGTTGAACCAACGCGGCCGCGGTCCAAATCAGTGCAGACCGTGTCGGTTTATTCAGAGAAGTATGTGTGGGTGTTAGTATACTGTGCGGCCGCGTGCCTTTTGGTGCGGTCCGCGCCCCTCTGTCTGTGTCACTATGTCTGCAACTGTTGCATTCAACTAAACTGTATTTCATCTTATGCGCTTCTACTAACAATGTTAGATATGTATTCCTTGCAGACAATGGTTAAAAAACGAGCGGGCAAAGAAAAACAACCCGGGAGAGGTGGTTCCTCCCGAGGGGGAAAAAGCAAAAGGATTGTGAAACTCACTCCTCAAACCAGGGAATTGATAAAGAAAACCCGGAAGATAATCCGGGAAGCTGATAGAGCTGCATCTTATTCCACGGGGAGTGAGTATGCACCTTCACGGAGCATTAACTCGGAGTCTGTCCCCACCCACATGTCCACTTCATTTCAGCTCCGTGATTCCCCTTCTCCGGATCATGGTAATGTAGCCTCCTCCAAGAAGCCGGTTAATGTCATATCAGACTCGTCTGATGAGTCTGTAGCAAGAGAAGAAGAGCAATACTCCACATCTCCCACAGCTTCATTATCAGGGGAAAGTGGAGGGTATACTGAGGGAGGTGAGCCACAGGTCAGGGGGATAGAGCGTACTAGAAAACCGGAGGCATGGGCAGACAGGTTTGTTAGTGAGGTTGCTTTCCACAAGTTCCGGGAGTGGTGTCCCAAAAGGAAACTGATTCCGGAGAGGCAATTCATAGATGTTGATCTTGTCCCTCTCAACCCTCATGTGCAAGCACAATTCTGCACTAGAGAGGGTTGGGGATTCTTCAAAGAACGTGTTGAGATGGCTAATGAGCATATGGTGAAGGAGTTCTACAGCAATGTTCACCATATAGTTCGGGACTCAAAAGCAACTAAAGTGAGGGACAAGACAATTGTGTTTGATGGCAAATCGTTGAATGAATTCCTGGGGTTCGAAGAAGAGGATGAATCACAATATTTAGAAAAGCTGGCACTGAAAGAGGAGGTTCATCCTTGGTTGGCCGAGCACTTGGCAGCCCCGGGTACAGTCCCTATCTGGTTGAAAGCATAGGAAAAGATCTTTAGGAACACTCTCAACTTTGAAGCCAAAGGGTGGTTGACTTTCGTGTGTAGTCGACTTGACCCGTCTACACATGATCACTCCATTCCCCTTCCTCGTGCTATCTTGGTAGCATCTAACATGGCGGAGTTTCCTATGAATGTGGGTAATATTATGTCGAGGGTGATTTCTACAGTTGGGCAGGAGACCCAAACAAACTACCCCTTCCCAAACACACTTTCTTTATACTTCAGAGAATTGAAAGTGAAGAAAAAGAAATATGATGTCAAGGTACCTCCGGTGGCCCCGTACTCATGGTATAGTCAGTTGGGTCCAGACAACCCTAATAGGGGCGAGAAGAATGTGGCATCCACTTCCACCGCACCTGGTCAGTCTGAGGAGCCAGCGGTCATTGAGCAGCCTAGTGAGCCTTCCACCATTCCTGCTACTGATGAGGCATTGCCTCCAGGTCTGTCGTCAGCAGCTGGTCCTTCTATTGCAGCTGGCCCGATAGTCCTGTCATCAAAGACTCACCGGTTCACCGCAAACCAGCTCACCCATTCCGTTGCCAGTTTGAACAACTGTATGTCAACTGCGACATCCAAGTTTTCTACATTGACCACTGCTGTACAGGAACAGGGAGCACCAACCACTGTTGAGATTCCTTCCTCCATTGAGGATGCACTGAAGAAGATCCTGGCCAACCAGGAAAAGATGATGGTGACACAAGATGCCTTGGCTAAGGCGGTTGGGGCACATAGCAAAGCGTTGGAGAAATTGGCTCGGGAGCACAAGAAGCTAAGGAAGCAGAAAGCTTCCAAGGAGTCAGTGACACAGTTGAGAGTGGATGTGGATAAGCTCATGGCGGATCAGTTGCCAATTGACCTATTATTTGGGGATCCGGCTGTAGAGCCAGCAGTAGCATAGGTACAGGAGGAGGAGCAGAGGCCGAGGAAGAAGAGTAAACTCTCTAGCACTAAGGGAGTTGTGATTGAGGTAGAATAGGTTCTGGAGAGTCCCTCCACTTCCCCACCAGTTGATGAGCCAGTTCTTGAGCAGGCACCTGTCCCAGCAGCACAGCAGCAGCAGGCCGGGGACCAGTCTGAGGTCCCCGCCAGTTCAGAGGACTTAGGAGCCACTGACTAGCATGAGGTGACGGATGAGGTTTGAGGGGCCTTTCTATATCCTTTCTTTCATTTTGGTGCTTATTTTGATAGTTAGCATTGGGGACAATGCTAGATTTTATTCGTGGGGGTGTGGCCCTACCATTTTGATTGATACTCTAGATTATTGTATATATTTTTTTTACTTTCAGTACATTCGTAGTTGTAGATGGCTTGTATATAAATGTTCACTCTAGATGCTCTTCAACTTCATGTATATATTCATCGCCCCTAGTTGTATATTCTACTCCTCTTTTGTACATATTCATTCGGTTTTCATTTTGGTTTTCTATTTTCGTTAAAATTTTCCGTTTTCGTTTTAGTTGCAAAGTTAGGCTCGTAGCCTTTTTGTTTTGTTTTGGCATTTGCAATAAGCCCTTGGTTTTCTTAATGCCACGGTTCTTTCCAAGGGTAGAGTGTTGTGCGAACCGGGTGGCTCTTCCCAATGATAGATGGCGTGACAACCTTCTTAAGGGTTTGAGTCCATTTTTGATTTTTCTTTTTGATTTTCAAGTTTTCGTAGTTAAGGGTACCTCAGGCAAAGCTTCACTTGGGCCTAGCACATTTGCCTTTGATCCTATGGTCAAAGATATTATGTTGTGTTTAGGATGGTGAAAGTTGTGGCCTTGAGACTCTTGTGTTGACCAAACAATCATTATGTGGTCATTTTGGGCCATTGTGCGCTTGAATCATATCTAAGGTCGTTGTGGGCCCTCGACTCCATCTTTGGCAATCCTTGAGTGTGTGTAGTGAGAATTCGAATCATGAGTCCAAGTACCGAGCCAATGGTCTAGAACTTGCCCCGAATATTTGTTGAGGCGAAATCATTGGTGGAACTTAACTTGAGACGTGATTATAGGCTTTCCTTGATCCAAAATGCAAAATTTGAACAATTTTCATGACCTACCAATGAAATAATCCCTAGTTCACCCCTTTTGAGCCTTAAACCTTTTTCTTTCATGAACCAAGCTACAAGCCTATACCCGTTCTTAATGAGACCCTCTCTTGGCACCCAAATCTTCTCTTGAGTAAATGGCAAATGTCTAAGTTTGGGGGGAGAGACAAGAAAGGCATCAATGTGGTAAAAAGACATAAAAGCAAAAGAAAAGGAAGGCAATGAAAAAGAGAAAAAGACAAAAAGAAAGACAAAAGTGAATAAGAACCAAAAAGGGAATCCAAGGACAACAAAAAGTGAAAAGGTATGAAAAAGTAGACAAAAGGAGAAAAGTTTTGAATTGCAAAAGAAAGAGTGACAATGTGTTTCTCTAACCCCTTGAAAGAATTGAATTACTCAATTGAGTCAAGAAAGTGTTCCAAAATGAATCAAAAGAAGTGCTTAAGGGAAGATTGAACCCATTAAACATGTCTTACCTTTACCCAAAGCCTTCACAATGACTCCTTAGAAGCCCTATATGATCTTGAGTTGAGGGAAGCCTACATTAGTGGATACTTACATAAGGGGCAAACATATGGTACTTAGAGCCGTACTTAGGGCCTTTTGTTTATGAGAGATGAGAGAGAAGTCCATTCACCTCGATTTGTGTGCAAATACTCTAAAATGTGAGGTTCACTTAGGGAAAGTCGAGGATGCGTGAGTTTGGGTTCCACAATGACCAAAGTAATTGAGAAAGGTTCCTTGATGAGATGTGTCAACTCTTGATGCTCTTGTGTCACACTCGATACACAAGTTTTCAAAGTTTAAATGTGTTAATGATGCATTCGCATTGACGGTAATTGTTAGTCCCAATTGATGCTTGTTGAGGTTACTTTAGGATAAGCATGAATTACTTGGGTGTTTTCCATTGAGGGGTAGGTCTCATTTTATTTGCTTGAGGACAAGCAAAGGTTTAAGTTTGGGGGAGTTGATAACTGTGATTTCTACATATTTTATACCCATTCTTACCTAAGCTTTGTGCATTAACTGCCATAAATTAGTCCCAAAATGCTTACAAGTTGCGCTTGATTGCAGGTTTGAGCGACAAGATGACAAATACTAAAGATCGGCTCAAAAAGGAGTGAAATCTGCCAAGTGTCAAAAGACAACTGAAGTGGGGAACAAAATAACCTGTGCGGTCCGCAATGATGTGTCACGCGGCCGCACAGAAGAGTTCAGAGGCTAGGTTATTTCAAGTCCTACCTGCGCGGTCCGCACTACTTTGTCACGCAGCCGCACAGGAGAGTTCAGAGACCTTGCATTTTCCATGTCAAGCTGCGCAGTCCGTGCCCCTTTCCACACGGTCCGTGCCCAAGAGTGTCAGAGACTCAATCATTCAAGGCCAAAAGCCCATGCGGCTGCACACCTAATCAGTGCGGTCCGCATGGATCAAGTTCAGAGAGGGTGGATTTGGACCAAAACACCTACGCGGCCACACTCCACTTCTACGCGGTCCACGCTCATCACCGTATGCGGCCGCGCGTCACATTTGTGCGGTCCGCATCCCCAATATTAGAAGCAAGATATGAAGACCCAAACCCCTACGCAGCCGCAAGTCATTTGTGTGCGGTTCGCGCCAAACCCTCAGGGGTATTTTTGTCCGGTTTTTCCTGTGTAGTATAAATAGAACATTTTACTTTTTTAGGTGAAGTTTTGTTTTATCAGATAGCAGCTGAACTCGAGACTTCATAGTTTTAGCCTATTTTGGGCAATTTCTTCTAGTATTAACGTGTATTTGAGTAGATTAACATTGCAGTTAATTATTATGTCAATTTCATCTACTATTTCTTCATTTTCTGTTTCTCTTATGGCTAGCTAAACCCATTATCTAGGGTTGTGGCTCAACCCTAGTATGGGTAATTAATGGGTGTAATTGTTTAGTGCATGAATGATGTTGAGTATTTGTTATTTGGGTTAATCTTATGTTTTCATTAAGATTTGATGGTTGCAAACACTAAGTCTAGCTTAGTGGGTCTTGACTCTTCTTGAGAAAGAGAGTCTATGACCCCAAGATTAATTCCAACAAGGAATTGGGATGGACCCATGAGAATGATAGTCCCAATTAACGGGTTAAACCTCGAGAGAGTAATTACCCAACTTGAACTATAAGTTGTTTGGGCAAATTGGCCTACCCAATTGGTCTCGAAAGAGTCAATTGGGAAAAGTCGCTCTCTCTACCAAGAGGTGTGAGAGTTGGTGCAAAAGTGCAACGGTTATAGCATAAGTCCCATAGTCATCATTCTTGCATTAGGAATCTCTACCCGTTAGTTGACCACCTAGGTACATGCCACGACCCTAGTGCCTTTCTCTATATTGCATACAACTTAGAATCAATATCTTAGCATAACGTAGCTTTAAACTTGTAGTTGATAAATTGTAGTTGATAATCAAAAGAAAACCAAAACTGTTAGAAGATCAATTAGGAGCTAAAACATAGTCCTAGACCATACAAACACTCAACTCCAAATTGAAGCTCCCTGTGGAAAATTGACCCCGATACCACTATTGGGTAAAGGTATTAGCGCCCATGCTTTCTTAGGTTGAGTCCGCTGCGATCAGTTATCAGCTCAGCCCCTGCCCCAGAAGGCGGGTCATCTTCTGTAGTTGGGGGAGTGAGCGTAGAAATTGAGAGGACGGGCTCTGAGGCCGCTCTTAAAGAAGCAACGGGGGACTCAGCCCGCGTGGAGATGAGGGCGGGCAGGTCCACTCGCCGAATTGTGATCCCTGGTGGGTATAACTTGTTATAAGATAGCGAACAAGCCGCAACGGACATGACCTTATTATGTGAGGCTGCGGCGCATGAAACGCTGAAAAGCGTTAGTAACAGGTAGTTGTCGAGGAGGGTCGCCGGTGCAGCTTTGCAGGTAGCTTTCAGTTTTTCTTTTATGAGTCATAAAGGCGACTTTGGTACGTACTGACTTGTATTTCCTCTCTTCTTTTCAGACCCTCATCTTGGAGGTGGAGAGGAGGTGGCATGAACAAAAGAAGGCGGCCACCTTCAACAAAATGGCGAAGAAATACAAGGAGTGTCGTGCCAAGCATCAGGCGTTGGTAGATGTACTCAAGCAGGACCCTCAGCTTCGGGTTTTCCGTGAGGGTCTTGAAGAATCGGAAGCTCTGTTGAAGAGGAGGGTGGCCGAGTTAGAGGAGATTGATGAGTAGCTGATGGCTACTTTGGCTCGAAACATCGAGTTGGAGACCCTCCTTCAGTCAAAAGAGGAGGAACTGGAGATAAACCACGGGGGAGCGGCGAAGGCTGCGGAATTACGAACCCGGGTCACGGCCCTCACAACTGAGCTTGATGCCAGGACGGTCGAGATTGAAGTCCTCAGGCGAACTGCCCCACAAGATGCTGCGCATCGTGATGCGCATGAGATATGGGTGTACCATGATGCCAGGTTGGTCATATTTGAGGAGTTCTTGGTGGCAAGTCGGGCTTCTGAGGCGGAAGTTGGAAAGAAACGACACTTAGTCCGTGTTGCCCGTGAAGCGGCCGGTTACAGCTCCGACTCGCCAAGTAGGGAGGGCTGTAACTCTGAGGACGTCAACCGTCTGGACTCTAGTTCATAGATTTCTAAGACTTATCAGCCTGGATGGCAATGGACCGGACGACGATCAGGCGGGTCGTGATGGACGGAGCGGTGAAGGCTCTTAGGACTTTGTATGCCGTAGTCGAATCTAGGTCAACTGTTGGCGGTGGTGGACTTAGCCATAATAGAATCGATGGCCTTAGACATGATGGAGTTGATGGCTTTGGCCATATAGGCGACTTCGACTGTCGTCGAGTCACTTGTTTGCCATAGTCGAATCTAGGTCGACTGTTGGCGACGGTGGCCTTAGCCGTAATAGAGTTGATGGTCTTAGCCATGATAGAATCGATGGCCTTAGCCATTTATGCGCTTGTGATATGGCCGTAGCCTTTTATGCTTTGGAGATGGCCATAGCCTTTTGTACAATTGGATATGGCCGTAGCCTTTTATACATTAGGGATGGCCGTAGCCCTTTATACATTGGAGATGGCCGTAGCCCTTTATACATTGGCGATGGTCGTAGCCCTTTATACATTGGAGATGGCCGTATCCCTTTAATGCTTTGGAGATGGCCATAGCCCTTTATACATTGGAGATGGCCGTAGCCCTTTCTGCATTGGAGATGGTCGTAGCCTTTTATACATTGGAGATGGTCGTAGCCCTTTATGCATTGGAGATCAAGCTAGTCTAGTCCCTTTATCACATTGGTCTGGAGGTCGTATGGAGAGGCCGATATGGTAAACTTGTTTCGCAAATATCTCCAAGTGTCCCCTTCGCCGTCTCGTTAAAAACCTTCCCAAGAAAACCCAATTGGGACAAAACTCGGGTAAGGGAAAAAGAGTACGACTCGGGAGACGCCTTTCAGAAGTGGAAATACTTGAGGTGGGCAACGTTCCAATTGTTTTGGAGTGTTTTTCCTTCCATTGTTTCCAAATGGAATGCTCCTTTGCTGGCTGCTGCTGTGATTTTGTAGGGTCCTTCCCAGTTGGTGCCCAATTTTCCTTCACTTGGGTCTTTGGATGCTAATGTCTTGGCTTTGAGGACGTAGTCTCCCACTTTGAGTGGTCTTATCTTCGCCCTCTTGTTATAGTATCTTTTGACTTGCTATTTTTGGGACACTATTCTTATGTGGGCCATTTCTCTTCTCTCCTCGGCTTCATCGAGGTCTTGGAGCCTGTTTGTGTCATTTTCTGTTCCACTGGTGTGTGAATACCTTAGGCTTGGTTCGCTGACCTCGACGGGTATGACCGTATCGGTTCCGTAGACTAGCGAGTACAGTGTTTCCCCTGTGCTGGATTTGGGTGTGGTCCTATGCGCCCACAATACTTCGGGTAGCAGCTCGGGCCATAACCCTTTGGCGTCCTCGAGCTTCTTCTTCAGTGTGTTTAATATTGCTTTGTTGGAGGATTCTGCCTAGCCGTTAGCGGCGGGGTGATATGGCATGGAAAGTATCCTCTTGATGCGCCATTTCTCAAAAAATGTGGTCGTTTTTTTATCGATGAACTGTCGTCCGTTATCACAACTGATTTCTTTGGGTATGCCAAAGCGGCATATAATATTTTTCCATATGAAGGCAATCACCTTCTGTTCGCGTATTTGTGCATACGCACCTGCTTCCACCCACTTAGAGAAATAGTCAGTTAAAACTAATAAAAATCGTACCTTTCCCCGTCCTGTGGGTAGGGGGCCGACTATGTCCATTCCCCATTTGATGAAAGGCCATGGAGAGGTGACTAAATGGAGGGGTTCTCCTGGTTGGTGTATCATGGGGGCATATTTTTGGCATTATTCACATCGGCGAACGTGTTCGGCTGCCTCCTTCTTCATGGTGGGCCAGTAGTAGCCGGCCCGTATGATGCATCGTACGAGGGCGCGATTACCTGTATGGGTGCCACAGTGGCCCTCGTGCACTTTTTCGAGTATCGGCCTTGTTTGGTGCGGCCCTAGGCACTTGGCCAAGGGTCCGCCAAATGTTCTTTTGTAGAGGTCATTGTTTATTAGGCAATACCGAGCAGCTTGCACGCGGAGTTTCTTTGCCTCTTTTTTGTCGAGTGGTAGCGTTCCGTCTTGCAGATGGGATACAAACTAGTTGCGCCAGTCCCAAGTCAAATTTAAAGAGAATACCTCAGTGTGATCAATGGCGGAATGGAGGAGTGTAACCACGCTTTCTTTGTTGAAGTTTTTAGTGGCCGTAACCAGCTTTCCTAGACCGTCTGCTTCAATATTTTATGCCCTTGGAATCTGTTCGAAACGGCATTCGTCGAACTCAGCCATTAACCTGCAGATTTCCGACTGGTATTTTTACAATCTTTGTTCTTTGATCTAGTAAGTCCCAGTGACTTGGTTTACTACGAGCTGGGAATCGTAGTGGAGGATGAGTCGGCGAGCCCCATATTTGATGGCCAATTTATACCTGCAATAATGGCCTCGTACTCGGCCTCATTGTTAATCATTTCAGGGCATCGTATGGACTGGCGAATCGTTTTACCTGTGAGAACCTCGAGGACGAGTCCCAGTCCTGATCCTGATGCATTGGCGGCGCCATTAGTGTAGAGGACCCATAGGTCGTTATTAGTGGAGGCATGCTATGCCTCAAGTTCTGCCTTTGGCAGGATTTTTGCGCTAAAGTCGGCTATAAAATAGGCCAGAACTTGAGACTTGATGGCGGTTCTTGAAAGGTACGAGATGTCATGCTCGCTGAGCTCAATGGCCCATCTGGCGAGCCGGCCTGATAATTCAGGCTTGTGTAAGACGCTCCTTAATGGGAAGGTCGTTACCACTTTTATGGGATGGCACTGGAAATAGGGTCGTAGCTTCCGTGAAGCTACTACCAGTGCCAACGCCAATCTCTCGAGGTGTGGGTATCGAGTTTCGGCGTCCACTGAGGTTTTGCTAATGTAATAGATAGGAGATTGTGTACCTTTGTCTTCGCGGACCAGGACTGCGTTGACGGAGACCTCAGACACGGCCAGATACACCAATAGGGGTTCGCCTGGACTCACTTTCACTAGCAGGGGCGGTGAGGATTTATACGCTTTCAGCCTTCTCAGGGCTTCGATGCACTCCTCGTTCCACTGTAACCCTTGGTCTTTTTTCAGCACATTGAAAAATTTGTGGCACCTGTCGGACGACCGTGAGATGAATCTGGATAGAGCGGCTATATGCCCCGTTAGCTTCTGTACCTATTTCTTGCAACTTAGCACTTCAGGTATTGCGTCTATCGCCTTGATCTAGTCTGGGTTGACCTTGATGCCTCGTTGCGATACGAGAAACCCCAAGAATTTTCCTGAGGCCATACCGAAGGCGCATTTCTCGGGGTTTAACTTCATCTCGTACCTCCTTAGTATCTCGAAGGCCTCTTTTAGGTGGCCGATGTGGTCTTCTTCCTTTGCCGATTTTACCAGCATATCGTCGATATAGACTTCCATGGTCTTACCGAGTTGCTCTTTGAACATCTTGGTGACCAGTCTTTGGTACGTGGCTCCTGCATTTTTGAGCCCGAAGGGCATTACCTTGTAGAAATATGTCCCCTAGTGGGTGATGAAAGTTGTTTTTTCCTGATCCTCCTCGGCCATCATGATTTGGTTATAGCCGGAGTATGCGTCTAGGAAGCTTTGCAGCTCATGCCCTGCAGTCGCGTCTATCAACTGATCGATGTGGGGCAGTGGGAAAGAATCTTTCGGGCATGCCTTGTTCAAGTCGGTGAAGTCCACACACATTCTCCACTTCCCATTTTTCTTTTTGACCATGACGACATTGGCGACCCATTGAGGGTACTTTGATTCCCTGATGGAGGCGTTGGCCAGAAGTTTGTCTACTTCCTCGCGGACCGCTTCGTTGATAGCGGCATTGAATTTTCTTCTCATTTGCTGCACGGGCGGGTGTAATGGGTCGACGTTCAGCTTGAGAGTGGCAATTTCTCGCGGGATCCCTGGCATATCTGAATGGGAAAAAACAAACAGGTCTGCATGGTTAGATAAAAATTCACGATACTTACTTGGATTTGAGAGGCCGTGCCCGATGTAGGCTTTCTTTGTAGGGTTGTCGTTGTCTAGTTGGACTGGGTCGAGGTCTTCGACCGTGCCCGATATCAGGGTCTCTAATGGCGTTCTCTGTCAGATAGACTTTAGTCCCCGACACATTGCTATGCCTCTGCGCTCGCCCCTTTAAGCTGTTTGGTGCGGGCACAGTCTTGAGCTATTTTATAGCATTCCTAAGCAGTGCGAGGCTCGCCTCGAATGCTGAATACTCCCCATGGGGTGGGAAATTTGATCATTTGATAGAAGCTCGACGGGACCGCTCTCATGGCATGTATCCACGGGCGTCCAATGATGGCGTTGTATGTCGTTTCCTGGTTCATCACGTGGAAAGTTGTTTCCAGCATGACCCCTCCTGCTAGGACGAGTATTGATATCTCCCCGAAGGTTCGTTCCACTGCATTATTGAAACCAGTTAGTGTTATGCAGCACAGTATTATCTTATCCTCGAGTCCCATTTGTACGAGGACCCTCGGGTGAATAATATAGGCGCCGCTACTGTCATCAACCATGATTCTTTTAACATCCGTATCTGCGATACGTAAAGTGATAACTAAAGCATCGTAATGAGGGAAAGACAAGCCGTCGGCATCGGACTTATCAAAGGTGATACTATCTTCGAAGTCGCCATACCGTTTGTGGGCGATGGTTCGCTTCAGCTTGTGTGTAGTGGAGAATTTGACGTGATTGATCGCCGAGTCGTCTCTGTCTCCGATGATCATGTTGATTGTGCGTATTGGTGAAGGCGGCTTTGGTGGCCCGTGGGGTTGTTCCAGTCCACGTGAAAAGTTGATTTTTCCTTTGTTACTGAGTAGCTCTCTCAGGAACCCTTGGTTCAACATCCTGACCACCTCTTGTCGTAGGCCTATGCAGTCTTCGGTTTTGTGCCCTCGTTCCTGGTAGAACTCGCACATGGAATTTGATTTTCTGGCGGCAGGGTCTGACTTCATCTTTGTCGGCCATTGCACCTTGTTGCCCAGCTTCTCAAGTGCGTACACTATCTCTGAAGGGCACACACAAAAGTTATGGGCAGATAATAAAGGTGGCATACCTCTGTCATTTTGTAGTGGAGCGACATGTCGCTGTAGTGCGTTCGCATGCCTGGGTGGTGGTGGGTGAGAGGATCTGATGTAGGGTTGGTGTCTCTCCCTATTGGGATGTAGGACTCTGTCGTTCCGTAGTGGAGCGACATGTCGCTGTAGTGCGTCCGCGTGCCTGGGTGGTGGTGGGTGAGAGGATCTGATGTAGGGTTGTTCCCGTCGTCCTTCGTTGCGTCGGTCCCTCCTGATTTCTGGGTGTATTATTGTTAAACGTTGGGTCGGCCAGTTGGGGTCGTCCTCATCTGCACGTACCTCAGCGCAGTAGGCGTTGTGGATTTCTTCCCACGTGGTGGGAGGATACTTCATGAGGCGACTTAGTAGTTTTTTGGTTGCCCTCGAGCCGTCCCTACTTAACCCATTCTGAAAAGCGGCGACCGCCATGCCTTCCGATACGTTTGGTAGGCTCATCCTTACTCTGTTAAATCTGGCTAGGAAGTCCTTGAGTCCTTCTCCTGTGGTTTGCCGAACGCGAAGATGTCGTTGACTCTTGCTTCTGCTTTTTTTGCTCCTGCATGGGCGGTGACAAACTTGTTCGCCATTTCCTCGAAAGTAGAAATGATCTTTGCCGGTAATTGGGAGTACTAGGTTAGTGCTCCTCCTATCAGTGTTTCGCCGAACTTCTTCAGCAGCACGGACGGTACCTGTTCTTTTGACAGGTCGTTACCTTTTACAGTTGTGACGTAGTGGATTAGGTGATCCTCGGGATCTGTAGTTCCGTCGTACACTCTTAAATAAGGAGGCATTTTGAAGGTTTTTGGGATGGAGTACGGTGCAGCCTCTTCTGTGTAAGGTTGTTCAACAAACCTCCCCACGTCTCGCTTTGGCAGCAGCTTGGGAGCACCAGGGATTTTGTCTACCCTCTCCTGGTGTTCCTTCATCTGGTCACGAAGTGACTTGTTTTCGTTTTCCATTTCCTCCATCTTCTTGAGGATGGTTGTGAGCGTGCCACCATTGGCCCAAGTATCGATAAGCATATTGTTTGCTCGTACGATCTCGGGTTCACCTTCAGCTGCAGTAAGGTCTACTGTTGGCAAGCATCTGACGTTGTTTTGGGGTGACTTTTCAACCAAGGCACTTAGAGTACTCGTTAACCATTCTTCCAATAGTTTCCTGACCTCTGGGGATGCTTCTTTAGTTGCAGATGTAGAAGCCCCCTTTTCGCGTGAGATCGCCAGATCTTCAGGTGGGGGAGGTGGGATCTCCCCATTCACTATGGTGCTAGGGGTTGCATTCAAGACATCCTCTACACCTGCTTCGTTGAGAGGACCCATGAGGTCGGTTCTGACATCTGCTATCGCTTTCATTCTTGCGTTGTTGTCAGCCATCTTTTGTTTGTGTGTTGTAGAGAAGGGTTTTCGATGGTTCTCTAGGTGCAAACTATGGTTTTGATTCTCGAAATCCCCACAGACAGTGCCAAAATGTTTAGCTCAAAAGTTACTAATGTGCTTTGTAAGCTTTAGAAAACAATCAAAAGATAAATACGGGTAAATCGTAATCAAATATAATTCGACCTAGAGATTAGATAGATGATATTGTCGTTCTAGATCTCAAAGGTAAAGAAAATAAACTTAGCTTAAGAGAGAAGCAATAGTTGGAGACCAAGAAAGAGATAGAGATAAAGAGAGAAGTTGTATTATTCGAGAATAATAACAATGATGCCTATTTCAATGTGAAGGCCTCCTTTATATAGTAGGAGACCTTCCTCGAAATATCAAAAAGTACAAAAGTTGGTGGCTTCCACTCAGTAAAGAAGCAAGACCCTAAACGACGTCGCCTTTACTTTATCAACTGGGTTGTGCCCTCACTCGGGTCGACCTTATCATAATGGACGTGCCCACTCGGCGTGAGGACGTTGAGAGCCAAATTTTACCCTATACACTTACCATAAATCAAGCTAGCTAGCGTGTTTTTGTCTTCTTTGGCCTTTACTGTATCTAAAACTTATGATCCAATCCTAAAAAGGAGCAAAAGAGATTATCACAGAAATGATTAAATGTACAAAATAGATAATTAAATAGAAGTTGCAGTAGAAGAAAAAACTAACCAGCTCTTATCGGAAAAGATTTAACATATAAATGGAAGACGATTTGAAGGAGATGGTTGAGAAGATCAAATTGGCTGTATAGAGCTCTGACATAGTTTTTTTTCCAGGTCGAAATTTATTAAGAAATAGAAAACTACAAAGAGTAGATCTCGGGGACAAACCGAAACATCTACATACCAGAAAAAGGGGCATCAAAATAAAATTGTCAACTCACAAGTCATAAAAAATGGCTGCTTTTTAGTAGTAAAAGTATTGATCATCAAGAAATAAATTTTTCTTTGTTTTCTTCCATCTGATTACATTTAATTTTATATTTTTAAAATAAATTTGTAAAAGAATCTAAATGAAAGAGTTTATGCCATACATGGGGAAGAAGGGGAATCGGTTTTATGGTCCATTACAAATATAATTTTAGTTTTATGACCATTTTCATAAGAGATCAATAACAAAAATAAGTCAGCAAATAAAACACAGTTTGTTGTAGGATCAATTTTTCTCTTTAAATTGTGAATGAAATAGAGAAGCGATAGTCCATCAGCATGAATTAGCCTTATGATACTCAAGAAAAGAATCTAGAAAGCAAAATGAACCCAAAACTGAATTACAAATTAAATGTTAAGGGAAAAAAACTAGAAATTATCCAAAATCATATACGTGGTCCAACTGAAAAGGAAAAAACGACCAAGAGAATTCACTTTTAGCTTTAAAAAAGCTAGTTGGAAATTTGCTTCCATATGTACAGATTTTGAATTCTTCTACAGAGGCAATAATGGTGACAAAAAGCCTTTAGGTCAATCTTCAGCTAATGGTTCCTCCCATTTTGTATGCACTGTTATTGACTCGATTTCTTACATCCACATTTGCAGTTTTCAAGTTCAATGTTGAGATTCTGCACAAGAATAAGAACAATATGAATAAATAATATCTACTACTTGTAGGAGGAAAATGGAATCTATGAATCCGAGATGAAGACATAGACTCACAATGTGAACGAGGTAAGAGAGTGCCACGGACGTATACAACAACAACATACCAAGTATAATCCCACATAGTATATACGCAGACCTTATCCCTACCTTGTGGAGGTAGAGAGGTTGTTTCCAATAGACAGAGTGCCACGGACGATGTTTAATACATGTAATTGGAGTCTGTTTCAGCGCTTACAGAAGCTCGTGCAAACTAAAGAAGATTAACAGGAGAGACGAGGAGAGAAGTTCCCAGTGACAGCTATAAAGCCGGGGCTAGTTAATTTTGTAAATTTATCTTTTTTGCTGTCATCACTAATTTTTCGCAAAATATATTAGACCTCCTCCATCCCGCCAAAATTTTAAACTATTTTCACTTTAATTTATGATTCTTAAGGTCAAATTATTTGGTTCGATGCAAACACCGGGTGGGAATATGTTGCTTGGATCCTCTAAAAATGTTTTCATACCCGTATCGATTTTGGAGGATCCGATACACACCGGACTGTATTTTTGAAGAGTGCGAGCAACATAGGATATAGTATTTTCATACATACCTAGCCATACTTGAACTAAGTAAATACTCATTTCTAGGTGCATGTAACTGGATAGATAAGTAAAGCTGCAAAGAAGAAAAGTAGATCAATTTATTTACCCACCTGAACCTGATCTTGAAGGGTTCGAATGTGCTGCACTGCTAGATCCAGCATGTCAGCGTAGCTCGTTTGCTGCAAAAAAAGAATAACAAGATGAAATTTGCAGCTCAAGCATGTTTCGAGAAATGTCAACTGAGAAACTACTGTGAAGAGGAACAAGAAAAACAAGCATAAAATCAAGACAAATGAAAGATAGCTTCCTAGTTTTCTCATATAAAATCTGCACATATTTAAAAAACAAATAGTTGAACAGCATATTAGCAATCCCAGTAACTAAGAATTTCTGGAATCCGAAACTGGAAAAAGAACCAGGTCTCTTGTTTCCAACTCTTTTTCTTAGTCAACCATAGGTGATGACAGTTTTGGAAAATTTCAAGGAAGCATAGCTCGCTTGTTAGGCTTTATAGACCGTCCAGTTCATGTGACGAACCCAACATCGTTAGGTGATTCTGTGAAGCACTGGATCAAGATCTCCATTACATCGTACCATATCCAATTAAATAAGACTCTTGGAATCACCATTTACCAGTTCCACTTTGCTAATTTTCTTTGTTCTAAGCAAACATGATTACAGAGTTATAGTATATGAAGCACTTCATAAATAGTTATACATGCTTTATAATCGCAGAGTTATACTGCAAGTTCGGCTTAAAACTTAATGACACTCCCTCCCCCTCCAACACCATAAAGACATTTCTCGTGACACTTTTCTTTCCCGAAGAAGTTAACATGAAAAGAATGAGCAAATACTAATAGATCCAAAAACACAAACTGTACCTTGTCCATGTTTGGAACAAGATCTTGTAACTTCTTTAGCTTCCCACTTATTCTGGTTCTTCTCTCCTGCACAAGATAAGAAAGAACAGAATGCTCACTATCACATATACATTAGTGCACAAACATAGCTGCGATCAACCAAATTTTGAGAAAAGCATTTCAAATGCCGCATCTACTACAAGTGGATATCGACATCTATTGTTACAGAACAGTAAATTTGCCATTTAGAATCAGTTCGTCTTATGGTCTTCAGCTGATTATTTCCTTTTCCTTCAAACCATGTGGTTGTATATATGCGAATAAAGCTAATTTTGTTGACCAAAAAGACAATTTATTTTGTACCACTTAATCTTACATCAGAGTCTTAGAAGTTATCAAATAATACAAGTGTTTTTTAGAAACATATAGTTCATTGACCATCTTTTGAAGTTCACTGATACAATTCAATTAACTTCTTTCCTTTTTCCTTTTTGTTTTCTTTTGAAAGGACAAGGTCAAGGAATAACTAAGAAATTGAAGTTCACCCTTTCTGCAATGCTGCGAGGATGAGTAGCACAACCACGCTTGGCACGAATTTTGCAAGGAACAGAATCCTCAGGGATGTGCAGCAATCTATCCATTGACGACATTTCTAGTGCTGTCTGAGACAAGCCAAACTGAAACTGAAAATGGATAAAAAAATGTGAGTTCATCCTTCAACAAGGTAATAAAATGCAGTTTTGCATCACTGTTTGTGAGAATTGAACAAGAGTAACATGATTGAGTATGCCAAGTTGGAGTATGTTATCTGTTTTATTTTACTCTCTTCTCAGGAAAGAAACCAAATATATATAACATTATCAAGGGGAAAAATGGAAAGGAAGTATATATATTGCTGTTGACATGTTCAAAACACAGACATTGAAGGTTTATGTGCTTTCTTATAGTGATTATCAAGTTTAAATTAGCTGGATGAAAGAAGAAAGGTAGGGAAATTAGGGATAGAAGAATACCAAGAGAAGAACCAAATCATCAACTTTTTGAAAAATTCAAATAATAGTGTGTTAAGGAAAAAAATTGAGATTTTAAAACAGTTCTAAGGACACTAAATCAAAGCAGATGATATTTTTTCATTGAGAAAGTTAACATCATTAAAATGAGATCTCACTTTTTCACATAACTACTGTTAACATTAGGCGTATCACATGCACAACTCAAAAAATCAGGATAAAGAAAACGCGACCCTTAAACACCATCTACTAAATTGCAACTTCTCCCAAAAAAAAAAAAAAAAACTTTGACAAAGTTCCAGTTATATTACCTGAGTTTCCCCATCATCGAGCCCATTGACAATGTCATTGCTAATGTGCTTGGCTCGTTTACTCGGTGTGACAGAGAACATTATAGAATTGTTATCTTCCCATGAACCCATTGCGAAACTACTTGCAGTGGCATAAGAATGTGTTGACTTTCTGTGGCCATTCTCTGTACTGGTCCCTTCAACATCCTCATTTTCCTCTGCTATTTGAGAGAGAACTTCCTGCCTAGTGAAGCTGAGCTGAGAGTTCAGCCTTGTTATACCCCGGCTACTGTCTGCGACGCCTTTAGAGTTATAGCTTCCTCTCCCCATTGATACTGAAAAGCCTAACATCATGTCAAACTTGAAATATATTACGGACATCATTCAATATGATAGCAGAGCACGTAAGAGGTTGTAGGTTCAAATCACACCATCATGCAAAAAACAGAAAGTAAGTCCATGTTCTTGGATCATGAAAAAGGTTACAAGAATGATTAATGTACTAAACCTATTTTACATACTAAATAGCATATAACATCATAACCTTATAAGTCCAATCTCGAGTATTTTGCCCGTTTGGAGCTCAAATTAATCCAATTTCAAATTTTCACAGCAATCTTGTCTTGTTACTAAAATCCAAACACCTATGGGACTACATAAACCTTAGCCAACGTGGTCTATGTCACAAGATATATGTTTTTTTTTTTGTAAAAGGTGGTCTATGTCACAAGAGTTTAACCTCATTTTTTTATTTTTAACGTTCACCCTCATTTGGCATGTTCATGCTAACAATTATTTTCAATAAATAACTGTCATTCTACTTATTAATCTGCAAGTCTATTTTCAAAACAAAGTAAAAAGTCATCTTCATAAAAAGGAGGGACTATGACAGTATATATGTAATCGGACTGAGTTGAAAAAGGAAAATCCTATGGATTTACTATCCTCACAGCATAAATTTTTTTTGCACTTTTTGTGTAACTTAACCTATGATAGCTCTCTTATATTCGTACTTATGTTCCCATGACTGGATTAAAGTATCAAACAAGGAAATCACAGGGAAAAAGGCCGGGAAAAAGCTCAAGTTCGGGCCGGTAAAGGCAAAACCGTTGGAACGGGAGCTATTGATCTCGATTTAAAAGTTAAAATCTTGGGACTTTTGTTGGTTCGTCCATATTTTGAATTAGAACATAATAAGCTATGCAAATCTCTATTGATCTCGATTTAAAAGTCAAAATCTTGGGACTTTTGTTGGTTCGTCCATATTTTGAGTTAGAAGATAATAAGCTATGCAAATCTTATTTTTTTGGTCTTCTGGGGTTTTTCTCCGTCCATACATGTCCATTCTTGGCCTTTATCCAATGTAGTTGAGTATGTCTTGACATCTTCGGGTGAATTTTTTGAGAAAATATACTTCCGTCATTTTCTCAACTGTTTGTTTCTATTCTGTAATTAACCTGAATAATGTGTATTAACTTTTCATATTCTTTAATATGTTTTTCAGTATAAAGTTTGTTTCTTGGATAGTTTTAATATGGCCAGCCAAGTAACTTTTCTTTTCTTTCTCTAATGAACAGCCAGCCAAGTAACTATTTGCAAATCTTCAAACGTCATTACTATTATTGACAAAAGCTACAAAAGGAATGTAATTCTCTTATTTAAATTTGGTTTTCTGTTTTTGTTTTTTCATATGTCTTTTCCTTGCATTGTATATTTAGTTTGGTATCTTCTACATGTTTGGAAGAAGTTCAATTAAGAGTAACAAATAAAATGGATAAATCTAATCTTTTCGGATGTGAGACTAAAATATTTTTACTATCCGAATATTGGCAAATCATTATTTATATTTTTTTATGATCGCGCGAAGCGTGGATAAATCTACTAGTTATTTTCAATAAATAACCGTCATTCTACTTATTAATCTGCAAGTCTATTTTCAAAACAAAAGAAAAAGTCATCTTCATAAAAAGGGGGGACTATGACAGTATATATGTGTCATCGGACTGAGTTGAAAAAGGAAAATCCTATTAGTGAGAAGGATTTACTATCATCACAGCATAAATTTTTTTTTACACTTTTTGTGTAACTAAACCTATGATAGCAGACTAGTTTACATTTTCATCAAGTTACTATTTAATCTTTATCATATAAATTATTTTTAGTTATTTATAAATAACCTAATTATATAAATATTTAATGCATCGCTAATGCATAAACTTAAATCTTATTAAAAAATTATTATTACATGCTAATAAGGATGAAAGAATGAAAAATATTTCAGAGGGGAAAGAAAAAGGAGATGGGTAAAAAACATCAATTATTGAAAACTAGTAAAGTACTCAAAAACATTGGGCTGGTTTTAGGTGGCGGCTAAGTTATAAACAAATTAAATAATAATAATAATGAATAACAAGGAGCAAGTGGGAATCACGGGTCAAGTAATACCCATGCACGTGATAACTGACCAGTCATGGAATTTTAGGAGCTGTTTGGTGAATGCATCTTGACCTCAAAATAAGCAAAAAAAGAAAATGGATTCAATGAATCTAGGCACAATAACCATCAATTAAATAAAGGGACATGAACTTTTTCTTAGTATTATTTTATTGGCTAGTTGGGGACTTTAATAATTTTGTAATGTCAACTTGCTATCTGAAAGTTTGGACCCCTTAAAACAAAGAAAATGCTCACTTCCTCCAATAAGGATTAAGGAGCTTCTTACTAAGATTATGATTAACGAAACAAGACAATGATATTATCTATTGCTCATTGGGTAATTCATGGGGCCCAACTGTAAACTTCGTCTACTAAATTAATTATTTTCTGTCTCATATTATGGTTTCTACAAATAATTATCTCAAATTATTTGTTATTTTAAAAGTTCAAAAGTAAATTAATTATTATTTTTCCTATTCTACCATTAATATTAATTGTTCTTGAGGACTAAAAATACCTTAATTATAAGTAAGTAATAAATAAAAAAAAATTATATTTTAAAACATTAATAAGGGTAAAATACTGAAAAAAAATTCTATTTATTATTTTCTTAAGAGGCGTGTAAAAGAGAAACACGATAGATAAAATGAGACAGGGGAGTATTAATAATGTGAAAATGGACACTTAATCTCTTCTTGCTCAATATTTGCTTAAAATTACGAAGACCATGAATTTTTTTCCCTAAAAGTTCCTTAATTATTTAATCCTAGTATATTTCCAAGTTGTACTAGTTTTATCTTTCTATTTATTTATAAAGAGGCTTTTTGGTTGAAATAAAAGGAGAAACTATAACATAGCTAATACCATGTTTGGCAAAGCTTTCTTTTGGTCAAAAGCTTCTTTTTTTTTTGCCAAAAGTTTTTTTTCAAAGTTAATGTTTTTGTCAAGTTTTTAGAAGGGGAAAAAAATGCTTTTTGAGTCAAAACAGAATTTATTTTTGAGAAGCATAAAATAGCTTCTCTCTAGAAGTGCTTTTTTGAAAATCTCTTTTCAAAAAAATACACTTAGAAGCATATTTAAAAGTTTAGTCAAATACAAATTGCTAATCAAAAGTGATTTTCAAATTAATTAGTTAAACATAGATTATTTTTTATCAAAAGTACTTTTCCGAAAAATATTTTTAAAAATAAGCTGGTTTTAGAAACTTGGTCAACCAGACTATAAATTGAATAAGACTTGTGCTCAAAGAAGCACCCCCACAAACTCTAATGTATTAATTACAAAAAGGTGAAAGAAAAATAATGGAAGCAAATTGTAAACTCACTAAGAGACTAATATAATTTAAAGGTCTAATAGTAGATCTAAACCTAATCTAGAGTAGATGTAAGATTGTTAAAAAAGAAATTGAAACAAATTAAATTTCCCTATTTCGTGGTCAAAATATACACATTAATTATTGGCAAAAGATCGTTCACGGAAACGACTTTATTAGTTGAAAACAACTACTCCTATTATATACCAAGAAAAATTATAGGGTTTTTAAATATATCCGAAATTTGATCCAAATGCAATATATTAGTGCTTCTCGTAAAGGATTTTAATAATAGAAATATCAAAAATTGACTCTTTACCTCAATTTGATAGGTAAAATAGACACGAATTAAGGGATTCCAAATTTCAGAAGCTGAATACCACTCTTTTTTACAAAAGTCTTCTCCTAGAGATTTTTTGACTATTTATAATGGGAAATAATAATTTTATTTGATAGTACATAAATTCGAGTACCAAGTTGCACAAGTTGCATCTACGCCTGTGAAATAAACTATAAAACTGAAAAAGAAAAACCCTATTATACTAAGTATATTATTAGTGCTTAAAAGATTCTAATCTTAAAGAGGGATCCAGCATAATTAATTAATTAATTTAGACCACTGGTTTCATTAGAAAAATCTGTGGGCGATTGGAAGCAGACACACATGCATTCACCTTCCCAATAAATGTGGAACCCACCTTTACATGTCACTGAGAGTTGAGACAGGATTAAAACCTACCAATTAGCTCCAATAATTTCCTAATTTGCCCTTGATGGATAATTTTGTTCTATTAAAAAAGAGCAATAATAATTTGTCGGCTGCTTAAGTTATATTACCTTCTAAATTAGGAAACAATTCCGTTTACCCTAACTGACCCAAGATCTCCCCCTTGTATATTTGTATCTATACAGTAACCCAAATATCAATTTTCTTCATTTTAATTCTCAACTCTCGCAGGAAAATTTTAAAATATCCAATCTATATTATCCGTCTTTTAGGATTTTTGCGGATCCTTTAAGAAAAATATTTAATAATCTTAATCATAAGAGTATTATCTAAATTACTTTTTGTCTCATTAGTCTCTCACTTAACTAATTTTCTACTAATTGGAAGACTAAAGGTTGATCTACAGAAAGCTAATGAATTTTTTATTTTTCTAAAACGGTAAATATTTTAAAACAACTCCAACTTGTCCAACGACTAATATTTGAGAGTTAGTGGCGCACAGTTTGAACATAACTGGTCTAGCCTTATGTACTTTTCCACTTAAATATCGGATCATTACCGGTTCTGCTATCACTTAGTCTAGAACCGGGCCTCGTCGATACTATACACTTGTTATCGTAAGTTCAAAAGTTGAAGGTGCTAATCATATACAACAACAACAACCCAGTATAATCCCACTTAGTGAATCTGGGAAGAGTAATGTGTACGCAGACCTTACCCCTATCCTGGGTAGAGAGGCTGTTTCCAAATAAACCCTCGGCATCCTTCCCTCCAAGAACTTCCCACCTTGCTCTTGGGTAAACTCGAACTCACAACCTCTTGGTTGGAAGTGGAGGTTGCTTAGCATCAGAACAACTCCTCTTGTCTTAAGGTGATAATCATATGGAAGGAAAAAAAAGGAATTTGCAAGTTGCAAGGAGGTATTAATTAAGAATTTTTTTAGTACTAAGTGTCTCCTTTTGACACATACGTAACTCTTTTTATTTGTTGGTGGTTTTTATTAGCAACTTGTTATATGTAATTAGATGAGACAAACTCATTCAATAACTCTAAACTTCCTTTAAAAGCATCTTCCCCCACTCCACTCTTATTTATGTGTGCTTTTTTAAGTAATTAAATATATGTGTAAGTGCTCAACTAGTCAGTTTCTAACGTATGATTGTGAGTTTGTGACATAAGTAAATCTTACTTTCTCATTTCATCTATTGCTAATTACCCTTTAAATAATATCATTAACCCATCATCTGATTTATATATCATTCACAATACAACTAGCTTCTTAACTGATATGACAAGGTTTTAGTATAAAACTAAGATTTTTTTCCTTTCGCGTATTTGAACATTAATTCATAGTTACTGACTTTTCATACCAAAGTTAGGTCTGAAGAACCAATACTAGTACACCACAAGATGTAAGGAAAATAGCAACATTATTTCCTTTAGGGGCGTTGGTAGGGTGTATAACAATAGTGCGGAATAAGGTGTATTAGTAATACTTGAATTAGTAATGCATGTGTTAGTAATGCAAGCATGAGTTATGCAGATATTATTTCTTATCTACTGTTTGGTGTGGTGTAATTATGTCTTTAACCATACTAATACATGCATTAATAGCCTTGGTATTACTAATGTCATGGTTTTCTATGCATTACTTATACATAAGGGATAATATCAAGTATTAGTTATACACAGGTTGGAAAAATGTACTCCCTCCATTTCAATTTATGTGAACTTGTTTGACTGGCCACGGAGTTTAAGAAAAAATAAAGACTTTTGGAATTTGTGGTCCTAAACAAGCCAAAAAGGGGCCCTGAGAATTTGTGTGGTTATAAAAGCTTCTCATTAAGAGTAGAATTATAAGTTTAAATTAAATTGTTATTAAATTTAGAAAGGTGTCATTCTTTTTTAGAATGAACCAAAAAGGAAAAAGATTCACATAAATTGGAACAGAAGTACTAGTTATACACAGGTTGAAAAAATGTACTAGTTATACACAGGTTGAAAAATGTACTACCAAACAAGGTATTAGTAATGTATAGAGTTAATGCTTGTATTATTTTTTTCAAATACATCCTACACCCCTTAAGGTTTCTATTATTTGTGCATCATGATTCCCCACTTAACTTTATTCATAATCTGTATTTCATTTAATATGACACTCTTTCTTTTAAATGTGTTCAAAACATAATAAAAGTAATATATTTCTATATTGAGAATAATTCAAACTTATTAATTTACTCTTCCTTACAATTGTCATGGTATATTTAAGCACACAATTTCTAATAGCACTATTAGTATGTGCCGAAAGCCGTTACTATTTTTTTTTCTTAAACCCTATTTTCCATCAATAAACGTTTAGAGGGAAGACTTAAAAACCTAAGTAAGAGGGGAAAAAAATACTAGGTAATTTCTTCTCATCTATTTAAATTTAGTACACAAAGTTGTTCGATACGACCGGTCATTCTTGTTCATAATGATTGGAAGAGTCATTTCTATGTCACTAGGTTAAGAGTTTAAGGCCGGTAGTTGTTGCAACGAAAACAAAAGTTATCTAATACATATACAGTCACACATCTCTATAATATCATTAATTGTTTTCGAAACTGATTTTTATATTATACTCTAATATATATCCTTTATAACAACAGTTCATTATAATAATTAAAAAATATCAAAACAAACGAGACTATTATAAAAGAATTTGATTGTAATCGTGGAATATAGCATTCTAGCAGGTACCGGTTATTTATGCAAAATTACATTTCAAAGTTTGTTATTTATGCAAAGTAGCGTTGTGATTAGTCAATAAGCAAAGTCTGCTCTAATTGGTTAAAAAGTCACCAAAAGCTGAAGACTTTTGGTAGGCAAACAAAAAGGAATCAAACACACGAAGGACAAATTCGTCATTTCAGACTTCAAAAAAGAAACAAAAAAAGGTAAGCTAAACGTACCAGTATCACCAGCAGCAGCAGCAAGTTGATTAAGAAACCTAGCTGGTGAGCTACTATGTCGAACCAACGGCGTCGTCGAATTCGCCGCCGGCAAAACTCCACATCCACCACCGCCGCCGCCAATTGTTAAATCATTGAATCCAATTGATCTCTGTAAACTCGATTGTTCCTTAGCCTTACTAGTAGATTCTGAATTTAACGAATTAGATGACGTCATATTTGGCGAATAATATCGCGAAGGTCCAAGGTGTTGATGGTGGGACCCGTGGAGGTTAAAATCGTGATTATTAGCACCAATGACGGATTCAACTGCAGTAGTTAAAAATGCGCCCGGAGCTGAACCGTAACGGGTCAGCCCTCCACCGCCGTTGCTACCGCCGCCAGCGGTGGTGGTGTGGCTCATTGAATTTTGAGATGAAGAAGAAGTTGAGGAAGGATACATAATTTGTTTGAATTAGAATGTGTTAAGATTTTGGAGCTTGGGAAGTTAATAGGGAAAGAAGGGGGTGGGTGGAGTGGGGGTGGAGAGGGTGGGGGTAGAGCAAGTGGGAATTTTTAAAAAAGGAAAGTGAGGGGATGTGCTGATACACTTGTTTGAGGAAAAGTCATATGAGAAAGAGAGAGTAGATCAGCCAATGGGAATTTGTTGTTTTTGTCTTTTGCCTTTTATAGAAAATTAAGAAAAGTACTAATGTACTATTCTCAATTAGTTGCTTTGATAAGCCGAGGGTCTCCTGGAAACAACATTTTTGTTCTTCGGAGTAAGGGTAAGGTCTGTGTACATATTACCCTCCCCAAACTTCACTTATGAGATTATATTAGATCGTTGTTGTTGTTGTATTAATGGTTCAGATTTATTTTCTGAATTAAAGTATTAAGAAAAAAACTCTCTCCGTTCTAGTTTATGTGAACTTATTGCCTTTTCGGTCCGTTCAAAAAAAATGGCCCCTTTTTGACTTGTTTAGGACCACAAATTTTAAAAATCTTCATTTTTTCTTAAGCTCCGTGCCCAATCAAATAGATTCACATAAATTGGAACGAAAGGAGTAGTACAATTAGAAGATAAAAGTTTAATTGATACACCTAATCAAATAAAAAAATATAATTCTTTCCCAAATGTCTAAATTGCTTATGGAATAATGTTCATAACTCATGTTACCATTGCTTCAGCTGAAAGGAGTTTTTAAAATTAAAATTGATAAAATCTTACCTGAAAATAACAATGTCACAAGAAAGGTTAAATGGATTAGCTATATTGTCAATTAAGAAATACTTATTAGGAGTTATTGATTATAAGAAAATTCTTACTAACTTTTTATCTGAGAAAAGCTAAAAAAAAAATAGACTTCAAATAAATAATTTAAAAAAATAAAAAGTTAAGGCCCCTCATAAAGTTTGACGTTAGGCCACAAAATTCATCGGGCCGCCCCTGATCACTTTCAGACAATATAAAGGACCTGAGCAAATAATTATGGCGTTTGGATTAATTACGATTCATTAACTATTTGTAAATTTATCTTAGGCAATGGAAGAGACGTGCTAATTATAACATATAACCAAATAATTACACATCTTGAAATTTTGGTACAGGTAATGATATGTTCTTATCTACAATTATTATTATTAAAATATATATTTATGTTTTGTATCAAATGTGATAGGATTAGTGTTTGATTGAAGGATAAAAGACGTCCAATTAAAAATGTGCATTCTGATGTATCAATTTTTTTTTCACTTTTACCAACAAAAAAAAAACCTAAGTGTCATTCTTCTTATATATATATATATATATATATATATATATATATATATATATATATATATATATATATATATATATATATATATATATATATATATATATATATATATAATAAGTCCTAAATACAGGAAATAATTAATGCCCAAAATTTTAGGAAAATAACTTAAATTACAATTTTGTCCAATGTAAAATTTATTTTTAAAGGGTAGAAAAGGTGAACGATATTTCGTTAAGGGGCTTCGTGCTTTTAATAGAGTATAGATTTAATATGCTTATTGATTGGATACGAAATTTAAGATAAAACATAAAGTTTAATGTTATTTTCTTTGTTAGAGTTTACGTGAACCTTTTTATTTTTTAAGATTTGAATTTTATAAATTTTGAATAATATTTTAAAACATCTTTTTTTTCATCATATTGATACGACAAGAATAGCAATTTATGGTTTTTTCGTTTTTTCATATAATTTTTAAATATTTAAATTTTACTTTTAAAATATTAAGTTAATTTAATTCAACTTTGCTTAAAAGATTAATCAAACTAACTATCGAAAAATAAAAAGGTTCACATAAACTGGAACAAAATAAATAAATTGTTTTCAAAGAGAGACTGAATAAGTTTTTATTTTATTCTTTTATTTCTCTTTTTAATTAATAAATATATAATATAGGTGCTGGTTGAGGTGAGCGCTGGGGCAAGTGTGGAGAAACTTGGTGGGCGTTTGGATATAAGAATTGTACAATTTTAAAAATATGTGAATTTTTTTTTCAAGTGAAAATGATATTTGAAAGTTAGAGTTGTGTTTGGACATGAATATAATTTTGGGAATTTTTAAATTTTTATGAGTGATTTGAAGTGAAAATATTGAAAGCAGCCTTTTGGAGTTTTCAAATTTTCAAAAAATTCCGAAATTCATCTTCAAGTAAAAATTAAAAATTTCATGGCTAAACACTGATTTCGGAAAAAATTAATTTAAAAAAAAAGGAAAATTTTTGTTTGGCCAAACGGCACCTTAGTTTAGAGTTTATAATTGACTTTCTAAGTCACGACTTCTTTTAGCACGCGCCAAAAACTATTTATATTTGATAGTTGAAAAAGTATATAAAATTTGTATAACTTTTGTATATAATATACATAATGTGTGTGTGTCCAGTGACGGATGTAGTGTAGTATCACTGGGTTCAACTGAACCTATAACCTTTGACGCGGAGTAAAATTTTATGTGTAATGGGTTCAATGCTAAAAACTTGAAAAGTTGAACCCATAAAATTTAAATTCCGGATCTGCCTCTGTGTATATCTATATATATAGACACACACACACAAATATACAATATCATTTTTCCAATTTTTTTTTATGCCTTGTTCTAAAGGACACCGAAGAGGTTAAGGTTGAATTGCTTAGATATCTTCCACGTACGTGTCTTTAAGCAACTTCTTATTTATCGTTAAATAATGGGAAAATGCATAAGTACTCCTTCTGACTTATATTCGGATTTTCGACTATATATTTTTTCTTTGCGGGAATTTTATTATCCCCCTAAACTTATTTTAAATGTAATTATTTACACCGTTGATGCTGACAACTAAACTCTTGGCAAGTGGTGAGCTACACGCGCCCCCACATATATTTTTAATACTTTTTTTATTCTTTCTTCTTTTTCTTATCTTTTTTTTCTTATTTGTTATTATTCTCATTCTTTTGGTTATTTCATTCTCTTTCTTTTTGTTTTGGTCACCGGCGGCATAAAATGGTGGTCATCGAAATTTCACAAACACCATTGTTTTCGGCGATTTTTTTTTCCCGACGATAGATTTTTATCCCAATCTAAGTGTGTTTTGTTTATATATAAACTTTTCTTGAAAGTGTAATTTATGTGCGGGAGGAAGAGCAAAAAAAATAAAACGAATATAAGCTGAGAAAACTTTTTTCAGTTAAAATTTCAATACATTATTTTTTTCCGGCGTGGGAAGGTTTTCCGATGATGAATTTTTTCCCCCCAAATCTGAGTGTATTTTACTTTGCTTATGAATAGATCATTTTAAAAGTTTAATTTGTGTGTGAAAAGAAAGAATGGAAGAAAAACGGTTAGACAAAGTCGCCGGTGAATGAATATCCACCGGAATTACGGAATTAGAGAAGAAGCGAAAAAAGTAAAAGAAAAAAAGAAAAAGAAAAAGGAAAAGGAAAAAAAAAAAGTAAGAATAAATGGTAAAAAAGAATAAAAATTAATCTGAAAATCACTTTTTCTTGCTTCTCACTCTCCTTTGGGAGAATGAAATACACACACTCTGTCACGTCAGCGTTAAGGGTACAAATAATTCCATTTAAAATAAGTTTAGGGGGTTAATAGGATTACCGCAAAGAAAAAGTATATAGTTGGGAATCCGGGTATAGATCAGGGGTACTTATGTATTTTCCTTTAAATAATTAGAATATTGTTCACATGTATCTGCTACAATATCAAGATGAAATTGAACACTTAACTCTTAAAATTGTTCGCGAATTTCTTCTTGTTGACATACTTCTGCATCAAACTATGGACTATAATCATCACTGTTTGACCAAAAATATAAATTTTGGTTTAAACAATTAGATTTATATAGAGAAAAGTTAATCTTAATTAAAAATAATATTCAAGAGATAAAGCTACTGATGTCAAGACCAAACAATTAATATATTCTGTCTGGATGACAATGAATATAAGCAATAATAATAATATTCAACGATCCAAAAAGATGGAATATGGTATTAAATATTAATAAATAGCAATAAATAATATTTAAGTAAATAAAACGTGTGATTCACCCGAAAAGGGATGAGATTAATGGATATTCTTTCTGACAATAATGAATGATTGATAAGCCTTTGAACACTTAGGTTGTTCTTATATCCGGTGGGAATGCTAGCCAAGAATCTTAATGAAATAGTTATTCTCTATAAAGTCAATGTATTTTTTACAAATGAATATCTCATGTCCCTTATCATTGTGTCTATTTCTATTTACAGGGAACATGTTCTTAGAAACCGTAATAGTACAGGTGCAGAAAATATCCACTAGAATATTCTTTTTAATATCCTATCTTAAAACTAGTCGTTATAACTCCGTCAAGGATATTCGAATCCGACCTTGATCTTTGATGACTCTTCGACCACAACCTTCATTGTTTCTTGAACCACCACAACCTTGGACAGGTCTATTGGAGTCATACCGGTGACGCATGACGGCCTGTGTATGCCTTACTAATGTTATCATGACTTAAGCATATTAGAGATAATTTTTGACCCATACAACCACCAAATATGTCTTTTACCCACTCCAAGCAATTTAAGCACTAGCAACGCTCTGAGGCAATAACAACAACAACAACAACAACAACAACAACAACAACAACAACAACAACAACAACAAAAAATTTAGTGTTATCCCAAAAGTGAGGTCTGAAAAAAATAGCGTGTATGCGTACTTTATCCCTCCTTGAGAAGATAGAGAGGTTGTTTCTGATAGCAATACTCAGAGCATTGGCTGAGCACATATAACTAAGGGATGTCAACTGACACTCCTTTGCTAGAAAATTACACAATATTGCTAGGTCAAAATCATGTTATACCCATATATATATTATATATTGAATTTCTTAAGCTTTTTATGTGTTTTTTTTATAGTACATACCGTGTAATAAAAATCCTAACTTTGCTGCTAATTCAGAGGCGCATCCAAACATTAAACTTTATGGATTCTCAATTTCAAGATAGCGACTTCAAGTGTCAATCTAGTTTTCAATTTTTTACATATTTAGTGAATGAATATATATATATATATATATATATATATATATATATATATATATATAATTTGAGTCAAAGCTACTGAATTTTGCCGAATTCATATGTTAAAGTGTACTTCCATCGTAGCAACACTAGCCACTACAAGAAACATGGGATATGGCGACATTATATTATTGTCGTCATAAGTCAATTAAATGCCGTAAATTTATTTATCGATTTTTATTTTATACTTAAATTAAATGTCGGAAATTTCAATGTCGTTGATTTTACGACATTTAAATTAGTGTCGGTAAAAATCTAGTGACATTTATTTGATGTTTATCAAATGTCAACAATTTGAGCTCTTTAACTATCTTGTTTGCGGCATACATAGAAATGTCAGATAAATCTTTTGCAGTTTTTGACATATTATTTGAATATAAAAATCATTATTTATATTATGATTAAGAAGAAAAATATTCCCTTTTTATTCCTTTAAGTATTATGTAGAATATGTATTAAGAAAGTAGAAAACAAAGATCAACTATTGTTGATCTTACAATACTACAAACATTTTTATTCATTTCAAAAGCTTCAAGAATCATACACCACATATGATTCAAACAAAACAATGAATTACTTTAATATATGACTACATAATCATAACTTTTTCTCTTATAATTTCCAAATACACCAACATAATTCAAAGCTTCAGTTCTTGATGAAGTGTTCCATACTTTCACCAAATCAGGATTTTGAACTCACGACCTTCAAATTCTGATGTATTCTATAAGATCAACAACAACAACAACAACCCAGTATAATCCCACTTAGTGGGGTCTGGGGAGGGTAGTGTGTACGCAGACCTTACCCCTACCCTGGGGTAGAGAGGCTGTTTCCAAATAGACCCTCGGCATCCTTCCCTCCAAGAACTTCCCACCTTGCTCTTGGGTAGACTCGAACTCACAACCTCTTGGTTGGAAGTGGAGGTTGCTTACCATCAGAACAACCCCCGCTTGTCTAAGAATACACTATGTATAAGAATACACTATGTATATTATTATTGTTCTGATTAAGGGAAAAGGGTAAGGAGCAATATAACATTTTAAACTGATATGGAGTAATATAATATCAACCCTACTAGACTCATTTACAGGAAATCAACAACAAGAAAGAAAAAAGTTCAAGAATTTCAGTAACCAAAATATCACAAATCTCATTTCACTCGAAAAGAAAAGTCTAAACATACATAACCGTTGAAGTAGTACGTTAGCAAGTTTAGAACCTATAAACTTTAAATTCTATTGAGCCAAAAATAAAGACTATGAACTAAACTAATTTTCATTTATATCTTTGCTAAGGTTGAACACGTAGTGTTTCATTTGTTAATTTTACGATCTGCTAATAATTATTTGGAGTTTTGATTACTTTTTAATAAATAATTAAAATTAGAAATATAGGTTTTATCTTTTTCATAAATTGAACCATATTTTTTTCTTTTTCATGTTCATATGCATCCGAGCTAGAACATAATATATCTTGTAGTCTTGTATTATTTTGGTTTTGACAATATTGTCAAATATTCTTAATAGGCATTGACATTTCCTACTTCCTAGTATGAACATTTTTTTCTTCTGAAAAATGTTTATTGGTCTAACGTAGAAAGTCATATGCTTACCTTATTGAACACTATATATAGTTTATGATTTTAGGATATAACTGTGCATTTTAAGTGCTCAATTAATACTAATAATCTGTCATTTCCTTTGTATTCAATGTTGCTTCTCAAGTTTGTTGCAAATTATTTTCATCAAAATATTATATAGTCGGAAAAAAGTAAAAAAGAAAGAAGTATTATATACAACTGATTTCAATTTGTTTGGAACCGCCGTGCAATTATAATTGTTGTTGGAGTAAAAATAGCATGGGCTAGCCAGTTTTAGGACCGGTCATTCAAAAATAGCCAGCGTTTGCAAAGTCATTGAAAAATAACTACTATTTTGCTGCAACATGAAAAATTCCAGCATAATATACTGGAGATAGATACACTTGCGTATGAACTTCCAGCATATATAATATGCTGAACTCCGACACGCGAAAAGTTCCAGCATAATATACTGGAGATTGCATCACCTATGTATGAACTTCTAGCATATTATGCTGGACCGGTATATTATACTGGAACTTCAGTATATTGATGGAGTTCCAGTATACTTATGTTCGAACTCCAGTATAAGTTCCAGTATATTATACTGGAATTCCAGTATATTATGCTAGAGTATTTTTCGAATTTTGAACAGTGTTTTCGTTCAAATTTACCTTTACATGAAAATTGGCTAAATTTTGATTGCTTTTGAAACTATGACTATTTTTGAATGACTACTTATATATCTAACTATTTTTGAATTTCTCCGTGTATAATACAGTTGGAAAGACTCTTGTGGCAACTAGCAATTCCTCTCTAGACTAATTTCATTTAATATTTCTTTTATAATCAGTATTAAATATTGATATCCTCGCATTGACATTACGTCCCAATAGATATTTAAGATGACATGAAAATGATGTCAAAGACATGAGATTTGATAACGTCGTATTCTTGTCAAAGAATCTCTAAATCTCAATTACCTAACAAAAATGGGCCAAACTGACCCGATCACTCTAATAAAAATGAGTACAGAGAGAAAATATATATAGTAAAAAAAAGAAAAAGATATAAACATGTCAAATTTGTAAGTATTTAACTTATAAGTTGATAGTGTAAACTATTTTACATGATAAGTATAATTTAATCTATAATAGGTGGTTAATCATTTTTATTAGATTATCAATTAATGTTTATTATAAAAATTTGTTTGTAATTACCTTATAAGTAATCTGATTATAAAAATAATTTTTAGACAAGTAATAAGTTTTACTGGTATAGCTAAATTGTCTAAGGTATTACCTAGATTTATTAAGGATAGTTTTTTTTTTTACTTAATCCTATTTGGGAGAGGGGGGAGGGGGGGGGGGGGTTAAAGTAACATTTGTGAGTAAAAATCAGTATATTTCATTTGAAATGCTTCTCAAACTAGTAGTTCAATGTATCATGTTCAGTGTTTTATGTGTATCGGCAAAATCGCAGACCTTACCCCTACCCTAGGGTAAAGAGGCTGTTTCCAAATAGACCCCCGGCATCCTTCCCTCCAAAAACTTCCCACTTTGCTCTTGGGGAGACTCGAACTCACAACTTCTTGGTTGGAAACAGACGTTGCTTACCATCAGAGCAACCCTCTTGTCGAACTCACAATCGCTTTAATTCATTGAATAGATATAATTTTACTATTCAAATCCTTTTAATTGTACCGTTATTCTTGTTTCTCCTCGAGTATCTGACTGTTATCAAAAATTTCTGACTCTCACATGGATCAATGGCTAGCTAGCTAGATTGTACAAAACTAGGGTTCTAAATTGCACAAGTTGCACCTTTCTTCCTATTTTCCCTCTTCATAATAATTATTTATTTTAACTTTCACATCAATTCAACATACAGCTAGATGCATGCATATGGTACATGACCTATGGTACAAAAATTATGCACAAGTTGCAGCCCTATTCCTGCTTTCCCTCAAACATCTGGCTGCTATAATTGGAAGGTTGTATTTTTAATACGGAAAAAGCCAAATGTGTACCTGTACTATTAAAAATTAGTTATTAGTATCATCCGTTATACTTTCCCATATTATTTATCCCTAACGTTATCTATTTTAATATCCTTACCCCCATCACTAACGGACCCTTCTAGAGGGACACATGTCTTAATCCTAAACAACCTAACCACTTACCAGTTGGATCCCTCACCTGTTTGGCCCCCTAGACAAGTCTCCCTCTAGAAGGATCCGTTAGTGATGGGGTAAGGATATTAAAATAAACGGAAAAGAGCCAAAAATGCCCCTAACGTATTGAAAATGACTCAAAAATACCATCCGTTAACCTTTTGGTCCACAAATAGCCTCAACGTTTTAATTTGGCTCAAATCTGTCCTTTCATTTAACGGACCATCCATGGAAAAATCTGAGACTTTACAATAGCCATGTGGCACGCTATAAACATGCCACGTGTATTTTCCAATAATAAATTAAAACCCACCCGTTTGTTTAAAAGTACCCAACCCGCCGCATGATGCCTGACCCGTTTCTTTTTATCAAAACCTTGTACCCCATTCTTTCATCCTCGTTCAAACAAATAGGGTTCTGCAAGTCCATTTTCTCCTTTATAATCTTTTTCCTCTTTTTTTTTTCAACTTCATCAGAGAACAAAGTGCAAAGAATGAAAATTTTCTACTATTGTCAGGATCTATTTTCGTCGAATTTGTAGCTACTAAAGTGATGTAATGGAGACTAGTATATATCTAATTAAAACTGCATATTTAAAGTTGTTGTATTTGATGAAAAATGGACGAAACCAGATTTGAGCCAAATTAAAACGTTGAGACTATTTGTGGACCAAAAGGTTAACAAAGGGTATTTTTGAGCCATTTCTAATAAGTTAGGGACATTTTTGACCTTTCTCCGTAAAATAAATAGCGTTAGGGATAAATAATGTGGGAAAGTATAACGGAGGGTACTAATAACTAATTTCTAATAGTACAGGGACACATTTGGCCCTTTTTCGTTTTTAATATGTTCAACTAGTCATTTTATAAATTAAGTGGGCATCTGGACATAAGAATTGTAAAATTTCGGAAAAAAGTAAAAAATAATAATAGTAAAAAAATCAAGTGATGAAAATTAGAGTTGTATTTGGATATGAATATAATTTTGGGTTGTTTTTTAATTTTTCTGAGTGATCTGAAGTGAAAATTTTGAAAAATAGTTTTTTGAAGTTTTTTAAATTTTCGAAAAATATTGAAATTCATCCTCAAGTGAAAATTAAAAATTTCATGACCAAAAAACTGATTTCGAAAAAAAAAAGAAATCTTTTTTTTATGGTGAAAAAAGGGAAAATCTTAACTTTCTACCAAAATCTCATGACAATTAGTTAAAAACTAAATGACGATTCCCGTCGTTGTTCCATCTAATAAAATTTATTTCTCATGACAATTTGGTGTGGATAAGTTTTTATCAATTATAAACAGTTACCCTCTTCTATAGGTGATGTCATCTCAATATATAATCATTTACAAATCAACTTGCTTATTAAGTAATTTTGACGAAGTTTTACTAGAAAACTAAGATTGTTTGTTCTTCGACAATTTTGAACCTAATATTATTGACTTTATTCGTGCCACATAATTCTCAAAAATCAAAAGAAAATCCCAAATTTTAAGCTAAGGATACGATAGCACCATGGTTTAGTCTTTGAAGGAAAGTTAAAACGACAAAATCAAGAATAGTACCATCAATAAAATAAAGAACTTATTTCCTTTTATAATAAGATAATTTATATTTCGTGGGAATAATTTACTTATTGATGCTTAATAAAACATGAAAGATATTTCAAAAGCTTATTAATTTATCATAGTCGATTTTGATTGGTCAATGAGAAAAGTCTGCTCTGGTCGAATAGCTAGCCACCAAAAGCTATAGACTTTTGCAGGAAAAAAGCAACCAAAGGGAAAGGAAACAAAGAGGAAACGTTGAGCTTACTTCCATGTTTAGATGTTAAAAAGCACCTCGACCTACGACCGTTAGGTCTTGGGTTGGACTCGCCATGGAGGGAAAATATGGAAATACTATAGATCCTCCAAATTTTGGAGGGGTTTAATTAAAAAAAAAAGAAGATAGAAAACAATGTTGAATTTTTTTTAGTCAATTTTCCTTTTCAAATTTAATATTGTGTTTTATAATTTTGTCAAAAAAAGTACTCCATCCATTGTTTATTATAGTTTAACTCGGGGTATTATCACTTTTAACCCGCGCCAGAAATTGTTTACATCTGGTTGCCGAAAAAGTGTATAAAATTTTTGTGTATAACATATAGAATTTATATATATACAAAACATATACAAATTTTATATACTTTTTCGCCTATTATTTTTATAGAGGCAATATAGTGCCATTTTTCCTTTTAACTTTGCATAAAATTTAATAAACAAAGGAAGAATTTTGCAGCTTGTGATCTTAATTGAATATAGTATAACATCGTGCGAGTATAAAACTTTTGAAACATGCGAGTTTAAATATTATATAATATTTGTGTGACCGCAAAATTTCCTCATTAGAAAATATACAAATTTATCATTCGTTTTTTAAATGAATTAATAATTAAAAAAACAATGCCAAACAAAGCGAAACATATCTTATTTTTCACTTTGAAACTTTTGTAAGTTTTTGAAAATTTTGAAAAACTCTTTAAGAGTTGTTTGATTCTCTTTGGTCATTAGTCCTTAGTTTGGGAAACGAATTTTCTTCCTTTCTCCTTATATCACGAGTAATTTGTAAGATATTCTGCTTATTTATACATCAAATTGAACTAGGAAAAATCACAAAAATAAATAATAGAGAAATAAATTAGAAAAAAAAAAGTCTAAGATAAAATCATCTTAGTCCTTTGATTCTTTGTCCTGATTTTTATACTGATCCAACTCTTCTTTAAGCTTCTCAATTTCCTTATTTTTTTCAACTACACAATCCATCAATCTTTTATTGTCTTCTTTCAATCCTTCAAATTGGCAAACAATTTCTTCAATTTGTGCTTCAATTGCCTCATCACTTAATTCAAATGCACTTTCCACAACCCTAACAATTCTCCATAGACTAACTACAACAAGTAATCCTCCACCTTTTTTTTCCAAATAAGCTTCCAAAAATAATGCCACCATTACCACTATGCCATCTAGCAAGTACCCCGGTCTTCGAAAAAACGATCGTCCTAGACCTACAACAAGGCCTATACTTTTCAGAAATAACAATCCCAAGATCGTTATACCTGTTAGAAAAAATAAACAGATAAAATTAAAATAAGGCTTTGAAGCGTGAAAAAACACAATTCTTAAAGCAAATATTGCATGTATATTATTTACGACCAGGAAAAAATAAACATTTTTTTTATCAGGAAATAACAAAGTATACTACAAATTGACTCAGCGACTTCTCAGAAAAGGGCTGCATATTTATACAGTTTTACTAAGCTTTTCAGAATAGTTACCATCATCATGCATATGCATGTTAGTTTATATTTATAGGACTTAAATCAATATTTTGCCTTCTGATATGGTGGCAATCTCGCATCTTTACCTTCACTAGGTAGGAGTAAGGTCTGCGTACACGCTACGCTCCCAAACCCGATATTTGATAATATACTGGGTTTGTTGTTGTTGTTGACATGGGACATCTCACTTCATATATATTACTCCCTCCATTTCAATTTATTTGAACCTTTCCGAGTACAAGGGTCAAATTGACTAATTTTCAGTGTAAATTCAAATATAAATTCTTTAGGTTTTATGAAATAAATTTACATATTTAGAAACTACATAAAAAATATTTCAGTCACTACTTAAAACATTAAAATATGTTAAAAGAAAACCTTGTTTGACTCCCTAAACAGTACTAATATGTTCATTATTTTTGAAAAAAATGGAGTACAAACTATCTAATCATACCTGCCCAATGGTACCAAACCTCTTCTTTTTCTTGACCTTTTGTGTTCCCATTTTTCGGGCAGGAAATCAAAGAGGAAGAGAGCTCAAGACTTGTGAAAACAAGATCGATTATAAGCAAGACAATAGTGAAAAGTCTAACAGGTATAGATTCTAAAAACTTGGTTAAATTATTTCGCCATTGTTGTTTGGTTGGTTCTTGTTTTGGATTCATTACAAAGAAATGCCATCTTTGCCTTTTATCCCAGATTTTGATGAGGTTTTGTATTGATATCTCAACATTTTGGATTTGTATAGAATTTGAAGATTGTTGGATTTCTTGAGAATTCATTTGATGATAATTTTTGGGAATAAAATTTCTTTTTCTTGTTGTGTGTATTTCAGAGTCTAAGTTTTCTATTTAATACTAATATAAGAATCGTTTGAGAGATTCACGTGAAATGCAAGGGTTTGATTTTCATGCAAACTTTGCTTTGGAGTCACGTTATTAGCTATATAGCTATTTGTCTTATTTATTTTTTCAGTTGGAAATGCGTTAAGGATTATGCAGCTGCTAAAGCTATCTGTTTCAAATGTAAGAAAAAAGTTAGTGCCAAAAAAACAGTTGAATGTGATGTCATATATATATATAGCCTATATGATATAGGTTTGGTATCGTAACTCAATATAGGGGTGCTCAAATCGAACCGGAAAACCGCACCAAACCGAAAAACCAAATCAAACCGATTAAAAAACCCGATTAGGTTTGGTTTGACTTGATTTGGTATTGAGTAAAAAAAATCCGAACCAAACCGACATATAAATATATAAAATTTATTTATATTTTTAAGACTTTATAGTGATTTTTCTTTAGAAAATGTAGAAATATTTGGGATCCTCTCATGTATTAACCTTGAAAGCGTAAATTAACGAAAATTATTGTTAGACGACTAAGAAAATAACTATCACGTATTACTAAAAAATTCTCCCATTAGAATATTTTAATAGATCATATGTTTGTCAATTTTTTTCATATTTACTAAACATATATTCACTTATCAAAGCTTTATTTATAATTTTAATAAAGTAAGATTGAAATAATATTCATGTAATAAAAAAACCCGAAAATCCAAAAAACCCGACAAAACCGAACCAATCCAAACCGATATAATTGGTTTGGTTCGGTTTTGATAAAAACCAAACCAACCCGGTTCATGTACACCCCTAACTGATTATAGCGTGACACACTTTCAAACCTAAGTTTCCTAATCAATCTTTTATTTGTATCTGTTTATTGGCTTATCAACTAATAGAACAAATTGAACTATAATAAATCATGCATAACTCGCTCTAATAAAGTAATAAAAATTATATTCCTACTTCTAATAAGAGGCCTAAATAGGAATCTAACACAAATTATATTCCTACTTCTAATTAGTTATTTTTTTTTGGTAGTTAAAATATTTTATTTACCAAGTAAAGATATTTACAATTCTTACAAACTGCAACTAAAAGCTCAAGCGTAACTCCTACTGGACATGAAGCCCCAGCTAGGAGTTGCCTATAGACTTTACTACTAATCCTCTATTGCTACTATTTCCTCTAGCCTACATCATGGTACCAATTCAATTTAGACATTACTTAATCTAACCGGGAGAATATTGTAACGACCTGACCTGTCGTTTTGAGAGTTATAGCCCCATTTTCTCTATATATGTTTCTTTAAGTATTGTTCAGCTGTGTTAAGTTGTATCGAGTTGATAGGTTTGGGTTCAGTGTAGTTTTGGAGCGAAATGAACACTTAGTCTCTTAGTTAGAAAGCTAATTTAGAAAAGTCAATCGGAAGTTGACTTATGAGTAAACGAATTTGAATTTGGATTTTTATGATTCGATTAGCTTCGTTGGGTATTTTAGACTTAGGAGTGTGTCCGGAATATAATTTGGAGGTCCGTGGTAGAATTATGCTTGAATTGGCGAAAGTTGAAAGTTTAGAAATTCTTAAGCTTGAATTCGATGTTGATTTGGTGTTTCGGTGTTGTTTTGGGTGTTACGGAGGTTCGACTAAGTTCGGGTAGTGATATATAACTTGTTGAAATTATTAGATGAGGTCCCGTGGGCTTCGGGTGAGTTTCAGATAGGTTTGGGTTGTGTTTCGCTCATTTTTCTTATGTCTCGACGTCGTTTCTTCAAGCATAAATGATATCATATTGAATAAATAAGCTTCGATTTATTTTTTGATTGAAGCATTAGATCTATATCGTAATTACGAACCCGTAGCAAAAAGAATCATTGAATTTGGACATCGTATGAGGATTTTATGGTCATTTTACTAAGAATTGGGTTGCCAGATTTTTCAGAGTAATTACGAAATTGCCACTGACGACGTATTTAAAAAATCTGCACTATTTACAAATATTGAAACCAACATGTCTCATTCATTATAAGGTCAAATTGACTGATTCCAAAGCCTAACTTGACTAGAATTTCACAAGGAATCCATTAGAGGCATAAAAAATAAGTTTCGGAATCGTTTGTTACGAGAAACGAGGCAGAATAGCTGACAGAAAAATATATAAAATAAGGGTTTGTTCATTCGATCATATTTTGAGTTGGGGAGCTCGGATTTTGGCAATTTTGGAGGCAATTTTCACCATATGGATTGGGGTAAGTGTTCTCTACTCGATTTTGGTTAATTTAATGAATCCATCATCGTTTTTGGGATTTGATTGATGATTTCAAAATGAAATTGAGGGAGTTAGGGTTTGAGTTTTGGAGAGTTTTAAGTTAGGATTTGAGGGACCAAACGGAGTCTGATTTTGATAAAATTTTATATGGTTAGACTGGAAAAAGAACGTGGTTTATTATTTGCCATTTTTGACTGATTCCGAGACGGGGGCCCAGGGGCCGGATTTTGGCCGATTTCGAATTTTTGGCATATTTTGTAGTTTTTATTGTGGAATTCGATTCTTTAGCACATAGTGATGGTATTAATCTGATTATGGTTAGATTCAGAGCTTTTGAAGATCGAGTCCAGAGACGAGGGCATCTCGGAGTAGGATTTAATGCTGTTGAGGTAAGTAACAGTTTTAACTCTGGCTTTGAGGGTATAAACCCGGAGAATTTGATATCATATGATTGTTTGGAGGTGATACCCACGCTAGGTGATGGGCGTGTGGGTGTATACCTCGAGGGATTGAGACTTGGTCCGTCCCGTGAGGCTGCAATGCTTAATAGCTATTATCTGTGGTTATGTGTTTACTTGTTGTTGAACTTGTTTTCCTTCATGTTAGAGATCATGCTTAGGCTTTATTCATGCTCACATTATTTGTACGTTGTCGCACCTCCTTTTTCCGTACCCGCAAGGGTACAAGGGAGTTTTTCCAATTAAAGGACAATCGAAACGGGATTTATTTATTTATTTTCAGAGTCGCCACTTGGGAGATTTAGGGTGTCCCAAGTCACCAATTTTTATCCCGAGTCGAGGAAAAGAATGACTCCATATTACAGTTTGCGTACCAGAAATCCGGATAAGGAATTCTGTTAACCCGGGAGAAGGTGTTAGGCATTCCCGAGTTCCGTGGTTCTAGCACGGTCGCTCAACTGTTGTATTCGGCTTGATTATCTGATTTTATACAAGTGTGAACTTATGTGCAAAATTTAACCTTTTACCGCTTTCATAATTATTATTATTATTTTTACAAGGAATTGCAACGTTGTGAAAACATATCTCGAACCACGTTACATCAATGCACACGCGGTTGTTGACATATCTCGACTCGGTTGAGATTTGGATTTGGGTCACATACATGTGCACCCGAGTTAAGGAAAATAAATTATTAAAGACGCGCCTAAAGCAACTAGTGTATTGTTATTTTGGGGGAAGGCCGTAAAATTAGCTAAAACGGCCTGTCCCGAATTCTAAGTATTTCAACATATACATTTAGAGGGCCCCGTAGCTTTGTACATTTTTGTTTGTCGAGGCTCGTCTCATTTATTATTAAAAGAGTTTGCAACGTCATGGAAATGCATCTCGGATCACGCCACCATCAAAGTACCCGTGATTAGAGACACATTTCGATTCCGCTGAGATTTGGATTTGGGTCACATAAATGTGCACCCGAGTTTAAGGAGATAACATTATTAAATACGCGCCTAAAGAGACTATCGCGTTATTATTCTGGGAAGGCCGTGATATTTGCTAAACGACCCGCCCTGGAAACTGAATGCTTTGATATATACATTCAACGAGGGCCCCGCAGCTTGTGCGTTTTTATTTGTCGAGGCTCATCTCGTCTTTATTTTAAAAGGATATCCTATAGTAGCTACGTGTCTTGTCGCGTTTGTCTCTACTAATTGAAAGCAGAAATAGCCCTAGTTAATTACATGCTTGCGGGTTATTTATGGCAGGACTCAGAATGCTTTTTACAAAATCAGAAACAGGGCCACGCCCACGGGCGATCGATCGCGTCTTATGGGCCCAAACCCAGCTCTCGTGGGATGGGCCAAGCCTGGGCCACTGGTTTTCCGATGAGGGCCTGCTTAATCCGTTTTGACTTGGGCTCGACCTTCGTGAGGTTGAGACCGTAAACTGGTTCTTTGTTCTAGAGATGTGGTTTATCAGTTATAACAAGGCAGTTTGTCAAAGGGGGAAGGAGATTAACTAATGATAGATAACTTTCATGCATTAATGGACATGTTAATCACAGACATAGCTAATTTCTGAGCTATAGCCTATTACACTATCAAACCTTTTATCTATCAACCTACACACACAATAAGATATCAAGTTACCATACAATTGACATTTGCTATGTATGAGAGCTAACTCCAGTATCCAAGCAAAAAATGTAAAACTATTATACATCACATGATATTCAGTATACAGGCTATGTCTAAAAATAAACAATCTTCAACTCTTCTCTTTTGTATTCATGCTCAACTTTCAAGTTACATGGACAGTATTAGTCGTGTACCTGGTATAGGAAAACAAAAGAAGAAGGAGAATGATCAGCTGAGTAGTATGCAACAACACAGCAACAGCAGGTAAACAGCAGTCAACGACCAACAGCAACAAACAATCAGCCACAATGATGAAGCTCACAAGTGGTCGAGCAACAAACAAGCAATCCCAGAAACAGAATAGTGAACCAGCAGAAAACCCAGAATATTCAATGTAACAGCACCAGCAGTTCAACAATCACCACAACCCCCAAATAGCAGTGAGACTAGAAGCAGTTAGCAGCATATAAAACCCCAGAAAAGTAGCAACCCCGCAGAGAAAATCAGAGTATCCCTATGGAGTAGTAACAGCCCAACCAGAGTAACTGACTTGGCCAAGACAGCCTGACTAACTTAATTTTCTTATGCAGTTTTCAGACAGTATTTATTCATAGTATTCTAAAATTTCTTTCTGTTTTTCCCTCTCTGAAGACTAAAAAATGTCCAACCCTTTCTTAGCTAAAAACAGCTCTATTTATAACCTGAAAGAGAACCCCCTCAGGTCTGCCTAGAATTTCCAGCCTAAGGTCTGCCCATCCCCTTCATTCCCCATGCCTAAGCATCTTCTTGATGCAAGTCATTTGGTTCCCCACGCCTGGCCTATTGCTCTATTCAAGAGTCATGGGTTTAGTTAAGTATTAAACTCCCATACTCTTATGTTTTGTCCCCACTAATACTAGATTAATAGTATTTCTGATTAAACAATTGATAGCCCATTAATCCTGAATATTTAATCAGTCTTTGCCCAACCAAGATTACCCAAAAGGCCCTTGATCATTACTGCCTTGCCCCACCCTTTCATTCTATTGTATCTGCCGGTTGTTACCCATTTGAGAACTAGTTCGAACCCCTCCCACAGCTAACAAACAAACCTATAATCAGTCCAACACAACCCTTCAGCCAGTAAGAGTTAGGTCGTTCGTCATTTTAATACTGTGAAACAAACGACAACATGTGTCGAGTCGACTTTGCGAGTTATAACGCATGCTAATTAGTCGCTAATCAACTAAACTCAAAACAGAACAAACTGAGCAATTCAGGCATTTTTCAGATAACAATGGAACTTTACGACACTTAATTATGTGACGACATTACTCAGGTAGACTATACGAACTATTATACGTAACAATTAATCAACTAACAACATTGAATAAAAAGGGCACCAATTTATTTCAAAACTCGGGTCTTTTAACACGGAATTCACAAAACATAACTAGTCGACAACATCAATCGAAGCTAATAGACATCTTATAACACTCAATTAACACTTAAGAAAAGAAATCGACCAAACAAAAGGGTCTTTGAAGATGGACAGAAAAATAGTCAAAAACCTAGAACAAATCCATGAACATATGCATAACACCTAAACAAAAGGAAAGAAAAGACGATTACATTGGAAACTTACCTCAAAACGCAACAGGTTCGGTTTTTAGGGTTCTTGAACTCAGATTTGGGATTCGAAAAGTTCTGCTTGTATTTGACCGGAACCAAAGCTGATTAGGGCCTGAGGGATGTTAGGGGAGTGACCAGGGTGAATCTGGGGTTCATCCGGTGACTTAAGGTTTTGACTCGAATCTTTGATTGAAGATTCGAGCACCCTGGAGGTGATTCGAAGTTAAATGGTTAGGGATTTGTGTTCAGGGTGGCTTATAGGTCCAGTGGTGTAACTATGGTAGCCACCAGCATCCTGGCCGCCGGGTTTATGCTAAAAGGGCACCAAGGCGGCTGCTAGGGTTTTGGGGGTTTGGGGTCCTTTCTGAGAGAGACGAAGGAACGGGGTGGGGGCTTGGATAGGGGGGCGGGGTAAAAGGGTTAGGTTTATATATGCATTGAGGGTTTAGATCCTGGCCGTTGGATCAAGTGAGATCTATGGCCAGGATCTACTCACTTAGGAAGGACGACGTCGTTTAGGTGTGAAGGTGGGTGAGACCGGGTAGGGGAATGGATCGGGTCTGATTAACGGGTCTAGGGGAAGGCCTGGATCCGTTGGATCAAAGGGGTTGGACGGCTCAGATCAACTTGCCTGAAACGGCGTCGTTGAGGGTAAATGAGCAGCCTGATCAAGACCGTTCGTTTGAATCAAATCAACAGCTCAAATAGGGATGCTGATACGACGTTCTTTGGGTCCATGCTTGGGCAGGCCTGATCTGAACTGGATCTGTGTGCTGGTTTTGGGCCTCACTTTGGGGCCCAATCTGATTTTCCCACAACCTTTTCCCCTCTTTGATTAACAAAATTAAACTAAAACTCCTAAATAAATTGTAAAAATTAAAAATAAAATTACACACATATTGGTTAACACCTATAACAATTAACACCCCATTTCATCATTAAACAAAAATCACTTAATGAAAAAAAACATATATTTTTGATTTTCTTTTTTCTTTTGGAGTAACTTTCGTGAAGCAAAAATCACGTGCTTACATACGCAGTCATAGAAATTATTGTACATGTTTACATCAGTCTCTATTATTTGCTAATATGTTGTGATACTTGATGTGAGATGTGTCCCCTTATTTGTTGATGATGGTGAGGCTAGTGAGGTACATGATTGAGTAAGGCCGAGGGCCTGGTTATGAGAATATTAATACTATAGCGTGTGAGTTGTCCGCATAGCACGTGAGTTGACCGTGCGGGTCCAGGCATTTATACCATAGCGCGTGAGTTGTCTGCATAGCACGTGAGTTGACCGTGCGGATCCAGGTATTGATATGTGTCACACCTCCTTTTACGCCCGCGCCGCCGCAAAGAGGCGTGGAAGGGAGTTTTTTCCAATTAAAGGACAATCGAAACGGGATTTATTTATTTATTTCAGAGTCGCCACATGGGAGATTTATGGTGTCCTAAGTCACCGGTTGAATCCCGAATCGAGGAAAAGAATGACTCTATTTAACAGTCTGCGCACCAGAAATCCGGATAAGGAATTCTGTTAACCTGGGAGAAGGTGTTAGGCATTCTCGAGTTCCGTGGTTCTAGCACGGTCGCTCAACTGTCATATTCGGCTTGATTATCTGATTTTATACAATTATGAACTTATGTGCAAACTTTAAACTCTTTACCGCTTTTATTATTATTATTATTCTTTTAACAGAGAATTACAACATTGTGAAAAACGTATCTCGAACCATGTCACATCAATGTACCTGTGGTTATTGACACATTTCAACTCCGTTGAGATTTGGATTTGGGTCACATAAATGTGCACCCGAATTTAAGAGTATAACATTATTAAAGACGCGCCTAAAGCGACTAGCGTATCATTATTTTGGGTAGGGCCGTAAAATTGACTAAATGGCCCGTCCCTAAGTCTAAGTATTTTAAAACAAATAATTATTGAGGGCCCCGCAATTTTGTATTTATTTTGGCGAAGCACGCCTCATTTATTTTTAAGGATATCCTAAAGTGACTACATTTATATTAAATTCGTCTCTAAAATAAAAGAGAAAAAATCCTAATTAATTACATGCTTTAACTAAATTTAGCTACATGTTCACGATTAACCTAATGTTGACAATATTAAAACCTTCATAGCTAGTGAACTAATCAGTTTTGCCAAGCCGATTCACTAAAGACACCAACTTATGTTTCCTCTTATTCCAATTATTAAACAGTTTGACAGTAATGAGCATGCTTAAATATATACTACCTAATAATCAAGCTAAACCAAAGTATTATTTAATACATCACTACAAGATTCCTAGTTATGCAAAGCGACAGAAATTTACAGAATAATAATACATGAAATAACCTAAATACAATTAGTAAAAGAAACAAAGAAAAAGGTAAATTAAAACTTCAAAGTTCCATTCTTCATATGTATTCATGCTTTCACATTTCAGCTTACAATATGCCAAAGTTACAGTTGTGTACCTAGTATTGTCAATACAAGAAGAAGAAGGTCAGCAAAATAGTATGTAACACAGCAACATACAGCAGCAGAAAGCCCAACACAGTAGCTTCAATACCTCAATCCAGAAATCCCAGCAACACGGAGAAAACTAGTAAAAATGGAGAAGAAAAATAGTCCGAAAATCTCTCTTTGTTTTTTCTTTCTAGATTTTAACTCTCTATGGTGTTCTTCCACTCTCAATATTTCAGAAAATTTGGTTCTATATTTTTTACTCTCTCCAAAATGAATTTTGTCCCTGTATATCCTGTGTATCCAGAGTATATATCGAGTGTATACCGCTCTCTCCACCCCCTCTTTTTTTCTTCTATATATCTATTTTTTCCTTTTTTTTGAACTCCCTTCTTCCTAAATTTTCTCTTCTATTTATAGCAAAATTTTCGAAATTTTCAGATTTGATTTTTATTATTTTTTTATTTTTTAATTAAAAGAAATCCCACTTACAAATTGCTTTTATTTTTTTAGAAAAAGAAATCCCACCTTTATTTACTTTTATTTTTAAAATTCCAACTTTAAATACTTTTATCTTATTTAAAATCCCACTTTTTATTTTTTTAAAAGAGAATCTCACTTTATTTAACTTTTCTTTAAAAAACAAACCATTATCTTTTCTTTTTCTTTTAAAAATGCTACTTTCAATTACTTTAAATTTTTTAAATTTTCATATACCTTTATATTTATATGTTAATTTCAACCTTCTTTTAATTTTTAATTTTTTAAAAATTTCCACAAAACTTTTTATTTTTTTTTAAATTTTCTACATTCTTTTACTTTTTTTAAAAGAGAATTCCACCTATTTTTACTTTTATATTCTTTTTATTCAATACTTCCCTTTTTCTTATTTTTTAAATAATTCCCGAAATTATTATTTTTGTTTTAAAAATAAATAAATAAATAAATAAATATTTTCGGATGTTTTTTATATAAAAAACAAAAAATGATTAAAAAAATAAATTAATAGTGATAATTCAGCTTTTTTTTTTTTTGGTATTTATATCCTATAATAAAAAAGTATAATAAAGCTAAAATAATAGTAGATTAAAACCCCTCCTAAAATATTTACATAAAAGAGGTGATAAAAAATTAAATGTTTTCAAAAATTAGGTGTTCACAACTGCCCCTCTTTGCTCGAAAACACGAAGAGCTTTCTGGCAAAGATAAAGTGAACAATGCGACTAATTTTTGATCATATCGTTATTCAAAATAGGAAGAAAATAAAAAAGGAAAGGCGCAACCGAGTCCTGGTTTTGGACAGCCTACATATCCCTGGTTATAAGGGAATCAGGTCGCGTGTAGTTCAGAAAGTTTTGGTAGCTGGGACTACCATGGGATTGCGATGTTACTGTTACTGCTGTTGCGTGCTGTTACCACTACTTTTCGATCTCCTTATTACACCATTGCTAGAAAGAAAACAAGAAGTTATACTAAGCTATGATCTATGAATTACAAAGATTTATTCTCGAGCTTGGTCATGTGATTGTTGCTGCCTTGTTGCTTTGTGTTTCCTCTGGTATTTCTTTACTTCTAGCTCGACTTGTGGTCTTCCTTCTGATTTCTGCTGGGGATTTTTGTTGTAACCCTCTACTTTACTGACTTCAAACATCAATATATTCCCATGTTCTGCAAGTGGCTCCTGACTCCACCTTGACTTTTGAAAGATGACACAACCTCCATTCTCCAGGCGGGCTCCTGACTTCTTCAACAATCTTAGAATTTAACGCCCTCCATTCTCCAGGCGGGCTCCTGACTTTCATCAACAACTTTGAAAATAAAATGCATTTGGCAATGATTTATGAAAATATATATTTTGGCAATGTTTATACAAGCACGACCACTCGGGTCGAAATAAATTAAATGTCCTTTTGAGGAAGGATTAAATTCAATATCCTATTCGAGGGTGGATAGACCCATCATATCCTATTCGAGGGAGGACAGACCCATCATATCCTGTTCTAGGGCGGACAGACCCATCATATCCTGTTCGAGGGCGGACAGACCCATCATATCCTGTTCGAGGGCGGACAAACCCATCATATCCTATTCGAGGGCGGACAGACCCATCATATCCTTTTCGAGAGTGGATGAACCCAAAAATATACTATTCCAAGGCGGACGAACCCAAAAATATCCTATTCGAGGGCGGACGAACCCAAAATATCCTATTTGAGGGTGGACGAACCCAAAAATATCCTATTCGAGGGCGGATGAACCCAAAAATATCCTATTCGAGGGCGGACGAACCCAAAATATCCTATTCGAGGGCGGGAGAACCCAAAATATCCTATTCGAGGGCGGACGAACCCAAAATATCCTATTCGAGGGCGGACGAACCCAAAATATCCTATTCGAGGGCGGACGAACCCAAAAATATCCTATTTGAGGGCGGAGGAACCCAAAATATCCTATTCGAGGGCGGATGAACCTAAAATATCCTATTCGAGGGCGGATGAACCTAAAATATCCTATTCGAGGGCGGACGAACCCAAAATATCCTATTCGAGGGTGGACGAACCCAAAAATATCCTATTCGAGGGCGGATGAACCCAAAAATATCCTATTCGAGGGCGGACGAACCCAAAATATCCTATTCGAGGGCGGACGAACCTAAAATATCCTATTCGAGGGCGGACGAACCCAAAATATCCTATTCGAGGGCGGACGAACCCAAAATATCCTATTCGAGGGCGGATGAACCCAAAAATATCCTATTCGAGGGCGGATGAACCCAAAATATCCTTTTCGAGGGCGGACGAACCCAAAAATATCCTATTCGAGGGTGGACGAACCCAAAATATCCTATTCGAGGGCGGATGAACCCAAAAATATCCTATTCGAGGGCGAATAGACCCAAAATATCCTATTCGAGGGCGGATAGACCCATCTTCAAAACTTGAAATTGTCTTACCTACGACTGTTTTACTTAAAATCGTGTTGTCTTGCTATCTCTTAAAATTTTAATTGATTTCCTCGTTCTTTCGAGAAAATTTTTGACAATGGCAGAAAATTTTCTGCCCCAGTTTTGGTGTTTTTCCTTGTGGCATGTTTTTCGCCATTAATAAGATTTCCTTTTCCTGCTTCAAATCAAAGAAAATTTGTTAGTTTTAAAACATGGTGAGTGGTCGTGCCACTCCTACTGGGGATGGTTTTTCCCTTTCTCCCTTCCCCGTTCTGTGTTTCATTACGCTATCAAAACTTGCTGGGGATTATTTTGCTGGGGATGAATTTTCCTTTTCTTCCTTCCCCACTCTGTGTTGTCCGACCCTCTTGGAACTTGGTCGAAAATCTGTCGGGGATGCTCCTACATCTCGATGATCTGCTGGGGGCCCTCTTGGAATTAGGTCCACAATTTTCTCAACTGTTGTTTTCCTGTTTTTCTCCAACTTCCCTTGGAAATTTGGTCCTCTTGGGATCTAGACCCATTCATCATTTGGTCTTGCGACCAACTTCTTTTCGCTTTATCGCCTTATCTATGGAATGTCCTATTCGCATTTTGTTTTGCATCATTTGGCAACTGGTAGTAAGCTCTAAAAATCCTTTTCAAAAACAAACTGCTGGGGAGGTAAAGTCTTTAAACCAAGAAATGAAAAAGTGATGATCTCAAAAAATAGAAAAAAAAAAGAAGTCTTTCTGAACAAATGATGGGGAAAAGGAAAGAAAAGAACTTATCTGAATGATATAACCGATCCCAACGATCATGTCGCGCATTCCAGATTAATCAACCCAGTCTATTTGTATCAATCAACCCTTCGGACGGCCTCATGTTGCTGGGGATAAACATGCACTCAATTCTTTGCCAAATGCGGATCCTTTCCGCTAATCTTGTCTTGTCGCCTCATAGTGCCCTTCGAGGGGTTTTCACTAATAAGACTCTCTCGTTTCTCTCAACTCCCATCGTCTTATGGTACCTGTGAAGGTTTTCACCGATAAGACTCTCTCATTTTATTTTATTTTTCAGCTGGGGATTGGAGTGCTGCCGATATGACTCTCTCTGCTGGGGATTCTTTTCGGTTATCAATTCATTTCCAGTTTATGATCCTCTTCTCTGCTGGGGATCAGAGTGTTATTCATGACTTCCGTTTGTATGACTTGGCACTTCTCGGATACTGATCGGGAGGTCTTTTTTGGACATCAATATGGGTTTTTGTGTATGGCTAAAAGAAAAGGGGTATTAAGAGGGTTCAAAATCATTTTGATGGGTAAAACATTACAACTCTTAGAATCGAACTTTCTTCCCAAAATTACAAACACAACTTCTGCCCCAGTTTTCTTGCTTGGGGATTTTTTTTTGTTACACCATGACCGAGCCGTGAGGAGCCTACGTATCCTTCCTTTGAGGAATCAGGTCCGTAGTTCCCAATTCATTTGTTTTTTTTTCTTGTGACTTTTCTTTTGTCTTTATTATCATTAAATTTTTTTTCTTCTCTTTTTCTTTCATTTTCATTAATGATTCCAAAAAGAGGGGTATGAAAGAATAAATAAGGCTCAAAAGGGGAAGCAAAGGTTAAAGTATTTGGATAGAAGAAAGAATTGCCTCCGTCATTTCATTCTCCGATAAATGCTAAGTACAAACAAACAACAATTACAATTACAAGAAATCATACATAATATCTCTTAACTGCGTCAGAATTGATAGCCATGTCGACGCATTTCCCTTCGATATCTGTTAAACATAAAGCGTCATTGGGCTTGCTCTGTTCAGATTGCGACAATCAACACACACCCGGATTTTTCCATATTTTTTTTGGCACTGGCACCACATTAGCCAACCAATCAGGATATCGAGCGACCCGAATAACCTTAGCATTCAGTTGTTTGGTTACTTCTTCCTTAATCTTCACACTCATGTCGGTTTTGAACTTCCTCAATTTTGCTTGATAGGAGGAAATGTCGGGTCAGTGGGCAATTTGTGAACCACTGGATTGGTGCTTAAACCCGGCATGTCGTCGTATGACCATGCAAAACGTTTTTGAATTCAGTAAGTGCTTTGATTAATTCTTCCCGGATGTTTGGTTCAATGTGGACGCTTATCTTAGCTTCCCTGATATCATCCGCGTCCCCTAGATTGACGGCTTCCGTGTCATTTGAGTTGGGCTTTTTTTTTCAAATTGGCTCAACTCTCTGTTAATTTCTTCGAAGGCTTCATCCTCATCGTATTCCGACTTATCATCACAATCTTGTACTATAAGTTCGAAATCAGATTGATTTTTTTTTAGACTAGGTTGAAGATCCGTCGTGCATGCCATGTCATTAGAACCAATATAAAGAGAACTGTTCAGAAGAGAAAAAGAAGAAGAAAAATTAAAACAAAATAAGTAATGAAGAAAAAAAACTTTCACTTTATTAAAATACGGGATAGCAAGGTTTCACACTTTGGTGAGCACAAAAAGAAATCTGGATTACGACCCTGGAATAATCCAGACAACAAGAAAGAAAATCAAAGCCCACTACATCCTTCGGATAGGAAGAGGAGTAGCCATTGAATTGTTGATTTTTGCTTTCAACCCCACAAACTGTACATCCGCCTTGCTGGACCCTTCCCCCATCACCATAACTGGCTTGTCATCTACACACTGCACCACTGCTTTTCCACTGATCGGTTTTTCTTTAGAACTATTTTCACTGGCATTGATCGTCATTACTGTTTGTGAGGGCTTCTTAAGCTCCCCTCCTTCGTGCACTAGCTCGATCATGTGGGTTTCATGGTGTGCCGACAATGGGTTCTGATTGATGTTGGGTGCCTCTAGTGTCTGAACCTCAATCTTGTTAGTGTCAATAAGATTTTGCACTACATGTTTCAACTTCCAACACTTCTCGGTATCATGTCCGGGAGCCCCCGAACAATACTCACAGCTTACCGAGTGGTCCATATTTTTGGGAAGGGGATTTGGCAATCTGGGCTCAACAGGACTCAACAAGCCTAATTGCCTTAATTTGTGGAACATGGCAGTATAGGTTTCTCCCAACTCAGCGAATGTTCTCTGTATTCTTTCATTTCTGAAAGTCTGATTTCCCCGGAAACCTGCCCCTGGAGGGTTCCTGTAGGCCCTTGGCGGCGGATAGGTGCTTTGTGGGGGTGGGTATGTATTTTATGGAGGTGGATATGTGTTTTGGGGAGCTGGCGCGCGCCATTGCGGGCGAGCCGTAGGCTGAGTGTATGTCTGGGCTTAGTGTACGGAGAAGTGTGGTTCTTGTGGCGGGTAGTAGGGTTGTGAAGGGTAATTTGGAGTGTGAGGGTAGTTTGGGTGATGGGGTCTGGGTTGGTAACGAGGGGAAGGACCTCTCGATCTGGACCAGTTGCCTGCCTCTATTGTCGCGACCTCTTCTCTCTTTTTCTTTCCAAGCGCACCTCCCGTGCCGCTCTGAATGGCCTGAGACGTTGCCTTGATTGCCGAGTAACTCAGTATCTTATTGGACTTAAGTCCCTCTTCTATCATAACTCCCATTTTCACTACTTCATTGAAGGATTTGCCAACTGACGTCACCAAGTGACCAAAGTACGTTGGCTCTAGAGTTTGCAGAAAATAGTCCACCATTTCATTTTCCCTCATTGGAGGATCAACTCTGGCTGCCTGTTCTCTCCACCGGAATCCAAATTCCCGAAAGCTCTCCCAGGGCTTCTTCTCAAACTTTAGCAATGTGAGACGGTCAGGGACTATCTCAAGGTTGTACTGGAAGTGACCTGCGAAAGCCTGTGCTAGATCGTCCCAAGTGTACCACCTGCTTGTATCTTGTCTTGTCCTGCTCTGGGCTCTTAGCCGGCTTTTCAATCTCCGTCGGGACCTCAAAGTGGGGATTATAGGTATATGGCTCGGGTGCTTTGAATGTGAGTTCAGGGGGGTAATATTGTATATCGTGAGCCTGAAACAATGGCTCACTAGACGATCTGTGCAATGGGGCTATGGAAGGCGCCACAAAGACGGGAACATTTGGTGGAGGAGGATTCTGATTGGGTGGTGGAGCTTGGGGATCATAGGCCTCTCTTCCCTGATAGTAGTGATGGCTTGGGAAACTCGTTGAAGGGCCGGTGGAGGGGTATTCCTGCGTGTGTCCTGGTTGGAGAGTAGGAGTAACGGGTAGTTCATGCCCCTTTTGGGCTCTAACTAAGGCTATCTGCATTTCATTCATTTCCAGCCTCATCTTTTCCATTTTTTCCATGGCCTCCTTCAACATCTGATTTGTCGTCTTTTCCGACTCAACACTGTTGTCTGAGCCAGTCATGCTTTCTGGTATGGGCCCTTTTGATCTTGTTTGGTAATGGTACGGTGCCAGTACGCTTTAACAAACTAACTGGTATAGATTGGAAAAACAACAAACTTGTTAGCGTTAGAGTTTTAACAGATATTGCAATTGCACGTTGGGGGATGCAATGTTCTTAGGCAGTTAACCATTTCTAACATGTTTTTGCTCCTACCGCATGCATCCTCACGGCTTGTTTTATTTGTGCCTTTTTCAAGTGTTTCGGAAACCCTCTATTCCCTCTTTTTTTCTTTTTCTTTCTTTCTCTCTCTCTCTCTCTTTTTCTTTTCTTTTATTCACTTTTTTTTTCTTTTTTAGCGGTGGTCGAACCTTATGTTGATTGCCTACGTATCATGTCCCCGCATGAATCAGACCTTGCGTAGTTCGGACCAAATAAAAGATAAATAATAATAAAACATTTTATTATTTTTTTCAATTTTCCTAATAAAACAAGCTTGATTATAAAAGTTTAAAAACTGACCATACTAATAGACTTTGACAAAAGACAACAAACGAACTCGAAAATCAAATAACTCGCATACTCTAATCAAAGAATTACAAACTCAAAAACAAACAACCAGATTCCTTCCCCTATATGCCAATTTTAACCAAATGGTTATTTTTCAGACGTGGTCCTTTCTCAATTTCACATGAACTTTAAGGCCGGGAAGGACTATTTTACGACCTTTCACAAACTTGTTCGTTCTTTTACGAAAATAGCCCTTCGGCAACTGAAAGATACTCTAAGGCTATCTCAGCAAGAACGCTTTAAGACATCACCGAAGTCGGGCCGACTTATTTTAACTAAAAACTAAACGGTATTCACTTGACCATTGACTAATTTCTTGTTTTTCAAATAATAAAAGACCTTGTTTTGCAAACACGGCCTTTCAGCACTTCAGAGACGAAGATTTTAAGGTTGTGCGGGATAACTGGTCGCAACCCAAAAGAATGACCAAAGATGGTCGTTTACGCAAAATCAGCCCTCAGGCGTCCCTTTCGAGAACATTCGGCTATTTTTGACAAAACAGCGTGACCCAACTTATTTATGACTCTTTTCTTGTTATTTTTTCAAATTAGAATAAAAGACCCGGTATTGCAAACACGACCTTTCAGCGCTTCTGGGACGAAGATTTTAAGGCTGTGAGGGTCAAAAATCAAAACATAACCAAAGGTGGTTGTTTATGCAAAATCAGCCTTCCGGCGTCCCGTTTGGGAACATTTGGCTATATTTGACATGAGCGGCATTACCCAACTTATTTATGACAAAGATTCGACATTTTTTGGCTATTTTTGTAAAAGAGAGGTTGGACATCACCCGACTTATTTATGACAAAACTTTTGACATGTTTTTCAAAATAGGAAACCTGATATAGCCAACACGGCCTTTCAACGCCTCGGGGACATAAATTTTAAGGCTGTGTGGGTCAATCGGTCAAAATCTAAAATAATGACCCAAAGGTGGTTGTTTATGCAAAGTTAGCCTTCTGGCGTCCCTTTCGGGAACATTCGGCTACGTTTTGACAAAACAACGTCACCCTACATATTTATGACCTTTTCTCGTTTTCCAAAATAGAAAACTCAATATTGCAAACACGGCCTTTCAGCGCCTCGAGGACGAAGATTTTTAAGGCTGTGTGGGTCAACTGGACCAAATCTAAAATGATGACCCAAAGGTGTCTGTTTATGCAAAGTCAGCATTCCGGTGTCCCTTTCGGGAACATTCGGCTATGTTTTGACAAAACAGCGTCGCCCGACTTCTTTATGATGAAATTAAAATTTGATATATTTTTTGGCTATTTTAGCAAAAGGAGAGGTTGGACCCGATTAGAGCTGCCTACGTATCTCACATTCGGTGAGAATCAAACCAGCGTAGTTCGCCAACATAAACTAAACTTGTAAACAAGAATCCTTTCTTTTGTTTTTCAAATAAATCAAACTAATTTTTTTTTCATTTTTCAAAATTTCGGCAGAGTTTTGACACTACTTGGACATCGGTTTTATTTTTCTAAAAATAAGTAGTTATCTCCCTACACTGCTATTTTTCTTTTTCTTTTTCTTTTTTTTTTCACAATTTTTCAAAAATTCCCGATTTCAGAAGCCGGTCAGCATGCAGATCTGAAGCAAATAAATGTGCAAAACAAACAAGATGCAGCAGGATGGTCTTTTTTCATTTCAGGTTGCTTGTCCTAGACGGACCCAACCCCTGTGTTGAGTCCCCTAAGTCAAATGTGCACATGATGCAGATAAGCATTCCTACTAGGGATCCGACATGAAGTTGAGTTATTCTAGGTTTAGAACCTGGGTGTTTGTTCTAGACCTGGCTTACCCGAGCGGACAGCTCGAGCCGAGAAGGGGGAAACGTATCGGGGATATAGAAGCTCAACCCGGCTTTGCAACTTATCCGAACCTCGTTCCAAAAATGGGATTGACTCTAAACAGAAAAGAAGTCACACGAAGTGCACCCTTCTTCATGATTTAGAAGACTCAGAGAGGAGATGGGTTTCGGCACAGTTTATATACATTTCACAAAATATCAAAGCGGTAAAAGCAGTTAGTTAGCACATTAAGCACATATCATGTAACAAAATCAGATAAAGCTAAACACAACAATTTATTCTAAGCTCAATTTCTAACCCAGAACCAGTGGTTCTGGAATTCCCCAGCAGAGTTGTCAGAGCTGTCACACCTCCTTTTTCGCCGGCGCCGCAGCAAAGGGGCGCGGAAGGGAGTTTTTTCCAATTAAAGGACAATCGAAACAGGATTTATTTATTTATTTCAGAGTCGCCACTTGGGAGATTTATGGTGTCCTAAGTCACCGGTTGAATCCCGAATCGAGGAAAAGAATGACTCTGTTTAACAGTCTGCGCACCAGAAATCCGGATAAGGAATTCTATTAACCCGGGAGAAGGTGTTAGGCATTCCCGAGTTCCGTGGTTCTAGCACGGTCGCTCAACTGTCATATTCGGCTTGATTATCTGATTTTATACAATTATGAACTTATGTGCAAACTTTAAACTCTTTACCGCTTTTATTATTATTATTATTATTTTAGCAGAGAATTACAACATTGTGAAAAACGTATCTCGAACCACGTCACATCAATGTACCCGTGATTATTGACACACTTCAACTCCGTTGAGATTTGGATTTGGGTCACCTAAATGTGCACCCGAATTTAAGAGTATAACATTATTAAAGACGCGCCTAAAGCGACTAGCGTATCATTATTTTGGGTAGGGCCATGAAATTGACTAAACGGCCCGTCCCTAAGTCTAAGTATTTTAAAACAAATAATTATTGAGGGCCCCGCAATTTTGTATTTATTTTGGCGAAGCATGCCTCATTTATTTTTAAGGATATCCTAAAGTGACTACATTTCTATTAAATTCGTCTCTAAAATAAAAGAGAAAAAATCCTAATTAATTACATGCTTTAACTAAATTTAGCTACATGTTCACGATTAACCTAATGTTGACAATATTAAAACCTTCATAGCTAGTGAACTAATCAGTTTTGCCAAGCCGATTCACTAAAGACACCAACTTATGTTTCCTCTTATTCCAATTATTAAACAATTTGACAGTAATGAGCATGCTTAAATATATACTACCTAATAATCAAGCTAAAGCAAAGTATTATTTAATACATCACTACAAGATTCCTAGTTATGCAAAGCGACAGAAATTTACAAAATAATAATACATGAAATAAACTAAATACAATTAGTAAAAGAAACAAAGAAAAAGCTAAATTAAAACTTCAAAGTTCTATTCTTCATATGTATTCATGCTTTCACATTTCAACTTACAATATGCCAAAGTTACAGTTGTGTACCTGGTATTGTCAATACAAGAAGAAGAAGGTCAGCAAAATAGTATGTAACACAGCAACATACAGCAGCAGAAAGCCCAACACAGTAGCTTCAACACCTCAATCCAAAAATCCCAGCAACACGGAGAAAACTAGTAAAAATGGAGAAGAAAAATAGTCCGAAAATCTCTCTTTGTTTTTTCTTTCTAGCTTTGAACTCTCTATGGTGTTCTTCCACTCTCAATATTTCAGAAAATTTGGTTCTATCTTTTTTACTCTCTCCAAAATGAATTCTGTCCCTGTATATCCTGTGTATCCAGAGTGTATATCGAGTGTATACCGCTCTCTCCGCCCCCTCTTTTTTCTTCTATATATCTAGTTTTTCCTCTTTTTTGAACTCACTTCTTCCTAAATTTTCTCTTCTATTTATAGCAAAATTTTCGAAATTTTCAGATTTGTTTTTTTTATTTTTTTATTTTTTAATTAAAAGAAATCCCACTTACAAATTGCTTTTATTTTTTTAAAAAACGAAATCCCACATTTATTTACTTTTATTTTTAAAATTTCAAATTTAATTACTTTTATATTATTTAAAATCCCACTTTTTATTTTTTTAAAAGAGAATCTCACTTTATTTAACTTTTCTTTAAAAAACAAACCACTATCTTTTCTTTTTCTTTTAAAAATGCTACTTTCAATTACTTTAAATTTTTTAAATTTTCAGATACCTTTATATTTATTTTTTAATTCCAACCTTCTTTTACTTTTTAATTTTTTAAAAATTTCCACAAAACTTTTTATTTTTTTAAATTTTCTACATTCTTTTACTTTTTTTAAAAGAGAATTCCACCTATTTTTACTTTTATATTCTTTTTATTCAATACTTCCCTTTTTCTTATTTTTTAAATAATTCCCGAAATTATTATTTTTGTTTTAAAATAAATAAATAAATAAATATTTTCGGATTTTTTTATATAAAAAACAAAAAATGATTAAAAAAATAAATTAATAGTGATAATTCAGCTTTTAATTTTTTTTGGTATTTATATCCTATAATAAAAAGTGTAATAAAGCTAAAATAATAGTATGTTAAAACCCCCCCTAAAATATTTACATAAAAGAGGTGATAAAAAAATTAAATGTTGTCAAAAATTAGGTGTTCACAATATGATGGCCTGATTGTGAGGATATTAATACCGTAGCGCGTGAGTTGTTCGCGTAGCACGTGAGTTGACCATGCAGGTCCAGGTATTTATTCCATAGCGCGTGAGTTGTCCGCGTAGCACGTGAGTTGACAGTGCGGATCCAGGTATTGATATGGTAGCATGTGAGTTGTCCGTGCTTAGCACTTGGGCTTTGGGAGCCCCTCTAGATTCTGTACATACCACTGCTCAAATTTATAAAAGTTTCCAGACCGCTAAACGAACACTGAATAATTATTATTATTACTATTATTTTATCTTGCCTCTCTCTCTCTCTCTCTCTCTCTCTCTCTCTCATATATATATATATATATATATATATGTGTGTGTGTGTGTGTGTGTGTGTGTGTATGTGTGTGCGCGCTCGCGTGTTGGATATACAATTAAGAAAATATTAATAATTTTAATATCAGTAATATTTAAAAGTGGGTATCATTAATTATTAGTTAAGGCAAAACAAAACAAAAAGACAAAAATAATAAAACATAAAAAAAAGGCTTAAAGCCTTGGAAAGGATAAGAAACGTGTGTCATTCAAAAAGCAAAGGCTTAAAGCCTTAAAGCAATACAGAACTAATGTTCTGTTTATTCACGCCAGGCATAGAAAACGTTTAAAGCCTTACGAATAGAGGTATCCAGGAATTGCTCACGCACGGAAAAATTCTATGGTTTATTATAGCTCACTTATTCTTGAACTTAGGTGTATAAAATTTCCTATTATCAATCATCCTAAAGTAGTAACAGGTAATAATTGAATAATCAATTCCCTTCTTCCTCTATATCAACAGTAAATTCCATGTTTAGATGTGAAACTTTAAAATTGATTAAAATGCACTGGTTGTTGTAGAATCAATTGTTTGACGGGTATAAATTAGACTGGGGTCTACGTATTGGCTCAAGGAGTTTTGAGGTGAGTTGATATAACCCTTTACTAAAGTGGTTTAACTTACAAAAGCACGCACACAAGGTGTATGATGAATTGCATAAAAGAGTTAATATATACTTAATTGGAGTAGTAAGTGCCTATTAGCTTAGAATTATTTTCTAGCTAAAGTTTAGATGAATATTTGGATTTATGTGCATAAATTTCAGATTTATGCACATAAATGTGAAACCCTGTTTATTATAAAGAATCTTTATAAATACTTTTGAATGTTTATTCCATTCTTATGCCATGCCTTACATTTAAGGATACCAATGTGAGTATGTATAAAAGATTTTGACTTGCAAAGTCACAAGAAGAAGTTTTAGAAAGAAAAGATTTATGAGAGCATCCTTTATTCTGAGAAGAGGTCATCGTCCAGGCCAAGGGTCCTGACCAAGGTGTTGACTTCCTGAAACTACTTGTGCCAAAGTGGGGAGAACACGAGTCGAGGGTCTCGTTGCTGAGAATTTATTTAGCCATGCTAAGGTATGAGACATGAGTGCTGAGAACCATGAAGCGAGTGGCACCTCGTGGATTGGGCCTATTCGATCAGGTTGGGATCGAACACGTGCCGATAACACGGTGACTGAGACAGAATTAAGTCAGGATAGTTGGAACTCCCAAAATATAAAGTGAAGTATAGTTTTTTAAGAAAGAAAAAGAAAAGAATTTCTTTTAGAATATTCAAAAACTGCTATTATGCAATTATTTAGAATTATTCTTATAAGCTTTATGTTTTACATGCATTTAGAACCTTTGCTCATAATGTTTATATTATTAAAGTTTCGCCCCTGTTGTTGAGACTCACTGAGTACAATGGATGGTACTGACGTTCTCTTTTGGGAACCTACGTTGGTCTGCGGTACAACGTAGGAACTAGATTTGCAGGCGAGCAGGCTACGAGTTAGGACTTCCTTCTCTTCCAGTGCTATTGGTGAGCTCCGCTTTGTTCGTGGAGTATTTCTTAGAGTCATCTTTATTTAGTTATTTCTTTGTTACTTAGAGAACTGGCCAGGAAATCTCATATTCTGAGCAGTGCATCAGTTTATCAGTAGAGGCTTCATAGACATAGTCAATGAGTTAAGATTCAGATGTTTTTTTATAATAACTTAGCATAAATTTAGTAGTTATTACGAATAAAGTTTTAGAGTTGATTTATTTAAATATTTACATTAATCAAAAGTATTTGGTTGGAGTATTGCCTTGTTGCATATAAAGTTTGGAGTTATAATAGATTTGATAAGCAGAGATGGTTCGCTCTCGGTCATGTTTAGTGATCGAGTGCCGGTCCCGGCTTGTTCAGAAAATGGGTCGTGACAAACTTGATATCAGAGCCAGGTTTATGGAGTCCTAAGGGTCTATGAAGTCGTGTTAGTAGAGTCTTGTTTATGTGTATGAAGCGCGCCATACTTATAAACATGAGGCTACAAGCATCTAAGAAAAGTCTCTTTTTTTCATACTTTAGATCGTGCAATAGAGTCTACCTCTAAGAAATTATCTAATTTATTCGTTTCTCCAAAACTCGCAGAAATGGCTCGTACTCGCAACTCTGACACCGATACTCAGGATGCTGCTCAAGAAACTATCGCTACTATTGTGGATCAAGGTAGAACTAAGAAGGCTTCGACTCAGAAAAGCATGGGAAAATCCACAAAGGGAGTCCAAATACCCCGGGTTGAATGAGAAGAAGGGGTGGAGCATGATGATCCAGTACCTCAGGATCCAGTACCGCCCCCAACAGCAGCCCCGACTCAAGCAACTATATCTCCCGAGGTGGGTCAGATGTTTAATGCTGCCAACAGTGCTATGGAGATGTTTAAAGCCTTTATGGCCAACCATAACGAGAGAAGAGATGAGATTCCACCTCAATCAAATAGATAGAGCAATTCTAAATCCTCAAGAGTGAATGAATTTTTAAAGTAGAGTCCTCCAGTGTTCCATGGTTCTATAGTTGATGAAGATCCGATGTTGTGGCTAGAGGGTGTCAAGAAATCCCTCCGAGTGATGAAAACATTTGATGATGAAGCTGTGGAGCTAGCTGCTTACCAGCTTAGAGATGTGGCCGACGCTTGGTTTGAGATGTGGGAAAAGGAAAGAGATGAAGATGATGGTCCGCCTACTTGGGAAGAATTTGAAGGGCCTTCATGGCTAACTTTATCCCAGAAGAGGATAGGGAAGCTAAGGCTACAGAGTTCGAACAGCTCAAGCAAGGGAATAAAAGTGTGCAAGAGTACTACATGGAATTCATAAGGTTAGCTAAGCATGCTCCTCACATGGTGAAGACTGAAAAAGAAAAGATTCATAGGTTTGTTGGTGGTTTAGCTTACCACATTAAGGATACGACATCAGTTGCAGCAGTAGGGATGGAAGCCTTCTCCTCTGTTGTGGGATTTTCCAAGCACTTAGAGAAAGACAGACAACTAAGGAGAGAAGAAAAAGATCATAACAAGAAAGCCCGAACAACGGGCAAGTTTAATGGTACATTCAGCGGAGGTGGAAGGGATTCCTCTAATAAGGAGTCATTAGCACCAGCTCAGTCCAGTCATCAGTCAGGTGGTGGTCCTTCCTTCAGACGTACTCAGAGTTATGGAAATCAGTCTCGCTAGAATCAGAATTTTAGGACATCATCCTCACATAGCCAAAGTCATGCTGAGCAACATTCACACCAGCAAAGTCTTTGTGGAACATGTAAGGGGAAACATTCAGGTCAGTGCAAGCTCGGGTTTCATAGTTGCTACCATTGTGGAGACATTGGTCATATAAAGGCCAACTGCCCAAAGTTGCGACGTAATTTCAGTGGTGGATCAACTCGTCCTTCTAGTTCCTCAGCTACTGTAGTTGCACCCCCTCAGGCTCATGGTTCTCATAATCAGACCAAGCATGGAGCAGGCAGAGGTGCAGACCGAGTTACTCAGGGAGGGGGACAACCCCGTTTGTTTGCTACACTTGGTCGTCAGAGTGCAGAAGCCTCTGTAGAAGTTATTACAGGTATACTTTTAGTCTGCTCACATAATGTTTATACCATAATGGATCCAGGTTCAACGTTTTCATATGTGACTCCATACTTTGCAATTAACCTCGGACTAGAACCTGAACAACTTAGTGAGTCGTTCCTAGTATCTACACCAGTTGGCAAGTTAGTGAAAGTCACCAGAGTCTATAGAGGTTGTATAGTTTCGGTCCAAGGTCGTAACACCAAAGCCGATCTCATAGAGTTAGAAATGGTGGATTTTGATGTGATCATGGGTATGGACTGGTTGTTTTCCTGCTATGCCATGCTGGATTGTCATGCCAAGATAGTCAGGTTCCAATTTCCAAATGAAGAAGTCTTAGAGTGGAAGGGTTAGCATCGCTTGTAGGTAAGTTTATTTCTTATCTTAAGGCACAACGAATGATCGGTAAGGGGTGTCTCGCCTATTTGGCTCACATAATTAATCTAGAATCAGAACCACCAACTCTTCAGTCTGTGCCAGTTGTTAGAGAATTTCCAGAAGTTTTCCTAGATGAACTTCCCGAACTTCCTCTCGAAAGAATCATAGACTTCGGTATTGATCTCATGCCAGGAACTCAGCCTATATCTATACCTCCTTATAGGATGGCTCCAGCAGAACTTAAAGAGTTGAGAGAACAGTTGAAAGACCTTCTTGACAAGGGTTTCATCAGACCGAGTGTTTCACCGTGGGGTGCCCCGGTCCCATTTGTCAAGAAAAAAGATGGGTCTTTTAGAATGTGTGTCGACTATCGGCAGTTGAATAAAGTTACCATTAAGAACAAGCACCTACTACCAAGAATTGATGATTTATTTGATCAACTTCAGGGTGCAAAGTACTTTTCAAAAATAGACTTGAGCTCGAGGTACCATCCGTTGAGAATTAGAGAAGAAGATATATCTAAAACAGCCTTTAGGACTCACTACAGGCACTATGAATTTCTAGTAATGTCCTTCGAGTTAAAAAATGCTCCAACTGCATTCATGGACCTCATGAACAGAGTTTTCAAGCCATTCCTGGATACCTTTATTATCGTGTTTATAGACAATATTTTGGTATACTCTAAGAGCAAGGAAGAACATGCAGAACACCTTAGAATAGCCTTGCAGACCTTGAAGGAGAATGAACTTTATGCCATGTTTTCAAAATGTGAGTTCTGGTTGCAGTCAGTAGCATTCTTAGGCCACATGGTATCCAATGAAGGAATAAAAGTAGACCCTCAGAAGACAGAAGCAGTCAAGAACTGGCCTAGGCCGACAACGCCAACCGAAATCAGGAGCTTCTTGGGGTTAGCTGGCTACTATAGAAGGTTTGTAGAGGGATTTTCCTCACTTGCAGCTCCATTAACTAAGTTGGCTCAGAAAGCAGTTAAGTTCCAATGGTCAGACGCTTGTGAGCAGAGTTTTCAAGAGTTAAAGAAGAGGTTGACCACTGCACCTGTGTTAACCTTGCCGACATGTTCGGGTGGGTTCACAGTGTATTGTGATGCCTCCAGAGTGGGCCTTGGTTGTGTTCTTATGCAAAATGAAAAAGTTATTGCTTATGCTTCCAGGCAGTTAAAAAATCATGAAAAAAACTACCCCATACACGACTTGGAGCTTGCAGCAGTGGAGTTTGCATTAAAAATATGGCGACACTACCTTTATGGCGAGCATTCTGAAGTGTTTACAGATCACAAAAGCCTCCAGTACATTTTCAAGAAAAAAGAACTAAATTTGAGACAAAGAAGGTGGCTCGAGCTATTGAAAGATTATGACATCAATATCCTATATCACCCGAGCAAAGCTAATGTGGTAGCAAATGCACTTAGTAGGAAGTCAATGGGTGTCTTGGCCCATCTTGGTGTACAAAGGCGATCTTTGGATCGAGAAATTCAAAAACTAGCTAATGATGGAATTAGATTGGATGGACCGAAAAAGGAGATATAACTGCTTATGCCTTAGCACAATCCTCCCTTGTTGTGCATGTTAAGGCTAAGCAAAACGAAGATCCGTACTTAGTGAAATTAAAATAAGGAGTCAGAAACAAAGAAATCACTGCTTTCACTCTAGGAAGTGACAGAGTTTTGAAGTTGAATGATCGGTTATGTATGTCTGATGTAGATGGTCTTAGGAAGACCATAATAGAGGAAGCTCACAGTTCGAGGTACTCTATCCACCCAGGTGCTACCAAAATGTATCTAGATTTGAAAGAGTTGTATTGGTGGAAAGACATGAAGAAACAAGTAGCAGATCATGTGGCTAAATGTTTAAATTGCCAGCAAGTCAAAGCCGAGCATTAGAGGCCTTGTGGCCTAGCTCAAGACATAGAGATACCACAGTGGAAGTGGGATATGATTAATATGGATTTCGTAGTAGGTCTACCTTGCACATACCGTAAACATGATTCAATTTGGGTTATTGTAGATCGACTGACAAAGTCTGTGCATTTCCTACCAGTAAAGACGACAGACTCCGTAGAGCAGTATGCGCAGTTATACTTCAAAGAAATAGTCTAATTGCATGGTACTCTAGTTTCAATCATATCTAACAGAGGCCCTCAGTTCACGACGCATTTTTGGCAGGCATTTCAGAAAAGATTAGGTACCAAGGTCAATTTAAGCACCACTTTTCATCCACAGACCGATGGCCAGGCAGAAAGGACTATTCAGACTCTCGAAGATATGTTGTGTGTGTATGTTATAGATTTTGGAGGTAATTGGGATGATCACTTGCCCCTTATAGAATTTACTTACAATAACAGCTATCAGGCCAGCATTGGTATGGCTCCTTATGAAGTGTTGTATGGGCGAAGATGTAGGTCTCCAGTGGGTTGGTTTGAACCAGCAGAGGTGCCGTTGATTGGTCTAGAGTTTGTTTGTGAGGCCTTGGAGAAAGTTCAGCTAATTAGAGAAAGACTTAAAGCATCTCAGAGTCGTCAAAAGTCTTATTCTGACAAGCAGCATCGTGAGCTAGAGTTCATGGTTGGTGATAAGGTGTTTTTGAAAGTTTCACCAATGAAAGGAGTTATGAGATTTGGTAAGAAAGGGAAACTTAGCCCTAGATTTATCGGACCTTATGAAATTCTAGAAAGAAAATGAAACGTGGCTTATAAGCTAGCGCTACCCGTTGAGTTGTCCTCTGTTCATGCTGTCTTTCATGTGTCTATGCTTAGAAAGTAAATTCATAATGAGTCGCATATAATACCTGCTGATATCATAGAAATTAAAGAAGGTTTGACTTATGAAGAAGTACCTATAGAAATTCTCGATACACAAGTAAGGAAGTTGAGAAAAAAAGATATAGCATTGGTAAAAGTTTTGTGGAGTAATCATGATTCAAAAGATGCTACGTGGGAGGTCGAGGAAGATATGAGGAAGAAGTATCCTTATTTATTTGAGTAACAAGATATGTAAACCTAGGTTTGGCTTGACATTTATATTTTATTTATTAAATGCAAGTTAGCAAGTGCTTATGTCCTTCCTAGATTATATTTAGTTGTTGTAGTGATTTTATTTTATGCCAGAGTATATTTAATTCATTAAAATGATTTACTTTTGCGAAAGTGTTGCGCTTTAGATTCTTGTTAGTTATTGTGGTACCTCCTTGCCGGAGTGTGAGTAATTAATTTATGAGTTGTGTATGGTGCCTATGAATGGCCTGTTATGATATATTTGGTTGTTGGTGGTGTAGTTGTGGTATTTGTGACAGGGATATTTTTTGGATAGTCCAATTTACAAGGGAAACTCTATCGATATTTTTGAAAATTTAGGAGTTAGCCAAAATTTTGAGTCCCTTGGAAAAGTGAGTAGTGCTAAGAAAACTTAAGAGGTTCAAGGACCTAAGGAATGATTGTTAGCTTAAGAATAAGGCCCTAGCAACATTCGAGGACGAATGTTTTTAAGGAGGGAAGATTGTAACACTCTTCAAATTTATAAAAGTTTCAAGATATTCTAATTATAGAACTGAATTATTATTATTACTATTATTTTATCTTGCCTATAATAAATATATATATATATATATATATATATATATATATATATATATATATATATATATATATATATATATATATATATATATATATATATATATATGTGTGTGTGTGTGTGTGTGTGTGTGTGTGTGTGTGTGTGTGTGTGTGTGTGTGTGTGTGTGTGTGTGTGTGTGTGTGTGTGTGTGTGTGTGTGTGTGTGTGTGATTTTAATATCAGTAATATTTAAAAATGGGTATCATTAATTATTAGTTAAGGCAAAACAAAACAAAAAGACAAAAATAATAAAACATAAAAAAAGGCTTAAAGCCTTGGGAAGGGTAAGAGACGTGTGTCATTCAAAAAGCAAAGGCTTAAAGCCTTAAAGCAATACAGAACTAATGTTCTGTTTATTCATGCCAGGCATAGAAAACATTTAAAGCATTACGAACAGAGGCGGCCAGGAATTGCTCACACACAGAAAAATTCTAGGGTTCATTATAACTCACTTATTCTTGAACTCAGGTATATAAAATTTTCTATTGTCAATCTTCCTAAAGTAGTAACAAGTAAGAATTGAATAGTTAATTCCCTTCTTCCTCTATATCAACAGTAAATTCCATGTTTAGATGTGAAATTTTAAAATTGGTTAAAATGCACTGGTTGTTGTAGAATCGATTGTTTGACGGGTATAAATTGGACTAGGGTCTACGTATTGGCTCAAGAAGCTTTGAGGTGAGTTGATATAACTCTTTACTCAAGTGGTTTAACTCACAAAAGCACACACACAAGATGTATGATGAATTGCATAAAAGAGTTAATATATACTTAATTGAAGTAGTAAGTGCCTGTAAGCTTAGAATTATTTTCTAGCTAAAGTTTAGATGATTATTTGGATTTATGTGCATAAATTTCAGATTTTTATGTTATTCTTATATGCCATCTTCAGTTGAAAATTCATGAAGGATCAAGAATCTTTATAAATACTTTTGAATGTTTATTCCATTCTTATGTCATGCCTTACATTTAAGGATACCAATGTGAGAATGTATAAAAGATTTAGACTTGCAAAGTCACAAGAAGAAGTTTTAGAAAGAAAAGATTTTTGGGAGTATCCTTTATTCTGAGAAGGGGTCATCGTCCAGGCCGAGGGTCCTGACCAAGGCGTTGACTTCCTGAAACTACTTGTGCTAAAGTAGGGAGCACAAGAGCCGAGGGTCTCGTTGCTGAGTATTTACTTAGCCATGCTAAGGTATGAGACATGAGCGCTGAGAACTATGAAGCGAGTGACATCTCGTGGATTGAGCCTATTCGATCAGGTTGGGATCGAACCCGCGCCGATCACACGGTGACTGAGACAGAATTAAGTCAGGATAGTTGGAACTCCAAAGTATAAAGTGAAGTATATTTTTTTAAGAAAGAAAAAGAAAAGAATTTCTTTTAGAATATTAAAAAACTGCTATTATGCAATTATTTAGAATTATTCTTATAAGCTTTATGTTTTACATGCATCTAGAACATTCGCTTATAATGTATATGTTATTAAAGTTTCGCCCCTATTGTTGAGACTCATTGAGTACAATGGATGGTACCGACATTCTCTTTTGGAAACCTACGTTGGTCTGCGGTACAACGTAGGAACCGAATTTGCAGGCGAGCAGGCTACGAGTTAGGACTTCCTTCTCTTTCAGTGCTATTGGTGAGCTCCGCTTTGTTCGTGGAGTATTCCTTAGAGTCATCTTTATTTAGTTATTTCTTGTTACTTAGAGAACTGGCCAGGAAATCTCATGTCCTGAGCAGTGCGTCAGTTTATCAGTAGAGACTTCATAGACATAGTCAATAGGTTAAGATTCAGATGTTTTTTTATAATAACTTAGCATAAATTTAGTAGTTATTACGAATAAAGTTTTAGAGTTGATTTATTTAAATATTTACATTAATCAAAAGTATTTGGTTGGAGTATTGCCTTGTTGCATATAAAGTTTGGAGTTATAATAGATTTGATAAGCAGAGATGGTTCACTCGATCATATTTAGTGATCGAGTGCCGGTACCGGCTTGTTCAGAAAATGGGTCGTGACAGTACACACCCCCAGTGAGCGCAGAGTGTTGAGTGTATTGAGTGTTGAGTGTTGAGTGTTGAGTGCGAGTGATGAGTGATGAAGTGACATTGCTGTGAGGTTGCATTTACTTTTGATGTTGTTGCATTTACCTGTTAATTTCTTTGTGGCATTTGTTGGTTTTATGGAATTTACCTGTTTATTCATGTTTATTGTAAATTGTGAAAATAAATAATTGGACTGTTTTACTTAGCTCGTCACTACTGCTCAGTTCCTTAGTTATTTCTATTACTACTGAGGTGGTTGTACTCATACTATACTCTGCACTTTATGTGCAGATCCAGGTTAGTTAGAGCGCGGCGATTATTGAGTTCAGGTCGGCTATCTTCGGAGACTGCAAGGTAGCTGCTAACTTCCGCAGGGCCTTGTTACTCCTTTTGTCATTTCTTCTTTTAGACAGTTTATATATCTTAGTTTATAGTTTTAGACGCTCATGACTTAGTGACACCTCGATATTTGGGACTCATTTTCGTATTTTATATTATTTATATTTAGAGTTAGTTTAGTTTATCAGGAATTAAATTATTGCAAATATTTTATTAAATTCTTATAATCAAATTAGTAGTAATATTTTGGGAAATAGACTTGCCTTGTAATACGATAGGCGCCATCACGGCCTGGGTTGAATTTTGGATCGTGACAAGTTGGTATCAGAGCTTAGGTTACATAGGTCTCACGAGTCATGAGCAGGTTTAGTATAGTCTTGAGGATCGGAACGGAGACGTCTGTACTTATCTTCGAGAGGCTGCAGATCCTTTAGGAAAATTTCATATTCTTGAATTCTTATTGTGCGGTATTGATTCAGTTTAAAGTGCAACTCTTTGAATTTCTTCCACACATTTGCATGCGCACATGAGCGCTCGATATCAGTTGTGCATCGACAGCTTGTGATTCCCTAGATGAGGTACGAGATGTGATTTCTAAGGTGTTGATTTTGTGAGCGCTTGCTTGTGGACTTATATGTCCGGTAGTATTCCTATTAGCGAAAATGGTGGCTGAATGGATACGTGATGAGTATGATGTGACCGCGAGATGAGTTCATATGATTTGAATGTGACGAGAAGGTATTGCTGAAGGTTTCACCTATTTGAGACTCCAGGTATATTTCTAGACTCATTCGAGGACGAACGTTTGTTTAAGAGAGGGAGGATGTAACGACCCGGTCTGTCGTTTTGAGAGTTATAGCCCCATTTCCCTCATCTATGCTTCTTTATATATTGTTCAGCTGTGTTGAGTTGTATCGAGTTGGTAAGTTTGGGTTCGGAATAGTTTTGGAGTGAAATGAACACTTAGTCTCTTAGTTAGAAAGCTAAGTTAGAAAAGTCAATCGGAAGTTAACTTATGAGTAAACAAATTCGAATTTGGATTTTTATGATTCGATTAGCTTAGTTGGTGATTTTAGACTTAGGAGCGTGTTCGGAATATAATTTGGAGGTCCATGGTAGAATTAGGCTTGAATTGGCGAAAGTTGGAAGTTAAAAATTCTTAGGCTTGAATTCGAGGTTGATTTGGTGTTTTGGTGTTGGGTGTTACGGAGGTTCGACTAAGTTCAGGCAGTGATATATGACTTGTTGGAATTATTGGTTGAGTTCTCGTGGGCCTCGAGTGAGTTTCGGATAGGTTTGGGTTGTGTTGCGCTCGTTTTTCTTATGTTTCGACGTCGTTTCTTCAAGCATAAATGATATCATATTGAATAAACGAGCTCTGATTTCTTTTTTGATTGAAGCATTAGATCCGTATCGTAATGACGGACCCGTAACAAAAAGAATCGTTGAATTTAGACATCGTATGAGGATTTTATGATCATTTTACTAAGAATTAGGTTGCCAAATTTTTTAGAGTAATTACGAAATTGCCATTGACAGCGTATTTAAAAAATCTGCACTATTTGCAAATATTGAAACCAACATATCTCATTCATTATAAGGTCAAATTGAGTGATTCAAAAGCCTAAATTGACTCGAATTTTACAAAGAATCCAATGGAGGCATAAAAAATGAGTTTCGGGATCGTTTGACATGAGATAAGAGGCAGAATAATTGGCAGAAAAATATATAAAATAAGGGTTTGTTCATTCGATCATATTTTGAGTTGGGGAGCTTGGATTTGGGCGATTTTGGAGGCAATTTTCACCATATGGATTAGGGTAAGTGTTCTCTACTCGATTTTGGTTATATTTCAAGAATCCATCATCATTTTTGGGAATTGATTGATGATTTCAAAGTGAAATTGAGGGAGTTAGGGTTTGAGTTTTGGAGAGTTTTGAGTGAGGATTTTGAGGGAAACGGAATCCGATTTTGATAAATTTTATAAGGTTAGACTCGTGAGAGAACGAGGTTTATTATTCTGCCATTTTTGACTAATTCCGAGACGGGGGCCCGGGGGCCGGATTTTAGCCGATTTCGGATTTTTGGCATATTTTATAGTTTTATTGTGGAATTCGATTCTTTAGCATATGGTGATGGTACTAATCTGATTATGGTTGGATTCGGCGCTTTTGGAGATCGAGTCCAGAGACGAGGGCATTCCGGAGTAGGATTTTATGCGGTTGAGGTAAGTAACAGTTTTAACTCTGACTTTGAGGGTATAAACCTGGAGAATTTGATATCATGTGATTGTTTGGAGGTGATACCCATGCTAGGTTATGGGCGTGTGGGTATATACCTCGAGGGATTGAGACTTGGTCTGTCCCTTGAGGCTGCGAGGCCTAATAGCTATTATCTGTGGTTATGTGTTTACTTGTTGTTGAACTTGTTTACTTTCATGTTAGAGATCATGCTTAGGATTTATTCATGCTCACATTATTTGTACTCAGTCATAGAAATTATTGTACATGCTTACCTCAGCCTCTATTATTTGTTAATATGTTGTGATACTTGATGTGGGATGCGTCCCCTTATTTGTTGATGATGGTGAGGCTAGTGAAATACATGATTGAGTAAGGCCGAGGGCCTGGTTGTGAGAATATTAATACCATAGCGCGTGAGTTGTCCGCGTAGCACGTGTGACCGTGCAGGTACAGTTATTTATACCATAGCGCATGAGTTGTCCGCGTAGCACGTGAGTTGACCGTGTGGATCCACGTATTGATATGATGGCCTGGTTGTGAGGATATTAATACCATAGCGCGTGAGTTGTCCGCGCTAGCACGTGAGTTGATCGTGCGGGTCTAGGTATTTATACCATAGTGCGTGAGTTCTCCGCGTAGCACGTGCGTTGACCATGCATATCTTGGTATTGATATTGTAGCACGTGAGTTGTCCGTGCTTACCGCTTGGGCTTTGGGAGACCCTACGGAATCTGTACACATCCCCAGTGAGCGTAGAGTGTTGAGTGTTGAGTGTTGAGCGCTGAGTGCGAGTGATGAGTGATGAAGTGACATTGTTGTGAGGTTGCATTTACTTTTGATGTTGCTGTATTTACCTGTTAATTTCTTTGTGGCATTTATTGGTTTTATGGAATTTACCTTTATTTTTTTAAATTGTGAAAATAAATAATTGGACTGTTTTACTTAGCTTGTCACTACTGTTCAGTTCCTTAGTTATTTCTGTTACTACTGAGGTGGTTGTACTCATACTACACCTTACACTTTATGTGCAGATCCAGGTGAGTTAGAGCGCGGCGATCGTTGAGTTCAGGCCGGCTATCTTTGGAGATTGCAAGGCAGCTGCTAGCGTCTGCAGGGCCTTGTTACTCCTTTTGTCATTTCTTCTTTTAGATAGTTAGACAATTTATATATCTTAGTTTATAGTTTTAGATGCTCATGACTTAGTGACACCTCGATGTTTGGGACTCGTTTTCGTATTTTATATTATTTATATTTAGAGTTGGTTTAGTTTATCAGGAACTAAATTATTGCAAATATTTTATTAAATTCTTATAATCAAATTAGTAGTAATATTTTGGGAAATAGGCTTGCCTTGTAACACGATAGGTGCCATCACGGCCTGAGTTGGATTTTGGGTCGTGACAAATATGGTGGCCCTGACATGTATTTCTTGAATGATGAATCGTAGTACAACATTGGTTGATCTCCTCCTCTTCTTCTTATTCTTCTAAAATATCACACTATTCCTTTCTTGCCAAATGTGGTAAACTACAGCTGCTAGGATCATTCCGTATACTGCTGCACCTCGACTCTTTCCATTGCTAAAAGTTTCCAGCCATGTCAACTCCTCCTGCTAAGCTTTATTTGTTCTTAGTATACCTTGCCACTTTAATTAGTAGGTCCTGCCCTATAGCTCCTGATATCTCACAATCAAAGAATAGATATTGCCATATAGCTCCTAATATCTCACAATCAAAGAATAGATGTTGCACTGTTTCATTCTCTCTTTGGCATAGTGAGCATGTTTGCTCTGAAATGATCTCCATCTTGCTAATCTTTCTTTTGTAGCAAGCCTTTGTTGTATTGCCACCTTTACTTCTGATTACTTAATTATTACTATTGAAAGTATAAGAGGGGAGAGGGTGAATTGTAGCCTATTTAAATTTCTAGTCGACTACTCTTTAGACCTAGTCGACTTATGCGGAGACAGCGTGCACCAAAACTGTTAGTACTTCAATTTAAGCAGATACTACTCACAACAGACAATAAGGTGTACAATAAAATATGAGAGCACAGTAAAATAAAAGACACCAGGAATTTTATACTAGTTCGGAACCAATGTGGTATCCTAATCCAGTCTCCTTGGGTTGCAAGAATGTTATTTCTTGAGCTCTTTGTAATTTGTGTTGAGTACAGCTTGTGTGATTTTCAACGTTCACCACCAACATTTACAAGGTTGGTTTTCACTCCCTCACCAACAACGACCCTTTTTTTCACTCGCTCACCAAAGAAACGAATAATGACACAACCTCTTCGAACACACTGCATCTTCAATATTTTTCTGTTTCTCTTCTCTCTTTTGTGTGCACAGTAAATCTACTAAAGTGAATTACAATGCTTGTTAAGAGTAGAATAAAGAACTTGTAGTTGGATAGACAATTGTATAAAAGTCTGCGTACTTTTTTTCTTTCTTAGAAGCGCCTATTTATATCCTTTTCAGCTTGTTCTAGCTATTTCATGACCCAAGGGAATTTTGAATATTCTTGCAATCTTCGTTGCATCTATTATTTCCTTGAATCTTGGAGTAATATCTTTTTCTTGAATCTTGTGAGTAAATTTTCTCCGATTACTGAATATCAACTCTTTGATTTATTTCTTCTTGAAATTATTTGTTTCCACAATTGATATTGATTGCCGCTTGATGTTTGCTTGAAGAAATATTTGTTTCCATATCTAGCATTTATTTTGGTCGCGCCATGAGACCTCCTTCGAACCAATATGATTTGTGGCTTTTTGTCCAAGATTAAATTGCTTCTTATTAACTTGGACAGAATATAGTCTTTGAATATTGATATTTTTTTGTGCACTGCTAGAGTTTTCTTAATAATTGTAGGTAAGAATCTTTCCTTAATAGCTTCTGATAGTCTTAGATAGTTTGGCAAGGCTCCTTGTATCTTGACATATGGCAAATAGATATTCCTTGATTTGTTTCCTTGTTTGAAATCTTCAGCGGCTTCTTTTTCTTCTACAAATTGTGATGGATATCCTTTTTCATTCTTGAACACTTTCCTTGCTTCTTAGCACTTCAGCGAATATGTAGTAGATGATCCTTTTTGAATTTCCTTGCTAACTAATATTCTCTTTAGTTTTCCAAAACCCTTTCCATAATATAGAATATACTATACCCATAATATATTTTCTTTCCATAAAAAATATATTCTTCCTTAGTCTTGTAGTATCTCTTCCATATAATATCTTCTTTCCACAAAATAATAGATCTTCTCCACGATTTAGCAACTTTCCTTTCAAGATATTTAAAAACTTTTCATCCATAATTTTCGTAGATTCTTCTTTTGATATTGTAGTGAGCCATTCAATATTTGAAATTTGACTTTCAAATATTATTCCTTCTATGATGCTTGAAGATTAAATCTCTCAAAATAATCTTACTTGATAAATTCTTCACATGATATTCTCTTTCTCATATTTGTTTGGATCTTTACCATCTTCTTTCTTGAATAAACCTGTACAAAAATAAGATTACCATAAGTAAATGTTCTTTGATTTATATTGGTTTGTTATGATCAAAATTAATACATGAAACCTTGAAGCTAACAACTATGCTATTTTTTTATTAAGTGGAGATCGTAGTAAAATTCTAAATCGTATGTATTACTTAGAAACTGCTCATGTATCATTTATGATGATCTAATTGATCTCCGGTTGATCGCTTATTAGTTTTTACCATGATTATTTTTTATAAAGTGGATGCTGGTGAATCAGAGATCGCCTATATGTTATCTAGAAATTGCCCATATATTATGTATGATAGCCTAAGTGATCTCTGGTTGATCACTTATTAGTTATTACTAGAATAGTTTTTTTATGAAGTGGGAGATCGTAGTATAAATCATAGATTGCCGATGTGTTACCTAAATATTGCCCATGTATCTCTTTAGTTGATCGCTTATCAGTTATTTAAAGGATTATATTTTTTTATAAGGTAAAAGATCTTGATAAAATCATAGATTACTTATGTATTATTTAAAACTACACATATATTATTTGTTATCTCCAAAGTGAGCTCCGATTACTTATAACTTTTATATATTGGGTTACAAGTACATAGTACTTTAATTTCTTGTTCCAAAAATTTCTAGCCACGAAAGTATATATATATCTCACATATTCGTTAAAATAGCACGATATAGTTAGTTTTCGGACTGGTCATTCAAAAATAGCTACCGTTTACAAAGTCAATGAAAAATAGCCATTATTTTGTTACAACAAAGACCGGTCCCGCATAATATACGGGAGTTCGGTGCATCTGTGTACGAGCTCCAACATATTATGCTGGACCAGTATACTTTGCTGACTCCTGTATAATATACGGGAGACTGGAGCACCGATGCTCCAAAACTCCAGTATATTATACTGGACATTTATATTTGCTGGAACTCCAGTATATTATGCTGGAGTTCTAGTGTACTTATGCTGGAACTCCAGCATATTATGCTGGAGTTCCAGCATAGTTATCCTGAAACTCCCGTATAATATGCTGGAGTTCAAGCATACTTATGCTGGAACTCCAGTATAATATACGAGCGTATTTTTCGGGATTTGAACAGTGTTTTCGCTCAAATTTATCTTTACATGAAAAGTGGCTAAATTTTGATTACTTTTAAAACTGGGCTATTTTTGAATGACCCGTTGTAAATCTGGCTATTTTTAAATCTGGCCCATTCTTCTCAAAGGCCTTTAACTGCGGCCAAAAAGAAAATTCAAATATATATATATATATATATATATATATATATATATATATATATATATATATATAAAGAAAGCAATTGCTCCTTCTCCCTTACACAGCGCCCACAGAACTGTTCTCATTTTCCTATTAATTGACTTGCATAGTGTGAAAAGAGACATGAAGAGAGAAAAAAAAATATTTCTTTTTTGGACGAAATTCAATATACAACGAGATGCATCATTATAAGAGTACTCCTTAGTCAATTTTATAATGTATGGCACACATGTTTTACAAGAATACAAAATAATCTTAATCAAAACAGTACACCCTACTGAGGTTCTAGTTGATATTTTGACTAATTCGTTGCTTGGTATTTTCCATCATGCCTTTTTGCCTAAAAAAATTAACCTAAATAGTTTGCCGCTCAACCAATTAAATTTATAATAGCCGAAAAATGTATAATATGTGTATGATCGCATATAATCAGTCTATAAATTACATATACCGGCTAGAAAAAATAAATAGTATTCTGACTGGCTATTTGGGTAAAGATCCCTAAAATCACTTCGAGGACCAATTACTGACACTCCCACCATAGTGCGACCATAATTGAATCAATGCTCGAAGAATTAACTTAAATAACTGCTCATGCAACCGCTTAAATTAAAAATAGATGATATAAAACAATGTATAACCGCATATAATCGGTATATAATCTATGTATATCAGCTGAGAAAAATAATCAAAAAATCCGATCGGCTATTTATTTAAAACCCTTCCAATTTGAGAGGGTGGAGTCAACAGCTAAAATCTCAAACCATACAAGGCTCATAGAGACAGAAATGGAATGAGGCGAGGAATTCAATTTGTAATCCAATTTATTGGAGTGTTTACATTGTTGAAATGTGAAAATAATAAACTTGTTTTCATTTGTTTATATTAGTTTATGAGCTGGAATACTAGTTTAGTACATGTATTAGAGTATGAACACATTGATGTACTTTGGAAGATATAATGTCTAGCAGTGTCATCATATACTTTGAAAGATGTGAGGTGTGGACTTAGTTATTATGTTTATAAATAGCCATATATTCCTGGCCATTTGCAGCCGATCAAGTTGAATAGAAATCATCCTTTCTTTCACTTTCTTCTTTGTAAGTTTTGAGTGTTTTTTTGTGTTGTCTTGCTCTCCCAAAATTTCTAACATACATATCTTCGAGAAGATGTGAGAGTAAGTCATCTATATACTAATAAGCCTAGGATTTAAAGGTCGAGGTGCACTTTAATTTATATTCAATCAAAATTTGTTTTGTATATAAGGCGTCACGAGTAATATATCAATATTTTTTAAAATTATATACATGAATATATAAAAAATTTGCCGAACATTTCGGATACCCATGACCCCTCTCTTTACAAGATAGGTTTGCATTTGCTAATGTTCAAAATTATTGTTGATTACTTCAGTAAAAGTCAATGTTCTTTTCCTATTTTTTGAACCTTACCACTCTCTTAACTGAGCAAGAATTTTAAGTCAAATCACAATATATGCAGTGTGATTTTTTTGCAGAAAAGAATTCACCCGAACCCACTTCCACCCCTCTAGATCTGCCCGTGGGAGCAAGGCATTATTTAACAATGTGGGGATAGTGATTGACTTTTCCATGTTCAGTTTTGCTGATTATTAAATGCACGATCCAAATCAAACACACACACCTCTACTTTATTGCAGACAGAAGAGGAAATTAAAGCATCTTTTCATTTTTCAAAGTTGAAGAAAGGGTACTGTGAGAGGGGCATAATGGATTACTATACACTTGTGTTGGGATCAATTTTTGCCTTGAGTTTTCTTTATATTCTATCAAAAATACTCAGAAAAGGCAGCAAAAAACTTCCACCAGGGCCAACACCATGGCCAATTATTGGAAACCTTCACTTATTAGGTCAAAAACCTCATATATCACTAGCCAATCTTGCAAAAATCTATGGTCCAATTATGAGTTTAAAACTTGGCCAAATTACTACAATTGTCATTTCTTCTTCAACCATGGCAAAACAAGTCCTTAAAAATCAAGATCAACCATTTTCAGCTAGATTTATTCCTAATGCCCTACAAGCTCATAACCATTACAAATTTTCCGTAGCATGGCTTCCTGTTTGTCCTCAATGGCGAAAGCTTCGACGAATCTTGAACACCAACCTCCTCTCTTCCAATAGGCTTGATGCAAATCAACATTTAAGATCTCAAAAGGTGAAAGAATTGCTTGCTTATTGTGCAAAATGTTGTCAAGAAGGTGAAGTTGTAGATGTAGGTCAAGTTGCTTTCAAGACTAACCTCAATTTGTTGTCCAACACCCTTTTCTCTAAGGACTGGCTGACCCCTTTTCGGATTCAAAGGTAATGCTGATCAATAACTTGTAACAACCAACCCCTCGTTTTGACTTTATGTGCACTAAACGGCATCGAAAAATTACATTGTGTATTTAGGTAAAATATAATCAAATTTTAGGGGTATATAGCATATATTGAACACCCTTTATCGAGGAATTTTTATTTTCACTTCTTTCAAGTTTGAACACCCTTGGAGAAATTTCTGAGTTCGCCACTGGGTGCATTAACTATATTTTTTGGATTTATAGGTTGAGCTGAAGGATGTGATTTGGGGCATTATGGCTGAGATTGGGAAGCCTAACCTAGTAGATTTTTTCCCTTTACTTGAAAAGATTGATCCTCAAGGGATAAGGCGTCGTGTAACATTTCATTTTGGTAAGTTGATGAAACTTTTTGATGGTTTGATCAATGAGCGATTGGAGGAAAAGAGTAGATTTAGCAGTGCAAAGAGTGATGTTTTGGAAGATTTTCTCAATATCAGCAAAGAAAACCCTGAGGAGATCAATCATAATCACATCAAGTCTATGTTCCTGGTTCGTTCTCTTCTCCTTTATCATGTATAAAATATGCATAATCTATGTATAATATGTGTATAACCATATATTATCTATGTATACAGGCTAGAAAAATCCGACTATTTGTGTATACATCTCCTAATAAAATTATTTTACATTTTAGAGGTTTTAAATTATGATACCTAAACCCCATAAAAAGAAGAAAGAAAAAAATTAAAATGATCAAAACATATGCATGTGACTCTCGGCTAGTAGAATATGTTTAATCGACCCTATATATCCTCTAATTTAGAAATTAAAAATAATCGGGCTTATTACATATTTGAACGGTTGGATTGACAATGATCTTGATTTGTTTATCAGTTTTCGACTTTAATTTATCATGTATAAAAAGATTATGTGAAGCCAAAATTTGAAGTTTATATATGGATTCAAAATTCTATATATTTTTAAGTTACTGTATTCTATATTAATAATATTTGCATATTAAATATCTTAGGACAAATATAGAGTCTAAACTAAAGTTTATGGGTTCGGCTTAACCCGCCTTCAATTTCTAGCTCCGGCCATGTGTATAGGTACTTGTATTCATCGGGTAAGAGAACATGATCTACTTGTTTAAAATGTTCTAATTATTTTACTGTATATGTCAGCTTGTTTGTTATGGTGAATTGTGCAGTAATCTATTATAATCTCTTTTTATTATTACTGTAATTTATTTTATTTTTTTAATAAATATTGATAGCTATCTCTCTTTCCTCTTGCATTATATTGTATTCACCTAATTAGTAGGCTATAAGTTGTTATCTACTTTGACTTTGAGATACAAATATTACAGGACCTATTTGGTGCGGGGACTGATACAACCACAAGCACATTAGAATGGGCGATGGCAGAAATAATTAGACAACCAGAAATAATGGAAAAAGCACAAGCTGAGCTTGCAAAAGTCATTGGAAAAGGAAAAATAGTAGAAGAAGCTGATGTTTCTCGACTCCCATACTTGCAATGCATTATCAAAGAAACCTTAAGAATGCACCCACCCGTTCCGTTCTTAGTCCCGCGTAAAGTGGAGCAGGATGTTGAAATGTGTGACTATATCATCCCGAAAGGGTCACAGGTACTAGTCAACGTGTGGGCAATTGGTCGAGATTCTACGTCTTGGGAGGATCCTTTAGTGTTTAAACCTGAGAGGTTTTGGAGTTCGGATGTAGATATGCGAGGGCAAGATTTTGAATTGATTCCGTTTGGTGCTGGTCGAAGAATATGCCCTGGCTTACCACTGGCATTAAGAATGGTTCCGGTAATGTTGGGCTCGCTATTGAATTCCTTCACTTGGAAGCTCGAACCAGGAATTGCACAAAAAGACTTAGATATGGAGGAGAAGTTTGGTATCACCTTAGCGATAGCCCATCCTTTGCGGGTTATCCCATCCCCGATTTAGAGTATCGTATTGTCTTATTACTTTAGGTACAATATTTCTTGTGATTATTACAGTAAAATAAGAAGGTTATGATGATTAGAAGAGGAGATTGTTGTGCAACATCATTTTCCTCATAAATGTAGCAATGTTCAAATGTCAAAGACCTATGTTCATACCAATAAGGGTTGTGGTGGAGTGGTATGTACACCTTCATTCTTAACCAGAGGTCTCGGGTTCGAGACCTGGGTGTGGAATCGCCTTTGTTAGGGAACGTTTTACCCCCTAATGTGGGACTTTCCGATGCGAATCTGAATTTAGTCGGGCTCCAATATGTGTACTAGATACTGGGTGGGAAACAAAAAAAAAAGACTTATGTACATTACATTCTTATATATGTTGTTTTGTTTGAGATCTTGCCTAGTTCTCTTTCTCCCATTTTTCCTTCACATAATAATGAAACACAAGAAGCTTTAGAAACTATACCAATTGAGTATTTTGTAGAACATCTATGACCATACGTTATATATTTAAAATTATAAATAAAAAAAGGAACAAGAAAGTCTTTGGTAGAATAGCCATAAGCGAATTCAGAATTTAAATTTTATAAGTTCCTACCATAATCTCAAGTTAATATATAATAATGTATGAATTCACAATCAAATATTCATAGATATTTAGTAAATTTCTTAACATAAACAGGGTTTTGCAAAAAAAAATATTGAATTCGTGTGAACTCTAAATTCCAATATAGATTCGCCTCTAATAATATCTATATGCCCTTATAGTATCCAATTTTTCGTGATCTCATTATTATCATATTTATATTATATTCCTAACTTGCGTGTGAATTAATAATTCACCTATTTTTATTATTGGACAATTTTACCTAACCTCTTGAAGGTAGGCGTTATTTGCAATTAGCAATTAACCATTATGACAAAAAAGTCAATAATATAATATAAACACAATGAAAATATTATAGACATCCGTGCTACACATGCGAATTAAATTAACACCAAAAAGCTCTACCTGAAAATAAAATATGACAATAAAAAGTCAATGATACAACTTAAAATATCAAAATGACAAATATGTTTATGTTTAATCGTTTTTGCTATCGTTAGTAAGACACTCGATTTTGATATTTTTGTAAAAAAATTTCTATCATTGGTGTGACGAATTAAAGATTCGCCAATCGACTTTGATATTCTTAATTGTATTTTATCGCTCTCAATCATACAATACTGACATAACATAGATATAATAATATGCAAATATAAACAGATACAGATATTACATGTGTTTGAATTATCATGCACTTAAAAAGTCTAAAATGTAATATGGAATATTTTAAAATTTGGAGTAAAGAATGTTGTTCAAGAAACTACATCGGTATTAATGGGGAAACTATGGAAACCATCGGTTCATAAATAGTTTCAACCAAAACTAGCTCAAAACTAAATATCTATCAAAAATAGTCCAAACAAAATATCTATAAAAATAGCCCAAATTGCAATTATCACTTTTTGCCCGCGCCGGAAACTATTTAACATTTGATAGCTGAAAAGTATATAATATTTATATAATTTTTGTATATAATATATAGAATATATATATATATATATATATATATATATATATATATATATATATATATATATATATATACACTTTTTTGATTATTATTTTGAGAACGATGTACACTGTCATTTTTTATTTGTAATACAGGTCTATTTTGCTCAAACATAAAGTCATTTGAAAGTTGTGTTTAGGTATACACAAAGTCAACATCCTTTATTGCAAATAAATATAGAAAATGAGATTCAATGTCATAAATGTCACTGTTGATTATGATTACAAATCTATACAGAAAGTGTTAAATCTGCAAGAGATCATATTGTGGCAAGATTATGGCCCCAAAAATTTGAGGCAGTTCAGAGTCCCTTTGCCGAGAAGTTTTATTGTATGCCTCACACAACTAACATTAGTTATGGGAAGCTTATTTTTATCTCATAAATTTATGGACCTCAATCTTACACTTCTGGATTCACAAATATCTGGGTCCACAAAACTATGAGACAAAAAAGATGCCTCATACAACTAGTGTCGTCAGTTGTATGAGACACAAAATAAAATTATCCCCTTAGGCTGTCAATCTTTATTTATTCGGAAAAGGCCTAAAATGCCACTCAACTTTCAGAAATAGTCTGTCCATGCCATCCGTTAAAAAAATGCTCATTTCATGTCACTGCCGTTAAAAAAATGGCACATCCATGCCATTATTGACTAACAGCAGTGGCATGGATGGGCCAAATAAAAATTGAGCCGTTAGTCAATAATGGCATGGATGAGCCATTTCTTTAATGGCAGTGGCATGGAAATAACAATTTTTAAAGGATGGCATGGATAAACCATTTCTGAAAGTTGAGTGGCATTTTTAGGCTTTTTCCGTATTTTATTTGACTTGGTCATAGGCTCGTTCGTTCATTAAGTCATGGGCTGAATTAGAGGTAACAAACGGAGATGTCGGGTCGGATATAAACCTGTTAAAAAATGGTAATACAAAAATGGATAAATTATCCTATCTGACTTATATTCAATGTAGGTAAAAAATGGGTTAACCAGCGGATAATATGGATATCCATATTATTTGACTTCTTCAATATGATCACTTTTAGGAGAATTAAACTTGAGGAACCCCCAAGTTGAGGCTTTATAAATATAGAAGTTAAACCCATTAATTATTCATTGGTTATCTATTTTCTAAGTGGATAATATGATTCTTATCCATATTTAACCCATTTTTAAAAAATTCATTATCCAATCTATTTTTAATAAATAATATTAGTGAATAATTATTTTCTTTTAATCATTTTGTCAATCAATAAGTTGAATACACAGATATGATGTGGATCATGGCTCTGACCGACATGGATTGAGAATAATTTGACCAACTATACAACATATTTCGAACTCTACTTCATATTGTATTTCATTCACTTGAACAAACATATAGATTCTAATTTAAAGGGGGAAAAGGATTGCTTTTAAACTGGTTATACCGTACTATTTTTACAACATCGACTTTAGTGATCTAAACGGGATATTATTATTTTTAACCCATATCAGAAATTATTTATATTTGATAGTTAAAAAAATATATAAAATTTATATAATTTTTATATATCATACAGAATATATATATTATTTTTTTATATATATTTTTGAGAAATTCGTTGGATTTTCTCAAAGGAACAAATTTGAAGTAGCTTTTGTCACACTTGTAGTTAGGGCTGTGCACGGATCGGATCGGATCGGATTTAGCATATTTCGGATTGAAATTTCGAATTTCGGATTCCACAAATTGCAATCCGATTCCGATCCGAATTATATCGGATTGGATCAGATTTTTAAAATTCGGATCGGTTTGGTGATCGGATTTTCGGATCGGATTGTACCTATTATTAAGGACCTTTTCTTTTATTCTTTTTTGGACATATATGAAGGATTGCGTATAGGTGTTCGTAACACGCAGCGGAAGACAATAACAATCCTAGGCAGATCTTTTCATGTTTAAAATTTATTTACATATCAATAGATCGGATCTAAGACGTACCTGGTGAAGAAAGTCTTGTTTCAAATTCTTCGATAGTGCGAAGACTCTATGTGTATCCACGCCGAGACTGATCCTTGCTATCAACTCTTTGATCAACGAAACCCGCGAACAAATTGAACGGAAAACTTGTGCTGAAATTTTTCTCAAAAATCTCAACTCAAAGATAGAAGAACAAGAAACACTTTTCTTGTAATTGTATTTTCTCTCTTGGCTTTGTATTGCACTCTCACTTTCACAAATTGTTTTTCTTCTCAAGAATAATAATATGCCGGCAAATTTTCTCCATCACTCTTTATATAGCATCACCTATAAACCCTTATCCTATTTGGGTGAGGTAATGATTTACTTAGGGTAAACTTATTCCAAAAATAAAGTTTGTATAATTTTCCCCAAAATTCGAATCCCATTCAAATGGATTTTGCCGAACAGTCACGTGATTGTTCCATCTCAAAATTGGAATCAGTTGTTTTCATATTTACAAAATATTAATCTCATTCCAAATGGGATTAATTGCACGTGAAATAATCCAATTCCAAATTGGAATTACTTACCAAGCCATTTATTAATATTATATTTTATATACATCTTATACAAAATAAATATTAATATATATATATATATATATATATATATATATATATATATATATATATATATATATATATATATATATATTTCAACCAAGAGATATAATTCAATTTCTATTCCAAATAGAAAATTTCAATTTGTTCACAATATTAATTATATCCTCTGTGCTAGCAAAGATTATAATAATATTTCATTTGGACTAATAATTTATTTGACTAATTAAATTCTATAATTTAATCATCAAATAACAAAATAATAAATCCTTTAGCAAAGATCAGAACACTCGTTAGTGTGCGACCCCATAGGTTCAATACTAAACCGGTAGTAAATTGATCACATCAATATACTAATCAAGGGTGGCGTCTAGCAACACTCCTTAACGACCGGATAGAATGAAGTATACAATTTACTCTCAAGAACCAGTAGAAGAATAATGTAGTAATTCCTTCTGTCCTTATAGCTCTGGATCACCCTAGGATATGGTTCAACTGTCAAATCCTAATAGGCGACCAACTATGTGTCCATGTCAAATATATTCGACCATTGAATGACCTAAGAAACTCTTTTCTTCTTTCATTCAATTGCCCTGGCCAAGGTCTTAGTTTGGTCGTTTATAATTCATGACAACATGGAGCTTAAACTCATTACCAAGAGTTGACAGATTCCATCTTGATCAATCACTAATTCTACAAGCATTTAATCATACCCAATATCCTTTCAACTATCGCCCTAGGGCCATAGGTGTCTAGTATCAAAGCACAATAAATAACTTGTCAATTACTATGACGATCTCAGGTTAAAGGAAACGGTTACGTCACATTCTTCAAGAGAATATCCTATTGACAGTTTATGGTAATTCTAACCATTAGGAATTATCCAATGAGTCGGTCCAATGATCATATCTCTATATGCATCATCTATCTATGTAATTTAGTTAATGAGATCAACTAATCTTTATCCCATAAAGACGATCACATAAATATTGATCTAATCGGATTACTAATGTCCAAATTAATAATCCTACGATCAAGAACAATTTTAGATTAAATTATAAGAAACTTCACTCTCATTATCATGATCTCCATCACAATGTCAAGTCTCAAAATTTAATCAAGGACCTTATCAAATTAATCAAGCAATTAATAACAATGATAAAAGAATATCAAATGCCATATATATTTTATAAAAATATGTTCAAAACATCAAATGTGATATTGGATCTAGGGAATATCTAATATATCCCTAACAATCTCCCACTTGCACTAGAGTCAATCGCTCTTGTACTTTGTTCCCAATTTCCACTTGTTCTTGTCAAACTCCTTTGCGCCAAGAACTTTAGTGAATGGGTCTGCAGCATTTTCTTTTCCATCAACCTTTTGAATCTCGACGTCTCCACGTTCAGTGATCTCTCTTATCAAGTGATACCTTCGCAGAACGTGTTTGGACTTTTGGTGTGATCTTGGTTCTTTTGCTTGAGCAATGGCTCCAGTATTGTCACACAACAGTGGAACCGCACCTTCTATTGAAGGAACCACACCAAGTTCAGTTAAGAACTTTTTCATCCATACAGCTTCCTTAGTAGTTTCACTAGCTGCTATATATTCTGCTTCAGTCACTGAATCAGCTACTGTAGCTTGTTTGGAACTTTTCCAACTCACTGCACCACCATTTAAGGTGAATACATAACCAGAAATAGATTTGCTATCATCTCTATCTTAAGAGAAGCTTGCATCAGTATAACCTTCAAGTTTCAACTCAGAATCTCCATAAATGAGGAATTGGTCTTTAGTCATTCTTAAGTACTTAAGAATGGTCTTCACCACCTTCCAATGTTCCTCACCAGGATCTGCCTGATAGCGGCTAGTCACTCCAAGTGCATAAGCCACATCAGGACGTGTACATGTCATGGTATACATGATAGCTCCCACTGCACTAGCGTATGGGATCCTACTCATGCATTCTCTCTCTTTAGGTGTTTTAGGACAATCCTCCCTACTGAGAGTAATTCCAGTGCCTATCGGTAGATAGCCTCTATTGGAATTATCCATATTATACCTCTTTAAGATGGTATCAATGTACAAAGACTGGGAAAGTCCAAGCAGCTTCCTAGATCTATCTCTATAGATCTTTATTCCTAATATATAAGCTGCTTCTCCAAGTCTTTCATGGAGAACTGTTCAGATAGCCAAATCTTGGTACTTTGCAATGCCGATATATCATTCCCTATGAGCAATATATCATCAACATACAACACTAAGAATATAATTTTGCTCCCACTAACCTTTTTGTACACACAAGGTTCTTCTTCGCATCTAACAAAATTGAACTTTTCAATTGTCTTGTTAATTCGAATATTCCAACTTCGAGAAGCTTGCTTTAATCCATAAATGGATCTTTGTAGCTTACAAATTTTAATATGATCAGACGGAGATGTGAAACCTTCAGGTTGTGTCATGTACAAATCCTCTTCTAGATCACCATTAAGGAAAGTTGTTTTCACATCCATTTGCCATATTTCATAATCATAGTATGCTGCTATAGCAAGCAAAATCCGAATTGATTTGAGCATTGCCACGGGAGAGAAAGTCTCGTCATAGTCGACTCCTTCTTTCTGACAATATCCCTTGGCAACAAGACGGGCTTTATAGGTCTCCACCTTTCTGTCTGCTCCACTCTTTTTCTTAAAAACCCATTTACAACCTATAGGTTTTATATCCTTTTAAGGTTCAACTAAAGTCCATACTTTATTTTCCTTCATAGACTCCATTTCGGATTCCATGGCCTTTTGCCACTTTTCATAATCAGAACTTTGTATAGCCTCTTCATAGGTCTTAGGGTCATCATCATTATGATCAACCTCATTTGATATATCATCTTGTACCAATAAATTAAATCTAGTTGGTACATGACGTTCTCGTGTAGACCTTCTAAGAGGTACTTGTACAACCTCTTCACCATGTGCTGGATTTGGTTGTTGTTCAATTTGGTTTAGAACTGGTTCATTAACCTGTTCTTGAACTTTAGTTAGTTCTTGAACTTCAACCGTTGAAGATGGCAACTTCCTTGGAAACTTCAAAACATCCAATAAAGGTTTTTCAACTTGGGTCTCATGATCTTTATATTGTGTTGATTCATTAGTTTCTTGAACTTCATCAAGTTCTATTTCTCCATTATAATTTCCTTCTAAAAGAAATTCCCTTTCCAAAAAGGTTGCTCCTCTGGCCACAAACACTTTATGGTCAGAAGGGTGATAGAAATAATATCTCATTATTTCCTTGGGATACCCAATGAACCTACACTTATCTGATCTTGAGTCAAGTTTATCAGACTGTAGTCTCTTAAAATAAGCTGGACAACCCCAAACTTTAATATGTTTAAGGTTAGGCTTACATCTTTTCCATATCTCATATGGTGTTGTAGAGACTGACTTAGTGAGAACTTTATTAAGTATGTTGTTGCTTCCAAAGCATATCCTCATAAATTTATTGGAAGATTAGTGAACCCCATCATAGATCTCACCATATCTAATAAGGTTCGATTTCTCCTTTCAGACACACCATTGTGTTGTGGTGTACCTGGAGCTGTCCACTGTGAGAGAATCCCATTCTCTCTGAGATATCTGGTAAAATCTTCATTAAGATATTCTCCACCTCTATCAGACCTTAGTACTTTGATACTTTTACTAGTCTGCTTCTCAACTTCACTACGGAACCTTTTGAACATTTTAAAAGATTCAGACTTGTGTTTCATAAGATACACAAATCCATATCTTGACATATCATCAATGAAGGTGATGAAGTAAGAATATCCACCTCTAGCTTGAATTTTCATGGGTCCACAAACATCTGTATGAATTAGTCCCAATAATTCAGAAACTCTTTCTCCACTTCCAGTAAATGGAGATTTGGTCATTTTTCCTTTGAGACAAGATTCACAAGTTGGATATGATTCAAAATCATATTTTTCAAGGTACCCTTCCTTGTACAACTTGTTAATTCTTTTCTCTACAATATGACCAAGCCTACAATGCCAAAGGTATGCATGATTTACTTGATCATCTCTTTTCCTCTTAAGACTTGAAACATGCATAATCGAATTAGCATTCACATTAGGTAAGACATAAACGTCATGTTGGAGATAGCCATTCACATATAAATTATCACTATAATAAATAGAGCAAATACCATTGCCTATATTAATGCGAAAACCACGTTTGTCTAAAATAGAAGCTGAAATTATGTTCGAAACAAATTTAGGAACGTAATAACAATCATCCAACATAAGTACTTTGCCCGTAGGCATTATTTAAGAAATCGATCCTACAGCTACGACCGCAACTTTTGCACCATTTCCAATTTGTAGATTAACTTCTCCTTTCTTTAGCCTCCTACTTATCTTAAACCTTTGTAACATATTACAGATGTTATAACCACTGCCAGTATCTAATACCCACAGTGAAGAATTAGTAGTAGCTAAAGAGACCTTGAAAACATTTTTCATTAATATCTCACCTTGTTTCTTGTCCTTTAGAGTTGCAAGATACTCCTTGCAATTTCTTTTCCAATGCCCTTTCTTCTTACAGTGAAAACATTCAGTATCATATACTGACTGCAAGATCAAATCTTCAGAAAGCTCTTTACCAAGCTTGTACCCCAACTTCTCATGTTCTTCTGTAAGAACAATCATATAATTGACAAGGGGTATAACTGGAGAGTTTTCAATGTCCAATTGTATATCAACCATCTTTTTAAGATATTCAATGATTGCAATTGGATCCATATTCTGATGTTTCCTCTGGAGTTCAGAACTCATAGAAGCGAGAATGATGTGTTTAATAGCAAGGCATGCTTCCAAGTATTTCTGATAAACCTTGGTGCCTTGAACATCATTCTCTGGTGGGATTATCTTTGCAGGCTTATCGATCACATCAATGAGCTTTTCATGCATGAGAACAATTCTCAAATTTCTATACCAGTCATCAAAGTTTGGTCCTACCAACTTGTTGGTCTCAAGTATTTCGCGCAGTGATATAACAGACATATTGAGAAATCTAAAATATAGAAAACAAAAGGCAATAATATAAGAACATATTTGTATATATCATAAAGACATGGACTTTTATCTAAATGATATTTCCACTAATTATTTTAAACTATTTACCCTCATTATAGTTTACGAAATCTTTATTTCTATTAGTGGAGTAAAGGAATCCTTTAACAATATGTATGAGCCCCTTGGAAGTCAAGTCGTTTCTCACATATATTTTAAAGGTAGGTACTCTTACCAATTGTATCCCCATACAATTTCCTTAAATAGCTCTATGTCAAATAGTCCCCTGGTAGTCAGGTCGATCCTATTGGCATAGTTGAGTTCAACCATCATGATAGCAAAGAACTTATTAAATTTTATACTCCCCCGGGTGGTCCAGGCGTTTCGTGTAAAATTGAATAATTCTTTCAATCCATACATCTAATGCAATAAATAATTTTAATATATTCTCAAACTATAAATCTCCTGGTAGTCAGGCCTCTCCTTATAAACAAGAAATAATTAAAATTATTTACCTTGATGGATAGCTCCAGAATAAAATATCTTATATTTTATTATTTAAGAACTCAAATTTTAGTAAGAGGAAATTGTTACTAAAACAATTTTTAATAACATGAAGATCAAATCTTTTATAGCGTGTGAATTTAGTTCAAGTTGTCTACACGCTTAGTCCTTAATTAATTTACATCACATGTAATAAATAATTCAGAATTATGTAATGAACAAGCACATGACATAAAAACGAAATTCAACATCCTCTAACATGTTTATCTTATATATCACATAAAAATAATTCATGCCAGAATATTATTATTAATTAACATCTCATGAATTAATAACAATTAAAATAACAATAGAATCATGTAACCGATTATAGATTCTCATCGTATCTAATACATAATTTCAAATTCAAGTTATGAACTATCTCAATAGTTATATGAATACATATTTTATCTACAATAAAATAATATTAACATTCAAACGATTTGACTATCGCACAAGACACATGTATTATGGTTTGAACTTTTCAAATATGATATTAAAATATTTCGTAAATAAGTTTTAGACACAATAAACCACTTCTCTGATACCACTGAAGGATTGCGTATAGGTGTTCGTAACACGCAGCGGAAGACAATAACAATCCTAGGCAGATCTTTTCATGTTTAAAATTTATTTACATATCAATAGATCGGATCTAAGACGTACCTGGTGAAGAAAGTCTTGTTTCAAATTCTTCGATGGTACGAAGACTCTATGTGTATCCACACCGAGACTAATCCTTGCTATCAACTCTTTGATCAACGAAACCCGCGAACAAATTGAACGAAAAACTTGTGCTGAAATTTTTCTCAAAAATCTCAACTCAAAGATAGAAGAACAAGAAACACTTTTCTTGTAATTGTATTTTCTCTCTTGGCTTTGTATTGCACTCTCACTTTCACAAAGTGTTTTTCTTCTCAAGAATAATAATATGCCGTCAAATTTTCTCCATCACCTTTTATATAGCATCACCTATAAACTCTTTTCCTATTTGGGTGAGGTAATGATTTACTTAGGATAAATTTATTCCAAAAATAAACTTTGTATAATTTTCCACAAAAATTCGAATCCCATTCAAATGGGTTTTGCCGAACAGTCACGTGATTGTTCCAACTGAAAATTAGAATCAGTTGTTTTCATATTTACAAAATATTAATCTCATTCCAAAAGAGATTAATTGCACGTGAAATAATCCAATTCCAAATTGGAATTACTTACCAAGCCATTTATTAATATTATATTTTATATACATCTTATACAAAATAAATTTTAATTATATATATATATATATATATATATATATATATATATATATATATATATATATATATATATATATATATTTCAACCAAGAGATATAATTCAATTTCTATTCCAAATAGAAAATTTCAATTTGTTCACAATATTAATTATATCCTCTGTGCTAGCAAAGATTATAATAATATTTCATTTGGACTAATAATTTATTTGACTAATTAAATTCTATAATTTAATCATCAAATAACAAAATAATAAATCCTTTAGCAAAGATCAGAACACTCGTTAGTGTGCGACCCCATAGGTTCAATACTAAACCGGTAGTAAATTGATCACATCAATATACTAATCAAGGGTGGCGTCTAGCAACACTCCTTAACGACCGGATAGAATGAAGTATACAATTTACTCTCAAGAACCAGTAGAAGAATAATGTAGTAATTCCTTCTGTCCTTATAGCTCTGGATCACCCTAGGATATGGTTCAACTGTCATATCCTAATAGGCGACCAACTATGTGTTCATGTCAAATATATTCGACCATTGAATGACCTAAGAAACTCTTTTCTTCTTTCATTCAATTGCCCTGGCCAAGGTCTTAGTTTGGTCGTTTATAATTCATGACAACATGGAGCTTAAACTCATTACCAAGAGTTGACAGATTCCATCTTGATCAATCACTAATTCTACAAGGATTTAATCATACCCAATATCCTTTCAACTATCGCCCTAGGGCCATAGGTGTCTAGTATCAAAGCACAATAAATAACTTGTCAATTACTATGACGATCTCAGGTCAAAGGAAACGGTTACGTCACATTCTTCAAGAGAATATCCTATTGACAGTTTATGGTAATTCTAACCATTAGGAATTATCCAATGAGTCGGTTCAATGATCATATCTCTATATGCATCATCTATCTATGTAATTTAGTTAATGAGATCAACTAATCTTTATCCCATAAAGACGATCACATAAATATTGATCTAATCGGATTACTAATGTCCAAATTAATAATCCTACGATCAAGAACAAATTTAGATTAAATTATAAGAAACTTCACTCTCATTATCATGATCTCCATCACAATGTCAAGTCTCAAAATTTAATCAAGGACCTTATCAAATTAATCAAGCAATTAATAACAATGATAAAAGAATATCAAATGTCATATATATTTTATAAAAATATGTTCAAAACATCAAATGTGATATTGGATCTAGGGCATATCTACTATATCCCTAACAATCTTCCACTTGCACTAGCGCCAATCGCTCTTGTACTTCATTCCCAATTTTCACTTGTGCTTGTCAAACTCCTTTGCGCCAAGAGCTTTAGTGAATGGGTCTGCAACATTTTCTTTTCCATCAACCTTTTGAATCTCGACGTCTCCACGTTCAATGATCTCTCTTATCAAGTGATACCTTCGCAGAACGTGTTTGGACTTTTGGTGTGATCTTGGTTCTTTTGCTTGAGCAATGGCTCCAGTATTGTCACACAACAGTGGAACCGCACCTTCTATTGAAGGAACCACACCAAGTTCAGTTAAGAACTTTTTCATCCATACAGCTTCCTTAGCAGTTTCACTAGCTGCTATATATTCTGCTTCAGTCACTGAATCAGCTACTGTAGCTTGTTTGGAACTTTTCCAACTCACTGCACCACCATTTAAGGTGAATACATAACCAGAAATAGATTTGCTATCATCTCTATCTGAAGAGAAACTTGCATCAGTATAACCTTCAAGTTTCAACTCAGAATCTCCATAGATGAGGAATTGGTCTTTAGTCCTTCTTAAGTACTTAAGAATGGTCTTCACCACCTTCCAATGTTCCTCACCAGGATCTGCCTGATAGCGGCTAGTCACTCCAAGTGTATAAGCCACATCAGGACGTGTACATGTCATGGTATACATGATAGCTCCCACTGCACTAGCGTATGGGATCCTACTCATGCGTTCTCTCTCTTTAGGTGTTTTAGGACAATCCTCCCTACTGAGAGTAATTCCAGTGCCTATCGGTAGATAGCCTCTTTTGGAATTATCCATATTATACCTCTTTAAGATGGTATCAATGTACAAAGACTGGGAAAGTCCAAGCAGCTTCCTAGATCTATCTCTATAGATCTTTATTCCTAATATATAAGCTGCTTCTCCAAGTCTTTCATGGAGAACTGTTCAGATAGCCAAATCTTGGTACTTTGCAATGCCGGTATATCATTCCCTATGAGCAATATATCATCAACATACAACACTAAGAATATAATTTTGCTCCCACTAACCTTTTTGTACACACAAGGTTCTTCTTCGCATCTAACAAAATTGAACTTTTCAAATGTCTTGTTAAATCGAATATTCCAACTTCGAGAAGCTTGCTTTAATCCATAAATGGATCTTTGTAGCTTACAAATTTTAATATGATCAGACGGAGATGTGAAACCTTCAGGTTGTGTCATGTACACATCCTCTTCTAGCTCACCATTAAGGAAAGGTGTTTTCACATCCATTTGCCATATTTTATAATCATAGTATGCTGCTATAGCAAGCAAAATCCGAATTGATTTGAGCATTGCCACGGGAGAGAAAGTCTCGTCATAGTTGACTCCTTCTTTCTGACGATATCCCTTGGCAACAAGACGGGCTTTATAGGTGTCCACCTTTCCGTTTGCTCCAATCTTTTTCTTAAAAACCCATTTACAACGTATAGGTTTTATATCCTTTGAAGGTTCAACTAAAGTCCATACTTTATTTTCCTTCATAGATTCCATTTCGGATTCCATGGACTTTTGCCACTTTTCATAATCAGAACTTTGTATAGCCTCTTCATAGGTCTTAGGGTCATCATCATTATGATCAACCTCATTTGATACATCATCTTGTACCAATAAATTTAATCTAGTTGGTACATGACGTTCTCGTGTAGACCTTCTAAGAGGTACTTGTACAACCTCTTCACCTTGTGCTGGATTTGGTTGTTGTTCAATTTGGTTTAGAACTGGTTCATTAACCTGTTCTTGAACTTCAGTTAGTTCTTGAACTTCAACCGTTGAACATGGCAACTTCCTTGGCAACTTCAAAACATCCAATAAAGGTTCTTCAACTTGGGTCTCATGATCTTTATATTGTGTTGATTCATTAGTTTCTTGAACTTCATCGAGTTCTATTTCTCCATTATAATTTCCTTCTAAAAGAAATTCCCTTTCCAAAAAGGTTTCTCCTCTGGCCACAAACACTTTATGGTCAGAAGGGTGATAGAAATAATATCCCATTGTTTCCTTGGGATACCCAATGAACCTACACTTATTTGATCTTGGATCAAGTTTATCAGACTGTAGTCTCTTAACATAAGCTGGACAACCCCAAACTTTAATATGTTTAAGGTTAGGCTTACATCTTTTCCATATCTCATATGGTGTTGTAGAGACTGACTTAGTGGGAACTTTATTAAGTATGTATGTTGCTGCTTCCAAAGCATATCCCCATAAATTTATTGGAAGATCAGTGAACCCCATCATAGATCTCACCATATCTAATAAGGTTCGATTTCTCCTTTCAGACACACCATTGTGTTGTGGTGTACCGGGAGGTGTCCACTGTGAGAGAATCCCATTCTCTCTGAGATATCTGGAAAAACTTCACTAAAATATTCTCCACCTCTATCAGACCTTAGTACTTTGATACTTTTACCAGTCTGCTTCTCAACTTCACTACAGAACCTTTTGAACATTTCAAAAGATTCAGACTTGTGTTTCATAAGATACACAAATACATATCTTGACATATCATCAGTGAATGTGATGAAGTAAGAATATCCACCTCTAGCTTGAATTTTCATGGGTCCACAAACATCTGTATGAATTAGTCCCAATAATTCAGAAGCTCTTTCTCCACTTCCAGTAAATGGAGATTTGGTCATTTTTCCTTTGAGACAAGATTCACAAGTTGGATATGATTCAAAATCATATTTGTCAAGGTACCCTTCCTTGTACAACTTGTTAATTCTTTTCTCTCCAATATGACCAAGCCTACAATGCCAAAGGTATACATGATTTACTTGATCATCTCTTTTCCTCTTAAGACTTGAAACATGCATAATCGAATTAGCATTCACATTAGGTAAGACATAAACGTCATATTGGAGATAGCCATTCACATATAAATTATCACTATAATAAATAGAGCAAATACCTTTGCCTATATTAATGCGAAAACCACGTTTGTCTAACATAGAAGCTGAAATTATGTTCGAAAAAAATTTAGGAATGTAATAACAATCATCCAACATAAGTACTTTGCCCGTAGGCATTATTAAAGAAATCGATCCTACAGCTACGGCCGCAACTTTTGCACCATTTACAACTTGTAGATTAACTTCTCCTTTCTTTAGCCTCCTACTTATCTTAAACCCTTGTAACATATTACAGATGTTATAACCACTGCCAGTATTTAATACCCACAGTGAAGAATTAGTAGTAGCTAAAGAGACCTTGAAATCTTTTTTCATTAATATCTCACCTTGTTTCTTGTCCTTTAGAGTTGCAAGATACTCCTTGCTATTTCTCTTCCAATGCCCTTTCTTCTTACAGTGAAAACATTCAGCATCATAAACTGACTGCAAGATCAAATCTTCAGAAAGCTCTTTACCAAGCTTGTACCCCAACTTCTCATGTTCTTCTGTAAGAACAATCATATAATTGACAAGGGGTATAACTGGAGAGTTTTCAATGTCCAATTGTGTATCAACCATCTTCTTAAGATATTCAATGATTGCAATTGGATCCATATTCTGATGTTTCCTCTGGAGTTCAGAACTCATAGAAGCGAGAATGATGTGTTTAATAGCAAGGCATGCTTCCAAGTATTTCTGATAAACCTTGGTGCCTTGAACATCATTCTCTGGTGGGATTATCTTTGCAGGCTTATCGATCACATCAATGAGCTTTTCATGCATGAGAACAATTCTCAAATTTCTATACCAGTCATCAAAGTTTGGTCCTACCAACTTGTTGGTCTCAAGTATTTCGCGCAGTGATATAACAGACATATTGAGAAATCTAAAATATAGAAAAGAAAAGACAATAATATAAGAACATATTTGCATATATCATAAAGACATGGACTTTTATCTAAATGATATTTTCACTAATTATTTTAAACTATTTACCCTCATTATAGTTTACGAAATCTTTATTTCTATTAGTGGAGTAAAGGAATCCTTTAACAATATGTATGAGCCCCTTGGAAGTCAAGTCGTTTCTCACATATATTTTAAAGGTAGGTACTCTTACCAATTGTATCCCCATACAATTTCCTTAAATAGCTCTATGTCAAATAGCCCCCTGGTAGTCAGGTCGATCCTATTGGCATAGTTGAGTTCAACCATCATGATAGCAAAGAACTTATTAAATTTTATATTCCCCCGGGTGGTCCAGGCGTTTCGTGTAAAATTGAATAATTCTTTCAATCCATACATCTAATGCAATAAATAATTTTAATATATTCTCAAAGTATAAATCTCCTGGTAGTCAGGCCTCTCCTTATAAACAAGAAATAAGTAAAATTATTTACCTTGATGGATAGCTCCAGAATAAAATATCTTATATTTTATTATTTAAGAACTCAAATTTTAGTAAGAGGGAATTGTTACTAAAATAATTTTTAATAACATGAAGATCAAATCTTTTATAGCGTGTGAATTTAGTTCAAGTTGTCTACACGCTTAGTCCTTAATTAATTTACATCACATGTAATAAATAATTCAGAATTATGTAATGAACAAGCACATGACATAAAAACGAAATTCAACATCCTCTAACATGTTTATCTTATATATCACATAAAAAGAATTCATGCCAGAATATTATTATTAATTAACATCTCATGAATTAATAACAATTAAAATAACAATAGAATCATGTAACCGATTATAGATTCCCATCGTATCTAATACATAATTTCAAATTCAAGTTATGAACTATCTCAATAGTTATATGAATACATATTTTATCTACAATAAAATAATATTAACATTCAAACGATTTGACTATCGCACAAGACACATGTATTATGGTTTGAACTTTTCAAATATGATATTAAAATATTTCGTAAATAAATTTTAGACACAATAAACCACTCCTCTGATACCACTGAAGGATTACGTATAGGTGTTCGTAACACGCAGCGGAAGACAATAACAATCCTAGGCAGATCTTTTCATGTTAAAAATTTATTTACATATCAATAGATCGGATCTAAGACGTACCTGGTGAAGAAAGTCTTGTTTCAAATTCTTCGATAGTGCAAAGACTCTATGTGTATCCACACCGAGACTAATCCTTGCTATCAACTCTTTGATCAACGAAACCCGCGAACAAATTGAACGGAAAACTTGTGCTGAAATTTTTCTCAAAAATCTCAACTCAAAGATAGAAGAACAAGAAACACTTTTCTTGTAATTGTATTTTCTCTCTTGGCTTTGTATTGCACTCTCACTTTCACAAAGTGTTTTTCTTCTCAAGAATAATAATATGCCGGCAAATTTTCTCCATCACCCTTTATATAGCATCACCTATAAACCCTTTTCCTATTTGGGTGAGGTAATGATTTACTTAGGGTAAATTTATTCCAAAAATAAACTTTGTATAATTTTCCACAAAAATTCGAATCCCATTCAAATAGGTTTTGCCGAACAGTCACGTGATTGTTCCAACTCAAAATTGGAATCAGTTGTTTTCATATTTACAAAATATTAATCCCATTCCAAATGGGATTAATTGCACGTGAAATAATCCAATTCCAAATTGGAATTACTTACCAAGCCATTTATTAATATTATATTTTATATACATCTTATACAAAATAAATATTAATTATATATATATATATTTCAACCAAGATATATATATATTTCAACCAAGAGATATAATTCAATTTCTATTCCAAATAGAAAATTTCAATTTGTTCACAATATTAATTATATCCTCTGTGCTAGCAAAGATTATAATAATATTTCATTTGGACTAATAATTTATTTGACTAATTAAATTCTATAATTTAATCATCAAATAACAAAATAATAAATCCTTTAGCAAAGATCAGAACACTCGTTAGTGTGCGACCTCATAGGTTCAATACTAAACCGGTAGTAAATTGATCACATCAATATACTAATCAAGGGTGACGTCTAGCTACACTCCTTAACGACCGGATAGAATGAAGTATACAATTTTCTCTCAAGAACCAGTAGAAGAATAATGTAGTAATTCCTTCTGTCCTTAACTGTCAAATCCTAATAGGCGACCAACTATGTGTCCATGTCAAATATATTCGACCATTGAATGACCTAAGAAACTCTTTTCTTCTTTCATTCAATTGCCCTGGCCAAGGTCTTAGTTTGGTCGTTTATAATTCATGACAACATGGAGCTTAAACTTATTACCAAGAGTTGACAGATTCCATCTTGATCAATCACTAATTCTACAAGCATTTAATCATACTCAATATCCTTTCAACTATCGCCCTAGGGCCATAAGAGTCTAGTATCAAAGCACAATAAATAACTTGTCAATTACTATGACGATCTCAGGTCAAAGGAAACGGTTACGTCACATTCTTCAAGAGAATATCCTATTGACAGTTTATGGTAATTCTAACCATTAGGAATTATCCAATGAGTCGGTTCAATGATCATATCTCTATATGCATCATCTATCTATATAATTTAGTTAATTAGATCAACTAATCTTTATCCCATAAAGACGATCACATAAATATTGATCTAATCGGATTACTAATGTCCAAATTAATAATCCTACGATCAAGAACAAATTTAGATTAAATTATAAGAAACTTCACTCTCATTATCATGATCTCCATCACAATGTCAAGTCTCAAAATTTAATCAAGGACCTTATCAAATTAATCAAGCAATTAATAACAATGATAAAAGAATATCAAATGCCATATATATTTTATAAAAATATGTTCAAAACATCAAATGTGATATTGGATCTAGGGCATATCTACTATATCCCTAACAATATACTCATAAGCCAGGAGCCTGTGTGTTCATTCAGAACAATAGCCTCTCAGTCTCACCAGATGAAGATGATGGATGCTGCCTATAATACTAACTTCTGCCCGAAATTCTTTCTTTCCCTGACCAACGCCTTCCAATTCTGCAAGAACCCCTTGGTAAACTGAACCAAATCCACCTTGCCCAAGTTTTATTGAGAAGTTATTAGTTGCATTCTGAAGTTCTCTATAGCTAAAACGAATCCGGCAACTTGTTGTTCTTTCTCCTCTGATAACAGATACTTCCCCTAATAAATTTGGATTTCGGATCGGATCGGGTTCAAACAATACAAATCCGAATCCAATCTGAAAATCCGAAATTGAGCGAATCGGTTCGAATTTCGAATATCCGGTCCAAATGCACAGCCCTACTTGTACTTCTAGACTAGAACAAGTCAGAACTAGAAAGAGCCAGCTAATTTGGCTATCAATATTTATCCAAACAAATTCCACCTAAAACTCCCACGTTACAAAACGAAAATCAACCAAAACACAGGCTCTTTTGCCACGTATATTGCCACGTGTAAGTCTGCATGCAACTAATCTTCCTATCTATAAGCCTCTTCTTCTCGGCCAAAATCAAGAAATCAGCAAAACAGAAGAATTATTACTATATTTCTCTCATTTCATTTCAGTTTTTCAGCCAAAAATAGTTAGAAAAATGGAAGGTAAACATGTACCAACTCATCCAGAAGTTCCAGGTGAACCAACAAAGACAGGAACGGCAATTCTTGAAACTGCAACTGCTACTATTCAAGGCTTTGGTCCTATTAACAAGATTCATCAGCACCTTTGCGCGTTAGATTTCTTTTACTTATATTCTCTTAATCATTTTATTTACGGAGGCGAGTTTATGAGGTGGTGCTATACAGCCTCTCTATGACAATATCGCTATATAACAACCTTTTACTATAAAGTCAAAGCTAGGAATCAATTTCGATGCTATGTTATAATATATATTCTCTATAATAATATTTCATTATAACAATCAAAAATATTTGAAACTTACAAAGAGCTTAGTTCGTTTTCGTTTTAGTTATTAGATTCACTATTACATATTTAATAAATTCTTTCGTTTTAGTTATTAGATTCACTATTACATATTTAATAAATTCTTTAATCAGTGGCGGATGCACATAGGGAGTTGTGGGTGCTTAAGCACCCATTAACTTTGGCCATATTAATACATTTATATAGGCAATCTTACAAAGATTTAGATAAATATTGAGCGATCATCTATAAGTAAATTCATTTTTCCTTTTTTTTGAAGTTTTTATCGGCGAGCACCCATAACTTTAAAATCTTGGATCCGCCACTGCCACTGTCTTAGCTGTTACGTTATTTTATAGGGTGAATTTGAACATAGGCATATTTAGGTATTACACAAAACCTAATATAAGTGGCCATGGTTAACAATTTAGAATATTTAAAATTCATTTCAATTAAAAATGTTTAGAACTCTATTGATGTTCTAAGTCGTAGGAGTGTCATGTAAATTGGAATCATTTGGAGTATTTTCTTTAAAAATCTATCTTGAAATTCTTGTTCTTTTTCTTTTCGGGCGTTGTGTGTTAGAATCTATCTTCTAGGATGTAATAATTAACTAATGCTTGAGTAACATATTGATGACTGTTTTTATTTTTATTTTTTGAAATCAGATCTTTGTTTTAATTGCTGTGTATGCTGTTGATTTCGTGTGTTGAATTTCAAAGTTGCTTGGTTAATTTGTACTATACGCATCTCTATTTTCAGGTTCCATTTCTATGGACATGACATGACTCGACAAGTCGAGGCACACCACTTCTGCGGACACCAAAACGAAGAATTCAGGCAGTGTCTCATTTACGATAGGCCAGATGCCGATGGCCGGCTGATCGGGCTCGAGTACATTGTTTCGGAGGAACTGTTCTTAACATTACCTGACGACGAAAAGAAATTCTGGCATTCCCACGAGTTCGAGGTGAAGAGTGGTGTGCTATTCATGCCTGGCGTCCCTGGTCCGATTCAACGACAAGATCTCGAAAAAGTTGCAAAAACCTATGGGAAAGTGATACATTTTTGGCAGGTAGATAGAGGTGATACACTTCCCCTAGGAATTCCTCAAGTTATGATGGCCCTTACCAGAGATGGTCAGCTCTGTGACAATCTTGCCCAAGGTATGGGAAAACTTCTTATTATTAACAAGGTAGTAAATTATAGATAGCTCGTATGGAATGGACTAAAATATATTTAAGTTAATGTACTACTATTTTTTTGTGTGATAACTTTGGTGTCCAGGAGTTTCCGCACACCTAATTCCACGGATATCTACCATTTTCCACTAGCAACAAGTATCGGATAACTCTATCTATCCACCAAGACTGGCTCGGATAGATAGGAAGAAATTACTCTCGGTGCTTCTAGATCTCATGGAATAAGGCAGAATTTCTAACAAAACTTTTCACCTCTTTGCTTTCATAGAAAAAAGAATTTAGGAGATGAAATCCCGATTACATTACCGCAGGCCAAAATTTTATTTGAAAGAGAATTCTGAATTCCCGGCTCTTAGTCATCGCTATGTGGAGTGGGCGAATAAAGATCCGGCAAAGGCAGAGATAGCGCACGGGAGGTGACACCAACCACACTCCTGGCTAGGCGCACATAGGAAGAAATTACTCTCTGTTTCATCAATTTAAATCACAAGAAATTACTCTCTGTTTCATCAATTTAGATCACACGTTTCGTTTATTGTGGGTCGATTTGACTAAACTTTAAAGTTAAATTGAATTAGTTGAACTTAGTATTTTAAAATTAAAATTTAGATATTAAATAGATATACGAAACGAAAAGTACTTCAATATGATTAAAAAAATATATTTTAAAATATTGATCAAATTTCACACGGTTAAATGAAATGTGCCGCTTAATGAGTGCCTACTATTTCTTTGATAATAGTTTTCTTGATTTAGATTGTCAATTAATACATAAATTTGTAGAAGAGTGTGTTATAATATTTTGGTTGTGTTAATATTCATTAATAATCTGATTTGTATAAATATGTAGATATGGAGAAACGTTATGGAGTATCATTCTCTGAAGAAAGAGAGAAGAGAGCAAATATGGAAGGACCAGCTCATGGAATACATCCACTTGCAAATGCAGGAAGTAAAGGGATTCAAACTGTGCTAAGAGAAGTTGATTGCAAGCCTGTGGAATCTGTTCCTAGAGTTTTTGTTTGAAGCTTTTATGGTAGGACTATATATATATATATATATAGCCTATGTAGATAGTATAAGTGGATAAAAGAGTGTTTTCGTAATCAAACATTTAACTAATAGTGTATAGCTATGAATCCCAGTTTTTTGCGTGGTATTGATTGGCTACTCTTGTTTTTGTTTGCATTTTGCGTTTTTCCTCTTCTTAAGAGGAAGATTTATCGTATAAAATTTGCCAGCACAACAACAAATATCAGCCGAGGGTCTTTTAGAAAGTTTCTATTTGCTTATAAGGTTTCCTTACACTTTACTTTGCCCTTGTACCCTCTCCCTTCCCAGACGAGACTACTGTCATAAGCCGGAACCAAGGTTTGCGGCACTAGACTAATAAGGAGAGCAGAAAGCAGCTAGCTGCCACCAGGAGATCCACGACTTTAAGATTAAGATCCGCTTATTCTTTGAGGCGTAGAGGCAGGGGTAAGGTTTGCGTACACTTTATCCTTCTCAGTCTAATTTTGTGGGTTTGTTCTACAAAGATATAGGTGTTGATGGTTTTTCCCGATGCTTGTATTTTGGTCTGCGAGTATATTTTAGACCATAGAAATGTTAGTATAATCTCACTTAGTGGGGTCTGGGGAGGGTAGTGTGTACGCAGACCTTACCCCTACCCTAGGGTAGAGAGACTGTTTCCAAAATAGACCTCCGGCATCCTTCCCTTCAAGAACTTCCCACTTTGCTCTTGGGGAGACTCGAACTCACAACCTCTCGGTTGGAAGTGGGGGTAAAAAAAAAAGGTTGAAGGTTTAGTAGATTCTTTTTTATAGGGATCTTGTCCCAGCAAAAGCAATCTATTGAAGGAATACGGGGAGTGAAAGTTGCTTTAATGTTTAATTTTTTTATGATTACTACATATACAGAGTACCATACACGTATATTCTCCCATATATAACGTATCTTATGATCTGAGACTGATCTATGTAATACAGCAACTATCTCTGGAATCAGAAAACGGGATAATATAAGCTTTCCCACATTATTGAACGACGAGAAGTTTTTTCGAATACATCATGGAGCATAAAGGCATTTGTAACAGGCAAGTTTCCTTTCCAGAATCCTACAAAAGCCAATAGATGTCACCTGTTGAACCTCTACTCAGCTTTCCAGGAGGACAATGGCGGAGTCTCTGAATTTATCCATGTTGATGACATGTAGAGATGTCTTTCACCTTTGACAACAGAGGCATACGACTCGAGCTCTTTCATGTCTTCGGTTGTTAACTTTACATACAACGCCCCAACATTTTCGTTGAAGTTCTCAATCTTGGTAGTGCCTGGTATAGGACATACATCATCTCCTTGGTGAAGAACCCAAGCCAATGCAAGTTGTGAAGAGGTGCATCCTTTTCTTGCAGCCATTAGATTCAGTTTCTCAAATACTTGCTTGTTAAGCTCAAAATTTTCTGGCCTGAACCTAGGGAAATTCTAGAAAGCAAACACGAGTAAAATAATAAATTAACAATGCAGCTGAAATAGATTTGAAACAACTCATTGATGCAACATTCAACAACTACTACTATTCTTCAATCCCAAACAAGTTGAGATCGACTATATGAAGCTTCACCGACCAATTTATACAAAACTGGCTATATTACTTCAAGGAGCAAGAACAGGTGGTTGTGTGCCAAACCAGTTGCATTTCAAGACATCTTCAAGAAAGGGCGAGTTGAAAGTTTAGGAGCATTACACTAAGCTATTCCTAGAGAAGCTATCCATAGAAATTTCCTTGAAGATTTTCCTAGTACTCTGCATGTTAACTATTCAGCGCTGGCATGGTCACCTATCACCATAACTGAAAGGTGCTGTAAGGACAAGGCATTTAATGGGCATAATTTGCCAAAGGCTTTACCTCACGGAGCAGTTTGAGAATCTCCTTAAAAATCAAGGCACGAAGAGATAAGAAGATACTATATTAAATGCAACTACAATCATCAAGTTGATGCTCAAGTCAATTTCTCTAATGGAAAGCTTGGAGTTAAAGAAGCCCACTACAACTATTCAACTTTGTAAAAACAATGTAACAATGCCTATGAACAGATAAGGCAAAAGCAGTCAACAGTTTACATGATATTATAGGACAATAATTTATGTGGTCTAACCTTGCGAAAGTCATCCTCAGACAAGTTTTCAATCAACTTTGCGCCTGCTGAGAAGAATCCTCGTCCAAGAGGACTATAAGGGACGACCCCTATGCCAAGTTGTCTGAACATGATAAGTATCAGAGCAGACACTGATTTGCTAGTAATTTGATGCAAGGGGAATGACCTAAGAGATATGTCACCTGCAAGTAGGAACTACTTCTTCCTCCAGATCTCTAGTCCACAAAGACCATTCCATCTGAACGGCTGTTATTGGATGAACAGCATGGGCCCTTCTGATTGTAGATGCAGAAGCCTCTGATAGACCTATATATTTGATTTTTCCCTCTTCAACGAGTTTCTTCAGTTCTCCCATCTTACAACAAAATGCAAGCAGTATTAGAACATTTATAATAATTGGTAAATATGGAAATGATAGTGCAGGTTCCGCATCATCATATGCCACGATCCAGATTAGAGGTGCATTACATAGATAATATTGTAACTATTACCATTATGTAATTGCATGAATCACAGGAAATGGATGCCAAATGATACACCTAGAAACTATTTATTCAAATGACACTACTTATTTAACTAGGTATAAACTTCAAAAATGTTGGGATAACCTGTGTCTTGAAATTCCAATTATAAGTATTTCAGAAATGATTTGCTGTGAAAGAGTTCATCACAAATTAATGAAATTCGTACAACAAGTTATTAAAGAAAAAGTTCGTAAAACAAAAAGAAGGCAAAATGAGCATAAACTTCAGAAGGAGTGTCACATAAAATGCATGGAGCTACTAACAGAGCCATCTTAGTATTTTTGGAAGGCAAACTTGGACAAATGTTGATTCCATAGTCTACGACCAACAAAACAGGATTTATCTGATGTTAATTGTTAGACTGTACAAGGTCAATCTGCAATAAGGACTATAAATCTATTTGCAACAAGAACAAAAATGTCAGTAATTGTCTTTAGATTAGTAAGTAGGAAGGGATTCCTCAGTATATGTGGTAGCGCTTTTTTATTCAGGTAATGTACATTGGACCTTCCCCGGGATAAGTAGCGGTTGAATGTAAACCAAAAGGTGGAGATACAGAAATTTTTACCTTTGTGCTTGACTAATCTTGGGTACCTAAGAGAGTACCCAAGATTTATCTGATGTTAATTGTTAGACTGTACAAGGTCAATCTGCAATAAGGACTATAAATCTATTTGCAACAAGAACAAAAATGTCAGTAATTGTCTTTAGATTAGTAAGTAGGAAGGGATTCCTCAGTATATGTGGTAGCGCTTTTTTATTCAGGTAATGTACATTGGACCTTCCCCGGGATAAGTAGCGGTTGAATGTAAACCAAAAGGTGGAGATACAGAAATTTTTACCTTTGTGCTTGACTAATCTTGGGTACCTAAGAGAGTAAAATGATGCTAGTAGGACACAAAGGAGTAGACACACTAGGGTCCTAATGGTCTTCATTCAGCCTTGGTGAATCCTAAATTCCCTCTATTTGTAAGCACATCTGTATATAGGGAAACCTTAGAGGAGACAACTCCTAGAATAGATTTTTTATGGCGAATAATCATTTCAAGATTGTAGCCGCTTTTGAGATCAGATATTTTAGGACCAGTTGGCATTTAAGTACTTGGACTTGTTGCTAGAGAAGGTCACACACTCAAGCTTTGAGCTACCTAACTTGAGTAGTTCTACAGGCAGAGTTGGTCACCATAAGATAAGATCCTGGAGTCCAATTCATTTGTTCTAGCAACCCGTTCTTGATAAATCCCCCTTTCTGGAGTGGCCATGAAGGACACTAACTCATCTCAGGAACTTACCAGTGGTAACATGGGATTCACCAATCTACAATGAGTTTGTGACAATCCTTCATCAGAGAGAGTTATTCGAAAGAGATTCTAACACAGCAACTAAACAATCTACTATATATGCTTTCCCATGTCAATCAGATTATATCACATCCTAAAGTTCTGCATTGAGGTTTTGCTTTCTTTATTCTTATGGCTTTTCTTCCGTCAGTCAAGGTGAAACATGTTTTTGGCTCCTCCGGTTCCATTTACTCCCTTGGCCAGACTTCATGTTTGCAATTAAACAAACAATGACAAAAAAACAACAGTTATGTCTAAAACTCAAACTAGTTGGAGTTGGCCACATGAATTGTCAATAGTTCCACTCCATTTGGACCAACCTCAATCCAAAAATCAAATTTTGTTTTTTAAGACAAAATAGGAGTTCTCTACACTTTCTAATGACATACAAATCTCTAAGCGAATATACAAGAATCCTGACAAAATCTACACCTAAGGTAAGCGAACCACATCTTTTGATAAGTAATGCAAGTGTACCATGACCAAACATTTCCCTAATTAGTTGGTATTGTCTATACGGATCTTTTACTTCCATGTGTTCTATTCTTTGTCAAATCCATATGGATTTCGAGGGATTGTAAGTTGCTCAATACAACTTCCTTCCTCTTGATGATAGGTCTACCTTGTCCCTTCCAACACTTCCCATGGATTTTATGCTTGCTATTAATCTAATAAAAATATACCTGACATATCTAGAGGATGAATAATGGTCGCACCCCAAAATCTTCATGAATATGTGACTAGTATATCAACTTGATGCACATCATGAATGTAACTTATAAATCGTGAAAACAATTACAGTGTTCCTTTAACAACAATTAGACCATCTCAACCCAACAAAATATAAGAATGCACCATTTTGGTCACTGAAGTGCTTTTTAGCTGCGATGAAGCTGGAGCTGGAGCAAGAGACGGAGATAGATGGAGGACTGTCCCAGCATGTATTTGGTGGACAATCCGGAAAGAAAAGAATTCTAGATGCTGTGAAGACAGAAGTAACTCAGTGCAGAAGATCAAACTAATTGGGTTTTACACTTTTTACTTTTTTTGTTTTTGGCGTAAAGAGAGCTACACAAAGGACATTATGACAATCCTAGATATTCTAGGACTTTGCTAGGACTGCATAGCAGAACTTCTTTTCTTTTTGCCTACTTGTAAATATGGTGTCAGTACAACCTACAACAACAACAACAACAACAACAACCCAGTATAATCCCACTTAGTGGGGTCTGGGGAGGGTAGTGTGTACGCAGACCTTACCCCTACCTAGGGTAGAGAGACTGTTTCCAAATAGACCCCCGGCATCCTTCCCTCCAAGAACTTCCCACCTTGCTCTTGGGGAGACTCGAACTCACAACCTCTCGGTTGGAAGTGGGGGTTGCTTACCATCAGAGCAACCCCTCTTGTCTACGATTTTATTAATATATACAAATATGTTACCATCTCGGAAAAAAAAGAATGCACCATTTTGTGGATTCGTCCTTTATATGAAGTGATCAAGTAATAACCACGGCATGCTGCCCAAAACCATAATTAAAATAACATGCACCTCGTCAAATAAATCATTTGATTTGACTACTTGCTAAAAGTGATGAAATACACTACAAAAACAAAACTTTGGAGCAAAGATGTCATACCGTGACTTCAATTGGCAGCTGAGTATCGATGCGATGAACATAATACAGATCAATGCAGTCGATGTCCAGTCTCTTCAAGCTAGCCTCACAACAAGCCCTTACATATCCGGGTTCACCACAAATGCCCCTTTTCCCATCTTCGAAACATATACCAAACTTGGTAGCTATTTGTACTTTCTCTCTCATTCCTTTAATAGCCTATACACAATTGCGTACTTTAACATGAACATACCTATAAAACTCTGTCAGCATATATAAAGCATAGACACATGAGGACACGTATTCAAGCAGGCACAAGAAGAACAACCATGAGGTATCAGGTTCAAATCCCAGTGGAGGCAAAAAAACACTAGTTGGTATCCGGTGGAATAGTCAAGGTGCGCAAGCTGAGGCGAACACCTCGGTCATAAAAGAAAACAAGAGTATATTTTTACATACTAAGGTCAAATAATCTAAAACTGCTAATATTAAATTAAAGTCTAAAGAGAAATCCAGAATGCAAAATCTTCCTTATAAATTTAACACAAAAGTTTCATACTTTTTAAAGAGAATTAGTAAATAAATTTCATTTAAAATTTAGTAAGAAGAAAAGAACTTAAAGATCACTCTTTTTTTCAATATAACCTGAGAATTAAGAGAATTTGCCATAAAATTTCATTTTTTTCTTAGTGAACTATTAAAATAGCACAACTGCTACAGAAACACAAAGGTACAACATATTAAGCAGGAAGTACAAAACTAATATATGCAGCTTCGGTATATATAAAGAAGCTTCCATATACCACCACTATCAAGAAAATCTGTCCTTTTTGCTTAGCGAACAATTAAAAGACCATAACATCTATAACAACACAAAACGTACAACAAAGTAAGCATAAAGTACAACAAATCCATGCAGCCTTAGCAATAAATATTTAAAAAAAAAAAGTTTTATCACCTTGCCAATGAGGATTTCGTTGGTTAGAGGTCCATAGATATCAGAAGTATCGAGGAAAGTGACTCCAGTATCAATGGCGTGATGGAGTACTTTGATCATTTCGGGCTCGGGCTTGGGCGGGCCGTAGTTACCGGACATACTCATACAGCCCAGCCCGATTCTGGAAACTTCTAGTCCTTGTGAACCTAGCTTAATTCTCGGTACTTGTAACGGCATCGTTTTCTCCATCTTCTCCGGCTGTCTGAAAATAGTTAGTAGCTCTTATGACTTGTTGAGTGGTGATCGTAAAATGAAGTTTATGATTTTTATAAATAGAAAATAACTTTGACAGGTAAGTAAATTGCACTATAAGTTCATAAAGTTTGAGGGATGCTGCAATTAGGCTCCTGAAGTTTTTTATTTCTGTTAATTTCCCCTCAAGTAGTATATTTGACTATTTGATTTTGTAAAGGTACTTTGTGTGATTAGACTGACGATAATTTACATGATATATAAGCAAGGAAAGAGTGAAATTTAACAGCCCGTTTGGACATAAGACTTTTTTCTTTTCTTTTTTGAAAAAAAGTTTTCATTTTTTTTCGTAATCAGTGTTTGGCCATAAAATTTTCACTTGAAGATGAATTTTGAAATTTTTCAAAAATTTAAAAAATTCTAAAAAGCTATTTTCAAAATTTTCACTCAGATCACTCACAAAACTTCAAAAAATAACCTAAAATTATATTCATATCCAAACACAATTCTAATTTTTCAAATATCATTTTCACTTGAAAAAAAAAATTGTCTTTTTTTTTAAAATTTTGAAATTTTTATGTCCAAAAACACTCGTTCCTTTCAAATAGAATATTAATATTTTTCTTTAACTAATGCCAAAATAGTCTCTCTCTCTATATATATAAAGAAGGTCAAACCCTAACATGGCACCTCTTATGGACTAGGAATTGCATTTATTTAATTTCTCAGTTTTTTGTCATTTTCCCCTCCAAACTTCTCTTCAACTAATATTCGGTTACAAAGTAATTTTTTTTATACGTTTTTTCCCAAACGACTGTTTATATGCCTTTTCCCGGACGAACATCTATAGGTCTTCACATATCGTGCGTATACCGTCCGAGGAACTTAAGATGATGGCATTCTCCTCTCGATTTTTCCATCTCAATTTTTATAAATCTTGCATTTAGTTTTCTTATTCGACGACAATATGAATACAGAGAACAAAGAAGGGTTGAAGTAAGAACAAAGGAAAGGAATGACGAATATCAAATCAAACTATTTGGTGGATAAATTTCAATGGGAAAAGAGGTAGTTCCTTTATTAAAGTTACAATCTTTTTTCCTTTCTTTGTAGATGTACACTTATTTTGTAAGTAATTTTTATTAGGGATTGTCATGACATCTCTTGATACAGGGTTTGGGATTCTATTACAACTTGAAGATGGAAATTTATCGATTTTCTCTTTTCTGAATATGCTATGTTCATATTAGATTTTTGCCACTCTTTTAGGTGGTTGTCTTGAGTATATGCCTTGATGCTCCAGTAACTGCGACTCAGGACGAACATCTATAGGTCACAGTTACTGGAGAATTCGGTTACAAAGTAGTTTTGATACGTCTTTTCCCAAACGACTGTTTATATGCCTTTTCCCGGACGAACATCTATAGCTTTTCACAATCCGGCCAAGGAACGGAAGATGATGACATTCTCCTCTCGATTTTTCTATCTCGATTTTTACAAATCCTGCATTTAGTTTTCTTATTCGACGACAAGATGAACACAGAGGACAAAGAAGGGTTGAAGTAAGAACAAAGGAAAGGAATGACGAATATCAAATCAAACTATTCGGTTGATAAATTTCAATGGGAAAAGAGGTAGTTCTTTTATTAAAGTTACATTCTTTTTCCTTTCTTTGTAGATGTTCACTTGTTTTTGTAAGTAGTTTTTATTAGGGATTGTCATAACATCTCTTGAAATAGGGTTTAGGATTTTATTACAATTTGAAGATGAAAATTCAGGGATTTTTCCTTTTCTGAATATGCTATGTTCATATTAGATTTTTGTCATTCTTTCAGGTGGGTTGTCTTGAGTATGTGCCTTGATGCTCTAGTAATTGCGACTAAGGACGAACATCTATAAGCCGCAATTACTGGAGCATTCGGTTGCAAAGATTTTTTTATACGTCTTTTCCCAAACGACTGTTTATATGCCTTTTCCCGGACGAACATTTATAGATCTTCACAAATCGTGCGTATGCCGGTCGAGGAACGGAAGATGATGACATTCTCCTCTCGATTTTTCCATCTTGTTTTTTACAAATCCTGCATTTAGTTTTCTTATTCGACGACAAGATGAACACAGAGGACAAAGAAGGGTTGAAGTAAGAACAAAGTAAAGAAATGACGAATATCAAATCAAACTATTCGGTGGATAAATTTCAATGGGAAAAGAGGTAGTTCTTTTATTAAAGTTACATTCTTTTTCCTTTCTTTGAAGATGTTCACTTGTTTTTGTAAGTAGTTTTTATTAGGGATTGTCATGACATCTCTTGAAATAAGGTTGAGGATTCTATTACAATTTGAAGATGGAAATTTGGGGATTTTTCCTTTTCTGAATATGCTATGTCCATATTAGATTTTTGCCACTCTTTCAGGTGGTTGTCTTAAGTATGTGCCTTGATGCTTCAGTAATTGCGACTCAGGATGAACATCTATAGGTCTCAGTTACTAGAGAATTCGGTTACAAAGAAGTTTTTATACATCTTTTGCCAAACAACTGTTTATATGCCTTTTCCCGGACGAACATCTATAAGTCTTCACAAATCGTGATGTCGGCCGAGGAACGGAAGATGATGACATTCTCCTCTCGATTTTTCCATCTCGATTTTTACAAATCCTTCATTTAATTTTCTTATTCGATGGCAAGATGAACACAAAGGACAAAGAAGGGTTGAAATAAGAACAAAGGAAAGGATTGACGAATATCTAATCAAACTATTTGGGAAAAGAGGTAGTTCTTTTATTAAAGTTACATTCTTTTTCCTTTCTTTGTAGATGTTCACTTGTTTTTGTAAGTAGTTTTTATTAGGGATTGTCATGACATCTCTTGAAATAGGGTTTAGGATTCTATTACAATTTGACGATGGAAATTTGGGGATTTTTCCTTTTCTGAATATGCTATGCTCATATTAGATTTTTGCCACTCTTTCAGGTGGTTGTCTTAAGTAAGTGCCTTGATGCTCCAGTAATTGCGACTCAGGACGAACATCTATAGGTCGCAGTTACTGGAGCATTCGGTTACAAAGAATTTTTTATATGTCTTTTGCTAAACGACTGTTTATATGCCTTTTCCCGGACGAACATCTATAGGTCTTCACAAATCGTGCGTATGCCGGCCGAGGAACGGAAGATGATGACATTCTCCTCTCGATTTTTACAAATCCTGCATTTAGTTTTATTATTCGACGACAAGATGAACACAGAGGACAAAGAAGGGTTGAAGTAAGAAAATTGACGAATATCAAATCAAATTATTTGGTGGATAAATTTCAATTGGAAAAGAGGTAGTTCTTTTATTAAAGTTACATTCTTTTTCCTTTCTTTGTAGATGTTCACTTGTTTTTGTAAGTAGTTTTTATTAGGAATTGTCATGACATCTCTTGAAATAGGGTTTAGGATTCTACTACAATTTGAAGATGGAAATTTGGGGATTTTTCCTTTTCTGAATATGCTATGTTCATATTAGATTTTTGCCACTCTTTCAGGTGGTTGTCTTGAGTATGTGCCTTGATGCTCCAGTAATTGCGACTCAGGACGAATATCTATAGGTCGCAGTTACTGGAGCATTCAGTTACAAAGAATTTTTTATACGTCTTTTCCCAAACGACTGTTTATATGCCTTTTCCCGGACGAACATCTATAGGCCAGGTCTTCACAAATCGTGCGTATGCCGACCGAGGAACGGAGGATGATGACATTCTCCTCTCGATTTTTACAAATCCTGCATTTAGTTTTCTTATTCGATGACAAGATGAACACAAAGGACAAAAGAATGGTTGAAGTACGAACAAAGGAAAGGAATGACAAATATCAATATTCAGTGGATAAATTTCAATGGGAAAAGAGGTAGTTCTTTTATTAATATTACATTCTTTTTCCTTTCTTTGTAGATGTTCACTTATTTTGTAAGTAATTTTTATTAGGGATTGTCATGACATCTCTAACAGGGTTTGGGATTCTATTACAATTTGAAGATTGAAATTTGGGGATTTTTCCTTTTCTGAATATGCTATGTTCATATTAGATTTTTGCCACTCTTTCATGTGGTTGTCTTGAGTTTGTGCCTTGATGCTCCAGTTACTGCGACTCAGGAAATCCAGCCCTGAATTCAAATGTCCTCAATGGTAGGGTTACTATGAAGTGTTTCCTTGGAATTTTGACAGTATTATTTTCCTAACAATTTGTTGAATATCGGGTAATTACTCTTATTAATTTGAAAAGTTGAAAGAACTAATAGTCTGTATCACGTTCTTTATGTGTTTGACAATATGGTCTAAAGAAGTAATAAACAAAATATTATTAATAAGAAGATGAATTCTCTACAAAGTAATCTCTATATTATTACTTTTATATTGAACTTAAACGTAGGGTGAAATTTGAATGAATCAAAATACAGTTTAACATTTTATTCAACAAATATTTAGTTATAAAAAATAGCCAAAGTACATCTTTATTAGTATATTATTTGCATAGTAGATTTTACTGGATACCTGATTGAATGTTTTATCAACTTTACTGTTGAGTAGTTGAAAGAGTAATGTCTGACCACCTTACCATTAAACTGTTGTGGAAAGAAGTTGATTGAATTTTAGATGCAATACAAATGAGAGAAGTCACTGATCTCTCGGTTGGAAGTTCATATACAAGTGCAGCGATCTCCAATATATTATGTTGAAACTTTCCGTGTTGCAGCAAAATAGTGGCTATTTTTCAATAACTTAACAAATGCTGGCTATTCTTGAATGACCAATCCGAAAACTGGCTAGCCCGTGTTATTTTTACGCTTATAAAAGTTTCCAGCCCTGCAAATTGGATTAAAGTTTAAATGCATATTTTGTATTTTGGTTTGGTCAACGTATGGCTTTATTCGAATGGCTTTCATCACTGTGTACCAAAGATCAGAATTGCATGTTATAAATACAACAACATACCTAGTAAAATTCCATTGGTGGGGTCTAGGGAAAGTAGGATGTATGCAGACCTTACCCCTACTCCGGAAGGGTAGAGAGGCTGTTTCCGGAAGACCCTCGGCTCAACAGGAGATATAATAATTTCAAAAAAGACACGAAAGAAGAGATAGGTAACAACAAAAAAAGCAAGAGAAGTGATAATAATATCTTAAAATAGACCAAATAGGTGAAAGGGAGTGCAATAATAAAATCATATGTAAAATAACAAAATAGTGTGAACATAACATATACCGCTACCATACCTAGGCATAACTCTATCAGACTACCCGGTACAAAGAGGGAAAAACTATGAACTACCCCTAGCCTACAACCCTAATGCTCGACCTCCACGCTTTCCTATCAAGAGCCATGTCCTCGGAAATCTCGAGTCGCGCCATGTCTTGCCTGATCACCTCTCCCCAATTCTTCTTAGGTCGCCCTCTACCTCTTCTCGTACCTGCCAAAGCCAACCGCTCGCACCTCCTAACCGGGGAATCTATGGTTCTCCTCCGCACGTGTCCAAACCACCTCATCTTGTCGTCCACAGGAGCAACGCCCACCTTCTCCCTAATAACTTCATTTCCTTATCTTATCCAGTTTAGTATGCCCGCACATCTATCTCAACATCCTCATCTCGGCTACTTTCATCTTCTGGATATGTGAATTCTTAACTGGCCAACACTCAGCCCCATATAACATAGCCGGCCTAACCACCGCTCTGTAGAACTTACCTTTAAGTTTCAATGGTACCCTCTTGTCACATAGGACTCCAGATGCTAACCCAATTCATCCACCCCACCCCAATGTGGTGCGTGACATCCCCATCGATCTCCCCATCACCCTGGATAATAGACCCTAGGTACTTGAAACTTTCTCTCTTGGGTATGACTTGTGAGTCGAGCCTCACCACCCCGTCCGCTTCCCCCGACACACCGCTGAACTTACACTCCAGATATTCCGTCTTAGTCCTACTCAACTTGAAACCTTTGGACTCCAGAGCCTGCCTCCACACCTCCAATCTCTCATTAACACCGCTACGCGACTCATCGATCAAAACTATATCATCAGCGAACAACATACGCCATGGCACCTCCCCTTGAATATGGTGTGTCAATGCATCCATCGTCAGAGCAAATAAGAAAGGGCTAAGCGCAGATCCTTGGTGTAACCCCATAATCACCGGAAAAAGCTCGGTGTCACCTCCCGCAGTCCTGACCTGAGTCTTAGATCCATCATACATATCCTTTATCGATTCAACGTATGCTACCTGCACCCCTTTCACTTCCAGGCATCGCCAAAGAACGTCCCTAGGGACCCTGTCATACGCCTTTTCTAGGTCAATAAACACCATGTGCAAATCCCTCTTCCTCTCCCTGTGTTTTTCCACCAACCTCCTTATCAGGTGGATAGCTTCCGTAGTAGAACGTCCCAGTATGAATCCGAACTGATTTTCAGAAATAGATACCGCCCTCCTCACCCTCCCTTCCATCACCCTCTCCCAAACTTTCATGGTATGACTTAACAACTTGATGCCCCTATAATTGTTACAATTCTAGATATCGCCTTTGTTCTTAAACAGCGGAATCAACAAACTACACCTCCACTCATCTGGCATCCTCTTCGTCTTGAAAATAACATTAAATAACCCAGTCAGCCATTCTAAGCCCGCTCTACCCACGTACCTCCAAAATTCTACTGGAATCTCGTCTGATCCTATCGCTTTGCCCCGACTCATCTTACCCACAGCTTTTACTACCTCCTCAACCTTGATACGCCTACAGTACCCAAAGTCACGATGACTCTCGGAGTGTCCCAACTCCCCTAGCACGATGCTACTACTCCCCTCTTCATTCCGAAGTTTATGAAAGTACGTCTGCCATCTATGCTTAATTTGGGAGTCCTCCGTCAATACTCTGCCTTCATCGTCTTTGATGCACCTCACTTGATCCAGGTCACGAGCCATTCTCTCTCGCTTTAGCCAGCCGAAATAGCTTCTTGTCCCTACCTTTGCCCCCCAGTTCCTCATACAAACGGTCAAACGCAACAGTCTTAGCATCTGAATTAACATTTCTTTTTCCCCTTTTTCTTTTCCTATAAATTAAAATTTCTTATATTGCATGTTATAGAATTAACTTTTGTATAACTTATAGATTTTTAAATAGTTTTGTATAAAGGAGTTCTTTTTTAAAAAAAAAATGTTTATGACACTACTAGGAAATAGGTACAGGTTCTTACAAGTTATTTCCTGAAATCAGACATATGATGACTAATTTTGGAACTAAATCTCGATTGCAGTGTTATCTTAAATATGTGTTCCAATTCATCCAATTCACTACAGTATGATTGTCTTTGTTGCAATTATCCAGTGTTTGTAAAATCAATGACATGAAAAGTGTTAGATATAAAATTAATTTTCTTATACACATGCAAAATTTATATGTATACCAATTAAGTTTAAATTTATAAAACAAAATGTTAATTCATTTATTGATGATCGCGCGAAGCGCGATAAATTTACTAGTATGTATAATAAAACAAGATCCCCTAAATACATTCCTGAACTGTTTTTGTCTTAACTATTCCTTGAACTAGGCAGTTTGATAGGTATATATTCCTGAACGTTAATGTGTCAAAGAATGTTAACACACTCTCGTTTAGGCATACGAGAGTGAAGAAAAACAAAAATAAAAAATCAATTTTTCGTTAATTGTCACATAATCATATAGAATGATTTATTTGTTCCAATTCTTTATTTCTTCTTGCTTTTTCTTAATATACAATGCATATTTTACTAAGCTTGTGCAACTTAAAATTCCGTTTTAAATTTGAGATGTTTTTGATTTGACTAAACTTACTTGCACAAGTTTAAGTAAAAACTTCATATGTTTTGTGGTACAATATTTGTTGTGAGAATATGCGGGGTTGTATTATTGAGGATTGTGGGTAGTCAAAACCTTCCACTACTTGGATGAAAAGTTCCATATCCATGTTCTCCTTCTCCCTTCTTTTTTCTTCTCCAAATATAAGGCATAATTTTCCATCACAAATACAATGACAACTCGAATATGCACACAAAGGAATTGCTAAAAAAAACCTCAGCTTTGAAATTTTCAGTCAGTCTCTTGCAAAGTACATAAGTACATTGAAAATGTGATTCCACGGTTCGAACCCACGATCTATACGTCACACCGAGATAACTTGACAGTTGCTCCAAGACTCCCCTTCTAAATTACGGCATCGGAATTTCATATTTGCTGAAATTTTAGTAAATTTTCACACACACATATATATATATACTTTTTGTGCAAATACTTGGTTATATTGGACTCAATGAACTATGCTCCATCCACCATTGCGCGTCAAACATTATTATTCAGCTTTCCAGGAGGACAATGGTGGAGTCTCAGAATTTATCCAAGTTCCCCACATGAACGCATGCCTTTCGCCTTTGACCATATCAGCATAAGCACAGGACTCCAGCTCTGCTATCTCATCTGCTGTTAGTTTTACAGATACGGCTTCAATATTTTCATTGAGGTTCTCAATCTTGGTGGTACCAGGTATGGGGCATATGTCATCTCCTTTGTGAAGAACCCAAGCCAATGCAAGTTGTGATGTGGTGCATCTTTTTCTTGATGCTATTTTCTTGAGTTGCTCGAATATTTGCTTGTTGTGCTCAAAATTCTCAGGCTTGAACCTTGGTATATTCTGGCAAAACAAATGGTGAAAGCAATGTATATCAGCCATATTTTACAGTATGTTTTGTCCGTTAATTATAACACGCTATATCAAAAGAGATTGAGCAAAAAGGATATGTTGGCAATCTTTAGAACATGGTCTTGCACCTGCTTGACTGGTTGGATCTTGAAAATGAATCCATGGCCAAATGACTCTTAACAAACTACAACATCCTCTAGTAGTAAAATGGCTCAAGGGATACACTCATCTGCTTGACTAAATATTACTCCCTTCCGATAAAAAAGAACGGCATCAATATTATCTACAGAGTCAACCAGCTTTTATTTGAATGATTTGTTTAAATATTTTAAAAAATTATAAGTATAGAAAGTGTGATATTTGGTACTCTTTACATCCCAAAAGGAAAGACTCTTTTACTAGTTGGAGTCCTACAATTTCTCTGTTTTCTTTTGACGACAACTTCTTTTAAACACCTCTTTTTAATATTTCCAAATTCGAATTATAACTTTTGTGATCTCCAGTACTTTTTTCAATAATTTCGAAATACATTATATTGATTCAGTAGGAGGCATTATCACCTCATATCAAAAGAACGTAAAGCATATGCTTGAGCACTACCATAAAATATTGAATCTAAATATGGACATTCATAAACTTTAATGCGAGGAAAGTCACAAACTTGATGCTAAATCTGAGCTTGTTTGTAGAGTTTGACAAAAGGCCAATGACACATGTTAAGTTAAAGCAAAATGATGACTATGATACACGACTAAAGTGGATGCAAATGATGGTTATTTGATATCAAAGACAGAAAAATTAACTGAACCAACCTTGCGGAAGTCGCCGTCGGCCAAGCTCTCAATCAACTGTGGACCTGCTGAGAAGAATCCTCGTCCAAGAGGACTATATGGGACAATCCCGATTCCTAATTCTCTGAAAAGGGCATTATTCAGAAACCTTTTCATTATCTAGAAGAATGAAATCTAAGAGACACATTACATGCAAGTAGGGACTATTTCTTCCTCCAGATCTCTGGTCCACAAAGACCACTCCAACTGAACAGCTGTTATTGGATGCACTGCATGCGCCCTTCTAATTGTTGCTGCACAAGCCTCAGACAGACCTATATATTTGATTTTACCCTCTTCAACCAGTTTCTTCAGTTCTCCTATCTACACACTATGCCACACAATATCATAACAAAAAATAGCAATAAATGTTAAGCACAATAAACGAACTGCCCGATGTTTTATGTCATATAAAGCCTCAAAAAGTCCACCCCTCTTTTCCCCTCCCAAACTCAGCTAGTGAGATTTTAGTCGTTGTTGTTGATTAGTATCGTCTTGGTGATGCTTCAAAAATTACAGTAGCTAACAATCATGCATCTTCTTCTCCTTAAATTGTCTATTGAAAAAGTAGCATCTCACACTGTAGCAGACTATACAAAAAAATCCACCTTCTTTAGAACCCTGATCTCCAAAATGATTTCCATGCAGGTCTCAGCTAACCTTTGTTACACAGTTGACTGCAATGTGATTTCACCATAAAGAATTTGCTGGTGACAGAGTGTAGAGCAAAGTTAGTCTGACGTAAAGAGAAGAAGTCTTTCCACCTCAACAGGGTTTAGGAGTACATGGGGTGATGCACCAAAGGTAGATTTGTGGGTTGAATTCCACTGGAAAAGGGGCCGAAACTGGGTTTTCAGTAGGAAACTTGTTTTTGGAGCAACTATGAAATTACAGTTAGCATAGACAAGCGTTTCTTTTTTGTAGAGAATCATGTCTCTTATGGAAATTCTCTACCATATGCGAGATAAATTTATCACAAAAATTTCAAGGTATTGGCCTATCCTCCGAGAATTTGAGAGAAACACATAGCATAGACTTCAAAATTCCACCTTTTTGTACCCCACTTTTTCTGTACTGTTAGTCAAACAAAAGTCCAACTCTGACTTTTGTCTTGTGGATTGACAATGCAAACAACGCATCAGAAGATCTTCATGGAAAATATCAACATGGAAATAAGAAAAGTGCATGCAAATAAAATAGCTCAGACCATTTCCCACACAGTTGAATCAATCACTGCACTTTCTAAAAAGAGAATAGAATTTTTTTTGCTGTTTTTTATTGACTGGTTACGTATTTCTTTACACATATCATACGATCCAACTATTTGCTAGAACTCTTCAAATATAATAAATGAATAAAAAACTGGAACTAAGATGTCAAACCGTCATTTCAATAGGCACTCGGATATCAATGCGATGAACATAATAAAGATCAATGCAGTCGATGTCCAGTCGCTTCAAGCTAGCTTCACAACAAGCTCTTACATATTCTGGTTCACCACAAATGTCCATTTTCCCATCTTTGAAACTTATGCCAAACTTGGAAGCTATTTGTACTCTTTCTCTCATTCCTTTGATTGCCTAAACATATCAAATTTAGCATGCACATATTTAACATCCCTTCTAATTTAATTAGAACAAAAAGGAATTTCCATAATTTTTGGAAAACAATATAAACTAATTAAAAAGGGATTAAAAAAATTATCAAATAACTAATTCTTGCAACATTGCAAAATAAGAAAAAAATAATTATTTTGTTGGGCGAATTTACTTCTCACCAAAAACATTTTCTGGTCGAAGTTCGTAACTTTCAACTTCAAAATTAACTTAGCAGAATTAATTTTAAAAGTATAATTATAGAAGCATACTGAAAAAGCAGAAAGGTACAAAATTTAAAGGCAGAAGGTACAACACATTCAAGTTGCTACTTATTATTTTTACCTTGCCGATGAGAAGTTCATTGGTGTGGGGTCCATATTGATCGGAGGTGTCGAGAAAGGTGACGCCGTTATCAATGGCGTGTTGGATAAGCTTGATCATTTCGGGTTCGGGCTTGGGCGGGCCATGATTGGGTGACATACCCCTACAGCCCAGCCCGATTCTAGAGACTTCTAAGCCTTGTGAGCCTAGCTTGATCCTCGGCACCTCGCTCGCCGGCGTTGCCATTTTCTCCGGGAATCTCCGCTCTCAAGCCTGAACAGTGAGCTCTAAACAGAATATAATATGTTGACAAAAGTTTGACTAAGTAAATTGCATTTTAAGCCCATAAAGTTTGAGGGAAGTTGCAGTTATATCCGCGAAGAAGGATTTGAATCTACAACAACAGCAACCCAGTGTAATCCCATAAGTGGGGTCTGGGGAGGGTAATATGTACGCAGACCTTACCTCTACCCCGAGGGGCAGAGAGGCTGTTTCCAGGAGACCCTCGGCTCAAGAAGGCAACAAGAGACACTATATTAGTACTATCAATAGACTCATAATAAAATAACATACAATACCATAAAATCCATAACATAACATAAATACCATAAAATAACAAAATAACAGCAATATAAGAGATATAAGAAATACGAGAAAGATGTAAGGATTTGAATTTAAAATTAGCAAAAATATTTTTAAAAGTTGCTCTTAGAATTAACACGAGTTTTTGGCCAAAATTATTCCTTATGTTTGAGAGTAGACTCAATATTGTCCTTCAAATATGGACCTAAACACTATTTGTCCTTTAAGTTTGCAAAACCTAGGCACAAATAGTACAACTAACAGAATAAGGCAGAAACTAACGGATCGGAAGAATTCCACGTGACTTGCACGCGAGAAGTTTCAAAAGCCCCTAACTCTATTTTCTCCCCTTCGGCATGTTCCCTGTCTTTGTTTTCTCCCTGCGAGCATGTCAAACGCCTCCATCAAGATGGCACAGAGCCACAGATTTAGGCAAAGGAAAAATACTACAGACGTGCTCAAGTTTTAGATTGCCGCTTTCGACATGTGTTTCCAGCTATTGGCGCAAGTTAGTTTCAACAAAGACGGGTAACGTGCTCGTCGGGGAGCAAACATTGTCAACTTACTATTGAATCATGCATTGCCAATTTGTAGTTGCGCATTATTGATGTTGAAGATTCCTTAAACCCTAGAAAATACCTAAAATTTCCGTACATGACTTACCCTTTAATAGTTGGTGAAACACGTTATGCTCACTGGCTGAGCACTCATCTGATCATGAAGCTTATATATAAAAGCAATTTAGCAAGATTAAAGATTGATTACGAGCATCTGCTCTGAAATATTTTTGGAAACTCGGATATGATTTTTTACATACAAGATAATTTGAGAAAAATTCTGCAAATTAAAACTTACATAATATAATCAGAAAAATTTAAGATACCTTTGAGGATGTTTTAAGGAGAAATCGGGGAAGTCCGTTACATAGATGATAGATCTCGAGATTGAATTTTTTGCTGTGAAGTTATTTTTTTATATACATAGAATTTAATTTTTATACCATAAACCACAATTGTTCCTCCTTTTGCGGCCGAAAAAGAGCATCAACTTTGTTCTCACTGGCATTCTTGTAATTAATTTTTAGTGTAACACTTAGAAAGATAAAACCTGGCATAAACTACTGTGGCAGAGATAAACACAATGGTAGAAAAAACGAATTGGGGGAAGACGGGAGAAAACACAGCGTGAGGAGGACACCTGACTCCGTTAGTTTCTAAAGCTCTAATTGGTCCATTTCATCAGTTGGACTATTTGTGCTCAAGTTTTATAAACTTAAAGAACAAATAATGCTCAAGGTCATATTTAAAGGACAATAGTGAGTACCCTCAAACATAAGGGATAATTTTTGCAGAAAAATCGAATTAACACAAATACACACAAGTTTCTCTTGCAAAACACTTTTAAAAAAAATTAATGTCTCAAATTCGTGTAAGGAAGAGCCACTTAGGTGGCAAATATATTTTTTCTTTCTAAATTTAGACTCAAGCTCGAAAATTTTGATTAAAGGTGGAGAAATTTCTATCGCGAGAATATTATAAAGAATAAAATAACCTACTGTTGAGTAAAAATCTTATTCATTTTATATTTCATTGTTATTATGATCATGTTTTTGTTATATTATTTTTCATGTTAGCAAGTTTTTCGAGCATGTACAAGTTCAATATTTTGGTTATTGAGCTTACTTAATATGCATTTTGTAGTAAGATATCCGGATAATTTTTCCAAGTCCATTTTTCTCCTTAATGTTTTATGGAAAGGCTTGCCATTCTTATTTGTAGGATATAGTTAATACTTACGAAATTAGAATTTTAAGCAACGTATTAGAAAAACATTATTTATTTTGTTAAACAACATATGTATCAATTAATTTGACCTCCTCGCTTCTAGATTGAAAAATATTAGCGACCTTCACAGAGGAGCAATCCGATAGTATTTTTTTTATATAAAAAAAAAATTTAAATTTGTGCCAGTGCAATTTTATAAACCATCAAATTATGATGATCTACAACAATATATAACTGTCTTGGTAATATAAAAAATACAGCATATTCATTCTTGCTCTAATAGGTTACATTGATAATGTAAACATCTTTAAATCTATAGTGCACATAAATACAATCCATTTTCAAATAGATGGACATCAACTCCACCCAATAATAGTGCATATCTACTCAAATACCATCTTCTTCTTCTTCTTCTTCTTCTTCTTCTTCTTCTTCTTCTTCTTCTTCTTCTTCTTCTTCTTCTTCTTCTTCTTCTTCTTCTTCTTCTTTATGCGTTAAGACCTCAAATTCACTCATATAGTCGACTTCAATTTGTATACGACTTGATACGTTATTGTTAAGAAATATTTGTAATTACATCATTAATTAGAAGTCCAAGAGAAGTATAAGATGATCCACCATCCTCCATAGCCACTCTACTCTTCTCCTTCATTTCCTTTATTTTTTTCCTCACTTCATTCTCTTCACTTTTTACCATCAACCTTTGTAAACCCCCTTCAATTTCTTCAGCACTCACAATATCAACTTTATTATTTTTCCCCTCAAAATCAATAACATAATCCATACTAATCTCCTTAGCAATTCCCAATTCTTTAACCAATAAAAATGCATTCATTTGTTGTTCTGCATAGAGTGGCCAAGTTGCAATTGGCACACCAAAATATACACTTTCCAGTATAGAATTCCATCCACAATGACACACAAATCCTCCTACTGATTTATGAGATAATATTGCTACTTGTGGTGCCCATCCTATCACTTTTCCAATTCCTTTTGTTCTTTCCAAGAACCCTTTTGGCAAAACTTCTTCAAAATTGGTGTAATTGCTTGGTATATCTATTTTTCCCTTTGGTGGAGATCTTCTTAAAGACCACAAGAACCTGTTTGAACATAAAATAAAAAAAAATCAAATTAAAGAAAGGTTGGAAAATAATTTTTCTTAAAAGAGATAATAAGTATATATTGCCCAACCTAGCCCATGATTTAATAGGATTGGGCTAAATTATTTGAAGCCCATTTAAAAACGAGGTTTTTTAACCTGGCCCAAGTAAGTCTGTGTGTCCATGAGGCATGTCCGACGCTAGGCTGGTTGGCCCGCGATATTAATGCACTTTTTAGTCACGAAACTACACTATTAAGTACGATTTTTAGTACTTTTTATGACAAATAAATCCATCATAATTATTACGTATTCGGGGACGAAAAGAGATTTCGCATCTAATATATCATTATTTAGCAATGAAACGCAAAGTTGTCTTTGTATATCATTAGTGACGGTGTTTTAGAGACGAAAGATTGACAAAAGAAATTTCGTCACAAAAAAACTTTGGTGCCGAAAAGTGAATCATAGGTGACAAAATAATTCATCAGTGATAATCAAATTTGTTCTAGTGTTGGTAATATTTTCGTGCAAATATAAACATTGTTTTCTTAAAATTTAATTATTTCTTAATATTTAAATAATTAACATTGCAGATAATTATATATTTAGATGAAAATAAAAATGTTAAGACATCTTTGTTTCACAATAGGATTCAAATTATTTGATGAAGATGATATGTTGGTGTTGGATATGTCTTGAGCACCTTAAAAATATTTTTGAGTAGTTTGTTTTGCGTATTAACTTTTAATGAATGAAATATGCTCCTCATTTTTTGTATTTTATTGTAATCTATTGGAAATATATATATATAGCGCTTTAGGTTAAAAAATAAATTTTAAAAAAATATGAAAAATAATTTTTAAAAATAATGGGCTTGCCCGTGGGGCTCGTGACCCACATAGGGTTGGGTTGAGCTGACCATTTTAAAGCACATCGAAACAGCGGAGGGGCCCAGCCCATCAAATGCCAAAGCCCGAATGGGCTAGGCGATTTCAAGTTCGGCCAGCTATTGACACCTCTAACAGGAGATAACAAGTATCTCGTGGAATGAATCAAGATACGCGTAAACTAACATAGAGGGAGTACAAATTACAAGTTTTCAACTAACGGTACCTGTGACCGCAATGTTCCAGTGCAGTTGCTATTTCTTTGATTTGCTCTGCCTCAAAACTTCCCATACTACCAAAGCACAAATACACTACAGATAAATCCGGTTGCTCATCTAACCACTCGATAATACTTTCAGTTTCGGACATATTATTTCGAAAATGACCACTTTTTGCAAAACTAACCACTGGACCAACTGGATAAATTGTTGGAACAATCTCAGAATCCATTAAAGCCTGAAGAGAAAAAGATTCAAGCTCGAAAAAAGTGTTAATAATAATCCCTTTAGTCTCTTTAAATCGACGAATTCCATCAAAAAACAATGTTGAAGCAAGTCTTGAATTTAATAAATGCTTAGGCAAAACTTTAGTAGGACATGGATTTTTAAAATATGGAATTGATAATTCCTTATCAGAGTTTATGTACTTAGACGTGTCTAAATTTTGCTCATTTCTTAGAGCTTGAAAATGAAGACAAAAGCCAAGAAAAGCAGCATTTGAAGCAAAATAAATATAACTCGGAACGTTAAATTCGTTGGCTATGTCAATCATCGAGGTACAAAACATGTCAAGCACGAAACCAGCAAGACGAGGAATGTTTTGAACATATTCTCGTACGTTTGATTTGTGACCATCGATGAAATCATAGAGGAAACTATCGTGGTTATTCAAGAAGACAGAAGATGTTTTTTCGTCTAAAGAGATATCGATGAATTTTAGACGAGGTTGAGAAGTGAGAGACTGAATGAAGTTTTGAACGCCATAGTCTAAGGGAAGTTTCATGACGAGAACAGAAATGCAAAGATTATTTTCATCTCTATTTAGAACGAGTTTTGCAAATTCGATGGCTGATACGAGGTGACCTAATCCTGCTAAAGGAATGAAAATTAGTTCATTCATCTTGGTATGGAGTATTTTCCTAAGGGTGATTTGTTAGACAGAGACTTGATTGTTGTTAATTTATCGATGGGTAGAATATTTAGAGTCTATATAAATATCTCATGACTAGAAGTTGAAAGGAAGTAGGGATATTTTTACAAATGGAAATTTGAAGTTTCAAACTTCAAAGAATACATGTATCTAAAATTTTGACAAGTCCTTAGGTAAGAAAAATCTTGGCTAGTTACACTCATTATGAGACGTACATATGTGATTAAAAGAAATTAATCTAACCACAAAAGATAAAGGAATGATATGAATTTTTTATTTATTTATACGATATCTTTGACTTCCTATTTAATTTTTTGCGCACTTTCTAGAAAGATATTTAATTGTATATCTATATTATTATAAAAACATGAATAAAATATTGGATTACAAAAATAGCCCTAAAATATAAATATACTATTGGATATAATAGTAATATTGTTATTTTCCTTTTTGTTTTGAATTTAGTTTGATTTAGGAGAAAGAGTGTGTCTAGGAATTCTATTCAAATTGGTTTATGATTTCCAATTAACTTTTCCATCTTTTAGTTTATTTAGCGTTTGAATCGTCCGTTATTAGGAGTAGCTTCAAAGGGTATAAAATACCGACTTTATGAGCGGACAAAGGAAAGAATGTAGGACAGGGAATTTAACTAAAGTTATAATAATGTCTAATTTATTTTCAAGAAGATAAAATACCTAGGATATTAGGACCGAGGATTTAAATTAAAGTTTTTTTAATGTTTAATTTTATTTTTAATGAAGATAAAATACTTAGGGTATTAGCCGTGTTATTTATTTTCAAGGGAGAGAATGTACGAGTAGTCAAGAGGCAACTTATGGTGGTATAGCAATCATAGAAAGAAGCAAAATATTGAGCGACAAAAATGTATTAATTTTTAAATTACAATAATTCGGATGAAGACGAAATATACCTATTTGATTTTATCACACCTGTTACTATTAAATGAAGATTTTTTTCCTTTGAATAACATTGTAATTACAATCGATTTTCAGAGTTTCAAAGAAAACATTTTCAAGTTGGGATTCAATTTTTTACTCTCACCGTCTCAAGTTATCTATCGTGTTTCTCTTTTACACGCTTGTTAAGAAATATTAATTAGGAGGAAGGTTGGACTATTTTATCTTTCTTTATGTTTTAAAATATAATCTCTCTTCATTGAATATTTATTCTATATATGTGTTATCTCCATTTTCAAGAACAATTATTATTAAGGGGAAACTAAAAAAATATATAATTTATTCTATCATGGACTTCTAAAATGCCAAAATAATATGAGACAACTATTTTAAGAAAACACGACAGGTAATTTGAGACGGAGGAAGTAATTTTAATTAACCAAAAATAGAAACTCTAAAAGTTTCAAAGCAAAACCTTATTTCTGTTGGGACTCATTTCCTTCTGTTAAGTAACCACTAACTAAAACATAAATTTCCGAAGTCAAACTTTATTTCTGTTGGGGCTAACTTAAGCAACGAGTAACTAAAACCACTAAGTTCTAAAGTAATACCTTTTGGCGGTGGAATTTAAAATACACCATTTCTTTCCTTTTTCTATTTGCGTTGTACTTCTTTCACGAGTCATATATTTATTTGCTTGATATAAATATTCAATACGAATAAGTTCTAACCTAATTTTATATTGGTATTTCATTACCAAATTACTTCATTATATTTTCTTATGTGTGTCTTCTCTTTGAATGCTAATATCCGGTACACCATCTTCTAAAACTGGCGCAAAATGAAATATCTTATCATGAAAATATTTCTCATAGTAATATTTTTCCTATCTAAAGTTTGCAATAGTTTTAGGGATTACACGTACGAGGCACGTGACATAGAGACTAGTATCATTACAAATATTTATTTAACTGCCATTTATAATCTCTCCTCCAAGTGAAGTTTTGCCTTTTCGTCCGATTTGAGGAACATGGTGATAATGGAATTGCTGGAAAACAGAAGTTCGAAAATATTTAATGATTCTTAACTTTTTTTCACATATGTGTTTACCCTCAAAATCGGATAATAATGAATTTATAAGTGATTTTAAGGATACGTGGGTTAAATTGACACAAAGCAATAAATTAAATTGTAATTGAAATAAAGTATGATAAGATATATTCAAACCATACGAATTGAACAGTTACAACCTTTGCGGAGGGGGGGGGGAGTGAGTCACCCTTGAACAGAATGTACTTTGATCAGTGTCAACACACAGTTGTGTAAGAGCTTAAAGAGAAAATAATAGTATATTGCTTCTGAATGCATGTTATAATATCCTTCACAAGTAATTAGACCCCCTTTATATAATAAGGGATTCCTATATTAGGTACAACTCTATAAAAGGTAAAAATCTCTTGATTCGCTGATTTGTCGGTTTCTTCTTGATACGTGCCGAGTTTCCCGCCGTAATATCCGATCGATCACAGATATTTCGGCCCTCTATTATTTTGGTCTTCTGTTGGTTAAGCTGATAATGCTTCCTCGAGCTCGTTCGGGGTCAGGATCGATTCCGGGATCACAGATCGAGGACATATATTTTGATCTCGGGTTCTGGCCCAGTGGGACTTGGGGTCGATCTTCAGCCCCTCACATTCCGAGCCCGATATACCATGCCGTAGACGAGCCCAATTTTTACCGTATACAGATATTTTGTGATGACCCAATAGGTCATCTCTTATTTTAGAAGTCAAATCCGTATTCCGAAGCCTTAAAAACCTCATTTTATTCTCCTCGATCTGCGTGCACAGTCCGACGTATATCCGAAAAGCCCTTATTTGAAATTTTTTAAGAAACAATGAATTTTGGCTTAAAAGATAATTTTTGTTGACTTCGGTCAACGTTTTGGGTAAATGGACCCGGGCTCGTGTTCCGACGGTCCCGGAGGGTTCGTAGTAAAATATGGAACCTAGGCGTATGCCCGAAATTAAATTCCAAAGTCCCTAGCCCGAGAAATGAATTTTTGAAGAAAATTGTTAACTGAAAAATATAATAGTTTATGAAAATTGATTAGTGTTGGAACTTGATGGTATCAGGCCCGTATTTTGGTTCTGAAGCCCAGTACAAGTCCGTTATAATATTTAAACCTTATCTGTAAAATTTGGTGAGAAGCGGAAGTAATTTGACGTGATTCGGACCTTTGGTTGAGAAAATAGGAACTTTGAACTATTTTGAAAATATCATGAGTTTTGGTGTTAAATTTATTGTTTAAGATGTTATTTTGGCAATTTGATCGCACGAACAAGTCCGTATGATGTTTTTAGACTTGTGTGCATGTTTGATTTGGATCCCTGGGGGCTCGTGTGAGTTTTGAATAGGCCACAGAATGATTTGAACCTTAAGTAAATTTTCTGGTATTGCAGGTCTGCAGACTCTGGCTCGCAAATGCGAGCACCGCAATTGCGAAGAATCATAGCATTTGCGATGATTGGGATGGGCAGGGGACCTTCGCATTTGCGAAGTTCATCGTCGCAAATGCGACTTGATCAGTGCCCGCAATTGCGAACATCTGTTCGCATCTGCAAAGGCAGCAAGTCAGGCTAAGCTTTGCATTTGCGAACCTGTGATCGCAAATGAGATACCTGTAACTGTTCAAAAACAAGTTTTAACGGGATTTTCACCTCATTTCTCAAATTTTCAAACCCTAAGCTCCCATAGGCAATTTTCTAAAGAAGAGTTTGTAAGCACGTGATTTTTGCTTCACGGACAACCACTCCAAAAGAAAACAAAAATAGTGACCAGTGACCTCGCTGTACAAATTTTCAATTTTTCATGACATGTGCTGTTAGTCATTTGTGGTTCGGCCCAAGTTGCATTTGATCTTATCAATCAAAATACAAAATATGTCTGTCATGGTAATCAAACCGTAATTCGGTCATTGAAAGAAAATTCAAAAAATATATATATGCATCGTTCGTTCTAGGTTGTGATTTAACTTACTTAAACATTTTAATTTGGTGTGATAATTGTGTTGAAGTGTTACATTGTTGTTTGTTTTAATTTCATTTGTTTTATTATTTATTTTGTTATTTCATTTTTGTTTTAAAATAAGAGAACAAAGAAAAGAGTGATTTGGGCCCAAGAAATGAAACAAAAAATAGGCCCAAAACCGGCACACAAGGACCCAGTCCAAGTCAGGCCTGCCCAAACACTGATTCAAACGATGCCGTATCAGCGTCCTTATCAGAACCGTTGATCTGACTCAAACAAACGGTCCTGATCAGGTTGATCACTTCACTTCAACGACGTTGTTTCAGGAAAATTAATCTAAGCCGTCCAACCCCTTGATCCAACGGACCCAGGCCTTTCCCCCTAAACCCGTCAAACTTTGACCCGATCCAGCCTTACCCGGTCTCACCCACTATCAAACCCAAAACGACACCGTCTTCCCTAAGTGAATAGATCCTGGCCATAGATCTCATTTGATCCAACGGCCAGGATCTAAACCCCTAGATCGTATATAAGCTTTCTATCGTACCCCACGCCCCCTATTCGAACCCCCCTCCACTCATCGTCTTCACCAAACACTGAAACCCTCCAAACCCTAGCAGCCGCCTTGATTTCCCTTTCACCAGAACCCGGCGGCATGAACGCCGATGACCACCTCCGGAACACCCTAGGACCACCCCACTCTCCTGAACATGGATCTGTTACCCCTAGCCTCGAATCACCTTCCTTCGTCTCGAATCTTCATTTGAAGATTCGAGTCGAACTCTGACCTATGCCAAACCTCACCATCTTCGTACCAGACACTCCCATGACCTCCCTCGTGACCAAACCAAGCTTGGTTTGGTCCGAAGCTACCCACAACTCCTAAAAAACCAGATCTGAAGATCCAAAACCTAGAACACGAATAACCTTGGAATCCGGCCGGTCTTAACAGGGGTTTGAGGTCTAATAGACCTTAATCAAGGTGTTCTCATGTGAGAACACCCTGATTAAAGTTTGTTCGGCCTCAAATGGTCAAAGTTGAGTCAGACTTGGGTCAATTTTGTTTGGACATTTTTCGGTAAGTTTTTCTTTGTTTTTCTGTTTTATTCAAGGGGTAATTAAGTTGTTAGCATGCTTTATTGTGATTGCTTGTTATTTCTGGTATTTTTCTTAATTCCTTCCATCTTTGTAAGGCCTTTTATTTGGTCGTTGGTTTGTCTGTGTGTTTCTGAATGTATTCTGTGATATACGTGATCGTCAATTAGATTAGTCGTCAAATAAGTTAATTCATATAGGTTCTCAGTAATTGAACAAAGTTGTCTGAAGTCATTCGGGACTCTGTACGTGTTGTTTATATGAACGACTGATTATTATGTGTTACGATTAATATAGTCGAGTCGATGTATGTCGTCAATTAATTTCAGTCATTAATGGTAACAACTTGATTCATGTTGTTTACTTCTGTTGTGATCATATTTGAATCCCATTAGGAATTGAATTGTATTGCCTAATGGTTTTGTTCAATTTTGACTCCAAAAAACATCTAGGGGTAGGTTATAAGGGCAGTTCAGACTTTGATCTTAAATGGATGCCATGTTTATTTGGTTCAGATTGTGGGCAGCATGCGTATGGTCAGCTGTTAAGGAATTAAAATAATTGGACAGCATGTGCTGTCAGATTATATTCCTGCTGCCCATACTTTGGCTAAATAAACAAGAGATTAGGACACTTTAACAACAAAAAGAGAGAGGGGCTGTCAGGGATCTCATGGGAGTTTTGTTATTTAAAATAACTGAGTGGAAAAACAACACAGAGGGGGGAATTTTGAGTTGTCCAGCAGGCTTTAAAGTGCTGAATTCAGGCTATAAAAGAGGCAGACCTTCCATTTAGAAAGGGGGATTCTTTTTTGGAGCCTAAAAGAGAAGGTTTTCTTAAAAAACTGAAAGAAAGAAACATAAATTCTGAGAATATTGTAACCAAACGCTGTCTGAAAACTACAGAAGAGTTCACATTGGTCAAGTTGTCTTGGCCAAGTTCTGTTGTTTGCCCTGATTGAGCTGCTTGTGATTGTTGAACTGCTGGTGTTGCTGCATTGAATACTCTGTTATTTCTGTTGGTTCACTACTCTTTCCTGGGATTATTTGTCTGTTGCTCGACCAACGTGTGAACTTCATCTTTGTGGCTGTTTGGTTGTTGCTGTGTTGTTGCTGTGTATCTGCTGTTGCTGTGTTTGTTGCATACTACTTAGCTGATCATTCCTTTCTTCTTTTGCTTGGCTAAACCAGGTACACGATTAGAACATTGTCAATGTAACTTGAAGGCTGAGCATTAATACAAAAGAGAAGATCTGAAGATTTTTTTGACTGTTATGTTAAACCTCATGTAATGCATGATAGTTTGCAGTGTTGTTTGGATACTGAAGATAGTTTGCATGCCTAGTAGATATCAATTGTAGGGTAATTAAACGTTAGTTTGTATATGCAGGCTAGTAGATAAAAGTATTCCCAATGCAGTAGGTTGAATCTTAGATTTGGTTTAATTGTGTGGTATATTCTGCAATGTATGCCAAGCATGAAAACTGTACATTATTAGCTAAGCTCTTTCTCTTCTGATAAATTGTCTCATATAACTGGTAAACCACACGTTAAGACAAAGAACACAAAGCTTGCAATCTCAACCTCATGAAGGTCGAGCCCAGGTCAAAACAGACCAAGCAGGCCCGCATCGAACAAACAGTGGCCCAGGTCTGGCCCATCCCGCATGAGCTGGATTTGGGCCCGTAATGTTCAATTAGCTGTCCGTGTGCGTAATGACGTTTACTTATTCTGTAAAAGCATTTTGAATCCTGCTATAAATAAGCCTACAAGCATGTAATTAACTAGGACTATTTCTGTTTTCTATTAGTAGAGACAAACGCGACAAGAAACGTAGTTGCTATAGGATATCCTTTTAAAATAAGGACGAGATGAGCCTCGACAAAAATAAAGAAAAACGCACAAATTGCGGGGCCCTCGTTAAATGTATATATTGAAGCATTCAGTCCCCAAGGTGGGTCGTTTAGCAAATCTCACGACCCTCCCGGAATAATAACGCGATAGCCTCTTTAAGCGCGTATTTAATAATTTTACCTTCTTAAATTCGGGTGCACATTTATGTGACCCAAATCCAAATCTTGACGGATTCGAGATGTGTTTCTAATCACGGGTACATTGATTGTGATGTGGTTCGAGATGCGTGTCCATGACGGCGCAAATTCTTTTTTTTAAAATAAGAATGAGACGAGCCTCGACAAACAAAAATGTACAAAGCTGCGGGGCCCTCTAAATGTATATATATATTAAAGTATTTAGAATTCGGGATGTGCCGTTTAACGAATTTTTACTACCTTCCCCAAAATAACGAGACGCTAGTTGCTTTAGGCGCGCCTTTAACAATTTATTTTCCTTAATTCGGGTGCACATTTATGTGACCCAAATCTAAATCTCAACCGAGTCGAGATATATCGATAACCACGGGTGCATTGATGTAACGTGGTTCGAGATATGTTTTCACGACGTTGCAATTCTTGTAAAATAATGATAACGACTAAAGCGGTTAAAAGTTAAAATTTGCACATAAGTTCATATTTGTATAAAATCAGATAATCAAGCCGAATATAACAGTTGAGCGACCGTGCTAGAACCATGGAACTCGGGAATGCCTAACACCTTCTCCCGGGTTAACAGAATTCCTTATCCGGATTTCTAGTACGCAGACTGTAATATGGAGTCATTCTTTTCCTCGATTCGGGATTAAAATTGGTGACTTGGGACACCCTAAATCTCCCAAGTGGCGACTCTGAAATAAATAAACCAATCCCGTTTCGATTGTCCTTTAATTGGAAAAACTCCCTTGTACCCTCCCGGGTGCGGAAAAAGGAGGTGTGACAGAGTTCTTCCCCAAATAATAGGTAAACAATTTCTAACTCATTTCCTTCAATCTATTTAATCTTTTTACAAGATTTCATCACAAAATCTAGGGATTTTCATGGGGGAATTGGGCATTTTTGGGTAGAATTTAGAAATTTAGAAATTTGAGGATTTAAACCTCAAATTGAGGTCTGATCCCAAAACCAATTGTATATTCGGGCTCGGGAGTGAATGGGTAATCAGATTTTGGTCTGAACTTCAAGTTTTGACCAAGTAGGCCCGAGCTCGATTTTTGACTTTTTGGAAAAAATGTTGGGAAACCTAAAATTAAACATTGGAACTGATTTCTCTAGCATTTATTAATGTTATTAAGTTAATTGTGACTACATACAAGCGGATTGGAAGTGGAATCGAGAGGTAAATCGGTATTTGAGGTTTGATTGTGGCTGTGGAATCGAGGTAAGTGTTGTGGCTAACCTTAGCTTGAGGGATTAGGTATTGTTTGCCATATTTGCTACTTATTTAGTTGTTTAGTTCAATGTATAGGTGTGGTGATGAGTATCTATACGTCGTTGTCGGTTCATACCATGTGAGTGAGTTCTATACTTGTGATAGTTGTGTTTTTTATACATATATTTCCTGCTTAAGCTAGTTATTGCTCAAGTTAATAAGTTTTACTATGTTGTTCCTGGTTTGGATATTGGTTAAGTATTGGCTCAAGATTGGGATTCCTATCATGAAATTAAATGATGAAACAATGTTGTTTGATTGTGATGCCCTTGCCGGGTTATTGTTGCTTATGTTGTTATTATAGTGAGGAAGAGTGTTAAAGCACGAAGGGTGATGCCGTGCACATTGATATTATTCACATGGTGAGGAAGAGTGATAAAGCACGAAGGGTGATGCCGTATACATTTACATTTATATCTATGTATATGGTGAGGAAGAGAAATAAAGCACGAAGGGTGATGCCGTGCACATTTCTATCATTTAAATGGTGAGGAAGAGTGATAAAGCACGAAGGGTGATACCGTGCACATTTACATTTCTATTACTGAGTGTCTGGTGAGGATTGACAGTAAAAGCACGAAGGGTGATGCCGTGCATTTTCTGCTTGATGTGATTATTTGCTGTTATCAGTTCAAGTATACTAATTGTTTAATTTCCGTTACTACTGTGATTCCTTATTCTGGTACCCCCATAGCATGTTGCGCCTTCCCGCTAATATTTGTTTAGCTTCCATTATTGTTATTTTGGTAGTATATTATTTAACTGCACATGTTTATGTTGTTTGTCATGTCCTAGCCTCGTCACTACTTCGTCGAGGTGAGACTCGGCACTTACCAGTACATGTGGTCGGTTGTACACTGCACTCTGCACTTTCTGTGCAAATTTAGGTGACGGACCTTGTGAGTAGAGTTTGGGTGGCTGCCTTCAGTCCACAAAAGACCCGAGGTAGATTTGCTGGCATTCGCAGACCCTGGAGTCCCCTTCCTTATATTTTAGATTTCCTGTCTCTTTTTATTTCGAGAACAACTGTATTTCTTTTAAACCAGTTTTTGTAGAAATTCTTAGATTTTCGTGAAATTGTGACACCAGATCATTGGGGTAGACTTGTTTTAGAGTTTTGGTTCTGTTATACATCTTCTGCACTTTACATCTGTTTAGCTGTAGTTATCATTATCTCCACTGTTTGGGTTAATAATAAATGTGTTAGAGATGTATCTATTGGCTTGCCTAGCTTTCAAGAGTAGGCGTCATCACGATCCTGACGATGGAAAATCCGGGTCGTGACAGGAGGGCCGCTAAGCGAATTTCACGGTCCTCCCAGAATATTAATGCGATAGTCTCTTTAAGCGCGTATCTAATAATTTTACCTTCTTAAATTCGGGTGCACATTTATGTGACCCAAATCCAAATCTTGATGGATTCGAGATGTGTTTCTAATCACGGGTACATTGATTGTGACGTGGTTCGAGATGCGTGTCCATGACGTCGCAAATTCTTTTTTTTTAAAATAAGAATGAGACGAGCCTCAACAAACAAAAATGTACAAAGCTGCGGGGCCCTCTAAATGTATGTATATATTAAAGTATTTAGAATTCGGGATGTGCCGTTTAACGAATTT